>NC_071288.1:53389930-54120763 GCF_943734705.1 Anopheles coustani | reverse complement strand
CACTCCGAGTCGGGAACTGGAGTGTGAGTGCATCATCACAAGCACGGAGCTCGTACTGAAGCCATACGACGTCGGTGCACTGGAGCTATACGATCTACACGATATTACAAAGATCTGGACAAAGCGCTACGAACATCAGGAGTCGGCGGTGGAGGTGTTTCTCAAGAGTGGCAAATCGCTGTTTATCGTTTTCGATCGCGATCCGAGCGAGCGGGCAACATTCGAGGGATTCTTCCACGATCTGGTAGCGCGTTATGGACGTGGGGAATTGGATTATCACACACAACTGTGGCGCGAAGGAGCCCTCTCGAACTGGGAGTATCTGATGTTGCTGAATCAGGTGTCGGGTCGAACGTTCCACGATCTTATGCAGTACCCGGTGTTCCCCTGGGTACTCGCAAGCTACGACTCGCCAACGCTGGACTTGCTGGCCGAGCGAACGTTCCGGCTACTGGAAAAACCGATTGCCGTTCAACATCGAGAGCTTGAGAAGCATTACATTAACAATTACAACCATCTGCGGCAGGCGGAGGAAAGCGGTGATCCGAGTGGGGCCGGAGGACGGAGAAAAATACAACCGTACCATTACAGTTCGCATTACTCCAATTCCGGCACTGTGTTGCATTTCCTGGTCCGAGTGCTTCCATTCACGTCGCTATTCCTGCAGTATCAGGACGATAGCTTTGACATCCCGGATCGAACGTTCCACTCACTGCAAACGACCTGGAATCTGGCTAGCAAGGACTCACCAACGGACGTGAAGGAGCTGATACCAGAATTCTTCAGCTTTCCCGAGTTTCTCGAGAACCAGGAGGGTTTCGATTTCGGAACACGCCAATCCGGAGAACCGGTAAATCACGTCGAACTGCCTCCGTGGTGCAATGGGTCGGCTCGTTTGTTCGTGCTCATTCACCGGCAAGCGCTCGAGGCAGGGATCGTTCGGAGACAGATAGCCCAATGGATCGATCTGATCTTTGGCTTCAAGCAGACCGGACAGGCAGCGATCGATGCGATCAATGTGTTCCATCCGGCGACTTACTGCGATTTCAGTGCGGCCGATATCGACGATCCGGTAATGAAGCTGGCACTGGAAACGATGGTCAAAACGTACGGTCAAATGCCGCGCCAGTTGTTTGATTTGGCACATCCCCCTCCAATCGTGTGTCCTCTGGGTGCAAACCCACCGACGGTGTTGGAGAACGTAATCGGATTGCGGTGGGGTTTATATTGCGGCAGTCCCGTGCTAGCGAACCCGAAACTGGTGAACGTTTGGGAACGACCCTCGAAGGACGGTCCCCGAATGCCGACTACATTGGTCGCATTGGAAGCGGATAGGATGTACGCCATGCCCGACCAGATGAACGTATTCCAGGGTGGACCCAAGAAGTACTACACCGTCAGCTGGGGAGAAGCGGACGATCGATTGAGAATCAGACCACTGCAGGACAGCGGTGTCTCCGGAGCACCAGAGAGCACCAGGGAACTGTGGTACGGAAGCAACGGATATGCCTGCGATCCCATCACGGCTTGTGGTACCGATCCGAACTGTACCAGTATATTTTTCGGCCACCGATCTGGCCGGATTGCCGTATTTCAGCGGCGTACCCGACGGAGACGGGTTTCGTTTTTCAACCAGCACATGCAACCATCGGTGACGATGATGGCACGGTCTCGGTCCACCTCGTTCCGCCGTTGGATCGATCGGAAGAGCGCCAACTTACGACGTAAGCTTGAGCTCGATCCTGACGATCAGCAACAGAACCAACAACAACAGTCGCAACAATCACAACACCAGCAACATCAGGATCAACCGGATGGTGACCAGATGGATTGGAACTATCCGATATATTTGCTCAAGCATCGCGCTCCAATCGGTGCGATACGCATCTCGATGGAATACAAAATCGTAGTGAGCGTGTCGATCGATGGATGCGCCGCCATCTGGGATGTGAACAGTTTGACGTACGTGCGCGAAATCCCCCAGCCGGTTAACATGCTGCATTCGATGATTACCCAGGTCGCGATCAGCCCGACGCTTGGTGATATAGTGCTCGTGCACTCGAACGCCAACGTTAGCACCGGTCGAACTGACGCCAGCGGTCCTGATTCTTGGTCCAGTGCTACACTAGTCGAAGAGGACGATAGTTTCGAGGTGACGGAAAATTACAATGTCGATTACGTGAACATCACCATGGCAACGACGACAACTAACCGGCGCGATCAGCTACGGCTGTACACGATAAATGCGCAGTATGTGGAGCACGTGTTCCTGGAGAGCCCAATCCGGGCGGTAACGTACTCCACGGTCAAGGAGGGCTGCGGAGTCAATTGCATCGTGGTGGCGCTAGAGAGTGGCATTATGCGGTTCTATTCCAGCTGGAATCTAGCGCTGCTACGAGAGGTTAACGTTGAACCCAATGGTATTAGGTGGTAAGTGAAAAAAAGATTGGCATTATATTGTTATCGTTGTCACACACGTATCAAAAGATAGTTAAAGATTCATTAGTTCGATGGCACTTTTTTTCTCTATGCATTTATTTAAAACCGTAAAGGATAGAAGAACAATAGAACTAGTTTATCCTTATCATTTACTAAACGAATTACCTGGTAGATTTATGTTTTGCATCGGATGCAACTTCCAATGAAATGAAACATACGGTTTCAAATAATAATCCTAATTTTTAATAATTTTTTTTTCTATTTTCAGTGTTCTTTTTTCAAAGAATCAACATCTATTACTATTGACCGGCAACGGCACAGTTCAGACATGGTCTGCTGAAGGTCTTCCCGGTCCGCTACCATCCATACAAGAGCCATATCAGCCAGGAGGGTAGGAGAAACCACGATTGTGATGCAAAAGGACGTTATTCTAATTGCTAAAAAAGTTATATCTCGATCGGTGAAAGCCGGAGTGTCCGTTGGATAGTGTGTATTTTGTTATCAGTGTTATTGTCGTAATATCATTAGATTCGTACGCGTTAGGGATGAATATTGTTGAATCGAAAGCAAATAAAAACACAGATGAAGTTATATTTTACTCGCACGCAACTCTGCTCGCGCAATTTTATTTTGCTCCGAATGTATCAAGAAATGGTAGGTCCTTGACCTGTATTCCATTTCGTAACAGAAGCTTTATCAGATCAACCGAACTCAATACCTGGCCGGTGACGATGTGGGGAAACTTTTGAGCTTTACCTTCCTGGTAGATGAAGGCGATGCGTTTGCTCAGAAAATCGGATAGATAGCTAACATGGGCTACCTTTACGTAGCGCCGTTCCTGGTCGTCATACAGCTCAACATCGACGCGCATAGATTCCGCCGGTTGTAGCTCTGGTGCTGTCACTTGTACGATCCGGTAACCGACGGGAAGCTGATCGTAGAAAGTTCGACAATGTTGCACCGTTTCGTCGAACAGAAGCTCCGCTTCCTGTGCGGTTTTGCATGCACCAAACATGTGCACTTCGTTTGACTGTGTCTGCTCGAAGTGATACCGCTTTCCACTCGCGACCAACCGCAACGGGAGCACGGACGGGAACACGCAAAGTTTGGTAAAATAGCCGAGAAATCCGAGCAACGATCCACCGCCGCATAGGTGGAGCAGGTTCACTTTGTCCTCTGGTTCGTCGTCCTCCCGTACGAGATAGAGTGAGCCTTTGGGCACCATGGCCGCCTCCAGGAGGAACGTGCGCACGAAATCAGGATTACAGAAGAGAATGTATTTCTGCTCCTGGAACGTTTCACAGCATCGCATTGGCAGCCGGAGGTCCATCCAGGCCGCGTCGCCCGTCAGGTACAGACAGGACGGACCAAACTGTTCAAATTGTTCCTCTACGAGGTTATGCTGGCCAGAAGATTTGCTAGACGGGGGTGCATGTTTTTCGTGGAGTACTTTCCCGCTTACCTCGGGCGTCCTCTCGTGAAGATCGTTTGGGATGGCCAGGAAATTGTTGGCGATGAATGAGTCCGCCACCGCGTAGCTTCGTTCTTTCAGCATTTTTAAGTCATCACGCGCCTGTACCGCTCGTGCTTTCAGTGCTTTCTTTTCCTCTTCATCGGTAGACTGCTGTATTCGCTTCTGCAGCTCTGTGCGACACCGTTCGATGTCTTGCTTTCGTTTTTCCACATCCCGGTACAGTTCCCACTGCAGTTTGAGGTTATCACAGTCGATGGGATATGCGCGAAGGCGCACGATTCGCTTTAATCGTTCAAAATCCCCAAGTTTATGTTTAAAGTCGAGGTACGGAACGAGCACAGCGAACTGCTCCCGAGCCTTGTCGCCGGTTAGGTAGAGCGCCGATGAAAGATACCTTTTGAAGAGTTTTGACGAATAATGTAGCTTTAACATTTCAACGAGCACTAATTGTAATCTCACTAAACTGATATTTCTTTTAAAATCGGTGCAATAACACTGTATCAACTTAAAATAGGCTAATGTTTAAGCAGACTGGGAAATTTATGCAATCATTTGTAGCCGGTCTGGTTTGTTTACCAATCACCGTATCAAACTGACAGCTTACTTACAAGGTTACTTTAACAAAGCTTCAAATTCCAACGGTCACAAATTGAATAATGGGGCCCATTTGTTTGTAACTTTTTATTATTCCGTCCGATTTCCGTCCGAAAGGTCTTCTCAACTCAAATAACTCGGTCGAAAGTGGAACATTTCCTGGAGACATAGACCTTTGAAGGATTAACAACCCATAGGGCCACTAAGGTCATATGTCCAGATGACCCTTTCAGTAGAATCAAATGTTTACTGAAATAGGCATTGGTGACATTAAATTAGGACCATACATAATTAATATCTGCAGCACCAAAGACACACATTTGCTGTAAAGCGATAGAAGGGGAAAATATCTACAAAATGTACAAGGAAGACACAGAATGGAGTACGCAACTTTTCAACAAATTGATATTTTTTGCATTTTGTTTTATTTTACCATTCTCGGTTTAAACAGATTTTCCCCCCAATTAGCAAAATACTTTTTCGTTCATCGTCAATTTTTTCGTGCACGTCTCATATCCGACCTTTCGTCCGGTGCGCCGTTTCTGTCGGTTGCCACGGCCACCGTCGAAAGTGTCCCATACTATTCTCCAAACTTCACTTTTTTGCCTACTTTTGCAGTCCTGAAAGCTAATCCAATCGAAACACGTTTCGCAAACCAGCATGAAATCTACCGCTTTTTCATTCCCATTTTTCCCCGCTTTGTGGTAACGAAGAAGAAATTGATTCTACAAAAGCTCATTAAACTACACTAACAAAAAAAATGCACATTTTTACTTCAGACACGATCGATAAAGCAACGAGGAAAAGGAAACTTATGAGGATGAAAATACGACACTCGTGCTCAGAAACAAAAAACAATCATTTTATAACCTACTTGTTGCACTTGATGATGATGTGTAAGGAAACTAATAAAAATAGTCCGTCTATTGCATACCGGTATGCCAGCCGCATATCATATGTTTACTGAAAATGCACAATAAATAAATATTATGCTTAGCGTTTCTTCGCTGGCGAAGACTAGATTCAACACAAAATAGGGATATAAACAAACCAACAAGAAAAAAAAATGCACAAACGTGAGAAGCTAAGCTCCCCGGTCTGCCTTCTGCGCCTTCGTGCGAAAAATAAATACTAACGACGGTAAGTTGTCTGCTGAAACACAGCCTCTTCCCGCACCGTCGATCTTTACAATACGTTATATCACTTATGTATGTACTCCAACAATACCTGGGTACGCGTTTGATTAGCCCCAAGGGGATGCTTTCATCAGTAGCACGTGGCATTAAGTCATGTGTGCGTAGCTCTTGTGTCTTTCTGTTCGTTTTTTTTTTTGGCGAGTATGCTTGTTTGCTTATTTGCGTTTTGCTCTGATGCCATATGTTGTCATGACCGTTTGATTTCTTTCACCAGCACATTTCAACTATGACGGTGTACTGCAGCATAAGCCTTGTGGTGGCATGGGCACGGTTGGATTGCGGTCCTGTGGTAAGTCACGTTATGCCTTTTTCCATCAGCTAACATTAATTAATGGTATCCTCTTTATCGAGAGCCCGTACGTGTTCTTTTTTTGGTAAGTTTAGTTGATTACGCTCACTATACGCTTCTAAAACTATAAGAAATTTTTCGTGAGTTTTGCCTATCCCGTGTATGTTCATTTCACTGGTAATGGGGATGGTGGTAGTATAAATCTTCAGTCACTGTTTTCTTTTCGTACATCAAAAGCATAAAAGCGTCGTTACCAAACGAAGTGAGACAGTATGGGGAAGACGGTAGCAAAACAATCCTAGAGGCGGAAAGTAATAGTAGTAGTTAGCAGACCACTAAGGACCAGTGTGTCGACGCCAGGGACGACGGTAAGTGTCAATGCACTGGGGATGGAAGGAGCGGGTGTGGAAACGCCGGGAAATGTCGATGGGAATGCCGATGTGCAGGGAGTTTTACAACTAGTCCAGCGCAATGCCCTGTATCCAAGAGCTGAGATCGCTGCTGTCCGATTCCATGACGATCTCCTGTGGAGAGTCCGGCGTCAGGAGGATCTGGGCCGCGGTTCGGCCACTCAGGTAGGCACCGTGCACCGTCGAGTAGAAGTTCGCGTGCGTATGTTCACCGGCGAACATCACCGAAGGCTAAAAAATAGAAATAAAATTGTGTGAAGCTCGACTTTTGTCTTGCAATGAACTAAATGAAATGAAAGATCACCGATCGTCAAACATTTTCCGAAGGTTCACAAAGCACCAGATAGCAGGTGTTCGTCTTTTTTCCGCAATAGATTGAATGGATGTTAAACTCAAGAAAAATGAAGCCTGAAATTTATCATAAACTAATTTGCCAAAGTGAAATCAACCATATGTTTTAAAATATGTTATAGTCCAACATTAACAACGCCCGGAAAAGATTAATGATAAAAGCTTCTAATATATGTTTCAAATACTATTTCATCCCACGGTGTATTTACCTTCGATTGATGTGGACTCGAGTAGAGCGGTTGGGCAATGTTGTCGATATCGTCCTGCGAGGCCCCGACGGCGATGGCCGTGTACGAGCCACGACTGAACGGTTGCTTCTTCCAGCTGGTACACACGCACCGCTTCGGCTTCGGCACGAACGGATCCTTCAGGAACTGGCGCAAAATGTCGGTACACCGCTCGGCAACAATCTCGTGCGATAGCGTTTCCATGTACTCCGCCTCCCGTCCCGATATCCAACCGAGCAGCAACGTGTCGGAAACCTTCGAGAATGAGTATATCTTTTTGTACCAGCTGTCCTTCAACCGCTGCTCCAGATCACCCTCTTCCTCGGGCGATGGTTCCTGCTCCCACAGGAGCATTATCTCACTGATGGTCGCGTTAAGGAACGGGCGATCGTACTCGAGGAATATCTTGTCAACCGTACCGAACAATAGACTATCGATCGATTCGACCTTGTACTGGGGTAGGGCGGGCGCGAACAGTGTTTCACTCTGTTCCTTCAGCACCCCCAATGGGAGGGTACAAATCACATGGTCCGCCTCGTACACGGTGCCGTTCTCGCACTCGACGAGCACATTGGCGGTGGAGTTTGCAAGCACACTGGCGATCGCGCTTTCTTCCGATTGCTGCCCACCGGCCACCGGTACCCCCGTAACGGTCCGATCAGAATCATCCGATGCGTTGCCATCGTCTTCGTCTTCCTCCGGGATTGCATCACGTGCGCTAGTGCCCGCTGGCATCCGGTGGACCGCTTTCCGTTTCCAGTGAATTCGTTTAACCGGACACGACAGCATGATATTATCCTTTGGCAGATTGTCACACAGCGGCTTCAGGATCGAGCTGTACCCGGACGGCAGCACAATGTTGCCACCCTGCAGCTCGGTGTAGCTGCCCAGCTCGAGCAGGTCGATCTCGTCCATGCTGTGGCAACCGGTAATGCACGTTTCCCGCTTCAACAGACACTCGAAGATGAGCCGGCGAAGGTGTTTCTCCTTCTGGCACTCGACGTTGTTGAGATACAGGTCCACCTCTAGGTTGATGTGTTCCCCCACGCTGTGTATGTCCGGTGGCGGAAGGTACTGGCAGAGGAAATATTCTTCGCAACGCCGCAGAAAGCACACGTATGCTTCGTAGATTTCCTGCAGAATCTGAAACGGGACCTGCTTGCCGTCTTCGGTGGCCGCGACCACCTTGTGGGGCTTTGGTATGTTGATGATGCTGACCAGACCGTGCTGCATGGCCAGCTCGAACATCGGGTTCCCGAGCACGCCATGGATCCAGTTTGCACCGAGTTCGATCTGTAAGCAAATCGAAAAAAGGGAATAAAAGTGAATCTACACTCAGAAACAGGTGTCAACTGTGTCCCTCCCCTCGAGCAATGTTTATCAGTTGTTGCTCTTATCTTCTACGTGCAGCAAAAAGTTATCGGCTAAATGTTGGCAATGCAAAAAATGCAACTCGACCCCGATCAACGCCGACGCCTTCCAGGATGCAATTTTACACTGATAAATAATCGATATGCGGGGGATCACTTACATAAGCTCCACCGGGAAAAAAGCAACAACAAACTGAACTACTAATTTAGCCCTCCCCCACCCCAAGAAACATGTGTTTATGTCATATTTTTTACCTTTTGCGGTCCCATATCGATCGACACGATACGTCCGCCAACACGGTTGCGCCCCTCGAGGATGAGAAAATCCGTGCATCCGTTCTTCGCCAGGTGGTTGGCCGAGGAAAGCCCTGCCATCCCGGCGCCCACGATTATCACCTTGTGTTTACGCTTTTCACTCATCGCTGTGTTTGCCGTGTCTTCTTTCGCACTCCCATCGTCGCCCATGGTTGTTTTTCTTCTGTTTTTTTCTTTCCTGTCTGTGTGGTTGCACGGATGGGGCGAGCGTTTTCACCAGTCGAATTTTCCGACCTCCGACGGATGGCGTTTTCTTTTCGGTCTTCTTCGGGCGATCCTGCTCAAGGTTGACCGACGTGGGACTGCCCCTGGTGGGGCAGGAGCCGGGATGCGATATCCCTTCAGCCTACACGATACACGAATGCACACACACGCACATACACCAATTGTCTGCACCGGAGGCGGAAGCGGAAAAATGTTCCCTATGCCCCCAATAGATAATTGTGTTTCACTGCATCCGTCGTGTACGATACTGTTCTGCGGCACTCTTGAACAGTGGAGAATAAATAAAAAACAACATTGCTTTTGACGTTCTGTTTTGGCTTCTTCTACACACTAGTGTTGGGATTCGGAAAATTCGAAAACTCGACCCTAGACTGATTCCAAAGATTTGGATCCCATTTGACGGATTCCAAACCCGACTCTGATCAGAGCTCTGATCATGGTATGAACAGGTATCTGATGGAACACATGACAAAGCATTTTCCATAGCTCGCATCATACATAGTTTGGTGAAAAGATTGAAACTGCGCGCAAAACTGGCATCAACAAGCTTCCAAAACCTTGGTCACAAGTGGACATAATTGCTAAAATAACTAATTTCTCAATAACTTTTTAGTGGCTTGGCCAATTTTAGAGCCAGACCTCTCAAACGAAAGGACTTTTCCAGGGGATGGGATAACGATCCTGATGGCCCTTCTGACCATGCTTAGAATCGATTTAGCCTTTGGATCAATTCAACCATTGATTTTATAATTGTTAAAGTTACAAATAATATGAACAATCGGTAAGTTTGGTAAGTACGCATGATATGATGGATTGGGACTCGGATTCGAAGATCCGGATCTCAGAATGGATTTGAATCGAAAGATTCGAATCCCTATAGGGAGTCAGTTTCCTCATCACTAGCTTCTTCTAACAGCTGCGAACTATCAAGTTGACACAAGGTGGCACAAGGTTACGAGAGCAAAGCTAAACTGGTGGGAAAGCTTTGTTCCAGTCAACTTGGTTTTTAGCACAAAACGTTGACGAAAATGATTGTTAGAACAGTTGAAGCGCCATCTGGTGCCGTTCAGATTTAGGCAGCGCTCTGTGAACAGTCCAACAAACACGACAAACACGACATTGTTCGAAGGGTGCTCTGCGACTTGTCGTGAAGAACTGTCACTCTCCCAGCAGCAAGGTAGCAGAATAAACAAGGTATCTACTGTTTCTCCGTGGGATACAGCCCTGCACGACAAAATCAAACTGTTTTGTTCTGTGTCGTGTTTGTCGGACATGTTCGATGCAGGTTGACAGAGCACCTCCATACGATTGCTTGGGTTTGATCGTTTTTTTTTTTGTCGTGTTTGTCGTGTTTGTCTTGTTCGATAGCTGACAGAGCGCTGCCTTATGCTGAACTCCTGATGCTATGCAATATGCAACACATAAGAAAAGAGAACTTATGAAAGAGAGGACCTACATATTTTAAATTTAAATTTTCAGCGTTGTTTCGATTAAAAGTAAAATAGATATTGACCCCTTCGTAGTTTTAGCATTTTTTAGATTTTTTGTGATTTACATCAATACTGCGGCAAAAATGTGAAGGAGTTAAAATGCTATTGAGACAGATAATTCCATGATACTTTTTGCTTTGTTACGAACAGTTAAACCTATTTTCATCTAGGATAATTGCAAAATTATTACCACCCTTGCACATGGATACTGCTGTGGACAAAATATCTGCACTTTCATTTGCAAAAGAAAACTTCCGAATTTAGATTTCCATTCGATTTCCTCGAGTAGGTGTGGAGCTTCGTAAATTTCTTTGGGATTATATTCATCCCCAGGCGACCCCACCTTCACTTTCGGGATTTGTTTGTTTTTCTCGTTTAAGGGCCCTCGTGGGGCGTGGGATGTGGGGGAAAAATGGTCGCATACAATAAATACTGGGAACGTGATCGCGCGCTCCCGTCCTAAGGCCCTGCTGTGGACATTTTGGTTGCGGTCAGGATGAAATCGTAAACGTACAAAACTAACTAAAACGTACACACACACATGTATGTTTTTTTCTAGGAATAATTTTTTGGGTGGGAAAATAGTATACCAGACCTGCAGCGGTACCGTCGGTAGCATAAACATAAGTAAAAGTGTAGTAGAAATTATGTGGGCTGTTGAAGCCGTAGTAGTAGTAGTAGTAGTAGTAATAGTAGTAGTAGTAGGCAAAGGAGTAGTAGTAGTAGCATCGTGGGATCAGATAAAACAAATATCGGTGCCATGGTCGGCCGGTTTTTCTGTATATCACAAATATGGTAACACGATGGCGTCCATCTGTAGACGGGTCGCAGCTATAAAAGTTAACTTTTAAAGAGAAAACCGATGCGAGACAAAATTCACACACAAAATAAAACATATTAAAACGTGTCATCGGCTCGACAAAAACACGGATCAGCCGAACATAACAAAAAAACGAGACAAAACGAGCCAAGCATAAAGCCGCGAAAATCGTGTGATGCCAAAAATAAAACGATCATCCTCGACTGCCGCGCTGTGGACCTTTGTGTGACCGAGCGCGTGAACATAAGCGTTTGGCAGCATGGGAAGCGGTCCCGATGGTGACGCGGTCCTCCGGAACATCTCGGACCGGGAAACGACGCGAGACCCGAGGTCGGCGAAAGAGGCGGTGGAACAGGCAAAGTAATTGGAGCAAGCTCGCGGATGAACAGAATTGAAAAAACATGCAGAGGAGAACACCAGCAGAAGCAGATGTAGAGTTGTGGGGCTAATTGGAAACCAGAGAGGAGAGCAGGGTCCGGATGACGAATGAAAGCGAAGCCCCAACACACACGCGAAACGAAAAGCATCCGCATCAGCAGACGAAAACTCGAGAAGGAAAACAAATCGACCGACCCCGCGGGACCCGTTTCACCCCTTTCCACCGCTATTCCACATGTTGGTTAACTGCGATCTCCTGCACCGTTTGCGCGATGAGAGTGAACGGATGATCTTTCCTGTCATCGTCGTCGACTACTGCGATCTTTTCCCGGCCGCTCACCGACAACTCTGTTTTTATGCTTTTCTTCTCCGACGGCTGTTTGCGCTGTCAGTTCGTCTGAAGCGCCTGGAATGGTACACAGCTGGTTCCCGGCTTACAGACACCAACACACACACACACACCCCGCGGAACACCTAGCCCATCCTCCGATCGTTTCTTTGCTTTACTTTGTTGGCTGCGGCCGCCAATTCTAGTGATGGCAGCGGAATTCTTCTGTCCACGAAGACGTTTGGTACTAAATTTGGAAGAGAACGAAACGAATGGAACAAAACGTTCCTGTACACACACTGACGAACGCAAACACAGTATACACTCGTACACTACGTGGCCAAAATCATCCACCGGAAATTGATAGCCATGTTTTGAAGACAAATCGACGATAAAAGGTTAAGCCTGGCAGACAAGCGATGTCATTAAAGCCGGTTGAGTTCTCCACCACAACAGTTAGCTTCCCGCTTCCCGTAACTGGTACTGGCTAGCCTGTTTAATTTTTGATGTTTTATATTCAGAAATGTGAAAAAATGATACTTTTCCCAAATTAAAGAAATTTAAAAATAAAAAAATCCTATTGAAATTTTTACTTTTTTCGTCTGTAAAAAGCATGAAATATTATTTCGAACTAATGGAGGCGCGTGGTAACGCATGGGAAACAACTTTAGAACCTTTCGTGAGGATGTTGAATGTTGTTTGAAATGAATGATGCAACGATTTACCCTGATAAAATATTTCCAATTCGAATGCATTAACAGAACAAGTAAACAATTTCCATTTTCTACCACCACAGTGATGGTATACTTGCACATTGAGTCAGCACGGTGCCATTTCAATACACCGACAACTCCATCACAGTCCAACGGCATCGGGGCTGGTGTGTTTAGTATCATTCGCAAGCCTTTCCAGAACCCTAGGGAACACATCTGGATGGATATCTGTAACTTCTCGGGCGCGTTTCATTTAAGCACAAAAGTAATTGAAAGTGTGAAACTTTTCGACCATCGAATAAGATATCGTTTCGAAATGAATAAAAATTGCAGTACAGGAAATAAATACAATTCGATGATATTTTTTTATTTTGAACAATTTTATTCTACAAAATCTGTAAAACATTCTACAAATAAAACAGAACATCATCTGAGTGAATTTACACTTTCTAACCTTTTAAAGGTTTGAAGGTGGCAATGTTGGCTCTAGCAAGAATTTGAAACATGAAAAACCTGCCGCGTCTTGTTTTTTCACAAACACATTGCATGGCGACCGATGTTTCTGTTGCTAAAAAGTGTGAAAATTGTCTTATTTCCATCTTCCTGCAACTAAGTTGATTCCCCTTCCGGAACCTTTCAAGACTTGGACTTGACTCATCCTGCATCTTACCAACCCCACCAGCTAACCAAACCAATGTACCATTCGTTGCCCCTGAACCAAGTCAACAGACGATGTGGGAGGTGTCCAACCCACTGCCGCTACCAACACCAGCAGACCAGCACCGTTTGGCATGCAAATTGCCAATTGGCGCGAACGAAAATCCATTAACTGGCTTGCTTGCTGTCCGTGAATTTGACACGGTGATACAATGTGCGCGCGTTTTCAGTATTCCACACACGTGTGCTTCACTGTGAGCATAAGAAACCGAGAAAAAGCGATGGCAAAGTTCGTGGGTGGCGCAGAACTGGCAAAACGAAACGTTAATGACCGTGGTACGTTTGCACATTGTATTTAAAGATTCCCCGCGTGGCCTTGCTTATGTGCTGTTGTGCGGCCGGTGTTCAATGCGCACGAAACAATCCCAGGCCAGAGTCGTCAATTGGATAATCTTAAATGCACCACAAATGTCTTAGCAGGCGACGATTGGTGACGTCGGGCGACTTAATTTACTTTCGATCTACGCATAAATTTGACCGAGACGAAGGGGGGACGGGGTATGCCGAGATTTAAAAATAGCACCGAAGCAGGAGGAAAATTTCGACGACACGACGAATACAAATAGTGTAGTCGAACAAAAATGTTGACCGCGATGGCAATGTTGGTGAAACGACGAACATTCAACGCCATGCAGCCTCCTTCAGCAAACACACACACACACACACACACACACACACATTTGGAGACGGCCGAGGAAAACCAACGTATGGCATGGCGTAGACGTAATCGTCGCCGGGCAGGAAAACTCAGGAAAAGGAAAACGACCGAAAAGAGGTGGAAAATGCATGCTGTGAGACGCGCACACCGAACAAGAAGAAATCTTCGTCCAAACTTCTTCCCTTTTTCCTGTGGCCATCCTGCTGGCAGCAAAACGGGATGCGTGCGCCATCGTAGCGAGCGAGCAAAACTGCGAACAGCAGCAAATTTCTAAACAAGTGGAGAACACGTTCGAACGGTGATTGAAAAGCGTATTTGGCGGATAGCGCAAAAAAAAAACTGGGAAAAAAGAAAAAGAACACCCCACAGTGAGCAGAAGCAGCAGGGCATGATTGCAGCGTGGAGGGTGGTGATTATGGGCGGTGGGGAGGGGCGTTTGGTGGGGATGGTATAAATAAACATTGAGAATACAGTTTTCCGCCCTGCAAGAGCGGCTGAAAGTCGCGGCCCGAGATGCGGTTGATGTTACCGGCACGGATTGTTGATTGGCTTTTGGTGTGAGGGGCGGGAGGGGGGGGAGGGACTTCAAAAGGCATGGAGGTGGGTGGTGATGGTGGTGGTGGTGGCCAAGAACACAAAAATAAACAGTGTGTGCAAAGCCGAAAGCGGCGCGATCTCTACGCGGGAAGAAAGAACGAACGTTTGGAGAAATCTACCGGTGAACGGTTGGAAAGGAGGAAGAGACGGAGAGGGAAGGGTTGTAGCTTGGGGATGGGCTTGGGGCCGACGGGAACAGATGGTGAAGTAGGCGCAGAGCGAGGCGCGCAGAGTCTGAAATGAAAACACACCAGCCGATGCTACGTTGCCGATGTGAACCGTTTTCGGTAGGGATGGATCACACCCTCCCCCACCGCGTATGTGTGTGTGTGTGTGGGTTTGTGTGAAGGCATTTTTTGTTGCCTCTTACAAGTCAAGCCTTTCTGCCGCTTCTTCGCCGATGCAAGTTGTCTTGATCGCTGTTGCCTTCTTCTGCTCCATCTTGTCCGATTTTCGCTCTTTTCCCCGCGAGGCGAATGTCTTCAAGGCGAAGCATGCGAATGGCGCGACCAGGGCGAGATGGAGAAGATGTGTCGTCTTGGGTTGTCGGTCTGGTGTGGAGGTGGGGGCGGCGACGGCGGCGGCGTGGTGATGACCGCAAAACCGGTTTTTGGGCAGCGGACGAGCGGAATATTGCAGAAAAACCGTCGCGTTTCCCCCGCGGCCGGTGGGTAGGTCATGTTAAAACCCATCGGGAAACGGTACGTAAGCGTGTGCGAGTGTGTTTTCTGGTGCCCCATACTTCTCGGAAAGGGCTGAAAGATTATTCTTGGCTTTTTTCCAGATGGTACCCCCGATGCGAAACTGAAGCCATGGTCACAAAGAAAGCATTTATGGAATTTTATCTTCCACTGCTTGTCGGGCTTTTTCGACCCATGAACATGGGATTATAGTATTGTGGAAAGAAAATGTAAGAATGATAGTTTATAGTTATTTAAAAAGTATATAAACCATTGCGAGATTCAATTCGTTGCAACATAAATCGTAAACGAAAAGTGTGGAACATGGTATGTTATCAAATTTACCTTGAATACCCTTCTTTTATTATTAAAAGAATCTAAAATCACTTTTGCTCACATGGTTACGAATGGGCAGCGACACCTTATTTCACTACACATTGTTTTATACTAACATTAAAAAAATGAAAATATGGACTGGAAAAAAGTTAAAATAAGAATGTTGAAACCTCATCGCGAATTAATCAAAAACTCTTTGTCTAAACCGTAGAGTATTTATTATCAAGTATGTTCAAGTAATCAACTTTGATCTGTTTTCTTTCTGTTAATCTTTCTGTTATGTTAATGTAAAATTAAAATCGATTGCATTAAATTATTTAATCTGCACTTAACAATACAATAAATTATAAAAAAACGATCTTGCTGTATTAACAGAGCAATTTGATAAATAAATTTTCTGGTTTGGTTGTTTTTGGTAGTTTTTATCTTTGAATTTTCAGAGTCCACTTGAAGAAAACTATTTCGTTTTTGGTGATGTTTTGTGTGACATCATCTATGAACTCCGAAAAGCGGAGGTTTTAAATCAAATGTGTAAACATATCGTATAGTTTGAAGTATCGGTAGCTTTAGACTAAATAAGGAAAGCAGATTTAATGTTAAATACCTATTAGGTTTCAGCAGGTTTTGTCAAAACTGTTCGTGTATTTTTTGAAATCATACAATTTTTGCATAGTTGATCATTTTTTCGTATGTAAACTACAAAAGAGAAATGATGTATATACTGAAATAATCCCGGGATTTCTCAAAAAGTTTCTAAGGCGTGGATGAAACCCGAACTGAAAACACTCCGCATTGTTTACCGCTACAACCGCGTACTTACAAGCCGGTCTATGTATTCTTCATTATTTCCAGTGCCCTTTTACTCTGCAATTCCTTGCGACACCATCGCATGACGGACCAAACATCGCGCCCTTCAATCGACTTCTCTCCCGCCGGCAGGTTACAGGGTCAAGTTGAATTCGGCACCATTCGGAACCGAACTGGCCAGATGTCGGGGAATCGGAACGGCCGGTGGGCCGTCGGGTGACGATGGTAACCGGATCGGCGCCTTTGTTTCCACCAAACATTCACAACAAATGCCGCAACCTTGCTGCGCACGATGCTTCCCCCAATAGAACCGATGCTGTCAATGGGAAATTGATGAAACGGGGGAAATGGGACGCCCGGACACCGGACACCCTTTCCCCCCTAAGGACAGGTGGGGGAAGGTGTAGGGCAGGTGGAACGAGGCAGCAAAGCTGTTAGCGAACGTCGGGCGACGGACTGACGCAGGTTTCCGGTTCAGCAAATTTTTGCATGGCAAACTGCCCCGCACGCCCCGCCTTTTTCCGGCGCATTCCCCTTGACCCGGGCGCTCGGAGACAACATTTTGACATTGAACTTTGGGGCGAGCAGTTTTTCGGCGTCGGTTTCGACACGAGGCGCACAGCAGGCGGTTGCCTGGAGCAACGCCGAACCATTGCCTGCTTGTGCAACTCCCGCCCTCCCCCAGAGACAAAACACACATCGACACGCACAAACAATGGACGATGCACAAAAGAGGCCATCATCCTGATCCAGCATGCCATGTTGGTGAAGAACGGAGTCCGATGTGCGCGAACCAGAACGATGGCGTTGTGTTAGTGTGGGGCCGTTTGGAAACCTTTATTTTATGAACGAAGAAGCTGCACGGAACTCCGTGTCCGCCGCCTCCGGTTTGTGTCGGCGAAAAATGTGCAACGTGCGTGGCGGAAGTTGATCGTGGCGGGGGCCACGATTCGATGCGACGACACGCGAAACGTAACACACACACAGCGCGTCGTCGCATATCCGCGCCACGGGAACGGAAACGCTCGTACGACGAACCGCGATGCACATCGTCCCAGCAAGAAGACGCTGAAGAAATGGACGCGAAATGTGGCCGCGCGCCCGGCAAAACTGCATTCGTAACGGTAAACAGACGTTCGGCCAAGGGATGGCTTCTTGTGCGCCACTTTTTGCTCCTTTCGGTCGCCCGTCGCCTGCCGTTGTCGATGGTATTTTGATGTGTTTTCAACACCCCTCGCCACTGGCCCTCCCCGAAATGCGTCCACTTGGTCGCGACCCCCCCAATGTCTCCGTCACAACTCCATCACTGCATGACGTTACGTGACGTGTGCAATGGGCGCTGTTTATGACCACAAGATCACGCCTCGGCGCGCCGACAGGTCCGTCACGTTTGGGCCGTTTGGACGGGTGTATTTTTTTTTTAATTTAATAGTTTTTTTTTTGTTGCTGTGTCAAGCCGCTTCACCCCACTCGCGAGCGCGCGGAGCCAGCCAGAGGAAATATGCAAAAAATGTACACGAGTGTAGCGCACACGGTTGGGTCATTCAATCGTTCGGTTTGAAGTGGAAGGCAAACGCGTCGTATGCCGTATGAATAACGAAGTTTGCCAACGGCTTTTGCGCGATGGATTGACGCGCGAGTTAAGCGTCAACAGATTGCCTGGCGGGCCGGTTCCGTCACAGCGCCAAGTTTCCGCATTTTAGGTTAAATTTAATTTAACGACGCTTTCAAAAGTGTACGCAGGCTGTGGTGGAAAGTGGTAAACAATAAATGAATTCGAGCTGCAGTGCAAATCTATGGAAAACTGAACAAAGATCCAATACTGACAACTTATGATTCCAAGGAACCATGTTGTTTCGGAAATAGCAACTTACGTTAACAGAATTTCAAACTTTGAAATGTTATAGGGTTGGGTACCTAAAATAATTCTTTGTCGCATTTCAAATAATTGAATCGACCAATAAATAAATGTTCTTCAATTATCACTCGTTTTTATAAAACTTTTCCTTCTTCTTCGGCACTGTTTTCTTAGTCCAAAAAATGACCGAACATATTTTTTCTAGAAAAGATGTGACGTCCGTGTATACAAAAACTTCCTCATCCATTTGTTTTTGGTTTAGCAGTTGTTTAAAACAATCTTGACATTGGTTGACATAATTAAGATAAACACGTTGACTGCCAAATGTTTTTAACACACATTTTTTGTACAATAGACTTTTGTACATAAGACTTAGCTTCCCGAAGAATTATTTATTAATATTACTAAAGATTTTATGTTGCATTTTCATTTATTTATGGGGTAAAAACTGTTTAGAACTAATGACAGCTGGCTATAAAAAATGATATCCATGGCAGTCAACGTGTTAACAATAATTTAAGGATCCTTGACCAAACATTTTCCAAATGTGTTATATTTTTAAAAATTCTAAGGTCTAATTTATATCCCACACTGTTTACAACATTATATATTGTGGGAAGGTTTTATTTGATTTGAACATAAGTATTTCATCGTCGAATGTCTCACTGATTTACCAGTTGTGCCAGAATGCAACCAATAAGCCAAAATAGCAATCGTCTTAACGCAAATTGCGAATCTCATCGAACCTCCAGCATCGCCGCGTAGAGCCAGGTCTGATTTCGTATAAGAACATCGTCTGCCTCCGTCAAGATGATCAACAAAAATAAGTATAAAATAACCAAGAAAGATCACTGGGTGGATCGTGAAACCGAAGAAAACCGGAAAACGGTAAGGAGACACCGGGAAAGCGGTGCAAGTCAATTACCTCTCCCTTTGCATCCATCCGCACACAAATGTGCTGCCGATGGATAAAGGGTCGTGAGTTGAGAAAAAAAAATACTGCAACATATTCCATTTGACCGACTCTATCGGAACGCTCCAAGAAGGGAGGCCAGATAGGAATCAAAGTAATAAGAAGCAAAACAACCCTTCGAACCGCGTTGACGCCTCCATGAACTTGCCTTCGCGACGGGACAGGGCGCGCACGGGAAAACCGGTTTTCCGAGCGCGCTCCAATTCAGGGCTGGTTTTGCGCAGAAGAATAAAACAATGGACGCCAACTGCTGCGGTCAAACTGTAGTGGAGAAGCAGAAGAAGAGTGTGTGTTTGTGTGCGAGTGTGTGTGTGCTGTGAAACCTTTCACAATCCTTACCACGCCGGGCCCGAGGATCCGGGTTTTCTAGTTCACGCCAAGCGCGACATCTCAGACTTGGACCGATATTCTACTTCTTGCTCGGCGTTGACGGCGTTTGCTTCGCCACCGTCTTCTTCTGCCCCGTTCACATTCTTCGACGAACCGACCCACCATCAACAGACACACGCATACCATTTCGTTGCGTGATTCGATCATCGCCTGCTAGATGGGGGTGCTATGTACGTACGAAGAAAGGGCCGCACTAACACACGCTCTCGCGTGGGGACCCCCAATACTAACCCACATGCTGCAAACTCGACTGACTGACCGACTACGACACAAATCTCCCTCCCCCCCTTCCTCATTACCCTTTTTTCCAACCCTTCCGAGCGTGTGCGGAGTCCGTCCGAGTCACCCGAGCGAACACGCACTTGCACACAGTCACAATAAAGCCCCCCCCTCCCCTGAGCAAAAAGAAAAACAAAACCGGTTCTCGCGCGAACCACCCCTAAAATCGGTTGGTTGTGGAAGGGACGGGAGGCTGCATCGCGCAGGCGGACGAGCCGTTTAAATGTGACGTCACGCAGCGTGACCGTAACGGGTGGTGTGTGTGCGTGTGTGTATGTGTGGGGAAACGTACACGACGAGCATCATCATGATGGGGCGGGACCGGTTTTTTGCTTCACCGTTTGCTTTGATCCATCGTGTTTCGTGCACGTTTGCTATTTCGGGCCACTGTTTGCGTGCCTGTGTGTGTGTGTGTGCTCGTCGAAGAGATGCAAGCAAAAGAGAAAAAAGAAGAAGGACTTCGTTTAGGGGCGGGGGGGCGGGGGGGATGGCTTTGTGTGGGCATCGTGATGATATCTCGAGTGGAAGGTGGAGACGCACGATGCTGGTGGTGGAACACCGCCATGGCCAATGGCGTTTTTACTCATCGCTCTGACTGACTGGGTTGGTCGGTGGGTGGAGGAAGGGGGGGGAAACACACGGCGAGGGACCGCTCGATGAGGGGCCGGGGTACGAAGGGATGAAGAGCTACCCATTTCGAAACCGGTTCTCCATCAACCACCACCCTCTTCCGCGCCGATGGAGCAGACTTGTTTCGTTCGGTGTTTCGTGGTATGCGGTACTAATACTACTTTGCCTACACACACACATAAACACACGTACGCGAGTCGCAATGATTGTTTCTGCACGCGAGAGCTCGAGAACCTTTTTCCGGTCGCGCGTCTCGCGTCTGTACCGGAGCGGGGCCTGCAGAAGGGGCTGAGGCGGGGCTCTTAGGAGTCTCTCGGGGGGGTCGTTGGCGCTGGTGGCAAATAAGAAACCGGTTACTCCTCCCGCAAAACATCGCTCCCACGCCACCGCGACGCAGGACTTCCTCAACGTCCGCTGCCATTTTCTGGTTCGACCGCAGAAGAGCAAGAAACCTTTTAACACCGTACGAAACAAAACAAACAAGAAGGCGACAAACAGCAACATGAACGACAACGGCCAACGTCGCGATTCTGGCCGTCTAGTGTAGCTGTGCTCTTCGATGTGTTAGTACATTCTACGGCGATGGACATTCCGTGACGATGGGGAGGCATCAGCAAAAATCGAACATTTCGAACGAGTCCCACCAGCGACATCGTTTTCCCTCCGCTGGCCACAACTTCTCCACCTGTTTCGTACCTCCTCTACCATATCCTTGTCCGTGCAATCTCCACTGTCTGGCTTGAAGCAGTGAAAACCAATAAAATAAAAGGCAGTTTGTAACTTTCTGGCTATGCAGCGAACAAAATTAAATCTTTTACCAACATCAGTCTCAAGAATTTCAGAAACTTTATATCTTAATCAACTATTGATGCAAACCATCAATGGCACCAGATGAAGCTATAACCCAAACCACTCAAAAACCGGTTACACTAGTTTAATTTACTTAACATCATGTTTTGATAGTAGAAATATTATTTACTAACGACACGATAGTGATAATAACGAAATTACATCACAATTGAAATTCATCAAACAATTATTTTGCCTGCTTGTTGTAGGTCAACAACTGTGGCATGTAAAAAAATCATGCTGTGGATTCAATTTATGGCCAAAACATAATACCACGAAGGTATGTGTATTCCTAAGGTACGAAATGTGTTCTTCTTAGCTGTAATATTGCTATTCGAAAAATTAACTCCCTGACTAATGCAATACTGTACGAAAACAATAATGAGATTTGCGCTGCTAATTATTTTTCCATTTAAGGCTAACTTTTTATTCAATATAAGAAAATAAAATAAAATTTATGCACTTTTCAGGCAATATAAAATGAATACATAAACATGAATGTTTGAAAATGCCCTATCAATATTCAAAACATTTTAAATATAAATATTAACGAATCAAAACAAAATATTTACGGAAAACCCAGTACAATAAAAATTAGGTAAAACCTAATATGCAATCTAAAAATTTATTAGTAAAAACATTGTAAATTTAAATAGAATCAGAATTCTTTGCTTCTTTATATATCCTTCATATAAAATAGAAAAGAATTCTAATCACAATTTCAAGAGTATCCAGTTTTAAAGGTGAGTTGAGGGATGACTAAGGTACACTAGTATTACGATGCTTCTAACTTTTACCAGAAAATTGGTTTGGAAGGATGTACTTCAAATCAATATGAAATCACAATACGGAACATATCAATTTAGGCATAATTTGTTGCGAAAGGAAATCGTTTAATATCTGCTTAAAGTGCACCGATGTCCGCTTGCATCCAGTTTCCGATTGACTTCAATCCGGATCCTTCTTCACCCGTTTGCCTTTCCCCAATCATGCCCAGCAACCCATCCGTGTAACACATATTCGGTACACACCCCGACCTGGTGAATGGTATCGGGGATGAAATGGGTGGAAAATCCTCCCCCTCATCTTATATCACGCTGGTGTTGGTAAAATCGTCAGCCTTTCCAGTACGGATGCTGAGCTCTGAGACCGAGAAGCTGGTGGCGCCAATCGACCGCGGGTGTAAGGATTTTTGCACACTGATATCGATTTTTCCCCTGTCTTGCAGCATCCGCATCCTTATTGCCTACCGAGTCCCATGTTCTATATTTTCCCCTGTGTTAAACATTCTCTTCCTCTCAATCATACGCTTTTTCTTTCTCGTTCCTTTTCATTCTTTCACACATTTTTTCAAGGAATAAAATACATAAGCGAATGTATGCCGACCTTTCCGAGGCTACCGGGAATAGTGGGAGGAAAATGGGAAAATAACGTAACCCTTATGTACTGAGAGATTTTCCTGCAGCACTCACACACGTGCACAGCCTTATCCACTGGCACATAGCGGACCGGATGGGACGCTTGGAAGGAATCTGGCCGATGTTGCGGAAGGCACCTTCGTGAGCTCGAAAAACTCCCACGAGACGCTGGGCAAATGTTAGATCTGGGTTTTCATGAATTTTCAACGAGACTCGTATATGCTGGAAATGTTATTCAACAAAAAAAATGTCAACACAATTTGAAACTCTCATCTCGTCCCTTGTTCGCTAGGAAATGTTTTTCAACCGGACAGATACCAAACCTCAGCGCAACGTTCTAAGAACGGAAGAGTTTAATAGTCTCCTGGGGGTGGATTTAATTAGGCCGAGGCGTACGAGATAGGTCGTCGATTCATTATCTCTCGAATGAAAACGAGGATTTGAAAATATGCATGCTTTTGTCCTAGGATATTTGTTTTTATCGAGGAAAAAAACAGAAATGCATAAAATCAATGCAAAGTTAAAAACAAAGATAAACTCGCACTCTAACGTAAAAAAATGATAAACTGATAGTTTGTGAGTTACTCCTCGCAGAATTCGTACAGGTTTTATTAAATATTTACGTTGAGTTTTTTAACCTGTTCTTCTCCGCTCTCCTACATTTTCCTTTCGTATTTTAGCAAAACGTCTGCACTTTGGAATAAAATTGAACAAAACCGCAGTTAGAATCGATACCTTTTCAATGTGGTAGTCTAAAAAAAAATGAGAATCATCGAAAATTAAAGTTTTTTTTTTTTATCATTTTTCATTTGAAAGGATTTTTTATCATTATCATTTGAAAACGCCCAATGCAATTATACTACTAATTTTGGAACTTCAACATGCCAATTTGTAAAAATTTATTTTATTTCTCGGAACGCTACACACTTTTCGAGACGGCATACACATGCAATAGCTGATTACTATGTGAAATGTTATAAAACTTAATTACCTTACTACAGATCATTACATAAGCAATCCTTCTCAGATGCTTTCATTACGCTAGATGCGAATCAACATGTCTTGGTGGCAAGTGAATTGATAGTTACCTAGAAACGGTTGCTGGAAAAATCATCTCGTCATCCACTTAAGTTCACAATATATTCTGATCAGAAAGCTGTAACAGCTATTAACCGGAATAGTAGTTGTTTCAAAATTGGTGTAACTTTTCAATATTTATCCATAGCATTTATTCTTCCGCGTCTTTTAACACGTTGACTGCCAAGCGTATTTAGCACACTCTTTTAGTACAATCTTTTGTAATAAACTTTGTTTAAAACATTTGTTACAATCTTTTGTAATAAACTTTGTTTAAAACATTTTTTAAACCTACGGTTTTCGAAGGCCAAGCGAATATTTGGCTTCCTAAAGTACTTGTGTTTAATATTGCTATAGTTTTCATGTTGCATTTCCATTTATGTATGGCTCAAAATCTTTTTAGAACTAATTGCTGCTGTCACCCACTTTTTGGTGACATGGCAGTCAACGTGTTAACTGACAAGCTTTGAATAGGTAATTATACTTAGATGAGATATTTTATTGCAACCACTACCACACTACTTGTGTTGCTAAAAGCTGTAGCTTTTGAAAAAGCAATAGCTGTTCATGTAGAAAACCAGAAAATCCCGTTGACAGTGGTTCGCTGGCCGACCGATTTTCGAACGATCACCCATTGGGCCGTTGGAACGAACGAACGTAAACCCCGCGTTCGCTTGCATGATTAAAATTCCCGCAACCGGGAATGGGCCGACCGGACCAAACCGGCTCTCGACTTTTCGTTTCCAGTTAACCTGCATGCCACGTTGCCAAGCGTCGAGCGTCGCCAGGTTCACACGAGTCCGCCGTTTTTCCCGTACAGAAACGAGTTTCCGAGACACTGGAAATCGCGATCACATGCGCAAGATCGCATACCGAGAATGGTGTATGTGTGTTTGTTTGCATGGTGCTGGCGTGATAGCACGTTGGGGCTGTTGGCGCCTCACCTCGCGTGGATCCGCGTGAAGCCTTCCACCCGAACGAGACTGGAGGCGTCTCGGTGGAGGCTCCTTTCCGGCGAACACAGGGTGATCGCGCTGGCGAGCGACTGAACCACACTCTGTGGATCAAGGCAAACCTGTTCCGCCAGGGCCGAACCGGTGCGCTCCCTTCACTGACCGATCACGTCTCGGTTGTGGCTACATCGACGGTGCCTGAAAAACGGCGAACCCAACTCTTCACCGTCTGCGAAACTGCACGATAGTGCGCTTTGGCAAAAACTCGTCCTCTGACGTCTGGCACTCTCTAGGGTTATGGCACACGTCGGACTTTGCACGCGGGGAGGAGCAGCGTGGCTGGGAATGGCCCCCGGAACGTGCCTCCGCGAACCTGAGGATCTCGTCCAGTACGCGATGCAGCGCGCGAATCGGATCGTTTCTGGAAAAGCAGGCACGTTCCGTTACGACCGTGCCGATGCCGACCGACCCTCTTCCCGCCGTGGAACGTGCCCTCATCGAAACGCTGACGATTGCCGGAACGACAATTCGATGGAGCAGCCACTGGCACTCGCTTTTGGCACGTTAGTCACGAACATGGCAACGCCACCGGGCGTCGAACGAAGGAGCGAAGGAGTTCGATCGATCGATGCCTCCAGTCTTTGAGGGCAGCAGCACGTTCCCGTGGAGTTAGTATTCTGGCCGGTAGTTTTTCATCGTGGCGTGGTTTCGTGGACGGAAAAGAAGCAAGAAGAAACCGAAAGACCGATAGAGAGAAAGCTACCATGATTACCCAGTGGGCGCACTACGGAATATGGCAGTCGGAAATGGAAGTCACGTTCGAACTTTGCGCCATCTCGACCATACCTGATGAGCCGGGAGTCGCGACCAGTAGCGACAGGTTGGGGTATCTCCAATCGGAGTATTTTTTTTATAGCAAAAGCTCAGTTCATTCTTGCAGCTCGCTGCTTGAAAGCATAAACTATTATTCGATTAGTGCTGACTTCTTGCTGGGCCACACGCGAAGAGTTCGATGAACGATCGAATGGGTGACAACGGCAGGCAGATGTTCGATGACACGGGAGGAAGTCGTTTTTGCGACAAGTTTGATTGGATTTCTTCCATGCACGACGATACCACACAATAACCCTTCAATGAGCAACTGCAATCGACTTTTGTGCAGGGTTTTTTGAATTGATTACTCAAATTTATCTGACATGAAGAGTATATTATAACACAATAGTGATAATCAAGTCTTGTCTAGCAATAAGTTGATAATTAGCTTTAGTAACAAAAACTATTACAAACAAACAATAAGATTGCGACAATGTCAATACGACATTGAACAATTTTCGTAACCTTGTAAAACATCTTTATTATTTTTTCATAAACTTCAATACCCGATGGAGAATCAGCTTCACCTTAAAAGTTGAAAAGCTATAATGCAGTTGAAAGAAACGAAGCAACGTTCTTTTAGTAATTTATGGATGGTACACTGGTAAGTGAACACTGCAAGCCACTAGACAGTAAATACTTACCATAGTTTTTAAAATAACAATCTATAGAAATTGAAAATTTGTCTAATAAAAAAAATTCAATCTTTAAAAGTGATAAATAATATATGTAAATAAATAACTAAAGTAAATATATTACGGAAGTTAAGCGAAGTGTAAAAGAAACATCCAATGAATTGTATGCCTATTATTTCTATGGTTTGTATCGAAAATAAAGCATGAGGTCTTTCGATTCCAATAAGTAACACAATTTACAATACCAGCAATGGCCATAAATAAAATCACGTACAAAAAAATGTCTTTGCCGTAGTTTTCCTGTCTCTCCATGAAAACCTTCTACCGCCCCGTGAGAGAGCGATTGCGAAACATCCATTAATATTTTCCCCGCATTCTTGAATTGCTGCTCAAGTATGAAGATTATTGGACCGTAAGCTAGGTAAACATTAATCAAACGAATACCATTTCTTGCCCGCAGCCCCCACACGCCGGGGGCGTTACTTGTGCAAGCGACCTCGCCGTAGAAATTTGCCCACCACGACTTAGCATGGTACTGTCGATTTTTTGCGTTCCACTTTTCCACGCTGCAAAATCCCTTCGCTTACACCAATACATGCTTCCGCGGTGGGCGAAGGGCATCCCTGTGGGTGAGGGTTGTCGGATTTGGGTGTTCTTGAAAGGGCTGGGCTGGAGTGGTGATGGGGAATGCGGTGGAGAAACGGGAGCAGGGCAGGAAAAACCTATCGATTAATCGTGTCTGAAGGCCACGACGCTGCCATGGGGAAAGCGCGCGCTCCATGCGGGAAAGGATGCGTGCACGCGACGCGAGCTCACGAAGCCAACGAAGGATCGAACCAAGATGGTGGTTGGTGGTACTTCGTGCGACCAGGGTGGACACTGCTCGTGCACGCGGGACACGTTTTCGACATTTAGCACGTTTCGGTCATGAGAGAAAACGCTTCATGCGTGAAAATGCTTGATTTTTTTAAGTTACAGTATGGAAGAAAAGGTCATGTTTAGTTATTCATACACGAGACAGTTGTGTTGTTAGTAAAGCTCTTTGTAAGGTGGATCAAAATTGATTGAAGCAATCGTTTTAAGAAAGTTTTCCTGGATCGCTCAACACTAGAAAGCTCATGTTTTTTACCTTCCTTGGACATTTAAAGGGTAATCAACTTGAAGAGGTCATGAAAATGAACCCCTTCACTTCTTTTTCTAAACTAACTGCCATTAGGCTAGTTTTTCATGGTTCATTTTTTGAGATATTTAAAACAGAACATTGAAATCACGACCAATTGATTACTTGTGCGTTCTAGTGTAGTCTGCACTGGTACGGTCTGGTCTGGCACATGCGTACAAAATCGTTCACCCGTCAGCAACACCGTCCATTCGATATTCACATGACAGAAGACGATATTTTCCCAAAACCCCCCCGTGACGCATTCACTACCCCGCGAGATAATGCGAAAGCAAACGCTGGAAGGATGTTGGTGCTTTCGCTTTTTGCCGCTCGTGCCAACGCCAACAGCCGTATCTTGCGTATTTTCCGGGTGCGTGCTTCTCCCGTGTGGCAGCATATAAACAACGGGTTTGACAATTTTAACCATCTGGCGGCACGCGATACACACCGTCCGATCCGCGGTCACGCCCTGCAGCAACCACCGTCCGGCCGATCCGGTGCGTATATCGATCCGGTTTCGACGGACGGCAACTCCAGCCCACCGGATGCGTCCGGAACCGAAGCGTGATTAAAACCCGTGCCGTGTGCCGGCGTACTGGTGTTGGTGCGAACGTGCTGCTAGGAAATTCCAGGCGGAAAAATCGATTTTCCTTGCTCCCGGAAACCGTGCTTCGGGGAACAGGAAGGTGATGAAATTTGTTTTGCAATTTGGCCGTAAATTTGATTTGCTTAATTTGCACCCGGAAAGTTTGTAAGGAAAAGCGTAGGGATGTGAGAGAGAAAATCATCCATTTATGTAGGTACATTTGGAAGAGAAAACTATCCGAGGTAAATTTAAATTAATTAGTAAACATAATTCCAGCGCTGAAAAGAAAAATACTGACAATCTTGCAACATTTCCTTTAATCATCTCCGGGAACGAAAACAAAACTAACTATTATTATAATTTCCACTTTCCACACAACCACACCCCTAGTTATTTTTCCATAACACCATAAAGGGCAATGGAGAGGACGATAGGGAATGGAAGGTGCACGGGGCAACCTGAAAAGGAAAACGGAATGGATATTGATTTGTTTCCGACTGTCGAGAAAATATGTTCGTCCCAGACCCTGGCCAACTTCACGCCGTAGTCGTCGTCGTCGTCGTCGTCATCTTCGTTGTTGCCTCGCCCTCAAGCTGTCCTACTCGCTGCAGCAGGCAGTGTTAGTGTGCGCATGTAAAGTGGTGATAGTGCTAGGCAAGTGTCGGGACGGCCATTATCGATTCGCTCCGGTCTGGGCTGGCCTGGTTTGGGCAACGAATCCGTCCACCATCGCACGTAAAAGGCTGCCTGGAAAAGCCCTCAGTACAACCAACACACTTACACACACACGTTGTGTCCTCGCCGTTAGTCGGAAGTGTGTTAGGGCGCCGGATTTTCCCGCACTCTACGGTATATGGCACAAGCATGGCGTCTGCTCCCGAACGAACACATTGATTCGGGACGAAAGAAAAGCTAGTAAATACCATGAAATCCTTCGCAAGGGCGTTTTCGAAGGCGAAGGTAACGCACGGACTGCTGTTCGTTTGGTTTCCGACAGCCAGTTTCCGCCCCATGGTGTACTTGGTGGTATTGGTTTGCACGCTGGTAGCCAGTTTGGGGCGGTTCAACCAGTCGCGGTACATAAACGGCCACGCAACGGACGGTTCGCTCGGTTGCGTTGTAGGTTCGCGTACACAAGGCGGCAAATACTCCCAATAAATAGGTAGAAACACAACAACAACTGCCCTGCGGTTATGCCAGCGTTCGAAAACAGCGACCACAAGCGCCTTGCGGAGGTTTTGCAGGAGGAAACCTCGGGAAACACGGTGAGAAATGTGTAAAACGGAAAATGCATTTGAATGAATTACATCAGCATTAGGCGCTCGGCTGAGCGGAAATCCAAACTCGGCCGAAACGAACGAAAGAAAAACCACTTCGCTCATGCGGTACATAAACGCCCGAACGCCCGCTAGCTAAGCGTAAGCACATAAGCGGCGTTCTCGGGTTGAGTGGGAGAGAAACGTGATTTTTTCATCATTTACAGTCAATTACCTTAAACTTGGCTGCATGGCACGTGTTTTTTTTACTGTCGCTGGTTCTGTAATGGAAGGTTTCATTTAACTATTTTCTTTTATTTTATTGTCCCGTTTTTCGACAACGAAGAGAAATGAGCAACGTAGCAAAAGGTTAGAAACCAGCTCGCGCCGCCACGCCGAAGGCTTCGTGCGAGGCTCACGGCCAACCATGCGCCTCCATTGAGAAAATGGCATGAATTATTACGTATTCTAGGTACGCGTGTGGGACTATGTATCATGTTGAGAGGGCTTATTATTTGTTGCAGCTGTGACTTGTTGTTTTTTTTTGTGGATTTTCGAGTGATTCCGGTACCTAAAGTATGTATTTAATTTTTTATTGGTTTTCTGCGCCGATTACTAAACAGCTAGAGCAATTTGACTCATCATTTTCAGCCATTAATTAATAGTAGATAGAAAGGGAGCAGTTTTTGAGAAAGATTAGCTTATTTCCAATGAAAACAGATTATTCCATTTTGTTTAACACTAAGTTTATGGATGTTTCTGATTTCAAATTGTTATTGTTGATGGATGTTAAAACGAATTTATTGAAAAAATAATAATTTTATACATACTTAGTTAGAATTGCACAACACTAATCTTTACGTAAGAATAAGTTGTAGCTAAAAGTTTTAGTATAACTTATTACGGAAATTATGATCATAATTCAAAGTTTTTCGTCAAAGTGTAAACTTCGTGTTAAATTCGGTGTCAGTTATCTATAATAAATTTAACAATAAACTTCAAAGGCTATTGTGACACTGTGAAAAACTCCGGTGTGTTGGTTGTTTCCGCCAGTCTTGTATGAAACTAGCTACAAACATTGGATCAGAAATTTGCTTCACGCAACCATGCGCCTCCATCATTATCAGTTGACAAGGGTTTCTGTACCCATTTGCCTTCATCTATCTAGCGGTTCGTGACAGATGATGTGTTTGTTACAGTCCATTCGTTATCACCTGAGGGAGCCGAAATCTGATAGGTGAAAATGATATCGCGTTTGACATCGCCCGTTTCTACTTTCTCAGTACCGAAACCAGCCCTCTCGTGCGCTGATGTAACAATCGAAACAAAAACAATCAACAGTATCGGTGGCACAATTTTTTTATTCCTCCTTTTTTCGTTTACTGTTGGAGTACACGAAGCTGATAACGCTTGATGGACTGAGGGTAACGGTAACGGCGGCCATCGCGGGAAGGAAAGAAGGAAGCCCTTTTTCTGTGTCAATAAGACACACACGGAGCGATAAGATAGCCCGTATCGCAACCCGACGAACGGTGTAGCCCACGTTGCTGGCCACTATCAGGCTGGTCGGGCGTGAAGTTCACCACCGACACACCACTGACCGGGCGTCCTCCTTGCAGCGAGTATGTAACCGCTCCAGATGGTGCAGTCCCCCCCCCCCACGTTATCGCACCGAGAACCTTTATCAGCCGTTGGAAACTCCGGGCTGCTGATTCAACCCCATCCGGAAAGCGCCCGAATGCGGATGCGTTCTCGCTGCTCCACCCTTGGTGGCACACATATATCGGAGCTGATAGGACGCGGTGCGCGTATGTTTGGCTTCTTATCGCGAACGATTTCTGCTGCGTCCTGCGTGGCGCAGCCTTTTTTTGTGCCCCCCAGTTGACCATCCAATCAGTTTCGCCCCTAGGAGGGGATGGGGGGAATTATCTTATCGCAACGAGGGAAAACTGGGGTCCATCGGGGCACGGAGTGATCGTGACGAATGACATGCAATCGTACGCCACGACGCTTTCCATAGAAGGCCCTTCAGCTTTATCCCACTCGTTACAAAGTGCTCAAACATATTCGAGTGATGACGATTATAGAATACGTATAATAAACTATTGAAATCTTTCACTATTTCATGGAATTTGCGAGAAGAAAATACGATCTGCGTAATTTGACTTTGAATAACCCTGGTAGGAATGCGAAGATGTATATACTTCTTCAAGTGAATCTTTTCAACCGATGTTCCCGCTTCGTCTTACAGTTCCTATTTACTCTAGCAGTATGAACCTTCTTTTTTCTTTCGAATTTTCTCCTTATCGTTTTACCAATACTTCACCACGATCCTTCGTTAGAAAAGAAAATGCGGAAGCGTTTCTGTATACAGAATAAAACTTGCCTGGCAGACGAAATGATGCATCCATGCAGCCATTAATGCATTCAATGTACAAACATTCACAGATGTCTGCAACACTACTACGTCCCATGTATGGTTGGTTGGCTGTTTGCTTTTTTTTCTCGATCCTCTTCGGAAGTAGTTGCTGCAGGCAACGGTTTGCCATGGGTACGGATGAACGTCAAAAAACAACCATCCGATCCAACGATCGTTCAGGGCGTATATAAGGCCATGTGGCTGTAGAAAATGAAACCACTTTTTGCACCCTATGTGCGCCCCAGGGCCAGCAGAAACCATGAACATCCGCATCCTTTATTGCATAAAGCCGTTGAAAGCTAGCTTGAAAAGCGTGCCATTGGAGTCCCTTACGCGGATATATATTTTTTATATACACTACACTTGGGCTTTCCCTCTAGTGCCGCTGAACTTCGTCTATGTATCTCCACTACATAGCGTCCTTCACTACCAACCGGATGCTGAGCCAGGCAGAGAAGAGCCAGGAAAGGAAAAACTTTCAACGAAAGCAGGACATTCTGTGAGGCCAGGGCCAATCATTGCTCGGTGCACCGGAAAAGTGCAATAGAACGTGCCATGAAGCGTTTCTGTTGCAAAGAAAAGCCAACAACATTGCCCGTTGGAAACGTTGCAGAACGAGGTGAGAACGAAACGGAAATAAATAAACATCCCAACATCGTGCCACCGGTCGCCATGCCATGGTGACGACAGCTTTCGACTGCAAACGTACCGTGGTGAACGTTGTAGGTGATCACGATGATGTAATCGGACAACAAAACCGTCCGTCCAAAGGGATCTTCCGGGTGGGTAAAAGGAAAACCAGACGGTGGTGACTTGCCGCCGCTTCCTCGTGTCAGAAGGTGGAATATTTAAGTTTCGTCGTTGAGCCTCCATCAGCTCCGGTTTCGTGCCGTACCCAATCCGAGTACATAATCGTCGGTAGGTCGGTCAAAACTGTGAGCGTACCGTAAACCCGGAGGGGTAAGCCCTGTGTCGACTACGACAACAACAGCGTGACGTAGCGCTGTAGACAGCGGACTTAAAACGTGGAATGTCGACCGGGACGCAGTTAGTTTTTGTTTTCGAATTGCATATACCGATGCTAGTAGTAGTAGAGTAGCTAGCAGCAATAGTAGTTGTACTAGTCTTCATAGCAAATTTGGATACTATAAATAACTACTACGATGGCCAACGGTTAAAGGTACCGTGAATTTCAAATATTCAACTCATCGGTTGATAAACTGTTCTTCATTTCAGATTAGAAAACCCTAAGCTGTCTAAGCATGACCGCTCTAGTCTGTATGTCGAATGGCAAAAGCTAAGATCGAAAAGCATTCTCCCTACTACAGTACCTGCTTCGGACATGGCTACTTATTAAGAGTGGACTATGTTTCAAAAATGTAATAATTTTCAAATGTAAATAAATATTATAAGATTTAAAAGAACCTTTAGGACAATCATGCTAAAAATCTATATTTGCCGCAAAACGTTTATCATAATCCAATCATTGTGCACGTCATTCAGCGAAGCATCTAAAACCGTTATGTTGTATGAGTTATGTGTCCAGCAGACATACTGTTTACACAGTTTTCATAAAAAATGTTTTAAAAAATGTTAAAGATAGCACCGTAATACAAATTTTGCGTTTGAAAAAATCTCTCGTTGATTATCTTTTCTTTATATTTTCCCCTGATTTAGATAACAAATAATGTGTACAATTAAACTAAAGGGCTAAATCATACAACCGGTTTGAATTACGCGAAAGTCTAGACAACAACAACGTTCAAAGTTTGTCCTAAAGGAATGTTTTGTTACATGGCTTAATGGCTTTGGCAAATAATAACAATCGGACCTTTAGGAACGAACAACTTTTGCTACATACCGTTAGCTGGACATGATTATAGTAAACTATACTTGTCAGCCCGGTAGCCTTACCGTATGCCTCAGCTCCAAACACGTCCAATAACACATTGTAATAAAAAATAAACAGGCCTAATAGAATTGCCTGTTCATGCGTTGGTCTTTGCTGTTGATTGTCAGCTGGGCAGTGGCGCAACCGGATGACTATACCAACGTCCAGCAGTGGGCCAAATGGTGTTATCAAACGATCCCGGCAGCGGCCATGAAGGTCGTTGTTGGCGTGCGGAATCGTGCTTGGAAGGTCGTGAACTAGAAACTAGGAGCCGAAATGTTGTTTGCGCTTTCCGCTCGCTCGTTCAGGGTGCCTCGGTGCAATTACTTTTAACTGCGTTGTTTGGGGAGTTTGTTAGTTGTTTGTGTTCGCAGAAGACATTTCGACCCGCGCTAATCAGCCTGAAAAGCGCGCGCGCATACACATGCAGAACCTTATCACGTCAGCAACGGTGGAATTTTGGCTGAAAACCAGTTTGTTAGTAAGACGTGACTAAACGACGCGCGATGCGCCGTACGAACGCTTACTGTGGTTACTGTTTTTTTGAAGAAAATAATCTCGAATTGTCCGATAGCCTTTTGACCAGGCCAGAGTTTGTCCGCTTTTCCCCTGGGGGCAACGCTGATTGCTCTCTTTTAATCTGCTTTCGACCGGATGGGGCCTAACCCCGGGACAGCACCGAGTTTGACAGAGTGTGTAACGTTTGCGCTATATGGTATGGAATTATTGCCTACGGTAGCTCGCATAGATGCTCCACATCGGACCACTGGACCACCAATTGGTATTGATGCCATTTCGCCGCTCAGATTCGTCGGGAACCGTCCAGTTTTGCCCCAAGCCTAACTTACGGGACAGCTGGCTCCAGGATCGCGAAGCGTATGTGTTTGCATTCCACGAACAGTTTCTTATCTTTCTTCGTGACCGATAAGACGGTATCGGTTCCATTGCCTAACCAGACCATGAGCAAAGCAAGGGGAAACAACGGGACACAGTAGGTTCGCTGGTGGAGCAAGCGATAAGGTAACGTCAGCGATGACTTTGTCCATCGGAAAACCCTGCTGGTTAGCGTGCCGTTGGGTGAGGCGAAGGGTGATAACATATCAAACGGCTCCACCGTTGACGAGCATGACGCCGTTTTTAAAAACAAATGAGAAAATTCGGCAGCTCAGATTTTAAAAAATCCGAAGCAATATAAACATATTTCACATTTTCCTAGCACTTTTGTGTCGACATTGTTCCGTTCCGTGCTTTCACCATACAATCAGTTTTTCTTCTGAATATAATATATTTAATGTGAAGTTTCGTATATCTATCTTCTACTCTTCAGTTATCATTGAACTCTTACTTGGACATATTAAATATCATCAATCATCGCTGCCAGTGTGGTCTTTTAAGGGCCTATGATCACAGTATCGATTCAGCCAAGCTCAACGGATAGCGGAAAAGGATAGGGAAATCATGTTTGTCCATCATTTTGGCATAGCAGAAACATGCCTAATGGATTTCATGACGAAGCATGAAAAACGGAACATTATAATGCCTTCTCAGTTGCTTGCTTCACTTTTCTAGCTGCCTGTGAGGTGATATTGATGATTATACCACAGGACCCGCAATTCTTGGCAACAGTTTACTTTTAACCAATACACTTTCTTCACATTTATGTCCAACTTTATGACCGATCTAACTGTTTACATTATAGTTCTGTGTTTTCTTTTCGTTCGATTTCTTTTATGAATCTTGGCGAACTGGTCTAAATGTTGCTGTTGTTGTTTTATTTAATATTAGTTATTAAGGATTGCCAATGATTTCCAATCAAAGCTTATTAAATACATTGGTTGATATATTATATTTTGCTATGTTTTTGAACTCAATCTCCAATTCACCCAATTTTGCTAGAATCCCGAGTAACAATTAAAAACAGGATGATTCATTTGGTCGTTAGAGGTCGACCGACGAATTTCCATAATGTACGACTCTTATGGGTTTAATATTTTATACTTCAGTAAAAACGAATTAAATCAATACATCGAAAGGGATCTTCGACATAATTTGAAGTATTAGCAGTAATAAAGGAGTTTAAACTAATTGGCCGAGATCACAAAATCTACTAGGAACCATATTAAAATAACATATGGTCGTAAATCTACAAAAACACGGTTCAAATGGCGCCGAGAATTTTCTTTCATCCTCTGGTTAACAAATAAGAACCACAATTTCCGTCGATTGAACAGCTTTTTCATCTTAATCTGGTCCATTCATTTGAACATTTGTGTGTCATGCTCAAGTAACGGTTCATTATACTCGTTACGCGAATACTCTCTCGACATTTTTTCTGCTATCCTCCCGCATTCAGAGCGTTTTCGCAAGACGGACCTCTCCTTGGGAGCCTCATCTTTGGCTTCACTAATACAAGTGTTAAGAGAGCCATAGCGAATCACTGAACGTCTTGAAGATCACTAGAAGATGATTAAATAACTTTGTTATCAACAGAGATTACATGGCCCCGATGAAATAATGAGAGAAGACATCTTAGCATCAATGTGAAAGAATACGATAGAGAGAAGATCTTTTCTTTATCATGAGTCCATTATCACTCGTGCATTATGTGATTAATGTGCATCAATGGACGCATTCGTTTACATGAACACGTAGATATTTCCGTCAGGTGGATGCAGGATTTTTCACCAAGCATAATAAAATTACAAATGAAAGCTGCTGACGTTTTCTATAAAAGATGAGATAATTTATTCTGAATGATGGTTAAACTAGTTAGATGATAACATTTCCTCAGTTCAGTTGGAATAAAAAAAAATTAGCAGATTTTTAAAATGCCATTACATGGTTCATTTTTAATTGTAACAAATTTATCAGCATCCTAATCATAGTTCTTTATTGTAAAATTAGTTTAGCACTGTTTGATACAATAAGCTGTAAGAAATAATGTTTTACCTGAAAGTGAAATGCTACCCTCTAGTAGGTTAATAAAAAAGACTTGTTGATAACAAAACAAATATAGTATTATTCTATAATTTTTTCCTATTTGGTTTGACGAACACGATTCAAAGATAAATCTAACATTTTTGCATTACTGGAATAGGAAAGTTTATTTTTGCTTTAGCTCCTGAAATGGACTTTCGATAATGCACTTAATTAGTGTTTAAAGTGATTTGAATAGTGCTAAACAGCAGATTTGTTCAAATAGAGATTTTATAAATGAGTAAAGAAAGCCCAATAAAGTACGCCGTTCATTCCATCTAATTCATTCGAAAAGGTAGTCAAATTATTCGCAGTAATATCACGCACTGCGAATGGTGTGGTGCCTGTAACAATACATATTCTTTCCCTGGAATCCTGGTGCCGTAAGAATAGTATGCATGAATGAAGGAAAAAAACAGCAACGTCGCAGTCGTTTGAGCACGTTCACAAACACAACCGTTGGACGCGGACCCCGCGACGTTGTGCGCTCGGGGAGTTGTCCGAGAAGCGGCGGAAAACCAAGAAACCTGCAAAAGTGCAAAGAAGCCCACTGCGGGGAAACGCCAAGAAGAACACAAGACGGCAAGGAACGCAAAGAAACCCTATCCGCGAACGGGTCGAGTAAAGAGGCGCACGAAAATGGAGCCAACATGAAAGGGAAATAAAAAAGTGGCTTGTCTTTTTTTCGCCGCCTTTTTATTTACCTTCTTCTTCCGAAGTGCATTTAATGAGCCATGGGATAGTGTTGTGCGCAGAAGTGTGAGTATCCGGTTGTGTGCGTGCGCGTGTGTATGTGCATGCTCTGCGTTTCAACACAAAACAGTCGGCCGTGTTTACGGAAAGAGCACAACGAAAGCTGTAAGCGCCGTCATGATACGCGGAGAACGAAAGTACGCCGAAGAAGCATCGCCGGGAAAAGGAAGACACCATCCGGACGACCCCGTAATACGGAAGAAGAAGTGAACGCGCGGATCGTGCAGCAGCAGAAGAAGACGAGGTAGAAGCAACACAACAAAAAAGCAATCGATGACGACGTACGTAAAACGAGAAAGTTTAATTATGAGGTCTGATTCTTCGGCCGGGGTGGATGGCAGGAGGTGGCATGTACACAGAGAGTACGTACGAGTGAGTAAGGTAGAGAGACGTTTATAGCGGCTTTTCGCATCGCATACTCAGTTACTGCTTCTTCGTACACTCTGCGAAGGCAAGAAATGGTTTTTGCGTCGTTCTTAAAAACCGCCCATACCAGCATTTTAACCAATGAAATCGTTCTTTGGAACATTTTCGTAGTGCAATTTATATCAATAAGGCTTGTCATTTAACAAAATCATACTTGACTGACTAAGAATTCAGCATATCAGACTTGAAAAAAATGTTCGATTCGCATAAATGTCCGAATATTTGCAAGCATCATCGAAAATGCGTCGGAATCTTATCATGTTTGACGGTGCGTTGCATTTGCTATACGTAGTCAAAAACCAATGTGATAAGGGATTTGTTTTTACTTGAAATTAAACACTTGTCCCTCTTTCAGTTCTTATTTCGAGGGTTTCGTATTGCGTTGGAGGCAAAAAAAAACAATCATCCCACCCTATAGCACGTTCTGGCGGCAAGATAGATGGCGTTCTCGCACACAAGTTCACCGTGCGAAGTGGCTGGCTTGAATGGATAATAAATCATCCTTTTTAAGTCCTGCGTGATTGTGTGGGTAAGTGCGGGATGGTTCGTTTTTGCTCGCAGTATTTCCCATAATGTTTTTTTTTCGGCTGTAAAACACGCTACACACTCATACACATTTTACAAGGGCGGCCGGGTGCTGTTTTTGCTTTCCACCCCTTCGTTCGTTCCCCTTCCGGCTGCGTTTCCTTCTTCCGACCGGGTTTGCCGTTCCGATACACATAACGACTCACGCTGCCCGCGCTATTTCATCTGCTCCTACGTCGCGCGGTCGATACACATTTTGCCCGTCGTCCTACGTCACTCGCTTTCATTTCACTTCCTACTACGGCGTAGTGTGCGTTGCCAGGCACACGCACACACTGGCAGAGGATAAAGGTGAAAGACATGAAAACGCTCGATCGTGTTCGCGGATGGCGTTTTTCAGCTTCAGTCCGTCGGAAGCGTGTACATGTACGAGGGGAACGGAGCGTGTGGTGAAAGAATGTATGGGGTAAGGGAAAAAGAAGCACATCGATACATAGGCTGCGGAGGAGAAGGTGCGGTGAGAGGCGGGTTTGCATTGCTTTCGATTATCTCACCGCTTGCGACTGGCAGACCAGTTTCGTTGGAAAATCGTGCCCGTGCGCGCTCGAAGCGATACAACGGGTCCGTCGGCGCACACAGGCGCAATCGATTGTGTCAGCGGTCGTTAGCGGCCGGGGCGGGAGGGAGCAACGGCGAGACCGTCTCGCGTTACGTTTTTGCCGTCGCAATAGTGTGTGTGCTCGCGTTTTGAATCTGCATCATCGCGATTAAAACGTCTCGCTGTTTGATGTGTGTGTGTGTGTGCGGCTATGTTTTCTGGTGAACTTTACCGTTCGAGTGCTGGTGTCTCGTTCGCACCCGCAACGAATGAGCCTTGAGGGCTAGGGTCACGCACACTGCTTTGCTACCGGTTCGTTCTCTCGCACACGAGCTAACCCCAGAGGTTGTATTTCTCCGCGTCAGAGCTTCGAAACGTTCGATCAGCGAGGTGCTGTTTCAAAAGTGACGCGTCTGTCGGTTGTAGCACAACGTCTTCTTGCCGCTCGTCGATTCAGCTGCTGGTGTGTTAATTTTTATTAATAGAACATCATTGTTTCACCGAGAAAACCGTTCATTCTACTACTAACAACCTTCCACGTTTACGATTATCCTCCTGGATACCCAATTGTTGCGTGCGTTTGGTGGCGACAAAAAACTAAGTGTGCGGTGCAAAATTGGTTCGAGCATTTTCCGCCATCAGCAGTCAACCGAATGTGCACATGGGGTTTGGTGTTGGTGAATTTTTAGCCGCGTCGCATCGTACAATCGAGCAACAATAAAGCGGAACTGTTATCATTGAAGGATTTGTTGACTTAACAAAAACCCTCTTTAAACGAAACAAAATCGTTCGAAGTGCATTTAATATTGGCTACGCCACGAGCTAGTACCGTTCAAATAAATAAATCAGTCAACTAAGTTGTTTCCAAGAGAGGAAGTTATTTGATTGTGCCCGTGTGTAAAAGTGGTGTACAGTAGACGCAAGTGGGAAGTTTTACTTTCTTCTTCAAAACTGTTACCGGTTAGGAGAAATTGTAAAGCGGACTGACATAAACGATCCCGTTTCCACCGTCGGTCGTTGGTGCACGATGCTTTCAAGAGGTACTTCAGCACAGAAGTGTGTTATCTCATCACTGGCCAGTAATAATACTAAAACAGTACGCTCGCCATACAGTGCACGTCCTTCCGCCGACGAGAGTGACAGTGGTATGATGTTATAAAAACGGTTTCTGGTGACGTGTCGTGTCCCTGCACACCATCTTTGGATTTGTCAGCTGTTCGAACGCTGCGCGTTGGTGGACGCTTCCGCTTTTTTTCATCCCGTATTACCAAGTACCGGAACAAGCACGCGTAGTATGTGCGTGTGTGTTTGTGCTGCGTGACGTAAGCTGTTAAAATTCCACTTTCGATTAATTTTAACCGCCCCGTTGGCAACCACTTACGTCCATCGAAGATCGCCATTTTATTGGTGAAAAACTAATGTTGAACGTGAATGCTTTTTTGCGAATGCCGTCGGCGTACTCGTTGTGAGTTGGTTGAGCCAGTTGAACAGTGGAAGTGAACGAAAGTCGACGAACAGCAGTGTGTGACCTGTAGTTGTAAACGATGTCCTTTCGTTCTGTAAGGTGCATCTAGTAACCCGTGCGCAATCTGTGGTTATGAGTTGTGGCCACAATTGAAGCGAAGTTGTGTGCAGAAGAACGCCAGAAGAAGCAAAGGCAGAAAGAGTTGATTAATAGTGCAGCGGTTGGTTGAAAACACAGTCAAAATGTCGGTACAAGCGAAAAGGCAACACTGCTACTTGTGCGACCTGCCGCGCATGCCGTGGGCAATGATCCACGATTTCTCCGAAGCCGTGTGCCGCGGGTGCGTCAACTACGAAGGCGCTGACCGGATAGAACTGGTGCTGGATACGGCCCGCCAGATGAAGCGCATCCACTCGGGTGCCACAGGCGGCAGTAGCGGTGCCGGCGGTAGCGGCAGTGGCAGTGGAAAGCGTGGCCACGAAAACGGTGAATTGTCCCATCGGTCGGTGCCGACGGCTGCCGGTCCACATCATTACTCCGTGCGGGCCGGGCCGAACGGGCCAACACTGGTGGACTTCACACCGAAGCACGAACCGCACGACATCGCCAGCGTGCGACAGGGCGCCCGGATGCAGCAGCACATGCCGCCGCACCACATGCCACCCCATGGCCCCGGCCGGCAGCAAGTGCCGCCGGCACTTTCGGTCAACCTGAAGCGACCCCCGCCGGACGATGACGACCACCAGATGGATGGGCCGACGGGAAGCGCGAAACGCGGCACAGACGATCCGGTGGGCATGCCGAGGCCGCCGTTGACGCGTGGGGAATCCCTGCCGGCTGTGCCGTTTGTGCCGGACCGCCAGCCGACCTACAAGGACAAACATCCCGTTCGGACCGCTTCGTTCGATACGGCTGCCTTCAAGGCACTCGGTATGTTAACATCCTTCTTGTTCTTTCCTGTGCAAATCCCGTTTCCCAAGCGCTTTCCCTTTCCTGCCTTGAGCGTCATTTTTAATTTTCAACACCGACAACTACAGTAGACAACCTTCTATGAAATCAGTGCCTCCTTTGCAAACTGGAAATTATCCTTCGTTGCCAATAACTTTTTCTCTTGGTTGTTCAGGTACTCGAGATTCCTTTCCGGTATTTTTTGTAGGTTTAGGCAAAAAGTGCGAAACTATGGTCGTTTATTATGGTTTTGTATGGTACGTTGGTTGCAATGTATAACGTAAGCTTAACTGTAAATACTTCTTGGGTATGGGTGTAGGGATTACAAGGTATAAAAAACATCTCATCATATAAAGGATGCGGTAAAAAGATACCGCTTCTCATATCCCTTCTGTTGGGGGTAAAAATTGTACATAATAAATAAAAAGAGGTAAAACCCCAAAGCCGGGGTTTTGTCTTTGGGATTTATCTGAACAAACCGTAATGTATAACCGTAATTGTGATTTAGCAAGGTATGAAAACAATGTCTCGGGAATGTTGCTAATTTTGAAAACCAATAAATTTTCAATCAATTAGCGAAGTATTTGTTGGTGCCCGAAAAGATGTACCCGGGAAGTAATAGATTGACTATGAATTTTAACATGTTCCTTCTTTGAAAAAATGGTGCAGCTGGTGAAAACAGAGTCAGAGCGTAGAAAATAATATTATTATAATTTTTGCTTTTTTTCTGGTCCGTTCTTTTTATAGGTAATTCTTCATTCTTTATTTACCTTCAACAATTATGTACGAATAACGTTACTAATGCGTAGTAAAATCGAATAGAACGGTTCAACTGAACGCCGCTAGGAACAAACCGGGACACACCTAGGTGTGAGGGATTTACAATAAATGTGCACGGATGGGTTGTGTTTGGTGATGATTCAAACCCCATGTATCACTCCCAGGCTGGCCAAGTTCAAGGACGCACGTGTCTCGCTTGGGTTTTGGGTGGGTTCTGCGAAGACGGGGCGGCGAGGCTACGGGTGTTCAATTTTTCCCAACCACCGTTGCCATCTTTTCGCCCTCCAAAGCCCCGCAGCTGTTACACTGTTGTCGCGTCAGTAGTGTCAACTATCAGCTGACAAACGCGTTTACGCGTGTGTTGTTTATATCATGTTTCAAATGTGCATATGACTTGTCTATACTTTTCCACTGCTTCCAAGCACAATTAGTTAATCAATCACGAAAGGGTGTAGTATTGCAATTGTGTCGCTTGAAAAATTTTACAAAGGTGGATTACTGAAATGTTTTCCTATAATCATTGTTTTATATTTTTGCTTTTTCTTGCTTTTTTGAATTAAAAAAAAAACAGTTAGATAACTCGCCTAAATATCACACTTGAATTGCGATTACAGTAAGTTCTTTTTCAGCATATTATTGAAATTTAGTAAATTTTGATTACTAAGTATCAATCATCAATCAATCAAAATAAGTAAGAATCACTTATAATTTATGTAAATTTTATGTAATGAAAAATATAATAACAACAGCTAAAGTTACATGTGTACTATTTTATGTTAGATGCTTTTGGTTTATTTTTTGTTTGAGCCAAAAAGTGTTTGTCTCGCTAAATTAAATAGCTGCTTTAAAAATCGCTCATCTATCCATCTTGCCGTGGATTGTTGAGCCATCTGCTGCGCTTGAAACACGCATTGCAGTTAGTATTGTTTTAGCGCGATTGAGGACCATCAACTTCAGCTTGTTGTGTGATGTCAGCTTCGCGTTTACCCGATGTGCAGCACTCTCTCATAACTTTTCCCCACGAGAGGCTCCGAGGGACACAACACAGCCACTGTGAGTCAGTCAGTCAGTCGGTGGGTCGGTCGGTCGGTCGGACGTCGAACGTTCGAAATGGATGAAATAATCGTATGCGAGTCTGGCTGACGGTTCTTCTCGATCCCCCGTTCCAACGCCTACTGCCGGCACCGTAAGGCCCCCACAGGAGCCCTTGTATCGATTTTACATGCCGTTGCCATCACACCAGCAGCGGCAGGCCGTATTGTGTATATCTCCATCGTGATGTTGGTTACATGTAAAGCACCTGGAGCTCGTCGCGTTTGCCGCGATGCGATGGTTGCTTTGATGCAACACACACCATTCGTCAACATGAATGCAGCGTTGCCACGTTCAACGTGCCTCTCCTCCCCCTCCCCCATCATAGCGGTATCGTTTGAGTCATGCACAGTCATGAATGTGTTGTGGACAGCGGGAGTTTTTTTTAATTCGGCGAATAATCCGCGAGACAGCCAACGGATGCACGCTGAAATGGCATCTGTGGCCACGGGTTGTTGTTGGTGGTGGATGGGGAGTACACAACGTACGTGTCGCAAACCGGTGAATAGCCCCCAGAGACCATCATCATCTCCCTCTAGACCGGTCGATCGCTTCTGGCGAAAGGCCAACAAAACAAAAAAAACATAAATGAACCCCAGGGAGAACCGAGAAGGAGTTCTTCATCCCGGTTCTTCTTGGTCTATCATTGTGCTTTTGTGTGTGTGCGTGTGTGTGTGTATTTGAGGCAGAAAGTGTGAGTGCGTGTGTGTATGACTGTAATGCCGATGGCGGAGCGTTTTTAGAAAGGTTCATCTGAACAACTACGCCTAAAAAAAGATGCAAAAAACCGGATTGCAAACCGTTGACGTTGGGGACCGTGTTACCGGAATTTCGGTGTAGTTTTATGTTTGATCATACGTATGCTACCATACCATTCATGCAACTCACTTCTTCTTATATTCTAACTTTTCGAACCCTTTTTGCGGTCGTAAGTTGGTGGTTGAATTCCGGGACCCAATTCATTGTTTCTTGGAGTAGACCAAAAAATATCAAAAACAAAGAAACTATTTTACCGGCATTTATAGACATGTGTTTATCATTTGTCCAATCTCTTTGGGGTTCTTTCAAATATTTGCAGATGAAGACTTTGTAATATGTTCTTAAGATATCATTCACGAAACTTCGCTACTTTTCGGAGAAATCATTTATCTCAATTCAAAGAAATGTTCGTTACATTATATTACTTCCAGGAATTCCAGGAAGATGTTTGCTGTCTGAAGCGCTAGATATTCGTTGTTGGTTCGATGATAGCAAGCACTAATAAAAAACGTTAACATTACGTTGCTACCGAGAAAGATTAAAAATGGTCTTTGCGACGACTTCTCTGGAATAAAGCGAACCCAAATTTTGTTTGCTTTCTACTGTGGTTTAAAAGGTGCATCGAAAATGGGTCAAAGCTGCTGATGTTCTTCGGTGGTTGTTTTCTGCAAATGGGGACACATCTTTCCTACACCAATCTCCTCCCCACCCATGAACATTCCTCTCAATAAACCGCCTCCTTAACCGGTTCAAACCTTTCCGTCGCCGGATCGAAAGGGAAAAACCGGTTCCAAAACCTGTTCGGTTTCCTTCGGATGGGTTTTTTTTTCTTCTTCTCTGTTATGTTTCCATTACTCATTTTTTGCACAAACTATGGCTCACGATATTATTCACTCTACAATTTGCCCTTCTAGAGGAGACGCCTTTTGCATCATTTATGTGTTGTTCAAAGTATGATGCAGAATTTTACTTACTCTACAGTTTAAGCTTCTAGAGCAAAAGTGCTTATGTTCCAATTGCAATTTGGTATAATTAACATTATTAACATATATTAACATTAACAGCCCTAGTTCTTTAATAGACTATAAGCATAGAAAGAGAATAGCAAAGGTCACCAAGCGTATTTTTTAAATAATGTTATTACATTTTCAATAAATACCATGTCTTATGTAGATTTATACCCTTTCCAAGCAAATCCAACCATCATGGGTTGGTTCGGACTTGCAACGGTTACTTTAATCGATGTGTAAAGAGCCCTTTGAGTTGTGAGTAGTACAGAATATGCTCGTATAAAATGCCCTTATTTATACCAATCGGGTATTTTTCTTGGACCTGTTCGAGAAATTTACCCGTTCGCAATTTACATGTGCACCTTTCACTAACTTATCTTGCACTGTAGTATAACTCTTTGAGACGACACAGCTTACATGTAGTCTAGTCGACTCGCTCTCCGGCTGCTTATAATTCGTTTACGAGAGAAGCCCTCGAAACCATGGTTCAAGTTTATAGATTACATCATCAAGCGAGCCATACCCCAACGGCTCACCCCTTCCCCCATGGCCGCTCGGGTAGATCACGCCGTAGACTAGTGTTTACTGCAACTACTACTACTGTTGCTACTATGTACTACCACTGCCGCAAACGCGATGGCCACCGAATCATCACGGTCGACTTCGACGCGCCGGTCGCACCTTCCTTCAAGTTGAACTCTGCGCTGGCACGTCACCGACTCTCCCCGGTTGGGGGTCTGTGCGTGCGGCGGGCGCGCGTGTTTGTGTGGAAAGTCTGCGGTTCCGTCACGCGATCCACGGTGTGTGCACAGGTGGCGCGCAGAGAGGGCACGTCACCCCTAGGGAAAAGAAACGGGCGGCGGCAATGAAAGGCGCACCACGACCGACCGGCCAGACTGCTGCGCGCTAGCGTCCATCATCACTGAGGAAGAAAACTGGCGTTGGCGCTAAGGGAATGGCATGGAAGTGACGGTTTGGTGTGCGGTAACACATATACCGTCTCGGCTACCTCGGTGGAAAGTGGTGGCCAATCGCGTGGAATGCGTTCAGGCGTGGTTTGTGTGACGATGAGGAGCCGTCCGTGGAGTCGTAAATACTCTCGCTCGGGAGCACCGGTAAACTACCAGCGAAAACGTGCCTAGCATCATCGTTTCCACCGCGAGTTCTTGTTGTTGTTGTTGTTGGACGGACTATTTCACCGCGTAACTTAAATGCACTCCATCAACACCCCACCCCCCTACTGCCCTCGGAATCCACACCAGGCGCGACCCCATGAACATGAGATGGGGTTTGAACGTGTGTTTTGTTTGCTTTCGTTACTCGCGTCCGCCATACTTGACATTCATCAGTCGCAGGCCACCCTATGGCTTCGAGTTGACCGATGATATAAACATGCATCCCGACGTCCCTTAGAGGACGCCGTAGCAGCTGATTACGCTGTACTTCCATGTGGCGATAGATGGTGAATTTTTGTGCGGGTTTCCAGTAAAAAAACACGGCCCATCGTTGGACAGTTTGTCAAAGAAAACGCGAATGGAACTCTTGAGCTTAATATCATAAACTCTACTTCAGTAACATAAAACTTTTAAGATCTGCCATTACTTTTTCGCAAGGCGCATAAAACCGTTGACGTGCAGACAGAAGAACCCTGTTGAAATGTTGTGCCAATGTTTAATTTATTTCAATTTCATTTTAATGAAAAAGGATATCATACATATAAAATTACATGTCAGATGTCAATTTACCTTGTGCTAGAAACGTCGGAAAAATCTAATCACTGTTTCTCTCAAAATTAATTTAAAATTCTCTGTATATCACGATCGATACGTTACTGTAAACTATTCCTTTTAAAACCATATTGTTATAATTAAAACATAATCCAGTATCAATATACTTTCATTAATTTTTGTGGCTTGCTTCCATAGCTTCTATGGTGCGTTTTAACTGAGGCAATGGCGTTCTGCTGGCTTTTGGTGATGCGGAAAGGTCGGGGCAAAGGAAAACAAAAAAATGATTCAATTCATCAACTGGACGAAGCGATATTTAGATCAACAAGCATGTTTTACTATTCGAAAGAGTGTGTCTTTCGGCATCGCGAAAGCAAATCGAATCGTCATGATTGAAGTGGATGGAGAAAAAGAACGGTGGATCAAAGAAGATTGGCCTTTTTTATTATGTTTACCGGTGTGATGGTGGAGCAAGGCGTGAAGCAAAGCGTTAACAATGCATTTCGTTTATTTCCAACTCAGTCGAGCGTAAGAAAATCGATCGATAGCTGATGGCCGCCGCCATGTTTTGTGTACTTGGTGAACACGATTTATAAACGGCTGAAAGCGGGCGAGAAAGTGGTTTAAATTTGGGATCTAGTGTGTGGGTCGAATGGGGAATTCTTGAATGGCCTCACTGTGCTTCACTGCCTGCCTACCTCCTACCCCGCCATCGCGGAGTTGTCAATCGTTGAAATATGTGTTATTGCAATGTATTTTATATGCTTGCAGATATAACCGTAAAACGCTCTGTGGAAGTACGGAACGACAAAGTGTGTTGCATTTAAAAGGCCTTTTGGAAGACGTCACTGCACACCATCGAACTCCAACACGCACTCGTTTGGTTGTGTCTGTGAACTGTTTTCGCAAGGATAATCGAACGGTACTCGGTATCGATCGGACTGTCTATCGCACGTCTCTGTGTTATGTGGTGTGTGTGCGTGTGCGCGCAAGGAGGATGGGTTTGGCTGGGTTCGTTCGTGTACGGAAGAAGAAGCAGCAGAACAACACAACGAACAACAAGCATCCGTTGAAGGGCATTGGACGTGCGCAGACGTGGAAAGTCGAAATAAATAGCCTGACATCCTTTTTGTGTGTGACGACGAGAGGATATTTTCGCTTCGATCTCCTCCGTCCCGGGCTAACCATATCTTCCCTCCACCCAGGCCCAGCGTCTGTGCAGTTATGTGTTGAGTCTGCGTTCGACGACACGACCTCGCAACATACCCTTCCCTCCCCGACAAGGGGCCCTCGTCGCTCCCTCCTGTATGTTGCCTCATCCATATGATGATCGGGGGATTTCTCGTTATGGCTGCTTCCGCCTGCTATCCTGCTTGTGCACACGCGTTCCTTGGCGTGCTCTACGCTGCGATCCCGGCGGGGTCGGTAGGGGACTATGATTCAACAGAGTACACCTGGTACAACAACAACAACAACAAAAACATAGTACGGTTGTGTCCCGCACACGGTTAACCTACTTTCAGCGCTCGCAAGACGCCGTTCCATTCTCGCACGCGCGCAGATCACGGCGTCTTTCTTTCAAGATATGTTCTCGTACCCCCTCCGTCCGTCTTCCGCACTCTTCTCCTAGACAGGGTCTCCCTAACTGTATACGGCTCGGCCCCGCGCATACCTGCGCATTTGTTTTGGCTTTCTTCGTCGGTGCTTTCTTGCGGACGGAGAGCTGCTCTTTCGGCATCATCTGGTTTTCTTGAGCCCAGAAGTCCTTCTTATTCACTCTGCCCTTTGTAGGACAGAAAGCTTTCCAAAACTGTCTGTCTTCTTTTGTGTATTTTCAACTTTTTACCTCTTTCTGAACCATGAGTACAAAATAGAAAACATAATACCCGGCATTCCTTCAGCTTATACATAACGCTTGTTCTTAAGCAAGGTTTGTGTCTTTATGTGCTTATTTTCCCATTCTTTACTTCTTCCGAAGCATTCTGAAACATCATCATCATCATCATCATCATCATCATCTTCATCTTCAAATTAAACCTGATACCTTTCTTCTTTCTTCGATTATCTGCTCGTCTCTATCCTTCGGTACGATCGCACACAGAGATTCCTCGTTCGCTTTCTCTAGCGCTCGATTCATTTCCGTTTTCCTCGGCTTTATTCTTCCCAGTCTCTTCTCTCACAACCTTGCGTGTGTTGTGCTTCTTCTACGATATTAGATTTCGTTTTCTTTCCCTTTCGCTATTTCGGAATAACCTGGATTGAGGTCGACGGTGTGTGTTGCCCCCTTTCCGTTACTTTCTTGGCTTCTTGAGGTGTTCCGCGGCTTTTTTCCCGTCATCTGTGCGTGACTGTATTTCGGGGATTTCTGTGTGAGTTTTCGTGTTCTTTCTGTTTTGTTTTTTCTTCGTTTGTGCGCAGCCGTTTTCTTTCTCCATTATGTAAACACACATAAAACATGATGGTGGTGCGGCCTTTTGCTCTCCACTCCTGCAGTTGTGTGGAGTTCACCGACGGCACTGATACACAGTTTTGGGGGTTCCTTCTTTTTCTTCTTTTACGTTAGCAATCCATTCCGCTTTCCTCAGCTGTTCCCATTTCCTGTTGGTATCCAAAATATGTTTGCTTTGCGCTTAGGCCGCCAACACTACTACTACTACTGCCAGCATGATCTTTCGCTTTGATCGATGGTCCATTTTGGACGCCAATGGGAATCGGGGAGAGGAGATTCCGTTTGTTTTTTTTTGTGCGTGTTGTTTAAAAGCATTCCATCGGTCGGAATGAAATCTACTACCGTTTAAGTGTTTACAACTTTCATCCCGTAAGCGAAAGAGATAGTTATGTTTACTTTCTATAAAGAAAAACAGTAGATTGTAGTCACAGGTACCGGTAAAAATAGTAATAATTATATATTTTACATTTACCCGCAGAAAAATATTATTATTCGTCGTACAACAACGGGGTCGTTATTAGTTTTTGATGAAAATTATTACATAGAGCGGTTTACGTAGAAAAATACAACTGTTAACGCCTTTCGTTAAGGACCATGCGCCTCCATTGTACAACATGGTTTTAAGATATCTTAGGCCTAGTTGGCTAACTGCTTTTTTACATACTACTATTACCTATTTTTCACCTTTTTTTTTCTCCAAAAGTCGAGTAGTTTACATTTCTTTTCTCCATGTTAAATGTATTTGGGTTATGTTCTGGGCAGTTGATGAAGAAAATATTAAGCATGCATTGAGAAGCCCTTGCATAGGAAAACTTTGTGAATTTTAACCTACTGTTTCTTCAAGGAAAGGGAGCTAAAAGAACGTGTGCTCCTGATTTTCCATGCCGTGCACATTTTTTCATGGTTCATATTTCACAATCTATTCGCTTTTTCGGTCATGCTGGTGTGGGGTTGTTTTTTTTTTGAAAACTGTTTTATTTTCGTGTCGCGTTGGCCTTGATCCGATCCTGTTTCCTTTTCATTCGGGGTCACGTCTTCGCATGACGGTGTTGGTTTGGCTGGAATCGGTTGCCAGCTAGGGAGCAAAATACATAAGCGTGTCCGGTCGCGAAATTAGAATGCACGCAAATATCCTACGACACGCCCAGAAGCGCTCAAACACGTCAGGATGAATGCTTGGGTCACGTGTAAAAAATGTAGAGCTTTAACGGTCGTGGAATGGACGGTAACATTCACGTGCACAAGGGTATTGTAAAGGATGCCATGGTGGCAGAAATGTTTGCTCTGGTTGTTAAAGTAACCGGCGAGGCTATTCATTCGTAAATACTGTTAACGAATTAAAAAAAACACAAGAATTATCTTTAAAAATATAGCATCATGCGTTTCTATACAAAAAATAATATGAAACGAATTATTAAAGTATGAACTTCTACTATAACTGGCACCACTAACTTATTATCACACTTTACTTTTCGAACCCTAACTAGATTAGCGCACTGTGTAGGTTGGTTTTTTGGCTGTGGTTTGACACCAGCGTTCACGCTGAACTTTTTTTTTTAGGAAGAAAACGATACCCGAAACCCTTCTTCCCAAATGCAGGACAACATCGCTCTGATACATTTCTTTTCCACCTCTCTATACTATCTCTTGCAGACCAGAAACAACAGAACGTGGGGATATTTGTGAACGCCCCAGTCATGCCCCGAGGTAACTATACACTTATAATTATGAGATTACGTTCCGGCGCCCAAGGTGGCCCCGGACAGTTTCAGATGCGGTTATTTTATGCGCCAGTCCTGCAAAGAAATTGTGCTTCCCGAAGGAAGGCGCTTTACAGTTGTGGGCTTCATTCGAAATGAGCTACTTGTGTGTCGTCCTCGTGAATAGTTGGTTCCTGGTCTCGTATTCATCAGACGCTTATTTGATTGATTACTTTTTATTGCTGATTTGTTGATTGGTGGAATTGGAATTAAAAAGAAAAAGCCTCCCAATAGGTAATGGGTTTACCCCTCGATCATTAAAAACCCGTTAAATCATTAAAACGTGAAAAAAGAATATTTCGTACCTCTACACTCACCAACGCGGCCATTAGCTGATTTGGAATCAACTTGGCCATCTTGAATTTAATACAAAACTGTACATGCAATATCTACGCCTTAGTTTGGTTGCTTGCGTTTTTGCTGGTGTGCCTTTTGTAATTGCAGAATTAAAATGGACTATATTATAAAATAAGCTGACACCTTCCGCACGTGTTCCCAACCGGTGAGAGAACTACATGGTGTGTCCAGCACCACAGTAGCCAGTTGGCGCTAGAGTATAACGAATTGTTCCAGTTCCTGTTCCGATTCTTGACGAATGATCGGAAAGGGACGAATGTCGCTCTTGTAGCCCAAAGTCTCTCTAATAGAAAAAAAATCCATGGACAGCGAGTAGGATTCATTTTGGTGAATCCTGTTATTTTTGTAATTCCCCTTAAGGGTTATTTGTGTCGTACCCGATAGGAGGCAAAATGTGTTCTTTGTTGATTGAAGTACAGCGATCACATTCCAGACGACCGTAGGCACGAAGCATTTGTTTGCGAAAAGTATTAAATTAGAAGAATTGTTTTGCAAATTTAGAATTCTTCAGCGTGAGAAAAAATATTTTGATGTTTGTACTATGTCTAGGCAAACATTTTCGTGTGTGTCTGTGCTTCACTTGAGTGGTTTGCTTGCACCTCTTATCGACATCCACTAATGAGGCGAGGGGATGATAGTGGTTAAAAAATAGTAATAATAATAATAATAATAATAATAGCAGCCGGCTTTTCGTAGTGCTTTGCTCGGTAAACACGCCTCAATTGATAGCACTCACGACGTAACATGTCACTTTGCGATAACAGTAACAGAACATTGCTGTCACGGAAGGATGCAGTTTTCCCGTGTTCCCCACCATGCAGAGACACCCCTCTCCACCGTGATCCCTCATCGCAGTACCCGGCGGTCGACTGTCAAGGGTGAGCTGTCTGAGCTGCAGCTGATAGTAGTTCGGCCGAGTCAGTCACTCTTATCGGTCGCTAACCTAACCGCCTTCAGCCGGTTTGCTGTTGGATTTTCGATTCTAGATTACTCGATCCGGCAAAAGTGCAGCCTCGGACGAAAAGTGTAACCATCCGTCGTACGGAAGTGTGTGGGGTCGCTAGGAAAGAGGACACAAATATCATCCTGAAGTAGTAGGAGGCTGATTGTGCTGAGTGGTGGTTCATTATCAGCCTAGCAGTCAGTCAGGCAACTTGCAAACCAACGTACACACACGCGCGTTCCGTTTGTGATGATAACACCATTCTAAATGCTTATCAGCTGCGATTTACGTCTTCCTCGCAAGAAGCCCTGTTGTTTTAAAGCACCGTTGATGCTGTAATTTATCACATTATTATTTTATTTTCGTTTCGAAAGTTGCAATCTCTTACCGCCAGAGTCAAAAGAAAATGTTTGATTATCTTATTTCTCTCCTGAACTTTCATTTTGGTGACCGGAAACACCATTAGGCCCGATTCCCTCCGGCCGGTAGTATTTGTTTTCTCAATTTTTTCCGTCTCAAAATAACAAACAACACGCTTATCTGAGTGTTTCTTATCGCTACCAGTTCCTACTACTACTTCTTCTACTACTACTACTGGCTCGATTTGGGTGCCAGCACGAATACGTTGCCTTGGAAATGGAAGAACATGTTGGTGACGCTTATCAAACAGCTCGCTTCACGCAATCACACACTACACACTCAAGATCAAACAGCTTGCGCGTGTCCGGTGATGGTCGAGTTGACGGGCCTCGGCTTACCCTCTTCGCCATCGACCGATGATGCAACGTGTCCTGGCACGCGATAAGTGCGCAATGAATCCTGTTGTGGGGAACCGAAAATGGTCAACGAGAAAGAAAAAAGAGTGTGAGAGAGAGAGCTGACCACTTGTGGCCACTTATCAGCACGCTGTAACCGCGCGCTCCGCATCAGCTGCTCGTTGCACGCCTTCCCACATCGGTGTTTTCCCCATCGATGTGTGGTTTTGCGGTCAAATCATTCGGTACAGATTTTAAAGCACACATTGGTTGGGAAATCCGCTCTCAAAGGAAGAAACATCACATGAGGAGGGAGGATCCTTATCGGATGAACGCGAGTCGGAATAGAAATGTTTGACGGAAGGAGGTTAGGGCTCGCACGGATAACGAGGGCTAGGCTATAGGCCAGAGAAAAGGTGCCGGGGCCAGTTCGATTATGGCGGGCAAAATGTGTGTGCGCGTTTGTGGCGGATGATCTCAACCCCGCGCGATGCTCGATGGTAGTGAAATCGCCGGTTGTTGTCTGTCCTTTATCAGTTGGATGTGACCGTTCACTTGCGCCTTATTAGCTGGGGCGCACTTTAATAGACGTGCAACCAATGCTTTCTTGTGACAACGATTACCGATGGGCCAGTTTTTCGAATGGTTGATAAATAATTTAAAAAAATCCAATGTTCCAGCTTTCTATACTAACCATACAGCTCTTATTTATAGAATATTTACAATAACCAGTAAAATGTAATTGTTAGTCATGTGCAGAGATAGACGCATTTTTTAAGTACCGTAGAAGGTTGACGCTCAGTTTTTGGCGGATTTTATCTTAATCAGGAAGTAAGTTTCAAAGACTGGGGAACCGCTCCAGCTAACTTTTTTATTTGTTTATTTTTAAAAGCGTTCTCAAGAGGGGACGCTTCTCATTCAATTGTGTCGCTTGCGGCGTGTTTGGTTGAAGACGGAAACAACATATGCGAAGCATTGAAGAACTGTTGCCTCCTCGATGCGCAATGCTGCCACGGATTGCTGGAGCTCCTGGTGGTGGGTCTTTTGGAGAAAACCGACCCAATACGCCTACGCGACTTGTGATTCCCGCTTCCGATTGTACGGTTTTTTCCCTCTCGACCTTAGGTACCGTCGGTATACACGAGATTAGCCCGTAGCCCCGCAGGAACGTGGAAGAAGTAGCACCGTTTGTTTTGACCGTGTTTTCTTTCCGCCTACTTTCAGTTTATCCGAACGTGATACCGATACCGCCCGTCTCGATGGGGGGCGACACGCCGCACACACCGCCGACACCGTCCGTCGCACCGTTGCAAAGTCCGATGGCAAACCTAATGTCGATCACCGAGACCCTTCCGCCCGGCAGTCCCCGCAATGGGCCAAGCCCACCGGGGCCACCGCCACCGCGGACCGCGTCCCGAGGTTCGCAGCATTCGCCGAACAGTTCCGGTAGGTTTTCTTAGCTCTTCTGTCCTGGTTTTTTTTCCTTTCCTGGCACTTGCCTTCTTCTGCTGGGTTACCGGGTTTGATGGTGTCAGGTGGTGGGGTGGTCAACCATGCACTGGAGGGTGCGGAGAATTTGGATGATGCTATTGTGACCGTCGAGCCTTATTTTCATCTTTTTTGGTTTTCTTGAACAGAATAAAGAAGGTTTTACTTTTTAATTTGGAAGTGTACATTATTCCGAAAAAAATGCAATTTTCTTCACATCACATGTTCATGGTTTGGTTTTTAATGTACGCTCCTTACTCTTTACTTTATGCTTTATTTGGATCCGATTTTTCCCCTTTCCTGCTTATTGTCCAACTACACATTTACACTTAACTGTCCAACTCGTGTGTGTTTTTGTGTATATAACTAATCAGATTCTTCTACGTTCGTTATCATCAACAGGATCCTCCAGTGGACGACGTTCTTCCGGTTCGAGGCATGTGTCAAGCACGACGGTCACCTCGTCTGAGGCTCAGCAACCGAACTCCTCGGTGCCGGGTAGTGGCGGCGGATCGACGACACCGAACGGAAGCATTGGCCCCGGCGGTGTTGGTCCGAACGGTGGAAATGGTACGCCACCTGTTCCGATGGGCCCCGGTGGCCCTATGGGAGTGCCGGGACAACCGATGTCCCAGCAATTACCCCCGCTGCCTCCCCAGTCGCAAGCACAATCCCAGCAACCGCCTCCGGACGGTGTACCCGGGCTCGGTGGTGCAGGTCCTGGCCCGAATCCTGTCGGTCCCAACTCCAGCCCGGCCCCTCCCCCCGGTAGTGTGGCGGGAAGCGGGTCCGGCAGTGGAAGTGGCCCTGGTGGAGTACCTGTTAGTGGTGGTCCGGGTGGGCTTCCACCGCCACCCGGTTCGGCAGCGAGTAATGCACCACCGGGCAGTGGACCAGCCCCGGCACCGGCCCCGAACCCAACACTCAAGTGCACCCTTTGCCAGGAGCGACTGGAAGATACCCACTTCGTGCAGTGTCCGTCGGTTGGGCATCACAAGTTCTGTTTCCCCTGCAGTCGGGAGAGCATCAAGCGACAGGTACGAAGAATCCTCCACCGAAGACCCGTTAGGGGGGGGACGTTGAACGATGTTGACGTGCACGGTTTCTTTTTTCTCATTATTTCAAGGGCTCCGGAGCGGAAGTGTACTGCCCGAGTGGGGAAAAGTGCCCCCTGGCCAACTCGACGATACCGTGGGCATTCATGCAGGGTGAGATCGCAACGATCCTCGGCGAAGAGCTGAAAGTAAAGAAGGAGCGCGAAACGTAGAGAAGTCGGTACGCCGTTGCCAACAGTGTTGTCCCTGTCGCCGGACGAACGAGCAGCAGCGGAAGCAGTAGTGGCAGCAGCAGCAGTAATACCAGCAGTGCATCGTACAGCATGGTGGACATTATTCCGCTGGGAGATTCAGTCTACCCTCGCACCCAGCAACAACAGCAGCAACAAGTCGTCGCTGTAGATCAGTATGTGGATGAGGTTTTTGAGGAGGAAGAGGAAGCGCAGCATTCAACCGGCAATAACGTCGGTGTGGCAGTAGGCGAAGATGATGTACGAACCGTAAACGACGGAGAACCATTAGAGCCAGAACGTGATCGTTCCTCGAGACGAACCGCCAACTCTTTGGATCCACGACAACCGGTACCGGTTTGGGAAGGTGGATATTATGGTCAGCAGCAACAACAACATCAACCGCAACAGCAGCAGCAACAGCAGCAGCAACCACAACAACAACAGCAACTGCAACCGAACCCGAATCCTCCCGTGCGCTACGATCGCCAGCTTCGGTCACATCGTCAACTGCGACATCAACGTTAAGGATTTGATGTGCTGCCCGTTAGTTACTACGGCAAGGATAACAAATATGATGTTGGCCAACGGGAGCCCGCGTCCAACTGTGCATTGGTTTGTGTTCTTTGTTTTATAAAAACGAAGAATTTACAATGAGACACATTTACAAACCCAGAAAAACAAACACAAACACACACATACACAATTCTCCTTGTAGATAGACTTTTGAATACGCTTCCTTTTCTACCGATGGTTTAGAGCTATCGGTGGTGCGGCAGCGACGCTCCCGTCGTCTGTGCCAGCACAGAATGAGAAGCAGTAATCTTTTGGTAGTTTGTAAGTATCGTTTTAATTTTAGCACCTTGGTCGACACACACGCGCGACCACCGGACGGTATATACGAAACGTTAACCGCAAATGTTCCTGCTACACAAAGGAGAAGAGCGATAAAGATTCATTGTACAAAGTTTCGACTCCGTCGAACGAAACTAGTTGTTTTAGTTCGTTTCTTTACCTAATTCCTGTACACTTGGTTATTGGTAACCGACTCACAGAAACACCAACCTACCAACCAATCAATCAGTTTGAGGAGGCACTTTTACGCGGGTGTTTGAAAAGTGCCGTTAGTAGTGAGAGGAGAGGAATTTTCTTTTGTGTATTCTCGTTTCCTGTAACAGTACAACGCGATAACAGAAACGGTTTGCTATACGAAAGTTGCTAGAGGGGGGAAGCACCTTGGTGTGTATTGCATCGGAAAACGTGGCATGTTTCATGTTTGAACTTTTTTTCCCTTTTGTTTTGAATTATCCTATCTCATAAACCATCCGTTTGACGATATGCAGATCCGATTCTGTTACCTCTTTATGGCAAACGGTTCACAGTTTGTAGAGTTGGATTGAACACAATAGAATTTTGAATGACTAAATATACTTACTCCGCGGAACGGCAGTTTTTCTCTTTTACATTTGGAATGTGAGAACCATAAGTGTACATATTGTTGCTAGATGCTAGATTTAGTGCACACTTCCGTACAGACAGGAACTTCACTAGGATCTGGGCTTACAATCGCAATATATGTGTATGTATATTCAAGCTGGTGGAAGGAGACGAACGCTATGGAAGCTATGGATGACTCGATTTTTGAGAGTTAGGAATGATGTTAACGCGTATTTCAATGGACATTTTAACTATCTACACATAAACACATTCATTTTTACGACAGTTTTGTACGATTATCTAATTAATGGCTTGGTCCGTTGTCCAACAAGTTTTAATATTTTACTATGTATTTATAACCGTAGTTGACGAAGTAATGTTTATTTAATTTTTTCGGATTTTAGTTGAAGTTAGCGAGGAAAATTTAGTTGTTTATCTTTTCTTCCCGATTGTACATACAGAAGCGGTATCGGACATAATTCGTATTCGCTCATTTTGTGTGCTGTTGTCGTGAAACGGAAAGCACAGCATTATTGTACAGCTTTTATCGTGTATTTCTTCACACCAACACAAATTATGCTGTAATGTAGCGTTTAGTTAAACTTTTCCATACTACAACTGTGGTATGTGCATTCAATTGGAATAGATTTGTTGAGGGTTGGGCAAATACGAGAAGACGAGGGAAGAAAACGGTGGAGCATAGCATTTTTGTCGAGATAAGAAGGTAATCGAAATAGTTGCACAATAGATGAACAGGGAAAGTGAAGGTGTGTGGGAGGACAAAAATTATATCGTCGGAACAGGCGAACAAGAATTACAAATACAGTGAAAGATGATTGTTTTCTTCTAAAATGAGTTTGCTGTAGTGCTTTGTTTTATTTATCAATGTTTGTGTTTTTTTTATTTCTTTTTGTGCATTTAGTTTCTTATCCCGCGGGTAAGTATTCATTATTTCTTATGTTTTATTTCAGTTCTAGGCCCACCACGAAGATTCCATTTTGCTGTTGAATTTATTCGGTTTTACTTAACGTTTAATGTTGGAGAGCTAGAAGAAAACTAACAAAACATATTACACAGATGAAGTACCTTCGAATGATATGACAAATATCTTACGTATAGCAATCCACTACTTGATCCTAATGCATAAACATTATTCACATGATATTAAGAAGCATTTTGAGACCCATTTCAAATCGAAAATAATAAGGTAACCTTGCAGGCAAAAAAAGTCAAGAAAACAATCAAATCAATACCGTGAGCCATGAGGGGGGGTCCATCGTAGCGATCTCGGGAATATATAGCGAATTAACGGTGTATGAAGAAAGGTAGATCCTAAAGGATCCTAAAGGTATATGCATTAAACAAATAGATCCTTCAATCGTTAGAACATAAAGACACGAGTAGAAATGTTGATCTCATCCGGATGGCCCTCTCTGAGAGGGGAATGCAAAATTTGGAAGGATTTTGCGGCATGTTCGTATGCCAATCAATTTGCTCGTAGAGTGTACATTAACGCAATTTCGTCTCACACTCTACAGCCCACGAAGATGAGTGATGGAGTTTGATAAAAGAAAAACGAAACAGATACGTTTGGCTCATAGTAATTATGACTTTCAAAACTAACCCGAAAATATCCACCAACCGGTACTCTTGTTTTGTTATGCTATACTGCACTAGAGGTTGTTTCTGCGAGGACTGTTGAGGAGGCAAAAACCGAAAATAGATAGTTTAGTAATTGGCAAACACCGACGACGTCGTCCTCGTGAGAAGTAGAAACAGCTTACCGGCAAAATAAAATGTAACGTACCCACACAGTCCCGCTGAATGTTAGGTGCAAGGGTCAACCGTTAAACATTGTGTATAGTTGTGACCGGCGCAAACTAGCTTGAATTGTTTGTTGATTGTTTTTGTCCTAATTATTTTACACGTTGTCCAGCCGGTTTTTTGAAGCACGAAGTCCGTTTTGGGAACAGCCATGGAGTGTAGAAGCATAAACGGAAGGAGATCGCACGAAGGCAGCCTATGTTCGGCTGGAATACTGGCGCTTGGGTTGGGAGGTTGCACAAATTGAAAATTTGCGGCACGGCCATTTCAGAAGCAGGGAACCTGTTCAGATACCGTCGGACTTGGAATATAGGTTCAGCGTGAGGTCAACAAAATATTAAAATTGACCGTCTTACTGTCATGAGTCTCAGTATTTCTAAGCCTTATTATTAAGTTTGAAGTGCGCTATTGTAATGTGTTAGATACATAATTAATAGAAGACTTCATATATACGCAGTATGCAATACGATTATGTTTATCACTTCCTTTTGTCATATTTAGCTGTACCATCCAATAAGTATATAATGACCTTCCCCTCTATAGAACACTTACCTTTAAAGGCTGTTGCCGTATCAGTTGAAGTATAGTGGTTATGCGGCGGAAGTCATGCGAAAAGTAGTCAGATTTATTGTGTTACTAATTAAACCTCGTTTCTGCAAGATTATAAGCGTAGCGAACATATATGATAGATTATTCTAAAATCAAGAAGCGAGATTAACATAAACGATTGACGAACGAGCGGGTACGAAACACTTAAAGGAATATGGCGTCTTTTGATTTGTCAGTATCCAAAACTCACAAAGCCAGATCTACTTATCATAAGCATGTCAATCACTTGTAGGATCTCTTGTAGTGTTCATTTTAGTCATCGATGAAGTTAACTTCCTTTTGTCTTTTCTCGTCTGGCGGATGCGCTTCGGGTGAATATTTAATGTACCAAGCGGTTTACTTGTTGCACATAAAAAGATAAATAACTCAAAAATATTCAAAAGCGTATGGTCAAACCAATTTCATAACTAGTACCGGAGCGCTAGTTAGTTTCTGTTTTTTTTTTTTTGAAAAACAAATAACAACGCGAAATAGGTAAATTCAGGTAAACCATTCCATTAAAAACCAAGTAGCTTCATGCAACTCCTCGTATTGCCTGGGGTTGAATTATTTAGTGAACACATACAGGTGGTTTCTTGTGCTATAATCTTTCCGCATTAAACTCTACGTTGAACCATTGCACCATGGCACACCCATGAGGGGCGAATACAACAATTTCGCAGCAATACATTGGATGCCGGTGTACTACTGACAAATCTTACAAGGAGAGTGCGTACCAGAGAAAGTCTACGTTTCGTTTATCTATTTGTACATTTAATTAAGCATAACTGTCGGAGCGACTGGCTACGGGGCGATCGCAGCCGGACACGAATGGCCACAGGCCGCGGCTCCGTTCTCGATTGCCCCGCGGACACGCTGCCCGGCACATTGGAACACAACACTCGCCATATTTGTACATACTTGTAAAGAAAATTAAAAGCGAATCTTAACTGTACTCCCAGTGGCCGACTATCACTAACATTGTGCGCAGGAAGTAGCTGCACATGACCGAAGGAGCCTCCATATATTCCCCCTGGCAGGAAAAGCTACACTTGGCGAGCTAGTCGTGTCACGTGTCGGTATGTTTGGTTCGGTCCAACAGACACATTTCGGACCCATTTGAATCTACGGCATGGTTTTGGATCGTGTAATATTTCGTACGATACCAACTTTACCCTACGCGAAGATCAAAAGAATTCCTATCGGCTATGGAGAGGTGTCCCCGTTTGCGTGGAATTCATCGGAATATGTCACTGTAGGTACTGGTTACACACATTTTGCATTCAATTTGGTATCACTTTGTAGCATAATGTCCATCTTTAGTGCTACGGAAAGTGTACCGAAAAGCATCTAGTGGGAACCGTAAATAACAAACCAAAGCCATAGAACACGCGCAGAACGAACGGGAGCTCATGTCTCCGCTTCTACACGATCGTAGGAAAACTAGGTCCGGAACTTTTAGCGTTAAGCAAGATTTGTAAAACACTAGAGAGTGACGTTCTTAGGTGAGATATTGGGGGAAATATACATATTGCGGCTAAACAGTAATTTTTGTAAATATTGAAATAATATATTGAAACATGAGAAACAAATAAACAGTCTTTAATATAAATCTATCATAACATATATCATAACTTCTGGAAGTACAGTACGAGCAACAGAAATTGTTTGAATATGCGCTAGAATAATCAAATGATTAGATGTTTTGTTTTTCTTACATAATTATTATTGGCATTGTATTCGTACAGTGCCGAAGCACGTCCTTCCTGCTTTCGTATTCGAAAATGCAACGCAGTCCTTTTGCAGGGCGTTCATGCGCAACGATGCATCATACAGGCTTGTTTGCGCCGTGTCCTAGCAACGATCAAGAAGGCATTGAACCAGATGGTGCTTCTATCAAAAGACCCCTTCAAGGTAGCACAACTTGCTATTGCGGCTTCAGTCATTGCATACCATGCGAAACGAAGAGATCACTACCTCAGCAGAGCTGGACGATCGGTGCCAGCTCGGTCTGAACAATCTACGGAAGGGATTTCGGGAGCTGTACGATGAAATTGATCTTCTAAGTCACCGTGCGTCGCTAGACGGGGAGGCAACGAAAATAACCCTGGAACACAAGAGGACGCGCCAGAGGAAACATATCGACGATCTACTAGCATACGCTCGGACGTTTATCAGGGAAGCTCGAAGCTCGATCGTTACCTTCGACGAACATGGCGTACAGTGTGAAGTGGAGGAAAAACGGAACAAGAAGGTTGCTACACCTTCTAGTTGGAAGAAAATACCGGAGCCGGTGGTCCCACGTGTTGAACCAGTGGAGGAGAATGCTACGCAAAGATACGCCATTCAAATAACACAGATTGAACAGCTACGGATTTCCAGAGCCACCAGCCCTCAGGCACCGTTGAACAATCATGTCTCTGTCGAGCAGCCCAAGGAGGTACGGAATATCGGAACGAATGTGAACTTTGTGACCCAGCGGGCAGTGAAAAGGACAAACTTGCAGGGATACATGATGCCAGTTAATAGACCCTGCCCAAGAAGAGCTCAGAGTGTTGGAGAACAGCCATCCCAAACTGTTTTGAAGCCACGGCAACCAACAACGGCTCCAGCTTCTACAAGCAGACGTCCCCGGCAACCATCGGTAAGGACCTTTACAGATGATCAGTTCAAGCTGCTCTTCGACAGATTTCTTTCTATGCAGTCGGAAAAGGGTAATTCAGGCGATAATATATCAGCGAAGCCTGCTGAGGAAATCCCGAAGAAGGAGCAGTGTGAGAATGTGCAACACGAGCCTCAAAATGGTTCCGATGTAGCAGGCGATGTCGGGAAGGACATTGAAATTGTAATTCCCAGTGCAAACGAACCACGAGAACCAGTTGACGATGTCGATCTAGTCACTACCTCTGAGGTGCCAAAACTATCCAGACATGCGCTACCTAGTGTTTCTATACAGGGTCGCTGGGACGCGAATCTAAAAGTGCAGCAAACAGGAAATATTAATATCATGGATGTGAAGGATGATCAGGCGGTTCCGAACTCCAATATACAATACATCGAGTTATGGCATGGACACACCAGACCGGATGCTGCGATTGGTGCGAGGATCAAATCATCTGAGTTTGTAAAAGAAACTAATTTAGATGTGCTGCTTAATTCACTGAAATTAAATAATGAAAATGGTACATCAGAGCAAGCTGAAACTTCGGTGAATAAAGAATCTTCTCCAAGAACGTCGCACCAGGAAATTGAAGTATCTAGCAAGGAAAGTTCAGCACAACAGCAAAAACCTGTAGTACTTGTCCCGAGTTCGGTTTGCAAATCCGCTCGTACAGCACTGAAGTTGGGCAAGGCGCGTAACAAGTATTTAGAACCGTTTTTGAAACGAAATTCTCGTGAAAAGTCGAACTCAGTTGAGGTTTTGGAAGCTTCCGATGATGATACCACCGGCACTAGCGACAATGAAGATTCAGGAGAGGAAGACCTTCGTTTACTTTTGAATTTGAATGATGGTACTAGCAGTGTGTCGTCGAGAAGCGTGGCGAAACCGCAAGAATCTTACTTGAAATTGCCAGAAACAGCCCAATGCCAACGGAGTTTGTTGGAGGTTTCCAGTATACCAGCGTTGCGTAGTCCCTCAAAAAGCAGTATTCAAAATAATTCGAAAAGTAGTAGATCCCTTACTCCGACTTCTGATGGCGACATCATTTCCAATCAAAATGAAAGCAACGAGAGATTTTTAAGTAAACTTCGGATTTGGAATACTGCGGTGGAAGCGCAGTCGCAAAACATGAATTTGGGTAACCAGTTAACCGAAACCATCGACGTAATCAAACAGAATATACAAAAAATCACGCTAGAAAGTTCAAATATTGTCAAAATGACTGAACAATTGAAGAGTAAAGCTACTGAAAGGGGGCCTCTGTGGACACCCAGGATTAATCGGCGACAGTCTGTAGAATGTACTCCTTCGCCAACAATGGTGCGACCACGATCGTGCGAATGTTTCGGATGTCAGAGCACAATTGAGGAACCTGCAGCTCGGCCACTATCAAGTCAACACGGTCAGAAGAACTTTCAACGCGCATTATTTGAGCAGAACCCTCGTTATTCTAAAACTATCAAGAAGATTTGTGCTCTCGGTAGCTCAGAACGTTGGGGTAAAAGGTCAGACATTGCGGACGATAGAACTGAAAAGGCTAAACGAGCTGCTCAAATTTTTCTAAAAGCGTTTACCGGCAAGTCGAACGACAAGCGGAGCTACAATTCACCGTCTACGCCTGAGACCCCTCATTCTCGATCAAACGATTCAAATGATTCGTTTGGATTTGGTAGCTGCTGTTCACTTTCGGACACTGTGATCGAATCGCGAATTGATTCATTGCCAAGTAGTTCCTCGACGTTCGAAGTGCATTCCAGCAGCAGCGGGTGTGATTTGGCTTCGGTATTTCAAACACAATGCACCATTAAATCGGACGAATCACTTTCTTCCACGTTGTGTCGAAACGGCAGTACAATTTCGGATGAGGGTGAAATATTGAGCCATGGTGAAGTGAAGTAAACAATATGTTGGTTAGTTTTGTGAAATGATTTGAAGCAGTTTAATAAATGACATTTCATATAAATTATTTCTTGAATTTTTTTTCATAGTGGAAATATTTAGTTTTTTTTGTGTGCCATGCAACATGCGTAATAAAAAATCCTTACCGGTTATTTGAAAAGTTAAAACAGCAGTTCAGCAAAAAAAAAAAGTAATAAATACCAAAGTGATTACTATCCAGGTGAGTTTATCCCGAACAAATCGCCTAGATTTTTTAAGAAAAATAAAGGAAATTTTTGACAATCGTTCCCTGTTTTGTTTAGCAGTGCACAAGTTTCCTGAAGTAGTTAGCGGAAAAGTAAGGTTAGCTTACGGCACGACCGCGTGGTGACGCCGAGCTGGAGCTCAAGTCAGACTAATCCTAGCTGCCGCACATCTCGTGCTGTTTGAGTCAATCAAGCGGACCACGAGTTTTTGTGTCCTGACAACGGAAGGAATTATCCCTCCCGTGGACGGCGGGTGGACATACGGCTATTATAGCCGGTCCTAAAGGACGAGCCCCTTCATAGGAGTTCTGACAGAGTCGGTACGCCTCTGATTACGAGTAAAGCTGGCCGTAAACGTTGCGAACTTGTTCGCGCGAACAATTTGACAACCAGGCATTGCCTATGTTAAGGAAAGGAAAGGAAGATATAAGAGGATATCTTCCTTTCCTTTCCTTAACATAGGCAATGCCTGGTTGTCAAATTGTTCGCGCGAACAAGTTCGCAACGTTTACGGCCAGCTTAAGGGAACAAATTAGAAGAATACAAAAAAAGAACAATAAAGAAGAAGAAGTTGTTATTTTTAATAGTGAAGAACATGCTGTCGATCCGCGACAGCCGAGCGGTAGCGCCGGTTAGAAAATCGGCCCATGAGCGCCGGGGCTCACCACCTCGACGGCGTGGGTTCGAATCCCAACCGAGACCGGACCCTCCCCTGTACGAGTGGACTGACTATCCACGTACAACAGGGAAACAAGTCTCGTAAGCCCTTAACGGGCAGGCATGACCAAGACGTTACGCCAAGAAGATCAATGTTATTTTACACCAATTTCCAGAAGTTCAATTGAGGCCTTTGGCCGTTTGGCCGTGCGAGGCACACAATTGTTAAACAAAACAGGGAACAATTGTCAGAAATCAATGTCAATGTGGCTGCCACGACCAGGCTTTTGAGCTTACCTCTCTTAAAACGCACCTTGGGCAAACCCAATGCTGGCCCTGCCAAGGTATATACAACGCCCAACATGAATGTCACAAATGACACTCGCTCGCCATTGTGAATGTGTTCGTATGCATTGCATACGTGTTCATACAGGGAATGGATGTGGGTTGGTGCACACTATGCGAATGTGTTCGTGACCCGGGTGGACTAGAAGAAAAACAACAACATGTAGTGTAAATGAAATGCCAGTTTTGCCACAAACCGCCGGGTCGACGGATCACTTTTCCATCGTTGAAGAAGTCCGCCAAACTGTGTAAATAAACATATTCGTAGACCCCAGGTGCTACAGGCGCTCTAGTTCCCTTTGACGGCCTCAGGTTTAGTCCAAGTAGTGCCAACAGTGCAGTGTGGAGTGGTTAAATTAAGATGTTGAAGAGCGCAGCGTGGTTGCGTTTGTTTTTACTTCGCCGCAAGCAAATCCATCCCCAAGGATGCTGACATCGGGAAGATGAAAACGTGAACTAGTGTAGTACGCAGCACTTTTACCGCCCGGTTGTTAATCATAAAAACCGTACCGTCAGTTGCATTGGAGATAGCAGTTTAGAAAACAAATGCACGTTGGGATTTAGACCAAAAACAACACATCAAATCTTGACAAAATGTGGCACGAAGCGCGAAAACAGGAGAAAAAGATCCGCGGCATGCTGGTCGACTATCGGAAGCGTGCCGAACGAAGGCAGGACTTCTACGAGCGAATCGTAAGTGTAACCGGTTCCCGCCCCATCCGGGTTAGAACTTTTCAATCGCATCGTGGCGAACAAAACAAAAGTTGCAACCCTACATTTGTTGACCTTGCCGATTACATTTGCCTGTTTTTCTTTTTTTTTTTTTATGTCCATCCCGGTTTGCCCGGCCCACCCCGGTGTGCAGAAAGCCGACCCGACGCAGTTCCTTCAAGTGCACGGCCGCAAATGCAAGGTCCATCTGGACGCCAGCGTAGCGACAGCTGCCGAGAATCCCGCAATCATGCAAGTGATATTCAATGCCTGGGAGTTGGTCCTCCCGTCTTTCGATTTGTTATTAGATGTTCATTCAAAAACAACTTAAGCCTTTCATTGCAACTATACACACGTACAAGTACACCGTGGCTTCCTTCTACCTCATCCCTGGCGGGACAGAAAGGGTGTATTCCGGTTTCGGACACCCCAGCTGCAAGTTGGTTCCCATTACGAATGCAATTCCTGTTTTACTTTTTTTTTCATACGCCAAAGAGCCCGTACGGCGGTCGTAATTGTGCCGATTGTTCGTGCAGTGTGCGGACACCTTGTATTTTTCAAATCCCGTTTACTCCACTATACCCCTTGGCCCGCCGCAGCTTGGCAGATCCTGCATAGTCACAGTGGAAGCTTGTCGCAAAACACCGTTTTCTAAAGGGTGGTCTGTTTGTCGGGTTTTGATTTGGTTTTTGCTTGTATTTCGCTTCCGCATGCAGGATGCCATGGCAAGGACAGAAGGACAATATGATCGATCGATTCGATGTGCGTGCCCATCTGGACTATATTCCGCCAGTGCCTCGCACCGATCCGGAGGCTGCCGACCAGCAGGAGGAAGATGCGGACGAGCGCGCAATGTACTACGAAAGGTACCGCGTGCTGGCGCAGAACGAATTCCTCGGTGGGTAACTATGCATCCAACGACGCTGGAATGGAATTTTCCGGTGTTCCATCCATCCCGCCGTACGTTACGTTGGGCCTTGAACGTTTGCCTCTTCTTCATTCTGTTTCCGGTAGGAACGGTCGAGGAAAAGTTTCTCCACCAGCTATACCTGGAGGAACAGTTCGGTGTGAACGCCCAGGTGGAAGCGGAAACGAAAGCGGCTGCAGCTGCATCGAAGAAAAAATCCTCCGCCGGGGCCGCCATAGGCTACACGTACGAAGAGACGGAAACGGTGTCTGCCGGTGGCTCGGGACTGTCGGGCACTGGCAGCGGATCGGCACCGATCGTGCCGTTCGTTCAGTCGATAACGGCCATCGAGAAGTCGTCCGATGCTTCATCGTCGACCGTCGGTGCCAGCGGAGCGGCTCGGTTCGACGAGTGCATGAAGGATGAATCGGACTCCGATGTCGACATGGACGTGTCGATCGACATCAACAAGATCGGTAACGCGCAGGCCCACGAGCTGAACTCGTGCGGTCGCCAGTACGGTATGAAGAGTAACGACTTTTACTCCTTCCTCACGAAGGACGCGGACGAAGCGGACGCACTGCGAATGGCGCGTGAGGAGGAACAGGAGAAGATTATGTTTAGCGGACGTAAGAGCCGTCGGGAAAGGCGTGCCCAGCGGGAGCGTAAGTTTGCCGGCCGACCACTCAGTCCTCCGAGTTACGCGGCAAAGGAGGAGTTGGTGCCGAGGACGTTCGTCGAGACGAACGATAGCTCCCGGTCGCCGTCCCCGGTCAACTCGGGCAAAATAACCTACATTACCTCATTCGGTGGCGAGGACGAACTGCAGGCTCATGCGAAGATTTCGTTCGGCTTCAATCGGGACATGAGTACACTCGGTGGGATCGCGGGATCGTCGAAAGCGTCCCGTATGCGTGCGGGTATCGGGGGATCAGCAGCCGAGGGCGGAGGTACCGTGAGCTACGCGGATAAAGTCAAACAGAACTTGGAGAAGCTAAAGGCACAAGAGTCAAAGGAAAGCGATCGAAAGCCACCGATGCAGTATCAGCGGACGGCGGCTATGGGTCGTCACAGTCGTGGTAAAGGGAGTCGTAGCAGTAGCCGAAGCAGTCGAAGTAGCAGTAGTAGCCATAGCCGGAGTAGAAGCCGTGGCCGGAGGCGTAGTTTCCACAGCAGCCGTAGTCGTAGCCGTGGTCGAAGCAAAAGTCCCGGCGCCGGGACACGTAGTGCTCGAAGGCGTCCGAGAGGACGGGCAGGAGGAAGTCACCGGAGTCGGTCACGATCGAGAGGTGTAGAACCGGCCACAGGTCGAGCCGGCCCAAGGGGTGTTACTACGCGCCAAGCATACTCCCGCTATCGAGCGGCACGTTCGAAATCCAAGTCAAGATCACGATCGCATTCTCGATCGCATTCTCGATCGCCTTCCCGTACTCGTTCGCGTCCTCGCTGGAGCCCCCGGAGAAGATCACCGCCCCCAAGTTATACCTCGCGCCGTCGAAGAAGTGCTGTCCGGTCCTCCTCGTCATCCTCGTCATCATCTACCTCATCCTCGCGATCACGGTCGAGGACGCCGTCGGCCCGTCGGCCAGCAGCACAACAAGCGACGAGTGCACGTACGAAACGGGCCGGCTCTGGAACGGTAGCGTCTGACAGCGAAATCTCACCTTCGCGTACGTTCAAAAAGATTCGTGCGCAAACAACTGCAGTCTCTCAGGAAAAACCACCTCCACTTCTGCAATCAAGTGGTGGGATGGCACCACAAGCGATTCTAAGTACACTACCTCCTTTACTTCCACCACCGCCACCGCCACCACCTGCTATCGGTGAGCCGGCCACCTCCGATGTGGTGGATGAAAAGAAACCGATTGCCGCACTCGCTCTGATCGAACCGGAACCGGAGGTACCGATCAAGCGGTACTACGGAAGGCGCCGCGGGGACGAAAGTTCCAGCGACGCGCTGAGCACGTCTGGCGAAGAAGATACAAATGATGGCGATCGGAAACCGCGTGGTCTGATCGTTCCCGACGTACCGCTCGGAGAAGAAAACGCCGTTGGAACAACCAGCAAGTGAGTGTAGCGTAGCGTATTCGTTCGTTTATTTTACTAACCACTAACGGTTTCGGTTGCTTCACTTCATCTGCATTCATTAACCGAACCTTTTGTTTCATTTTCATTTTGCTACAGAATTGCCAGCACGGCAGAACTAGGAATCGTACAGATAAAGCAGGAAAAACCGGACACCGGCTGCTACGGCACGTCCGGCAGTTCGCCTGCAGCACCAACACCAGCGGCCGGCTCCGGTGCGTCGTTAAGGTTTGGTAAAACGGTCACTGGCGGCACCAGCGCGCCCGAATCCAAAGTCAGTAAGAATAACCAACAATCATGTAACCAAAAATATGCAAAAAAAAAAAAAAATCCGATCGCTCCGTCCACCACCGTCCAAAATTCTGCTTTATTGTTGTCTGGACACATCACAGTGGTGTGTGCGAATAGTCGTCCTAAGGAAATTATGTCTCTGGCATCGTTGTTTTAGCATCCTAAATATGATCAATTTGTGCTAATTCAATTTTAAATTTATCATATACCAATTCCTTACGCTATGATAGGATTGCCCATGTCTAAATCAATTGGTTAATGCTGTATAAACTTTACAAATCCCTTTGTGGATTGGTTAAAACCTTCCTTTACCTTGGACTGTAACAAATAATTTGGTATGAAACCCAAAACGAAAGATTGTTCCTAATACAACCTGTTGGAAAGAGGGGGGAAAAATGCCACAAAACAATCGTTGGTGTTACATTTTGATGTACCTTTTTTTCTTGCTGCCTGACAATTTATGTGTAGCTTCCCATGAGTATGATTTACTGTTTAAACCATAAACAATTGGTGTATGAAATCATGAAAACGTTTATAATTTGAACATAAACAAAAAAGCCATAAGTTATCAAGCCAAGACTAGGTGTACCAGTGATACGAGCGGTTATGATAAGATTATTATAATAACTTGACTTGACTTTCTATTTAGAAAAAGGTTTTTAGCTTTCTTACAAAGAAGAAAATTCATAAATATCAGAATAAGTTTGTTATTTTTAAAATAGGGTCAAATTCACCGTTCAAAATGTTATAGGACAGCTTTTAGCTAGGCCGTTCTTCCTCGAGTGTGTCGATTCTAGCTATGAAGCGTACACTTGGTACCGGGCAACTGTTCTTTGTTGCCTCATAGGTACGCAATATAGAAAATTAAAATAATTTACAGGTTTGCATTATCTCTAACATCGTTACATTTTCGCTGACGTAACATTGGTAAACGTGTTAGTGATTTGTATGTCTAGCGAGGAAAAAATAGTAATATTGCTGAGTTTTGTTCGATCTCTGTTCACCGAATTCTTAAATCTTTCTTAAAAGAGGTAAACTTAATGGTCAAACGTACGAAAAAACTGCCCTAGTGTCCATCTTCAGACATCATTCAAACGCATCCCATCATCTATTCCACCCAATACATACACACACAAACACATATCATTCAAAGACTTCCTTCCTGCATGGCCTCCCAAGTGGGGATCGTCCCAGAGACATCACTCAGCAGCGAATGGGGACAGCGTGGACGGTTTAACTATTTTTGCGTTCTCTCTTCGCACCCGGGACTGGCGCTATTTTGGCGAAATTCGCCTGCACGCAACCCGGTGGCACATTTCCAGGTCGGAATCATTGCTGCCGCCGTCAGTGGAGGTGGTGGGCCCGCACCGACAACTACAACGACGACGACGACGTCCCTACTTGCATCGAAGTCGGTTAACCCGCGCGATCGGCTGAAGCGCAAGATGCAAATCCTGCTGAACAAACAATGTGAGTCAGTGTGGCGGGGCGTTCTGCTACCTGGTGGATATCGCCACAGGCAACAACGTGGTATACCGTATGTTGTTGCGTTTCAAACCCCAAATGATGATGTTAACGATCGATGCGTATCTTGGCTTGCCAAAGCAAAGATCGCAATCGTGTGCGGAACGGTGAATCTTGGGTTTGCGTTTTGATCTTTTCGTTGCTGTTTTTTTGTTTTAGACAAAGCTGACAAGAAAGCGGAGATCGAGAAAGTGGAGCGCCAGATCCAGCAGCAGCAGGAACGTGACGATGAGATGCGCGAGCTGGCCCTTAAGCTGCGGCGCCGGCAACGTGAGCTGCGTCACAAGTACGGCACACCGGAGAGTGAGCACAGTAAATCGCCCAGCTCCGGTGACGATCGGAGCTCCGATGACGGTGACGGTGGCGGTGACGGTGGGCAACGGTCCGGTGGTCCTGGAGCGGCGATCGGAAGGGATGCTTCGACATCACCGCAAAGGTTGCCTTTGTTAAGTCCTCCGCTCCTAACATCGGTGCCACCACCGAAGATGCCATCGCACGCACATACTTCACGGCCCCCACCGTCGCTGATGGTGGGTCGGGGTGGTACCGCAGGTTACGGGAATAGTGTCGTGATTGAACGGAAGCCCGTCCTACGTAGTGCGTCAGACTCGGGTGGTTCAACGGCACAGTCCGCCCCACCCCCGATGGCTTCGTACCGGGCCGATATGGGTCGACTACGGCGACGCAATACTCCACCCCCGGCACCGGGAATCGGTGGTGGAGGTTCATCGCGCGGATTCACTGGCGGTTCGGGTGGAGGAGGTATGTCTCCGATGACACTACGCCGTGGTGGTGGTGGTGGTGGTATGACCGCAGGACGACCACCCCCTGCGCCATCATCGAGCGGAAGCCGCTTTGACGATCGTAGCCGGCGACGATCACCGCAAAGGTATAACCGATCGCGTTCAAAGTCGCGGGAACGATTTCCGTCGCGCGACACCACGGGACAAATGGGCACCGGGGGCAACAGAGGTCGCCGGATGCCGGAGTACGGCCGTTCGAGGGACTACGATCGATACCACCATGGTGGTAGTGGTGACGTCGTCGGGTCTGGCTATCAAAGTGGTGCCAGTTCGGGACGCTTTCGGGGACGGCGATCTAGGTCCGGATCACGCGGGCGCCGTTCGCGGTCCGGTTCGCCGGTACGAACGCGAGGCAACGGTGGTGGTGGTAGCGGCCAGGCTGGAAGTACACCAAACCGACCGAGAGAGCGTACGCCGAAACCGGTGAAGAAATTGGTCGACTACTGACATCACCACCATAGCCATGTCGAGAAATTGGGTTTGCTTTCTTTCTCTCTTTATCCTTTTCGTATTTTTGTTCCTATTTCGTATAACTCCGTAACTTTCTTACCTCAACACCGAATTATCTTTCAATGTTACTGTTTCACCTATAACTATAATGTTTACATTCTTCATATCCGCGGGGGAGGGGGTCCGCGACAGCCGAGCGGTAGCGCCGGTTAGAAAATAGGCCCATGAGCGCCGAGGCTCACCACCTCGACGGCGTGGGTTAGAATCCCAACCGTGACCGGACCCTCCCCTGTACGAGAGGACTGACTATCCACGTACAACAGGGAAACAAGTCTCGTAAGCCATTAACGGGCAGGCATGACCAAGAGGTCGTTACGCCAAGAAGAAGAAGAAGATTCTTCACATAAACATACATACACACACACAAGTACACAGTTACATTTTCACACAAATACATTGCATAATACCTCCTTTTTTCCCTACAGTTCGTTAAGTGTAGGGGCATGTTTGTTAAAGAACTCCCTTTTTCCTTGTGTAATGAGCTATTTTTGTCTCTCGTTTCGTTTTCATACTTCTTTCGAATACTGCTCTTAGAAATCACAAATCTACAAGTTTACAACAAAACAATAAAGTTATTTAATTAAAAATAAACAAGAAAATCTATGTTTTTCAGTTCGATTCGCTTCCGAAACGGTTTACAACAGAGGTGGATTACGTGGTAATAGTGAACAAATTTGTGGGACTAACGTAAAGCAGAATGGTATGTAGCCCGTAGTGAAGCCGGGATACGGAATTGGAACTGTTTCGGATTGAGTTTCGTCGGGCCAAGAGCACTCAGCAGTTATGGTGGGGTTTTGCTAGTATCACTCACATCTTCATTATGAATTTTTCCATATATTACATAAATTAATTTGACAAATTTCATTTATAACAAATAATCATTTTTATCCAAGCTAGTTGCACTACGCTTTCCCTACTCTTATATTTATAACCATCTTTATGATAATTAAACATTAGTAATTGCATTATATTTTGAACCACCAAGCTCTGTTTTAGTTTTATGTGGTGTTTTATTATACTTTTATCAGTTTTGTAAATGTTTTTGAAGTATTTGCCAGTTAGTACTTAAGTAACCTAGTTAGTGTTTTACAAACAACTTGTTCTTCTTACATATATTGATTATAAATCTGGAGAGATAATAAGAGTATAAACAAATCGTATGTATTCCACCTCATCATCTAATCGAAACAATGATCACGGATGGAAAAGGTAGAAAGGTGTTATACATGCGAAAATACTTTCATTTTTTTTCGTACAACAGACGCGTTCAATCGTTCAAAGAGATACGTTTTACACTACTCAATTAGAAAGGACATCAGGTAGGGCTTCAGATCTGTACCAGTTTAAACAACCAGCTACGATTGAATAATTTACCAGAAAGAAATGAGAGATATGTGACAGTATTTTTAATTAGTAATTATAAGACACTCAGATGGTAGCAAAATCATACGATACGAAACTTTACAGTTTAGTTCCATGCTGTATTCATATCATCACCATCATCGTAAAATTGCCCTCTAAGGTGTAAAATAGAAAAAAGGTGATGTTTCTATCGCTTTTGCGCTTAATAATGGGTACACAACGAAGGGGCAGCGTCGAATCGATCGCCTGTACGAACGACGTTTTCCGAATCAATCCTAACAACAGTTTCCGTACAGTGTGCATCATGTTGTCCTGCGAAAGGTATCCCCTACTGTTCATTCTTATTCCCATGGTGTACGGGAGCATCGTACAGCAACCAGTGGAAGCAAACGGCCTTCCTGGGACGTTGGGACGTCTCATTGGTGAATGCTTCGATCGGGATACGCGCACACTTTACTTGGTCGGCCTGGAACAGTTGCACAATTTTCAGAACTATCTGGCACTCCCCTACCCGAAGGTGATCATCCCTCAAGCCACTCCGATCGGGATGCCGGATGAGGCGGCATTGGTGCTAATCTATTTGCCTGTCAACTCGAAGGTGAGAAACTCTGTTGTGGCAAACAGTTCTACTTCTTTTACTCAATCGTTTCAAATTTAATACTCGTGCATTCCCTTCGGCAGGAGGAGCTTCGAAGTTCGATGAGGATCATTATGCATAGTTGGTCGAAAATCGTCCGCAACGGCAAGTATGTGGTGTTGATGGAAGATGCTTATCTGGTGAAACCGCGGGTGGCAGTACCGATGGAGTTGGGGATAGTTTTCGCTACGTACAACATAGTGTACTGGTGCGTAACGGGCTTCCGACGGGCAGAGAACCTACAGTACTGGGTACCGTTTGCGCTGAGTGCTTACTTCATGGAGAATCCCGTGCAGTATGGCAGCGCGTTCGAGTGGACCCGTGGCCGCCTACCGAATGTGTCGCTAGAAATCTACGGGCAGGCGACGTTAACCTTTCCCTACACGCACCATATAGGGGGAGGTTTACTACGAGGAATTGATCTGGAAATTTTCGTAAATTTACTCCACCATTTAAATCACCGGCTGCGAGTGGAAATCGTCGAGTATGCCGGGGATGTGGAGGAGGAACGAGATAAAATGACCAATCGATTGCACGAGATGAAAGTGGACTTGATGATAACCCGCAAGGATGTTGTACCGGAAACGCTCCCGGTTATCTATGTGCCGGAAGTGTCATACTACTGTTTGATAGCCCCCCGTTCGACCGTACTTGACTTGACGCAGTCTCTTCTACGACCCTTTTCCACCGAGCTGTGGATGTGTGTTACGGTAGCTGGACTCTTAATTTCTGGCCTTTTGGCGCTAGCCAAGCATACCAAGTGTGCAAACGTGGGAACCCTAGTTAGGTGGTCGTTTCAGTGTAAACCATTGGCATCGATCCTCGCCACGACGTACGCAATCGTCCGCTTCATCTTGCTCGAGTCCTATCTCGCCAAGGTGACGTCCTTCTTTCTTGCCTACCGCTTCCAACCGGATGCGAATACATTGGACGAATTTTTCGCCACCGACATTCCGATCTGGTTACCTACCGGGTACAATCATTTCGTAGAAAGACTTGGCGATGACTTGCGGTCACGAATCCTTGAGAGGGCGCTCGATGATGACAAATGTATGGATTTCTCAGCGAGATGCGCCCAGATGGACAGTTTCGCTCGTGCCACGTACGTAGTCAACCACGACCTGCCGGCCGATCCGGTGACGGGCCGCAAGCCGTTCTACATCGTGCCGGAAATGCTAGCCAGCTACACCCATCTGGGGTACGCGTTTGCCCGTGGGTCAGCGCTGGTCGATCTGTTTGCGGTTTATCTGCGCCGAATGCACGAGGCAGGGCTGGTGCAGCTCTACTATCGGCAGTACGAGCAGTACCTCATGCGAGACCGTCTCATGCAAAAGCCGGTGGATCAATCGCTCGAGTTTGACCATCTGCTGTCGGTTTGGATTTGTGTCAGTCTTAGCTGGGGTGTGTCGTTTGTGGTATTCTTAGTGGAGCTGCTCCTGAACTGCCAGCTGATGGAACTGCTTCGGGTGTGGAAGCGGGCTCTTGCAGGGCAAGTGAAATTAATCTACCCCCGGGGGAATAAGTGAATAATTATAACCTGAAGCGTATGTGAAGTTTACCGCAATAACTTTAAACGTTTATTGATTGCTTCAAATGAAACGTGCACCTAGGTTTTTAATCTAGCAACAGAGTGTGCGATTGTTATTTCGTTGAATCATAATTTAATTGGAAATGCAATTACATCAAATTAAATTACCGTAGGTGATTTCAGGACCAATTTACAGAAGGTGATAAGGAATTCAAAGTATCGAAGGTGAAGTAAGTGAAGTGCCGTGAATTTAGGTGTATCTTTGCGGCTTTGATAAATCGCACCGGAAAGTCACTACCGTTTCTGAAACGACGAAAAGCGCCGTATCAGGAGTAGTATTTTTGGTAGAAATCTTCACGCGCTTCATGCCGAGAGTGATAGGCAGAGAAGCACAAGGATATACTTATGAAAACATGCTTGTGGAGAGGAATTCAAAGGAATAAAAAGTGCACTACCCTAGGCCCTGCTGCTTAATTGTATGGAAATAAAAATACGTCTCAAAAATTTAACAGCTTAACACAAAAAGGCAAATTTGCATGATAAATATTATTTTGATTAATTCATTCTAAAAAGAGTGTCATAGCTTTTAAAGAATCGCATAAAATAACAAAAGTTTGGAGAAAAAAAATCATAATTAGAGAAATTATACAAACAGGCAAACGAGAATTGAAAAGTAGGAATTACATTGAGTCATATAGTATTTTTCTAGAAACTGAGGCTTAGAAGAGAAAAAGAAAATTCGTTGCCTCGGAACAACCCCTTTTTCCTTTCATGTTCAATTTTCATTAAATTAGCAGTTTGCCTTTCGCTATTAATGTGACAACCTGTCTTACAAGATAAATTTTTTGGTCTTTTTCTGTTTCTGTTCTTGTTTATCATCGTTGTTCAGTATCTTTCAAATGGTTTAGCAATATTATAACGCTGGTAGCCGTATGGGTGCCATATACCAAGACGCTTAAAATTAAGGTAAAATGCAAACATTAATATTTCACTACAGAAATTGTGCACTACTGTTCTTTGATTATTAATTCATAAATATTAGATTCTTAGTATTAATGATGATGCAATGAAACCGTTGTGATACCTTTCACGGCTGCTATAGTTATTATAATTATAAATTTCAAATAAAGATAAAATGTACCAATTCGTGGGTTCCCGAAATGTAGGGCAGTGCGTTTGCAATGTTGTAACCGAGCAGATGGGTGTCATCGATAGTGACATTAGCTTCCTGGACAGTCCGGTTTGCCAATGTTGTTGATACACCTTCCAAAATTACAATAAACACAAGGTGTTGATTGGATACCTCCGGTTGGAGTTGGGTGTGATTTTATCGCTAAATGCACCATTTTCGTTTACTATGATCTCGTTGTTTTTTTCTCGCCAGTAGATACCTAGTCCATGAAATTTACCATTGTTTCCATGCGGCACTGCGAAGCTAGGCGAAACAATGGCTATCTTTCTTGTAAAAAAAAGTAAAAATGGAAAGCAAAAACATAAAAGTTTGGCTCCCGAGGAAAACCCCGACTGTAAGAAGCAGGTGCTAATTTGTATTTTTAATTGCTACTTAGCTGCGATCGAGCAACATCTTCGCGATTGCGATCCGCATTCCGGAAGATCGGTTAGGTGTTGTTAAAATGTTGCAGCTTTAAGTTTCGGCGTTAGTTGCGAAGGAACATCATAGGACAGGTGATGTTCTTTGAATGGTAGGTAAACAGCATGGTTCATCGAACTGAATTGCTTGCGGTTATTCGAAATTTGAAAGATGATGATCACATTCTTTCGCTATCGTATATTTTTAATTAACCCAAGGGACTAGACTGACGGGTTGTTACTCCCCTCGTTTCTGTAGCTTTTGATGAATGCCCAACAAATTGAAATACTGGAACAAAGCAGATCACGTCGTCCGTCTTGTGGCTTTGTCCGACAGAAGATAGAAACGTAAATGACATCGCTCCAACGCCAAGAGTCAAGGTTAAGAAAATGGAATAAATGCATAATGAACCAACCCGTGTGGGTGGAACCGAACATGCAGCAAGTGAAAACTAAAAGGAATTAATAAAAAACAAAACAAAAACGACATTCAACGTCGCGGCTAGAACTCTACGCATAAGCCATTGGACAAAGATGGTGTGACTGTAACGCTGCGTACCGTCGAAGATCACAATATTGCGTACCACTGGGAAACGACGGAAAAGACAAAGCAATGTCAACGGATGCGGTTCGAGCTTGGCGGTAAAGGTTAGTCAAGGAAATGCCTCAAAATATGTTAATTTCCGTTGATGGAAATTCCTCCATTTACAGGGTCCGCAGTCATACAATGGCAGGCCCCAACCGGTACAGGGATTCATGAACGTGCTAGGGTGATTGCCTGTACCGGTAGAGGGATATCCGCGGGCATATAATTGCAAACCGCGGTGACTGAGGGGAATGAAGCGAGCGTATTGTTGCGGTTGTCAACCGGTCGCAAAATAGTAGGTATCTGGCAACCGTGCATGAGCGGTGCTGTGCACCGCACACTCAAATGTATCGCATGAGTAACCGTTAGATTTCAAGTAAAAACGACGAAAAACTACGTTCAAATGAAATTTCGTATTTAGTATTTACGGAAAAAATATTATATCAAAAACTAAATTTGATATTTCCTTTCAACGTGTTCGATTAGTTGTTTAGCACGCCATCTAACGGTCATTTGTGCGACACATTTGAATCATGCACGGTTGCCAGATACCTACTATTTTGCGACCGGTTGACAATCGCAACAATACGCTCGCTTGATTCCCCTCAGCCACCGCGGTTTGCAATTATATGCCCGCGGATATCCCTCTACCGGTACAGGCAATCCCCCTAGCACGTTCATGAATCCCTGTACCGGTTGGGGCCTGCCATTGTATGACTGCGGACCCTGTAACTGGAGCTGTTGCCGAAAGTATAAGCTTGATAAAAGCGGATTTTTTTAGTTTTTTGTATAATTAATTTTTCCATGTGTTTCGTAAGGTACTGGTTTTACTTTTAAATATTCAGTTATCTATCACAATGAAATTAAACTGTCAAATCAGTCTAGGTTTTTTTTTCTTTTTTTTTCTTTTCAATTTTTTCTTAAGTCATGACAAATGATTCATTAAAAGATTCTTCTTCTTAGACTCAATGATCACCTTAGACGCTAGCCAGTCCGGTCGTACAGCGGAGGGTCCTCTCTTGGTTGGGTTTCCAACCCACGCCTTAGAAGGTTATTTAAACGAACGGTTTCTAACTTCGTATTTCTAATTTCAGTTCAAAACTGGTCGTATTTTTTCAACAGCTCTTTGCGTCTCATGATAAGTCTCAGATCCGAACAGTTTTGCGGTCTCTATCTAAGTAGTAGGTGATCATTTTTTCTTCATTCATGTTTTGGAAGTGCACCATTTCATAAATGATTGTGTATCAAATTAAAATATGGCATAACTAAGCAAATAAATGAGGAGTGTGTCTGCGAATAGAAAATACTGATTGTGAAAAGTCTCGTAAGCCCTTAACGGGGGCAGGCAAGATCAACAAGGTCGTTACGTCAAGATGAAGAAGAAGCCGCAAACAATTAATCGCCGCATGACCGAATCTATTGAGGATTCAAACGCTTAGTGCATTTGGAACCGCGGAAATGTAAATTTTCCGTTTGCTGATTTCTATTGTGCGTCGATGACAAATGTGCTGCATTGATGTCTCCAATTTCCTACCCCGCCAGCTATCCAAATCATGCGGAAAGAAAGTACGAAAAGTTTCGCGGAACCTTGTCATTTGCTCGTACCTCTCAATGAGCGAATGTCAAATGGTGATTTTACCAACCGGCTAAAAGCCCATCTTTCGCGAATGACAGACGCTCGCAACCGATGGGATAGCGATAAGCCGCGTTGGGTTACCTTCCCGTGAACGTATTACGTACTAATCAATCACAAATGCGTGCGTTCTGTTCACGAATGTCTCACAAAATAAAATGTCGTCATTGGGACGTTCATCTAGTTGGGCGAGATTATATCATCGGCATTGTCGTTCCGTGTGCCAAGCTTCGTCAACTGTGCTATCCCCTTCGATTGGTTTCGACGAAGTACTTGCTTGGACGTCTTGCACCGTTTGTCGTCGAGTACCTTTCGCCCTGGCCTTTGGTCGTGATACACCGTGCACTGTCGATGGTAACAAGTTATGACAACGACCCCATCAAGGGGACCGGGATTCGGCTAGCAAGGGATTGGGGCGTTTTTACTTCAATAAACTATCTTCCAACTGAGTGTCAACTTGCAGCATTGTGATCTGTTCACCAACGATCCTCCGCACTCTTCAGGCATACAACGGGAAGGCGCAACAATACGAACTGGGATAAGCGTCTGGCAAACTCCGCACGCTTACGAAACCGGCAATTGAAGAATCAGGGTTTGAACTCTGATAAAAATGTCATCTCATTGAGTGATTCTTGACGTTGGTGCGCGGATCTGACTGTTGTCATTGTTACCGGAGCACGACAACGGCCTGTTATCAGACCAACCGATCCTTGGTTAACTCGTGGCTGGAATATTAATTAAGACTTCCTTCAGTGTGGCTTGCTTTAGGACCTTTCGGTTTTCGAACGAGGAGTAACCCAACCACCCTTTGGCCCGTGGCCTCCTTCAACGCAGCCGCTGCTCGATAAAGCCAAATGACATCGTTGCGATCGGATTGATCGATGGTGCGGGTTTTAGCAACCCTACTAGGAAGCACCCGAAGAACTGTCGCTAATCGTTGTCCTGCACCGTAACACTCACCAGAATAACCGACGTGTGGGAACCGCATTCGACGAACGTTGTACCGTCTTCCCATTCGGAGGTCGTTGGAGGTCGGGTTAGCTCGCCTTGTACCCTTTACCAGAAGGGAGACATAAGAAATTATGTAATTAATTTCGATGAGGCACCATCGGTGTCAACGTGTATCGTCGGCAGTGCCGATGCCGGCATCCTTCAAACTGGCGTGTCGAGTGTGGGTTCCGATTATCGGATTGCCTAATGAATTTGACGGAAGGCAGCCGAAATGTTGGATGCCCCAATGTGCCTGCCGGGCTCGGTTCGTGACAAATGCATTAAATCCCGCACCTGTGGGTACTTTTTAATTTCCCTTCTCAGCGCTGCCATTTCATGTGCCGTTTCGGCGTATCGTAACAGGCAGGGAAAACGAAGAGCACGAACGATTGAACGAGGTCAATTTGTTGATAATAGTGCGAGCTTCGATTGATCGTCGAAGAAGGTCCCGCTCCACCTCGGTGTGGAAACCGTGTGGCAGCATCTCGCGCGGGATTCGATCGAGCGAGCTGAAAAGATGAAGACGATTTACGACGTTGTGAAACTTCCTCGAGTGTGGCGTCCCAATGTGCGTACGATTTTCGGAAGGCTCTCGGGGTTGTCGGTGAAGGTCGGCGCACATCTTCACGCGATATGTTTCCGCTTGCACCATCGTACGCGCCCCGGCGGGCCAGATTTGCAGATTTGACCCCGCTGGGGACCCTCAGCTCGACCGTTTGATAGTGGCGCTCGGCACACGAAAGCTGGTGCGTGTTCGATGCCTAAAGTTCACCGGGTGATGGGTAAATAAAAAAGTCCGTGTTTTCAAAACTCCCTTCTTTGCCGCACAATTAAGGTGTTCATCCCCACTATCGTACTTTCGTGTTGATTTGCTTCACCTGTTAAGAGAAAATGCTCACTCGGCCACACGTTTGTTAGTGAGAGAGGTAGGTTGGGAAAATATGCATGTGCAACCGTTTTCTTCTACGTCAGTGACCAAAGTCACGAATGTGATGCTACCAAATTGAAACACCATGTTCCAATCGAGGCGCTCAGGTGAACCTGTTCTTCCTCACGATGCAAGATTTGATAATGTTTCATGTCGCAGGAACCAACGATAGATTAAATACCACTGGAACAAAGTTGTTGTACGCGCATAAATCGGACAAGGGTATGTCAACAAGACTGTTGTAGGTAATTATAAATGCGCATGAGAGTTTGTTACATTTTATTTCTCAACATAGAAATGGTTTAATGCTGTGATACTGTTTCGTCGTTTAAAGTGGGTCAGCTTGCCGTAGCTAATCCCATTTGCGGGAGATTTATCTCAAACGACGCACCCGCCGGCCGTCATCGGATCAATCTATTTATCTTCTCACTACGCACAAACCCGTACATTCATCGCTGTGATGCTCCGGTGGACGATGTTGTAAATGGTGTTGTACCGGCAGAAGAATGGGTGTTTTCTCCGGTGTAAACTTTTTCCCCTTATTTCGGAGTCCGCATGCCGGCTGTCTGAGTGATCGTGATACGGCTGACATTTTGACAAAACACTCTCGTTAGTGATGATTGAGGCCAAGCGCCGGCACGCGTTGAAGAGAGCCACAGCGGGGAGTCTGTAGCATGCGAGGATCGGCGGTACTTTAGATTTAATGGTCTAGTGTAGTCACCGGGGGTGCCACCCGGTGGATTAAGCCGTCGTTGCGTCAGCCACCCCAATGCGCCGGGGCTAGGACGGCGGGTTTTCGATGTACTCTGATTTTTATTGCTTGGTGCCATCCTTCTTGGTGTGAAATGGACCCGATATGATCCCTTTACGATCGCAACCATTACTGACCTTCGCGTTGCGAGTACGGTTAGACCCATTAGTGGTGCTTGGTTTGCTCTTGGCTTTTGTTTGCTCTCGGATGCTGCCCGGCTGGTGGAATCGAATCGAATCTGAAGAATTTGCTGCACACTGCAATTTACACCTTCGAGTGACAATTCACCCACCACCTAACAACCAATAACACCTTGTTTGGGGTAATGATGCTCGGGCCAGGCACGCACGCACGGACCGGGCGCCACCGATGGTGACATTGAATAGTTTGAACCACTTTGTTGCGGGGTCGTAGAAAAATGGCATCGACTTTGGGCTGGCAGCGACCGCGCTAGCGGTACTTGGGCCCCCGCTGGTCTGCTCCTGCGGCGCTTGAGCGGCACGTAATAGATCTGGCGCCCCACCGATCTTTGCACGGCGTGTACGGCACGGGGGGAGGGGGAAAGAAACCTTTTTACATCCAATTAGCGGCATGCAAAATGGGCGATGATCTGCCAAGATCAAGTTCGACTGAGGTTCAACTACCACCACCCATAAGCGTTTGCGACTTTGGTTCGCGATCGATCGTCTGCGTTTGGTGGTTTTGCTTCTTCAGCCGCACATCGCGAGAAGGAGGATTAAAACTAATTATACTTTAATTGGAATTAATTCGTCCCATTAGGTGATTAGTGGTAGTTCACCACAGTTGGTTTTTCCAGGGCGGGAACTGGTGGAGGTAGAGATAGGTACGCTTTTCAGCTTCATTTTCTTTGTTGTAAGTTCGTTGAGAATCCGAAATGTATTTCTATATGTTTAGGTTTTGTTTGCCTGAAAAGCATTTAATGGAGAAATTGGTACTATCGAGTACGATATATGGTATAAATAAAATAAAACTTAACAAATTTGTCTAAATAAACGAACCTACACATCGGAATATTTTATAACTTTCACATATCATACTTAAAGCAATCAATTGTTATGTAACATTTTTTTAAAATAGAACCTTATGGTTAACAGCTTCACACGGTTTACTAAACTAAAGGGTTGTGTTCATCATAAACTCTAATGATAGCAAGTTTAATCATAGGTCCCTTGACAATGGATCCATGCAACACTTCAATTTGTTAGTTTGAAATTACCAGCATATGCTTTAAAAAAAAAAAAAATAAAATATAATGTAAAATAGTGTAAACGAAACGAAGTAGAAGTTACAATGAGTTATTTTCTTTTCCCAGTTAGTTTGATTTTGCTCTTTTGCTTTTGAATTTGACTACAGTTTGAAAAGATGATAATGAAAAGAATTACACTTGATAAAAAGAATATTTAATATCTTTTTTTATTTTAATCATTGAATTTTTGCAAAGCCTTTTTTATTCCATGTAAAACATTGTATAATGATACTTCCAAGAGTATTAACTATTATCACTTTGTCGTCAGGGCAATTAAAAAATCTTACATCGTTCTCCAGCCTTGTTCTGTCGTTTTGAGAGCTGCTTTTACATACTTTCTTTCTTTTATTCATTTATTATACTTATCTGTACTGTCTGTATTAAATTTGTTAATTAACTTTGCAATAAAACCGGCTGGAAACCAAACCGATCTGTGTTTGTTTGCATAGAACTGTCATCATTCAATACAACACAATACATACAATAGTGTTACTTTAAAGTCAACGAAAATAAAATGAATAAATTCACTTAATTGTAAAAAATGCTTTTTGCAGTATAAAGAAAACAAAAAACCTATTTATATTTCTAGCTATAAGTACCCTACCATATTTAATATTATATTATTGCGTTGAAGAAATCATCCACCAAAACGATTGTTGCAAATCTCCTGGTCCAGATGGAGATGGTGTAAGAACGATTCGAGAACGTGCCGCAGACGCAGTGTATGCTATGGACGTGTTCTCACGGTTCGTGCTGGAGGCGCCTGGCTAGAATATTCTGTCAATTCGGAACGGTCCGTTGCCCCGGCCTGGTCGGTGGAGTTTGGCGCGTTTAATCACTGCTGGAAGTGACGTGTGCTTTTTTTTCGTTACCGCAGGCCGTAACTTGATCGCACCTCCGCCGCTGAGAATACGTCATGTTTTGCGCCACTTCGGAGCGACGGACTTTGGTTACGAACCAAATAAAAAAAAAACATAGGGAGAACCACCACTCGTTCGAAGTTGGCAAAGGCAGGAAGCTGCATGATTGTTGGATAGTGTAGTCGGATAGTTTATATCGTCGGATTTTTTCCTTACTCCCCACATATTTGAATCATCCGTGAGCGTTATTGCGCGCCGAAGGAAGAGCACATTCACCGCACTCTCCGTCCCGTGCCGATAAGCTGGGCAATTAAATGGTGGGAATTTTTCAGCTCTCTGCCCGTAATGTAATTAATCGAAAATTTAAAAGCATCCGTCCATAGCACAGCGTCAGGGCGTTCAGAAGCGTCACGGCTGGGGCGAGTTAACAGGATTGGTTTAATATTTCGCCTACGTGTAACATCTTATTTTTCTCGGTATTTCCGGACGTCTTAAACCGCTCGGAGGCGTTTCGCGCATTTCTAGTAATTGGCTTTGAGAAAAGGCAGAAAATGTGCGTTAATTATAGGACGATGCGTAAGAATGGCACATTCCAGGGAAATAATTGCTTCCAGGGGAGTTTCCGACGGTTCGCAGATCAAAAGACTTCAACGAGACAATTTAAGCGACGAACCCAACTTTGTCAAGGGCATTCTTGTTACGTATTTAAAATTAAGCACATAATCTTCAATAGCAACTTTGTTCGCACACTACAGCAAATGTCCTTCGACAATCGTGTTGGACATTGTTCTTGAGACATGAAATTTGTTTATTTGATTTCTTTTTAACTCGAAATTATTACTAACAAGTGGCTCACAAGTGGAAAGGAAGAGCCACCGAATCGGTGGCCATCGGTTCCTCTCGGATGCACTCGACATCGCCGAATGACGAAGCGATAAACTTCAATCGGGCGGCACAAATTAATGTGAGCGCCTCGGACGCGGCAGGTATTCAACGTAGTGCGACAAAACAGTTCGCCTCGCCCTTGGCCGACGGTCGGAGCACGATCAACACGGGTCAAGTGAATCCGGCCAGGCTCGAGAAGCGAGAAAAGAAGATGATTGCGGATGAGATTGCCGGATGAATCGATAAATCTCACGCGTTCCGCACGCGGGGCGTATGTTTGAATTGCGCCGTACATTGATTCCTTGTTGGCCGAAATGTACATTCAAGAATCCGTTCGGTTTCGGTTAACATCAGGAGATGTATGTTTTTGTTCTTGAAGCAACCGTTCTCAGGATGGCTTCGGTCATTCGAAGCAACAGCGTTCAACACAAGGGACACGATGTGACGTCTCGATATTGCTGCGAAGGTACGGTACCATTTGCTGTTTTTCCCCCGTTCAGCTGGTCGAACATAGCGCCTACTTTACTTTTCGTAGGCCCAACTACGGCCCTCCGGGGGGCAGAGTGTCGATCGATCGGAGCTAGTGGATCCTCGATGCCAAGGGTCAGTTTGCGCAAGCCTTGCCTTCGGGGCAATCAATTAATGGAACTACATCTATTTGCGGGAAGAATGAGCTGTGTTGTTAATTCACCTGGTGGCAGGGTTATCTATCTTCGATGTACACACCACAATGGGAAAATTAGTCGATCGTCTGCAAAATGATTTACCGGAGAAACCAAGGATGAATGCACGGAAGGATGAATGCACGGTGGAAGATCCATTAGTGAGGAAGCAAAGAAAAACAATAATAACATAAAGGATTAAAAAGGTACGCATTTAGATAATTTATTAATAAATTTAATTTATAATTGGTATATTATAATTGAAACAGTACTGGTTCATATTCGTAGCAAATAGTGATAATTTAAAGGGTGTGCCAACGGCCATCCCCTATTGAGCACATCGGCTCTTGTTCGATCACCGAAGTTAGGTAGCATTGGACATGATTGGTACTACTTACGTTGGTTACCACCTGGGAATGCCACGTGTTGTTGGTTTAAAAACCAGTTCCTCTCTGGAGCTCAAAGTGCTTGGACGCGTTTTTGCTTGACCAATGGAACCACTAGTAAATGAGAGCTTTACAGTATGCTTGCATTGTTTGACGATCCAGGAATGCTACTGTATTTGCCTTTCAGTGTTCAAAACACAGTTAATTGGATGTCTAGCCTAAAGCAAGTTAATGTTCTCAGGTCATATCTCCAAGAGGTCTATGATGTTATCGGGATACAACAAAGCGAAAAATGTTGATTAAAAATAATAGAGGGTATTCTTATCCCAAGTGTGTCACAATACACACCAGAAGAGAAATGGAAAATATTGTGGAAAAAATATCGATTTCAACAATCTATTATTACAGCACCAATCCAGAATATACCTATTACACTTAATAATAATAATAGTACTTAATAGGTAAATTACCTAGTACTAAATAGGTCATCTTCGAAGAATTAGGATTGTTACTGTATTTGTTAATTGTCTAAAATTTAACACAATAAGACAAAATATAAGCCATGTTAACTATTTCTATACAATGAAGTAGTATTTAAAAAATATATATAAGTATGGAAATAAAAATACTTTAATAATAATCTTACCTTTGCCTTTATTTTGTATGTACTAGGATACCTTCGTATAGTATTATCTCAGTGTTTGTTGATAATTTTGACAAAATCTGTATTGAATTTTTAAATACATTTTTTCTAAACATCAAATTTAAAAGTATATTTTTATACTCTTTATCAGTGTCAAGTGTAATGTGATGCACTAATATCGTAAAGCTCAGCAGTAATTTTGTCGTGATTAAATAAGGCTACCAATTAAATTAGAATTTGAAAACGCAATTCAGTTATTTCGAGCTTTCGATATCATATTTTTCAATTTTTAGCTATTCTTCTCAATTGTTTTCAGCCTTTTCGTGTCTTGTGTTTGATAAAGAAAAGCGAGATTTAAATGTTTTCACTTATATTTTTCGTTAACAACAAGTTGCGATAATCAAGAAATTGATACAAAAGCTAGCTGTATTACTTACTAATTCCCGTACATAGTACTATCTATTCTTATTAATCGCGGCTGAAAAATATGATTTTCTTCACGCAAAAGTAAGGTATGTTTCATCCCCATCGCCTCTATACACGCATGAGAATAGGATTTATTTACTTACACGAGAACATTTCCCAACTCCTTAATGATGTAATTCAATATGTTTATTGAATGTTGGTATGAAAGTAGGTGGCTTCGATACCGTTACTTTTTGCTATTGGAGGGGAAATTAATTAAGAATGCAGTTGATGCAGATTCAAAAAACCTGATAAATGCGTTTCGCAAACTGTGCTGCGTTAATTGCCTTCGAGGATGACTTGCTTGCTTGCGCTACGCAACAGATAACTCTCTTACTATTTCGTTATCATTAATTTTTGCTGCTTCCAGCGAAATGGATGTTTTGATCGCCCGATGCAAATTTGCCTTAACCAAGGAGTGGGCCGTATGGAAGGTGGTTTCGTGCAAGAGGAAGAAAATATGTTTCGGTCGAAGGGAAGAAAAATCAACTTTGCGCTTGGGAAAAATCCCTCATGAAGACGGTGATGCTTGGGCCCATGCTGCTTCTCCCCAGCGCCAAATGCAAACGCCGGCAGCTGAAGAAGCCCCGATAATGTCAAGGTGGCAACATAGCTACGGTCCATGTGGCCCAGTGGCACAGTGATCATGAAACGACCGCAGCACCAAACCGGGTAAGTGTGAAATGGTCCTCGCCTGCGTCACGTACGGTCATCGTACTGGATCGCGCTCGGACTTTCGGGCTGCTTTTTCAGCCCGCAGAAAATATGTTGGAGAGTTTTGTTTTACGTTTCTCCTCTCTCTTCACCAGATGAAGATGAGATAAAAGCGGAAAAATGCGATAAACGGTGCGCTTACGTAATCTCGTCGGCGCGTCGCCCCAAGCACCGTTTGGTCGGATGAAAGCAGTAACGTTTGTTGGCTGAACTTTAGCTAACGTGGTCGAGTGTCTGGCGTCTGGGGCGCGCGCATCATCGTCCGATCGGTCGGCGAGATTTACGACAACTCCTTCGAGTGACTTTCTGTGCCGGAGAACATCTTCGCGAAAAACAAACTGCCCGTGGGGTCTTTCGATGGGAAGGCACAATGTTTCGGTTGAACATCTACCGTCGATGTAACGGGGTCGGATGGGCGGGAGGTGGATGACAGGTTAAAGTTCACCTCCCTAATAGATGGACAGCTGACGAGAATGGTAAGTATCGGAATGTTAATACGCGAGGACTGGCTCGCGCGCGTCACCTTTCCCAATGCCCAAACACGCGAACCAATGCGTTCGTCTTGAGGAGTTGAAAGTTTTGCTTATGCGCCGAAGTCTGGCCTGCGGCTTCTCGATACGAACGGTCGGTTACCATTTAACGATTTTTCCACCTCGAACGGATGGACAGCTTCCTTGACCTCCTGTAAACGATACCGGTGTTTTGTTGTGGTGAGGAAGAACACTAGAATCATCTCCCGCCGGCACGTACCATAATGACCCTTCGCTTCGAAGAGGTGCGTGGCGACCATGCTAGAAGTATTTTACGACCGCCTGCAACTGCGCCGACTGCGCACTGGAAGGGCGTCTACTCTCCGGTACTGACATTTATCCGATTGAAGGGACGAATTTCCGACCCAAAACCGTTTGTTTGTTGATGCCGCGATCTCGTGATTCAATTAGATTGATGCCAATTCAAGTGCCCGGTAGCGTCTTCAGTTTCAGCGTCTGTTTTTTTCCGCTCTCGTTTCTTGTTTTGTAGGTGTGCGTTGTTCCTTCTTTGCCGGTTCGCTTCTGTACCGCGCTTGGAAATGTTAAGTGCAACCTTTTGGCGTAGGTCGTAAACATTTGACATTGTCGGGTACCGGATAGGGCGGATCAGGCCGTGGGTTAGGCTGGGAATTTTCGTTACAGAAATGTCAAGATCTTGGATGGACAATTAGGCTCCACCATGACTGAGTGAGCATGTTGGTTATGAAACAGTTTCACTACCGTCGGTTTTTGCTTCTCTTACCAAGGTTCAAGGTGTGCATGACCTTATGATACTGATAAATAATCATGTCGGTTGTTTATAATGCGTTTTTGGTAGGTCAGTTTTGGTAGCACGAGAATTAGGCGCGGAATTTTTTACTCTCTAATACGAAAATGGGCTCTTTTTAGATTAAATTGATTTAACACTGTAATTAGGCAAGTGAAGGTTTTGGCACGCTATTAATTATTTTTCTGAGATTTATAATAATCGATATAATTTTCCTGTTTTCCTTGGATTTTATTTTTATTGCATTATTTTAAAATATTTATTTAAAATTAGCCCCCAGAATTCAAAAAGTCAACGGTCAGCTTTTGCCCAGGCAAAGGTGTTAATGTCCTTCTGAATGTCTGCAAACTATGCTGCTCGACGCTTGAGACCTGTTGTGTGTTCTATGCGGACAAATATGACCCACTCCTTACACTCCTTCCAAAGGCACGCCTAATTAGCTGACGATACACACCATGTTCATCCTAATGCATTTATCAACACCGCCAATCATCGAGGCGCTCGTCATCGTCGGCACGATTGTCCGTCGGGTAATCAATCACTATCAGTTTCCTGGTGCCCGGTGGCTTTTGGCATTTCAGAGTTGGATTGTAATTTTTAGAAGTTTTTGCTCTTCCCTCGGCAAGGTCGGACTCCCGGGTTGGTCAGAACCGACCATCTTCCAACTCCACCCGAGGACGGCGTGCCAATAAATTCTCAAGGTTTTCCACCGACCATCCGGTATGTGTTTGGATGTTTTATTCGACACTTTTTTGTCGATTTCGTTCGGGCGATTGCAAAACCGCTAAATCCCAAGCCACCTCGAAAGCAAACCCATGCGAAAGGATATGTAATCAATTTCGCTCCCTTGCGGACTTCAAGACTAGACGGAGAACCGACCTGACTCCTAGGCTTTTCCGTCGCGATTACTTCACCACTTTCGACCGGGGTCACAGCTACTGCTGCGCTAGGAATGCCTGGGCATTTCTTGGGAGGCAAACGGTGATTTTTTTGTTTTTCAGACGTGGTTCATAATACACGACACAAACATTGACTACGACCCACGGTGACAGCGCCGGTCGTGTAGAATGGTAAAATAATAAAACTACAACCGCGCTCCCATCTGCTGCCGCCGTGTTATTGATGTGTGGTAATTAACGGAGACCTTCGCGAAAGAAGATGCGTCCCGTTCGCAAATCGTCGAAGAAGGAACAACGCCTGTGTTTGGCGAAAAAAGCACAGCAATGAAGGACTCAAACATGCGGCACGCTTGATTTGATTGCTACAGCTACGCAGGTGTCTCCGTGGTGAGGGGTGGGCCAGAGTGGCTCCTATAATTAGCGTGAGATGAAATATTAAAGTTTTATGTTATTTTTAAATCTAAAACACACAAGAAAAATTTAGATTCCAAACTGGACGCTGTTAACATTTTTGTTTGTTTTAATTCATATTTGACACTCAACTTTGTAAATAATTTATATTAATTCATAGAAAATATCCATTTTCAAAACTCAATTTCAACTAGAATAACTCAATCATAACTCATTTTTTGAATTATTTCATAAAGTTGCGCGTAATTGAAAATTAATCGAACATATATAAAATGATTTACAATAATATATTATTATAATTTTAAAATTTGATTGTAAAAGAACAACATCTGTTTCAACAAAATGATAGTAGTATTAAACTCATCGGAAAATCTTTTTTAATTAATTCTATTAATTTAGCTATTTTAAGCAGTTAGAAGCAATACTTCAGGAATCATCCCATATTAACACTTCAAGAATCGAAAATAAACGGTGTGTGCTCCTCGAACCTCCTTAAAATAGACCACTGTGTGAATGAGCATTATCGGATCGCGATCGTTTTTTTTTGGGAAACTTCTTCAAATTTCGCACAGCAATCACCATGGTACTCTCACGGACCACGGTGGTGACAACAAACTTTGACTTTTCACAATCGTAAGATGGCCAAACTTTGGGCGAATCAACCGGCGAGTGGGTTGTAAAGTCCCTTTCGCCCCATGCTACACAGTCCAGTTCGGGTTTGTGCGAGGCTCTGTCTCTCTCTCTGTTATGGGCAGGGCGTCTCCATCCAGTGTTATGATTAGCAGGGCTGTCCATCCAGCACGGTTTGACCCCAATCAGAAAGGGAACGTGTACGAAACGGAGGATCGGGACCATGCTGCTTGTGCTTTGTGTGGCGTTAATTCGGGGGACCATGTGATCATAAATCATACACTATCCGTTTCGAGTTATCGATTTTTTCTCCATTTACGCCTCGCCCGAGCGGGTGGGACGGGCTTGGGGATGGGTTTCAAATTGCGCATAGCTAGCATTTTTACCAGCATGCTCAGCTGGGCCAGCTGGGCGTGTGTGTGTGTGTAGAAATGTCAACAGAATTGAGCGTCTTGCATTACGTAGCCCACTGGTACGATGTGAGATTTAAGTAAATTGTCCAAAAATATCACACGATCGCATAGAAGGACTTTTGTGCCCAGTTTCGACACATGTTGGTCACATGACGTGTAGGTTTTCAGCTTATATTATCATCTTCCAAATTTAAATATGCCGCGGGTCATTCTCGTTTCGGAAGAGTGCGAGTAGGTGAGTGTGAGAATTCGTGAAGATTGCTACCTGAAGATTGCAAAACTTCAGTTTTTTTGTTTGTTTGTTCGTTGAAGTATTTATGAGTGCTAGAGGTGACTCTTCGCCGGGGTGACATTTTATTATGTGCCATGTTGCGCGTTTTAACGACCCCATGAGGATGGGCTTGCAATGTCGGTTAGGGAGGGATGCAAAAAAAATGCACCCAGTGATGTGCAGCCAACGCAATGGTCGATCGAATGGTTTGAAGCGCACAGCATAGTTAGATGCCGATGGCCGCCGTAAGCCAGCTGAAGATCAATGTTCGTTGCTCGGAAGGATCGAGTTCCGAGAAGACGTGATTCCAATTGTGCAATTTGCATTCGGTACAATACGTTTTTCTGGAGGTGTACCGTAGCTTGGGTGCCCGTTGGGTTCTTCTCCAGTAACTCTATGGTGGGTGAAGAACGCCAGATAAAAGATCGCTCGGCCGGAGGTCTTAAGCCGTTATGGAGCTTGAACAGTCCTCTAGGACTTGTTGAGCGAAATTTATGAGGCAATTCGGGTTAAACTTGGCGAACATGTTCTGGACCTTGTCCATCGTTCTCGGATGGTGCTAGCGCTCGGGAGTCCATGGGAAATTCCTGCCATAGCTGATTCACCGAGGTTAACTATTTCCGGTAGAAATAAGTTTAAGTTTAAGTCCCTCGTGCAGCGTTTAACATGGACCGGTTCGTGCTCGATGCGCTCGGTGCGAGATAGTTTTGATTCGACTAGAAAATCTTGTTCGGCACCGTTTACCCAACCAAGTGCGATGTTGGGGAGTTGAGCTGGCATTTGCACCATCTAATCACATTCGTTTGTGCTCGTACTTGGCCAATAGTTCAACCTAGTCAACATCTGGCGACCATCCTGAGCAAATACACGGACTTAACCAACCAACAGGTATCACAGAGCGCTTCAACTGCTAACAACCGAAATGTCACGATTTATGGGACAATATTTTCGGGAAATTTATTAACCACCGAGCGCGGGAACAGGCTAAACGCTACCGACGTTCTTGCTAGGAGTGAAGCAACCAAAGTCTGCCCTTACCAGGAAGGCCCAAGCACTCTGGGCGAATCGCGGGGACGTCGAAGATTTTGGTTGTTTAAGTTGAGCAGCGATCGTCTGTGGTAAAAACGCAAGCGATCGGCGGATGCTGGGCGACGACGAACAGTGTGGCGCTTGCAGTATCGCGTCTCAGCACTTAATCTTAGGGTGATTTTAACGGCGCTTAGGTTGAAGGAGTCACTGTACAACATCACCGATCAGGTGACCGATTGATGTCTGCTAATTGTTAGTTTGATTTAACGGTCGAACGGAATGATCGTCAGCTCCATTCGATGGCAGTGAGAACCCAATCCAAACAGAACTGCTTTTTTATTCGCTGCTTCCTTATCTTTGCCGCCAATCTTTCTGCTGCACGGGGTCAACAAGACAAGTTTCCCGCCAGGTGCGTAATATGGTTGCTTTAGGATCGATTCTGTCAGTGTTAGTGTTTTGTTTTTTTTCCTTTTACCTCACCAATCTTTGATGGAGTAATTAACGGAGGTCGTAATGAGAATTTTAGTGGCTTCATGAATGCTGATGACCGATGAACTAAACTCATCTTCTGGCTGGTGACTATACCTGTAACGGCTGAAGTTAGTGCGGAAGGAAATAAAATCATGCTGAGCTATGAATGATTTCCTGCTTCGCATATACACCATTGGACCCTTTTAAATGTGTGGAAGGTGATGGACTGGGAAGGATGACACCCGTCCCTCGATCAATTAGGGAATCGATTGAAAGATCAAGCGGGACAAGGGTATGCTTTATGATTTTTTTTTTCAGTGTTGCACTATTTTTCATTGTTTTATTTCCAAAGGTCAATGGTTTAGTGTTTTTTGCTTCGTTCGTTTACATTGCAACAGTAAATACAATTTTTTCATTCTTGGTGAATCTCATATATGCAGACAACCAATTAAGAAAATTATCAAAATCAATCAAAATTAGAACCAATTGATTGATAAAAAAACATTCCGCGTCTATCGAGATTCACCCAATAATTCACAAACAAACATCCTAAATGGCAAATTTAAACGTTAGACGCCATCGAACGCTTCACCCTCGAAGTGAAGACCTTCGGTGACCTTTAGCGCAGAAAACAGCATATAACCCGGCGGTTGGTCCATCTCACTCTGCTTCTGGGTTTGCTGCTTAAGGCTGGTGAAGAAGCACCGATCTCCAGCAAGCGGCTCCGCGATCCTTCGCCATGGGTGGATGGTTTTTGGGAAATGTTAATGCCCAAGCTTCCATTAATTCTTCCATTTCCGCCGATACGAGATGACGCGGTAGCTAGGCAGGAACCATTAGCGCAAGTTATCGGCGACCTATCGGATGGCAATTGGGCTCTCTTCCACACGGAAGAAGACAAAGCACGGGGGGTTGTTACACCGTGTGTTACCTTGAAAGGTCGTCTGAACATGCGGCGATGTTTGGAGTACCATCTACGCCAGCGACCAACAATGGGTAGCCGCAAAGATTGCAAACGGTTTAAAATGGTAGAAATTAAACGATACTCTACAATAACATCGTTTATCAGCTGCAAGGCAACCGTTGCACATCGCATCAATCATCGTTGTCTTCATAGAGGTACATTAATCAAAATCATTCCTCACACGAACCGACGCGAAGACGATCCGCGATCCGGCACGCTCCGTCGATTATCCGATTACTATCCCACCTAACCGGTGTCACCTAAATTAAGTCACTATCAACACCCTCTGCTCGCGCTCCAATCGACGCCACTCACTGATGCTGTACGAACTGAACTGAAAAAAGGGTTCGTCGCTTGGGTCGATGAATGGAATCGTTTGTACGCTTGTCGTACGACCGGTTGCGTGACGTCGTCCGCCCTTCTTCGCATCCCCATTCCGAATGCGGCTTCAGGGGGAGGTGATGAATGAAGGTGGCCGAAAACGGCCCTAGAAGATGACGCCAGACCGGTTGGTGGTACGCCGGTATGATTGAAATTAAAACGGCCTATTTCAACGGGCTCCCCACGATAGTTGGGTACCCAGTCTTTGGTACCCGGTTGGGAAATCGTTCGGTAATCGGTCCAGAGTTTCCCCGTCCTAGAGTGGCCGAATTATGATTCGCGGTTTCCGAGAATGGGCTCATCTCGGTCACGCGGTGAATGCGGTGGGCGTTGGCGGGAAAGCTTTTTCCCCTGCTGCGTGGCGTACGTTCGTTCGCGTTGTGCACGTGCACACCGAGCACTCGAAGCGAGGCTGAGCCAAACCCGAGCCACCGGTGTGCTTCTGAATGGTGGTTAGGTGGGGGAGGCTCGAGCGAACCAACCAAGATGCCGATCGCCACCGCATCGTCTTCGTCGGGGCCTTAGGATGGGTTTCGGTTCGTCGGCCTGCAAAGAAAGACGCCCGAAGACGCAAACCGCACAGAATCTTCCACCAGACGAGATCTTCACCCTGTACTCCCGTCTGTGCTTTCCTCGACCCGCTCTGGCGCACGAGCAATCGGCTTTTCGTACCACCCCGATGGGTCGCGCCGTTGGTGCCGAGAAGTGTTTAGGGTGACGGGGTATCGCTATGCGCACGTTTTGTATATAAACGTCGTGTTGGTTACTCTGGAGCATCATTCGGTCGGCAGCGCAACCGCAGAGTACAACAAACTTCTAGTTCCGATCAGCATCGTCCTGAGTCGAGCCGTCCCAGCCGTGTGCTAGTGCAAGATGAAACAGTTCGTAGTGTTCGCCAGTGTGTGCTGTGTCCTGTTGGCAGGACGTGTGGTGTTGTCTGCTCCGGCCCCCCAGCAGGGTGCCGCACAGCCGAACCCAAATGACGTGCAAACCGTGCGATATTACAGCGAAAATAATGGACTTGACGGTTACAAGTTCACGTAAGTGTCGTTCCACATGGATCGTGATCGGTGTCCGAGATACCTTTTAGTTTTGTTTTGCGTTTTGTGGAACCATTTCGTTGTGCATTGGTACATTGTACGAAGCGTTGTGAGTTTGATGATGTTACTTTCTTTCTTTCCCACGGCACGCCACCGCGAATCGGCAGGTACGAGCTGAGTGATGGGCAGATTCGTTCGGAAGTCGGCACCTACCGGGACGTGAAGGACGCCGAGGGCAAGGACGTGAAGGCGCTGTTCGTGCAGGGCTCGTACTCGTTCGTCGCACCGGACGGTCAGACGTACTGGGTGAACTACACCGCCGACGAGAACGGCTACCATCCGAAGGTGGGCACCGGCCCGACTGGTGGAATCCAACCGGGACAGGATGCCCCCATTGACAGCGCCTAAGCCGGGCTTGACGGTTCGCTTTTCCGGGCTGACGCAGCCCCAGCTCGCCAGTGCCAGTGCACATACCTCCTCCTCCTCGTACCATACTCAGCGAATGCTAAAATGTTTAGCACCGAAACCAGCACTTGTGCAGAACGCAACACAACGCAACACACCCGCATGCACGCATGCAAAGTCAGTGGCATTCTTCTCTAGGCTTAAGGCGTAGTCGATGTAAATAAGATGCTTTGTGTTCCTTCGACACTAAGGAAGTCAAATAAACAAAGTATAGGAAAATACAAACAAACTATGGTTGTTTCTTACTTCGTAAAATTGTCTCATTTAAGTTTTTCAAGGATAACGAACTTTATCGATTTATTTTGAGGGAATTTCAATGCAAATGATGGGATGTAATGCATTCGATTTATTTAAAGTCATATCTACATGTACGAAAGAAAATAGCATTCAGCTAGGAATGGGATTCAAACATTTACAATGAACAGTTTGGCAGAGATTTTATATCATTTTTTATCAACATCAATATTGCTAATATCTGCAAAAATTAATTTTGATTGTTATTTTGAGTCGTTCAATTAAAAAACAGATACGGCATGGAATGAAAATGTATGATTTAGGAGCGAGCCTACGTTTTTACAACCCATGTAGGATTTTTTAAAGAAGAACAGAGTAGAACAAAGAACATTTCACCGAATACGTCAGGTCGAAAGTAATAAAAATTAAATGGTTAGCTATTTTTTTAGCGAAGATAGAGCGATAAATTGCTATCCACATTGATTACGGATTGAGAAAGAATTATGAATATCGATTTGTTCGCCGTTCGCTTGAGGATTCGAATGAAGGAAGAAATATGTTTAAATTGGAAATTAAATCTATTTAAGATTATTTCCGACCGATCAGCGGCAAGCCGGTGTTGTGGTTTGGGACGTGGAACCAAACCTTACTATCCATTTATCAACATCGGATGAAAGATGCTGATATGATAAAATATAAGGTGTCCGAGACAACGCGTCGGTGTGTTAATCTTTTTATTTTAATTTATTTGTTGAAGCAAAAACTTCTTTCTCATGCTTGTTTGTTCTCTATGCGGCGCCAGAAAAGTTGACTGCACAGTGAAGATAGTGAAATTCACATCCATTAATCAATGAGGTCAGTGTAGGATTCTTTAGTTTGCCAACGCGGTGTCGAGCGCTGGTTTAGGCTCCGGTGCCCATCCGGGTGCGGTATCCATTCTCGTCGGCTTCGTACTCCACCCAGTAGGTGCGGCCATCGTCCGAAACGAACGAGTAGCGTCCTTGGACGGCCACGAACTGCACATCTTTGCCTTCCTTGTCCTGGCCGGACCGTATGGTGCCCTCTTCCTTGCGCTTTTGGTCATCGCTCAACTCGTACCTGTGCAGGGGGGAAGGTGAAAGAGGACGTTCGGCAATAAATACAGGATGAGCCGTACCGGGGCCGGTTCATCTATAACACTTACTGAAAACTGTAGCCATCGTTCTGTGCATTATTGCTTTCGTACTGCAAGATGTACGGCGTGGCCACGGGATCGGCCGGCGCTCCAAGACAACCAACAAGCATGACCGAAAGTGTTACACAAATTAACAAACTTTGCTGCATCTTGACACGTTTACACTTCAGAATACGGCACGGACTACTAACGCTGGGAATGCAGGATTCTGCATCTTTTATAGCGTTCCCGTTTGGTCTAACCGAAGTTTGGGTGTGTGATTTTCTCCAGTCGGACTTTAGTTTACAAAATTGACTGCAATATCTGCAGCAAAGCAATTTGATTGACTAATGGGAATTGATTAATCATCCAAATATAGAATCGTGCATACGCGCAGTCAGCATGGTATTCGGCTTGGAGCAGCAAACAGGATTAAGATATTAAATCTCTGCTGCATTAGAAAGCTTCATTGATGGGCATTTTCGACACCAGGTTTTGTTAGATGCAAATACATTTTGAAGGACATCTTGATTGTTTCTTCCCCATGAAGCTAGAGTATTGAATGTTTTGTCAATACATCATGCTGAAATGTTCAAAACAATGGTCAATAGTCATCTTACCGGGGATAATTTGAAGCCAAAAACAAATATAAGAAAAACTCTGTTAACTCATTTATAAACTATGTTCAGAATTTTTATTAATTTTTCAGTTTTCGAAACGACTGCCATCGACCACAAATAATTATGAAGCAATAAATTAACCACTCTTTCCGTTAGTATGTCATCGATTGTTACTTTTTGCCGAACACAAAAGTTTTCTCAAAGGTAAAACTTTGCGGCTTTACCCGCTCCACTCGCTTGATATCAGTGATAAGTTGCTTCGAATTCAGATCCTCGAGGATTTCCTTGAAGCCCGTCGATTCTGCAATGATATTTAAGTGTCAGTAAGGATCCTATGAGAAAAAGGACGGATAACTCAAATTTTGATCAAGCGTTGCAATTTGGAAAGAGTTGCTATAATTTTGGCGCTAAACTTGTGTTATAAAAAAGCCTGTTACAGATCTTGCATGCAAAAGGGATTTGGTGAAACGGGAAGTTAGACCTTTACTGCGCGTATAACTGAATCGGTAATCTACCGGTTCCAGTTGGATCAATGTCATGTAAAAGTCATTTAACTGGTAAGCAGATCTTGCACACAAGTTGCTCAGCACTTGGCTTCTTCTTTTCGTTTTGATACAAAAAATATGCAATTTGAAATATCTTTTGGGAACGGTGAGATTTGTTTTTGAGGAAAATTATTTCACATGAAAACATTGAACTACATAGAAAATACGACTGTTTTTTTAAATACACTAGCACATCTTTCAACGTCAGTTTTTTAACTAAAAAATTAAAACGGAACGATCAGTCTGTATGTCAATACCGTTAAAAGAGCGAAACAAGAAGCTGCTGAGTGCAGTTCGGAAAATTGCAAAGAGTTGATTTTTGTATTTCACTTCCAAAGTTACTCAACTGAGAGATTAAACAATATTAACACATACATTACATTTAATACATATTGAGGTACATTAAACAATATCAACAATTTTTAAGATTAATTTTTCGATTCTAAATATAGAGATGCCTCACTTCCCGGGAAACATATTTTTATAATTATTTTTCTACTTACTGTCAATTTTCTGAGCATACTCCACAAAATACAGATAGTCATCGTTGGGCGAACTGAGGACCCACTTTCCAGTAATCTTCAGCGTGTCACGGTCCCAGTCGTAGACATGTTGCGAAAACTCGACAATCTTCAGTGGAAGCCTGTGTGTGTGCGTGTGTTGCGGGAATAAAAAGAACATAATCTTAGAACACGTTTCAGCCGGCCGACTAAACGTCTGTGCCCAAAAGTCTAAGGCGTCCGCTTACTCATCGCTAAGAACACTGTTCACAAAATCGGTCTGATTGGCGATTCTTTCGGTGACAACGTGTCGGAACGAGAGAAATGCATCGCCCGATCCAACCTGCGCCAGCACTAGACCAAAAAGCACCACACCAAACACCGCACCGGTTCCGAAACACTTGCCACTTCCAGCGAGCTGCATGTTGACAGGTCTAGCGACACTACGGTTATGATCGGTGGACGGGACTTCGGTTCGAATTATATATTCACACTCCCGAAAACCGAACCCGGGCCCAGAACGCTTGAGCTTTAGTGCTTAAACGCTTACGAACGATCTTAAGCCAACCAAGCAGAGCGAGGGGAATCAATTGGCCACGTGCTGGGACGGTAGGACAACCAGTTCGATGGTACCGCGGTGCCGCTAAAGCGCGATCATCTTCTTCGCTCTTCAGCCGGGAGAGGTTTTGCGTCAAATGGCAGATTTTTGGGCGTCTTCTTAAGGCGGTGGGGTGTTGGTTGATGAAACGAGTGCGCAGTGTCAATGGATTGCGAGTGGAATAGAACGGTGGCCTAAGCAAAAAAAGAAGTTGGTCATGCGCTGGCCGCAACTTGCGGAAGCTGATCTGTTCAATAGATTCGTCAGCCGCTTGACTGCATCCAATTACTGAGAGAGCACTGTAACGAGCTCGATCGTATGATTAAAAGTTAAGATCGAGGACTTTGAGGATTTTTTCCTCCTGTTCTAACGAAGGTTTGAAATACTTTTTGCTGTTTGTTTCAATCATTCCCACCAACAGTTTGTGTTTGAAAATCATTATTGGATCGTATTGTTATTGACCAGAGTTATTTATTCGCATCGGTTGAGTAACGAATTCGTTTGAAGGATATATTTTTTTATGTTACCGCCGGCTGAGTCTATTTGAGTGATTTTAAGTTGAGCTCAGATGGCTTGCGTACTCGAGGAAGTCGTAGAGTCGCATCGTTCAACGGATGCAAAAAGTTAAACCCCATCCTGTTCACTTTGCTTAATACTTTTAACCTGTCATGTGATCTTCTAGAGTGTTTGAATTTATTAACTGTGATTCTAAATTCTAAGCCCACCAATTGAAACTGAATAGCGATGCGCGAGAAAAGAGAGAAAGCAGATTTGCGTCAGCCATTTAGCTTTGCAGAATGGTGGAAAACCAGTTCTGAAGATCTCGGTCATGATAGGGAGAAGATCTCCCTGCATCACAACGTGGGGTAAATTTTTGAAAATCGTTGCTAACAGATGGGCTGGGAACCACCTTGCGCCTATGGGGCTCCCAATTCACGTTCGTTAGTACATAAACCCCACCATGTTTGATGCCATTCCCGAGCATCCCCTGCTGGGTTCAAGGTCCAGAAGGGTACACAGGTGCGGTTAGCAGTTGTTTGCCATAGAATTTGTTGGTTTAGCTTATTCGAGCATTTAGGACTTTCGTTTTCAAACATTACATCGGCTCGTTTGGAATATGGGATTTTGCATGTTGCGATTTAGAATCTTAGAGCAAAATGAAAACTGAAGTAAAAAATATTTTTTGAATCATGGTTTTTAATTAACTTAAGTGTTACATCAATGCGCATCCAAGAAGATCGAGCGATGAAACTTTCAATGCGAATATTTCATCGATCGACGTAAGTAGTCAACGTGCTGCGCATTTCTAATTATGCCTCGGATTCAAATACATCACCACCGACCGGCAAAAGGAATAAATATTCATGGCGGCTAACCCACAGGCGGTGGGGCGTTCGATTGTTCAATCCATATCCCAAGCCGGACGCAAAGTTCAACACCCAGATCTCGGCGATTGGCGGCTTTTTGGCGAAAGCATCCATTTTACGAAATTCTAACGGCTTTTCATAAAAAGACGAAGCCAAAATCACATTCGAAATGAACATAGCAACACGCGCTTTGCGGTCCTCATTACGAGACCGAATTTTGAATTCGTTACCAGCAGCGAAGGGCTCATTTGGTGCCGGTTTTTTTTACGACCGCTGCCCAACACCTGCCCGAGTCGGTGTACGAAACGAACGTTTGCTTTTCTTGCCCACCTTTTAGAATGCCAATAGAAAAATCGTCTCCGTAGCCAAATATCTCCCTTTTTGATGGCGGCATTCGCGAAGGGTTTTTTTTTTCATTAGCATTTGTCAAAACAGTATGAATGAACCGGTATGGTTCGAAATATGATTGCCGCCAGACGTACAATGCCGCTCTTCCCCTTCTTCTAAACATAGACTTAAATTAACATTCATCAACAACAGGACGGTGCGGCCTTTTGGTTTTTGGAACCGATCATTCCAGTTTTGTGTGTGTGTTTTTATAACGCTTCCTCCAAACATTCAGTTTCACCAGCTTTGTGTGTTTGTGAGTGAATATTTTTTGTTGTTTCCAGGGGATGAGGGGTTCTACGTCCAGTTCGGACCGGTCCATCCCTACCTGGTGGTTGCGCATGGAACGGATGCAACGGCGAGTGAGCTGCGCATTCATATCCAGTCAGTCAGTTGGTCTACCGGCTCGGAGCGCTGCAGGTCACAGAGGATGGTCAGAAAACACCGGAAGCTGCCCTCTCCTCGAAGTGATCTGACATGGTGGATTGTGTTACAGATTTGATCTTGACACTAGCCGTCAACGTCAGCATCCAGTTTGTCCATCTCGTTTCGCAGCCCCTATGGTTCAATTAGCACCGAATTAAGGCTGACCAAGGGCTACTCCACCCTGGGGCAGACACTTTTGACCTAGGGGTAGTGGGATTCTGGCGTGGTCCAGATTTGATCTTGAAAAGCGCTGGGGAAGGAAGATAGGGACGTTGATCGTTAGGACATGATGGTGATGCTGCTGGTGTACCGCTTATGGTATTTAGGGGAAGAACCCCTAGCCCTACACAGCGAGATGGATTTGTTGTGAGAAGGTCGCTCGGTTCACGTGATCCGTGATGCTGTCCGCACAAATGGAAGGTGTAAGCCGATCGCGTAGCGTTGATTGATGGCAGCAGCAGGTGTCTTGATGAGTGGGTTTTCTGTGCAGAGAAAAACTTCGCCTCAACGAGAGATCCGAGTGAGATTGGAATTGTCTAGTATTGGAGATCGAAAGCGATCGGCATGGTCTATCTTCGCACATAGTTTTTGTCCTATTACCAGTTCCCTCGTGGTTGCAAGGTAAACCTGATCTGAACGATGTACAATTTTAGCATTGATGGAGTGTTGTTTTTTTCCATGTTATGACTTTTTTTGCTTGTTAATTATGTTTTCATTTTTTTCTCCTGGAAGATATTAACAATAGCTAGTGGGGGATTCCAGGTGGGTTTCCTGTGAGGTTTGATTTTGCTCATATGGTTTCATCGGGACGTGGGTATCGATTGGGCTTCGAGTGATCCGTTTCTTTGCCGTTATGTCCAGTCATGTTTGAGAAGGCGATGAAGTTACTCGCGGTATTCAGTTGTTGGTTGGCGATCTCGTGCGTACTTCCGCATCATGTGGACGGAGCAGAGCGACAGTCGGCAACCGTCGAAGGGATACTACGTTCGGTCGCAGCCGTTCGGTAGGTCGTTGGAAGCTGATTTTGATGAATGAGTTAAGACTCATTTCTTGCATGAACTTATCCTTCCAGTGCACAGTTGGATCCGATGTTTAGACAACGTTTTCCGCAACGGACAACCTATTTACCCCCGGCGACTCCCGATGGCACTGCTGGAAATCAATCGGCTCCTGAGTTGTTGCAGTTCGTCAAGGGGCAAGATACGGAAAATGCAACCTCCACAACTCCTGTGTCCAACAAGTCCGTGCCTGATTCAACCGAAACTATCATTGATGTAACGCAACCAGCCACTTCCAAAACTACTACCCCGCCGACCTTATCAGTGACTTCCACAAGGAGGCGTATGAAAACGAGACGACCAACGACTTCGGTCCCTCGGAAAACCGATAATACACTGCGTTCGAATCCACTCGGATTCATCATTCCCAGTCCGGATCAGTTGAACTTTTTCGAACAGTGGCAACGGCAACCGTACTTTGGGCCCCACACACTACCATCGGCGCCAACAACCAGCACCACTTCCAGGCCACCGCAGGTGGTTGATTTTTATTTCCCCCGAGGTTCCGAGGAGGAACAGGGATCCCCAAGACCTGGTGTGTTCGATCCGGTGACAAGATTGGGCATGTCTACAGAAGCTACAGCAGCTACCCGCGGGAGTACGACGAAAAGTAGCACGAGTACGATGACCGCTTTAACAACTGGTACAAAGCCAGTGGGAACGTCTGTTTTGTCCCCATCGAAGGTCAGTGTGGCTCCCGGGCCGACAGAAACAACCTTACCACCAGAGGAAGAGGAAGAAGAGGAAGGGCTTGGCAATAGAATCGATCAAAAGGTATTGATTTCTCTTTTGGGGTAAATTGTTTCCTATTGGTTTTCAAATATCAAAGAAAATAAAGTTTGAAATAAAAAATCGATTGATTGAATTAATTCTGAATCGATAATGTTTAAAATTTCTTAGAAATCATTGTTTAAGTAAGGTTAAAGACACAATTTGTTTGGTAACGTAACTAAAGTTAATCGCTCTAAAGTAAAAACGCTGAAATGCGCAACCTGACAACGACAGTTTAAGATCTTCAAAAATCGTTTTAAACTTTTCTTAATTTGTTTGAGAGCTATTCATGTAAGTGATTTGAAACGATGTATCGGTGATAGCTTAGGTCAAATCGATCTATTACAACAGATCCATTCCCTACTAAATTAAAAAAATTGCAATATTTTGTTGTTTGGTAAAACAACGGGATAAAAAATTGCGTAAGAGCTCTTCTGTTGAAAGGAGCTTGACTAGTTTTGACTGAAACGAGCGTAGAATGGGTGCGTTCCCATCCATTGACCTTAACCACCTGTTAACTTCGCTGAAGAGCATGTTTTTGTTGTGATATCGTCTTCCAACGTTCGTCCATTTGTGTATTCTACTACTATTGTCGGCCTTATGTTGATCATATATTATGATAGCAATCAATTTATTTTGTCTCGCACGAATACCGTCGAAGATGGTTCATAAAACCGGTTCGGAAACCGGAACCTGTTTGTTTCATCTCGTAGGAGGTGTGCGAAGCACTGCAAAAGAACAAAAAAAGATAAGCCTACAGTAATTGGCTTCAGTTGTGTGGCAAGTGAGTGTATTGCGTATATTGTGAATTTCTGTGCTTGACACGTTTCATATGAACAGTGAACGTGGTTTTCGACTCATAAAACTGTGCAAATTAAACAAAGAAGTTTAAGAATTCTTTCGCAAGTTTTTCATACCACTTCTTAGACAAGGGAGCAGCAATTTTTTATTCACGTTAAATAAATACAATAAATTAAATATCTTCAACAATGCTCAACAAATAACTAAATTTTCAGCTTTTACCTTTATTCGCGAAATTAAATTAATTTTAAAATGAGATAATAAAATTCTATTCAGCCTCTTCCATCTGTAGCTTACTGTTACGAAGCATACCATACCATTTTTATCTAATTAGATATATTTTAAAAGGATCAAGAAAAACTAGTAACGAAGACACGCGGAACCGTTGTGTCGTGGGCTAATAAGGCGTAGTTTTTGGCAAGCAGAGTCTCAGTTGCATTTTTGCCGTGAGTCGGTGCAAATCGTGAGGATGAAAAGTTCGATTTCTCTGGTGCTTGTGTGCTCGCTGGCGCTGCTCGATGTGGCAGTGTCCAATCCCGTGGTGCTGGTTCGAAGTGTTCGTGCTGCACGGTGAGAATCAATCGGTGGATCGTGAGAAATGAATTAACAAGTGGGCGCACCGTTCAATATACCGAGAATGATCAATCTCCGGATTTCCGTCTACCACCTTGCAGGCCTCAGTTTCCGTTCATCAACCCGTACGTGAACGTTCCGAGCTGGAATCCACTGCAAGCTGGTGTCGGTGTACAGACGCCGGTGGCAGGAGTAGACCTGAGTGCCCCGACAGGGCTGACGATCACCGGTGGCCAGCAGCAGGCCCGTCCGGTACATCCGAGCGGGTCCGCACCGTCGGTACCTCTGCAGCAACCTCACCAACCTCAGCAAGCTCAGCAACCTCAGCAACCTCAGCAACCTCAGCAACACTACCAAAATAATGTTCAAGCTCCAAACCAAGGAGGTTTTGACAATACCTACCAAAACTCGCAAGGCGCTCGGCCTAATGTAGCTTCCAACAATGTCACTCCGACACAAGGCGAAGGCTTGGGCACTCGGTTGGACGAAGGTAATGACAACGGCCAAGACCCGTCGCTTGAGGAGTTCCCGTGCGAGAACTACGATGCATCGGCGCAAACGGCGGCGGATGACGGAACTAATTCGACCGAACATCCTTGTGCAGGAGTCGGCGATGGAAATAAACTCAATCCGAAACAGGCTGCCCTACTTTCACTGGTAGGATAGTGAGAATGTGTAACTGTGAAATCTTGAAGTTGAAGTGAAAGTATCGAACAGATTACGAAAATCGTAAAATGAGAAAAAAAAATTATGACTTTACTTGAACAAACAAAAAGTGTCGATTCATAATCACAAGCAAAACACGTTTCACAGTTGATAATCCTGAAACACCCAATCATTTCTTTTTATTTAAATTATAATACAGAAACAGACATAAAATCCAGGAATGTATTTATTTCAAGTACCACTGGTAAAATATTAGACTTGTCGTAGGACAAGTTCAAAATGTTCCACAGTCTGCAAACATTCTTGATCCGAAAAACCTTATTTACAAGCTTGGCTACCTTCGGTAACCGCACGGTATCATATCTGTCACCTTCCGGCTCGCTGGCCATCAACTTTCCAACCCTGCTGGGTAGTAGGGGGCCATGCCGGTTAACGTCGCGGGGCGAGATTTCTTGAACGGATGATAAATTTAAAGTACGGTCAAGTTAGTTTAGTCACGAATAAATTTATTATTATTAATTTTATTCAATTAAGTTTGCTTCCGACAAACTGGCTACTGATGTTCCGCACGGTTTTTGGCCGGGGAGTCGGCTCCGGTCGGTGACGGGTTGAAGGGGTTGGTTTTTCCGTTTTTCCAAACCAAACTGCGTCGACTGCGGGACGGAAGGTGATTCTGACGCATGGGATTCTTGGGAGATTCTTTACACTTGCTGCACATCATTGTGAGTGGGAGAGTGGGTGGAGTCTTTACCTTACCCCTTAACCCGCTCGGTTAGTGATAAAGGTTAAAAACCGGCCAATGAAAATGGCAACCATTGTCGGTTTCAATCTCAAGTCCGAGGCGAGCCGGGCCGGTTTTTCGACCGACCGGGACCTCGGATCGAGCAAGGCTAATATTTATTCGAAGTTTACCGACTCGAGAGCTCCGTTCCGTTCCAGGGATTCCTTGGGACGCACGATGTGACGATTTAAGCCGTCGGAAGCGTAGGGCTATATGTTATCGCTGGTTGTAATAAATTATAATTGGATTTGTTTGTCTTTCGGCCCGGGGATTCGGGTGGCCCCGGGTTGGTTTGGGATTAGATGAAGATTAGGCTACCGAGTCGAGGGCCGATGGAGGTCGATTTTGTCGATGAGCCACCACCATGCCCCACCCAAACGGAACGCAAAGGGCACCCAAAGTGGGCGCCCAATCTTGACGTTTCGATCTTTTACGCACGGTAATGATATCAAGAAGCTATGGGTTTTTCTGTCGCACGAAGCTTTTAATGCGTCCACCGCCGATGAGGGACAGAAGGAGGTTCTCATTGTTCGCTACTCCGCCAGCTCTCGACTTAACATCGCTTGGCTCTGCGGAGAAATGGGAGGACATTAAAACACCTGGTTGCGGGCTGCCTTCCTGAGATGATATACGAACCTAGCTCCCCAGCTCGCTCCACCGTGAGTTGGATCTCGTATGCGGTAGTGTGCAGGGTTATATGGTCCACAATTCGATGGCTCTGCACGGACACTTTGCTGAGAAGCGAGAATGAAAATTAATGGGATCCTTCAACGCGGCTTTGTTTTTCATTTCCATACCGATCGTGGATCATTTGAATGAGAGTGTCCGTGACATTCGACATTGGTATTTCTTGATCGTACCCAAACGTTTGATCGCATATTTTCCCTCGTTCGCTTGCTACAACTTCGTAGATTTGACTAACACGTCCTATTTCTAGCAGAAGAACTGAACTCTGATTCTCTCGCAGCTTCTCGTCGAGCAGCTCACAGTATGTTGTAGAGTTGACTTTTTCTAGGGGAATCGTAAACACATTGAAAGTGTTGCCTCGTATCATGTTAATGACTATCGTGATCGAAATTAACAACGTGAGGTGTATGTCTGGTTGATACATGATGCGCGAGTAAACTGATTGACTAGTTTGTTGTGGAGTGATATTTAAAGTTGTACTTGATAATACTTCATTAACTCCTTTTTCCGAAGGGCTCGATTTATAGAAATTAGTTGACTCGTGTCGCACGTTTCACATCCAGTCAAGGTCATTCTATGGATTTGCGAGCAAGTGCCGTGATGAAACGATAGTGCTTTATCGTGAAAATTTAGCACATGGTCATAATGATCAGGTAAGAAGTGCTGAGTTGCGCGAAGAAAGCATTCAGACGATACAAAGTATTCTGTTTTATAGTACCTATTGTGACCAACGTCACTTGACTTAACATATTAAATCAACTAAGTTTATATATTGCTTTGCGACACATTCTATGATATATTTTTTTATCAAAACATTAGCATGTAACTTCTCTTATTTCTGCATTATGAGCAAAATGAATGAATTAGGATTACACTATTAAATATAATATATTTACATATTTAGCCAACAGATCAGTCAAATCTTGGTTTTCTTACTTTTTTACCTAAGCGAGTTCTTCTCGTTGATGATCGCTTTCGAAGCATAGTGGGCACTGTTGCCTCATCGCTTCAGCTATTTATTCCGACACACTTCTTAACTATCGAAGGCTCACCTGACTCGCGAATGATGGTTTTCGTTGTTGTTGTTGTTGTGGTTGTGAAGTGTTTTATAAATACGCTCGAACGATCGCTGAAGAGCTGAACATCACTCGACACTTCAAGAATGCCACCAGTGTTTGGTCAGTGCGAGAGTTTGGCGTGATCGAAAACAGTTTGCAATTCTCTAAAATAAGCTGGCGCAGGCTCCTGAGCTCGGGAATTTCTCGAAATGGTAAAGTTTTCGAAGAACGGAATAAAAAATAACAGTGCTTTGGTTGATTTATAACCAGTGGTTGGTTGTTTTTTTTTCAAATCGTAAAATATGCGGTAAGAGGATTAAAGAAGAGTCACATGAGCTGAAAAAAATTAAAATAATTGATTTACACATTTTACGAGATTAATAAGATAAATAACAATCCGGCGAATAAAAAGAGCACGAATGCAAAAAACAACACTCGCGAGAAGTTTGGTAATGATTAAAGTACCAAAATAGAGGGAGATTTAAAATAAAACGATAACTTAACATGCAAGCAGATTGTGTGTTTTGGCACAAGGGAAGTGAAGGGAAGTTTACCATTATGATCAAAAATGGTAAAAGTTATAGGTTGAATGCTTTGTTAAGTGATAAAATAAAAAAGTTATAGCATTTCTCTTCTCTTGTTTCATGATTGGTTTCTAAACGAACTTTAAAATTATTAAAAATGTTACTTCCTGCGTCATGTCTAATGGCATATTTATTTTTACTTAGCATTGGTATTTTGAAAATGGAACTGATTTAAAGATTTGTAGGACTTTGATTGTTTTTCAACTCTCTTGGAAGCGTTCGGCATATTATCTAGTTGTTTCTTATATCATCGGTATTGTTGATGAGTTCAATGTCGTCGTTTCGTTTTGCAGAACACGATCACAGCGAACACGATCGATTTCACCAACTATAGTGCAGCTGTTGCCGTGACCTTCCCTTGGTGCGTTCTACTCCTGCCCATCAACTGCTGCAGTGCCGTTGCGCCATACGCACCCCATTCATCCCGATCGTCCTAATCCTTTACCGAACCCTCGAGGCGGAACCGCACGGTGCTTCAGATGCCGGGGTTAATTCGATTTATGCATGCATCCGCGCACGGCATTCCCGCTTACCGGTTTTGAATCCCTTTGCATACACAAGCTCTCGTTAGGCGCAAGGACGTCGCGGCTTCGTGCCCCCCGGAATCGTAACCCCTTTGGCGGAACTCGGGTTTAATCAATAACCAATCAATAGGACATGCACAGCTGTTCCTATCTCCCAGGCGCTACATCCTGCTGTGTCGTCGTGCTGGAAGCAGTTATTTTAGACTTTTTTCTTCCCTATCCTAGTCCGCAAACACATAACGAATGGTACGTGCATCATGAGCATGGCGTTTGGCACGTTTGAAATTAAAATTACACTAAGACTCGAAACGGCACAGGACACCGGTTCGGTTTCCAGCAACCGTTAAAGAAAACGAGAAAAAGGGGTACCGTCAGAGGGACGCTGGGTTGAGTTTGGCGTTTAAAACAAATTGAAAGCACCAACAGTGTGGATAAATTTTCAGTAACGTCGCCCAGCACGGACACCGTCCTGCGGTGGAACCATTTTCCATCTGGCAACCAGTCGGTGAATTGGTTCGGTTTTCATTTTAATTTGGACCGGAAATAAACAAAACCCCAACCATTCTGGCGCAAGACGGGCGAGAGCGCGGAGGAGGTAAGGAGTGTTAGTTTAAGGATAGTTTTCCCCAATTCTGTAGAAGCACCAGGGCTGCGAAACGTCGGTCAACCTTGGGAAGGGAGATTTGGAAAAACGAAATTCACCTTTGTTGTTCTCCGGAGCAAGAACACATGAAACACATTTCTTCGAGCGCCTCGGGTTGTGTGCGTGTTTGCGCCATTTTGAAAGCATGGTTTTCCCAGTCCACCCAATCCCGGTGAAAAAACAAACACACCATCCAACCATCCGATGTCCAACTGCCGGCCAGCTCTGGACAGTGTGTCGTAGGGTGGGAGTGTTTCTTTCGGAGGAGGATTTCTAAGGAACGGTCTCGAAGTTAAATGGTCCCGGAAAAATGCCCGAGAGCCTTTCGTTGCGTATGGAGTGCGCCGGAGCCCTTATGTTCACCGTCTCCGAGTGTGGGCTCCGTCCGTAGGGTGGGAACAAATTTAGCCGAAAACTTTCCCTCGGAAAAGTGGCCGGCAGCTGTTTGGAGAGCGTGGTGCAGAATTTGCTGGCGTTTGCGTAAACAGGGAAAAAGGTTGCCCAATGCAAGATGGGCGCTGTCCGAGAGTGTAAACTCCCGTTCCACTTGGCGACCGGTGCACGGGCGATGTAAAGCAAACATGAGTCGGGAAATTTAAGCCCCAAGAACAAACATGGAGCACACGGACGCGTGGGCTTAGAAAAAGCTGTCTATGATGTGGTTTTGTCTTGGTCTCGGATGGGCTGTGGGGTCGATGCTGGAGGGCAAATGTCCTTTTAGGCGGTACCTGTGGGACCGGTTGTAGTTGGGAGAACTAAATAATATGTTCACTAAAAAGACAATCATCACCAAGGATTATACGGGAGTAGAGGTGTGAGTGTGTGTGCATGAGAAAATATCGATCGATTTGTCTCTAGCGAGTTGTTACAATTTATTTGACAAAGAAAATCATTGTTTAAGTTGTTTTGAAATTAACTCGCAAGGTAACATTTGAGATGTGGTATGTAGCATTTTCATAAATTTGGGACTATAGACATGTGATATAATTGATGAATATAACAGCTTAGACTTGGCAAAAAGGTTCCCATTTCATTGCTCATCATAAATTCAAACTATACAAAAACAAGCAAATTTCTTGCGATTACCTAGTGGATCTTTAATACATGGGTTTATGTTGTTTTTTTTAAATATATAAACAATAAAAAATATTTCTCTGCGAAATTTTAATATAAATTTTCATTTTAAGATTCATTAAACCTTATTGTTGGTTCGATCTGGTTCTAATCTACATAGCAATAGCATATCAAGAAAATATAATGTAACTAAATAGAGAAATAATGTAGTTCAATTCATTCCTTTACATGTCAACTACCGAATTAGCTTTATTGTTTTAAATTTATATGTTAGTTACCGATTTGACTTCTGGTCGTTTAGCAGTTGAATTATTGTTGGATAGGCCATCAGACATATAGCTATAATGTTGTATCACGTTTTGATAATCGTTTGTTTCTTTATTAGTGGTCTAGTTATAAAATATTAATACTGAAGTAGGTTAACACATACGTTAAGAATCTAATAATAATAATAATAATAAAGAATCACTGATAAGCAGTTAGAAGATTTCGTATTATAATTTGAATATTGTAAATAAATTAAATTTTGGGTCCGCGACAGCCGAGCGGTAGCACCGGTTAGAAAATCCGGGGCTCACCACCTCGACGACGTGGGTTCGAATCCCAACCGAGACCGGACCCTCCCCTGTACGAGAGGACTGACTATCCACGTACAACAGGGAAACCAGTCTCGTAAGCCCTTAACGGACAGGCATGACCAAGAGGTCGTTACACCAAGAAGAAGAAATAAATTTAATGGTCTCAAGGTGAAAAATTAGCTTCTGCGTGGACACTGGTCATCAGAGATGATGAAATAAAACTTTATTATCAGCATTGCGGCCAAAAAAGATCAATTTTCTTTAATCATACGTCCGCGGAATGGCGTTGAAAATAATTGCCAATTGTTTTAAGCAACATTAGTTAAATTATTCGAAAATGTGCTCAACGAGTAAATTGCAGACAAGAACGAAGTAGGTTCGAATTTTAATTTCAAATCTTAACTTTCCCAAACCACGTTTAACGCTGTATTGTCTCTTCATAATTGCCATATCATCGTCGGTCGAGCGAAATGTCAAGAACGATGTCTCGATGACCTAACCTCGAAAATTAATTCCCACGTTGTGCGGAGTTGGGCCAGTCGTCTCTTTAATGTCCATCGCTGGCACTGTCACACGGCGTGCTCCCTTTTATGACACAACTGCCCGGCTTAGGTTCGTCCGAAGCCCGAGATCTTCAAGACGCTGGAAATATTCACGCTGGTAGGAATTTTAATCACTTTGATTTATCCTACGTCTTCCCTACTCGTTCTCACATCCAGGGTCGTCCCCTCGGTTTTTCCGAGGGCTAGTCGGGTTGAAAGTTCGATCGTTCCATTCGCTCAGTAGTGTGTGGCCGATAGTGTCGTCGAAAAACGAATGACCAAAAGTCGTCCGTACATTAGCATGCCCATTTCTCGGTGCCATTACCACCAACCGTCCTGCCCCAAAGGACCTTTTTGACGCTGTTCGGCCAGTAGAGTGGCCGTTGTCATGCACTGCGACCAACGAACCATTTTCAATTCGACCTTTCCGGGGCCTCCGGGAAGGCGCACAGCGACCGTCTTCACCCCTTCGGACCCGTCCGGTGAGACGAAAGGACGTACCCGGTCGACGGTCGTGCCCGTTTTCTCAATCTTCTGAAACGGCTCGTGCGAGTCGAGTCCACTGCGTCATCGGGACGTCCGGTGCGGAACCGGAAGAAATATGAAAAGTTCTTAAGTCTTTGATTTAAACTTCGGTCTCCTGCTATTCGTGGTGGGCACGCTGGAACAATATTATGCCCGAGTGAGTCGCTTCATGTGTGGCACGGTTCCCGGGCGAGCATGGTTGTGTTGGGGTGCAGCACCCTTGGCCATGTTCGGGTTTGAAGAATTTAAGATGCTTATGGTCATGGGCTAAGTAGGTGACATTATTTAAATTCGGGCTGGCCCGATGCTCTCGGTCGATAAAGCCGAGGTTCCGGCAGAATGGAATGGGTGAATCAGAATGAAGAGTTTTCGATTTTTCAACGTATTTATTAGCCAACGAAGCTCGGGAGGTTTGGGATGGGTGGTTTTTAGGGATTCGAACTCGGAGCAGAATGGATGTGTCGCCTTCTCTTAAGGCTACCGGGGTTGGTTGGAAAGGCACCCGAATCCCGGGGCAGCCATGCATGGAACGGACTTGTCGGGAAAATAGCCAATTTCGTCTTTGAAAGCATGATGAATGAGAGCGGTTTCTTTCGGGAAATCTTTCGGTCGTTGGGCGAAGAATTTGGAACTTTTACCCACGGCGGCACACGCCGCACCGTTCCTGCCGTTTTCCTTTCCAGCCTTAGTGGTGGAGTGGAGGTTTTCCCGGACCGAGCTATTGCTGCCTGGTCGGTGTTTAATTTGGGCGAGTTTTTGGAAACCAAAATTAATACACACTGCTCGCCCGGATTAGGGCACTATTAATAAGCGGGAGAGCCAATCGGAAGCAAGTCAAACGGGGCGTCGTGCGTCGGTCGGTGCAATGGATGGCTGATTTTGGGACTCGAGGACACGTTTCGGGTACGATTGGCTTTGCTCTTCCCTTTGGCATCCGATGGGTTACGGGCGAAAAGTCACTGCGAAATGGTCTAGTTCCTTCCGGGCGAGTGATGGCGGCGATAGAGTGATAACGGTAAGACAGGGTTTTGCCTACTTGGTTTGATTTTGAGAATAAAACTGTCAATCTTTCACTTGGTAGTACTTCATATGGCTTCAACCCTTATTAAAGGTGCAAATTCACTACGCAATATGGGACGAATCTCGTATCCCAGTATATTTTCAAGCGTATATTTAAAGTATTTCGTTTTGATAATAGGTGTTTTTTTTATTTTAACTGGCTATATGTTCTATGACACATAAAAACATATAAGTCATGTAAACCTGTATCGGCAACATTGATTCAGTAATCTTGCACATTTTAAACTTTTAAGGATATTTTTAAAAACTCCCTTTGACCCTGTGATCTATTGTTTTAAATTAAATTGAATATACAAGAAAGTGGGCTCTATTTTGGATTCATTTAATTTGCGTAGAATCTTACATTTTCTTTATTTATTTTATTTTATGTTATGCATGCAATGCATTTCTTGCATACGTTAATTATGAAACTCCAGACCTGCATATTCGTTACAATAAAGTCCTTGTGTTGATTAGACTTTTGCACATTTTAATAGTAAAAAAAAGGTCTATCTTGATGTTGATTTCTTATTATTTTTCACATTTTGTTTTGAGCCAACTTAAAGAAAATCTGAAGCCATAAAAACTAAAATGTGGTGATATAGACCATTTTTCTTTTTTACAAATTTTCCTCGCTTCGCACCATAAACAATCGAAGCTGGACAAAATATGAACACGCACCGTGTGTCGGGCAAAATCCTACACGATGCTGGGCCGAAAAGAAGCAGCAGGAAGGGCAGCATAAATAATAACCATCTGGGGAATACCCCCATCGTGGGCCGTGGTGAAAAATTGGAAAGTGTGACTGATGCGGCCAAGCGGTTCTACCACCCACCCGAAAGTCCGAGGGATGAAAAATCAGATACCCGATCGGCTGAAGTTTTCGACCGAGCTCGGAACGCATGGGCCGATTTTACAAACCGAACGCGCCCGGAAACGGCAAAAACCCCAAACTGGCCCCCGGTTGGTGGATTATTTATCGCTCTGGAAAATATAAATAATCCCACTTTCACCGAAGTTATTGCTTAGTCTTCCGGTTCGTTTTTTTTTCTTCTCAAATTTGGTTTGTGGCCACCCTGTAGGATGTGTTTGTGCGTGCGTGTTTGTAGGGCAGAAAGGAAAACAACACACAAAGAAACCTACTCCGCACGGAATTGATCCAAGAACGGGGGGGCCTCAGGAACCCGGCGTTATTTTTGCTAAAATTACTTCCATTCCGTCTGGGTTCTTCGCAATGGGCAACGCATGGTACGTGCCGTTGGAAGGTTAGATCGTCGGATGAGCTACCGATGGACCGCCACATGGTTTCGGGTTGGGGTTTTGATGAAAAATAGCAAACGATAACGGCTTTGGACAGCTACCAGCCACAGACGGCCGTTAGGATGCTCATTGGCCCTTCCGAATCGGACGGAAGGACACCCTTGGTCGTCCATATAAATGTGTTGGTATGTGTGTGTGTGTATGTGTGGATGGAGTGAGTGAGTAGAAATATTTCCTCGTGCCCTCAATGAGGCAACCGTTGCTTCCGAGCGTCAGGGTTTTCCTTCCCCTTTTCGGTCTTGATAGTTACCATAAATGGACGCTTGTTATCTTGACCCCCGGGTGATTAGAATTCCTAATGAATTCTTCCACTGCGGTGCCACTCGATAAGGACTTCTGCTCGGAGCGGGGGGTTTTTGTCGACCGAGCAATTTTGCACCGTCCGTCCAAAGTTGTACTCACACACACACACATACACTTACCTTCTCTCGTCCGCTTCGATCGATTGCCCGATTGAAGATAGAAAGTTTGCAACCGGACGAAGTTTTCCCGCTGAAGACAGTGGGTAGGATTGGCGCCCAGAAGATGTTCCGTAGGGATTGGAGCAGGGGTTCCTTCTTACATAACCACGCAAACCACTGCCAACGATCGAAATTGACTCCCGATCCCTAGATAGCCCAAGTGGTGGCGGTTTCAACCTCCACCGGGTTTCTGCCTGAAAACTGATGATCGGCAATGATATGCGCTGGTTAACCGGTTTAATTTTATATTAAAATAAATTCAATTTTACCTCTCAGCCACTCTCGGTGGGCCGACGTGAGGGCTTACCCGAAGCTCGCTAGAGCGGGGTGGAACGTTACGTGATGGTAGGACGTACGGTTTCCATGCAGATTTTATTCGAGCCGATTTAAACCGGTTGCACAAACCACCCAAACGTGGAGAAGCAGGTTGGGAATGGCTGACGGTTGGGCAAGAATCCTGCTTCCTTCATTACCTGACATTGCCTGGGAAATGCTTGGTCGGAGGATGCACTCGCTCATGAACGTCACTCGCTCGGATGCGCCGAACGATGGTTGGATGATGAAAAGATTTTCCTTCTATCAGGTTCCGGTTTCTTGTGAGATACTGGCAAACTTCCTGAGGAACGGTGCAATGGAACGAGGTGGGATAGTGGTGCTTTTACGCTCGGAAAAAGGAATCTTTCGATTTGGCCATGCAGCACAAAAGGTTCTCGCCCCCGGAAGGAAGAAAACTTTCAACCCGATGCACCGGTATAAAGTAGGAAGTTTTTATATGGACTCCGGTGAGGATGTACATGTGCTCGCTCGACTTGTTTAAAGTATTGTTAAATTAATACCGTTGCACGCCGTTTGTAAGCTTAGGTATGTTGTTTCTGCTTAGTTTTGATACCATTGAATGAAGTAAAGTTACAATGAAAATAGAGTTTAGGTTTTTCAATGTCATGAATTCTTCAGCAAAGCAGCAGTTCCTGGCATCGGAAGCATGCCATTAGCAATAGCTTTTAATTAATAATTGTTGCTCTATTTTTTGTCTGAGACGCTTCCATCAGCAGCTTGATATCAAATTATTGAAAAATGCATCCCGAACGATAGTGTTCATGTTTCTTTCAGTGCGACTAATGCAAACAGGGAAAAAGTTTAATGGATTACTGAACGGATTTCATCGATACACCATTAAAAACTAGTATCAATCCCACTTTCGGGAAACCTCCTTTATTTGTTCATCGTGTAACATGGATTACTTAAATCTTTTACTGTTAACTATTTACTCAGTTTCTCTAGTTCCTTTTTTGTTTTCTTGTTACAATGTATAATTGATTGATGTTGCAAACTGCCTTGTTCGTTTGTAATAACTGAATTATTTTTTCCTCAACTCAACGTCTGCATTACCATATTAAACTTTTATCTTCCCCGCAAAGCCACCGTTCGATTTGCAACCGGACAGGGTATCGGTTTAACAGGAGGAAAATGGACATTTCCGCATTGCCCCGTGGGACAGCCGGGCTCGAGCCCTTTGAAGCCGCATCGAACTCACATGCTCGCCACATCGAGTCCTGTCTAAAGTGTATGCAAAAAAGAAAAGAACCTTTCCTCCCGCTCAACACATAAAGTGAAAGCATGCGAACCCTGGTCCATTTATTTCTATTAAATAAAATATGTGTTGTCCTTCCACTTGTCACGGCGAGCGTGGGCGGATGCGTTCGGCCGGGTGAGCCCTTTTCTGCGTCGCAAAACCAATACCTTAACGTATTTCGAAAGTAGGGAAAAAATAAAATAAACGGGACGACCTTTTCTTGGCCGAAAGGAAATGTCCAAGATGAAAATGGGATAACAAAAACACAGTCCAGCTCGGGCGGGAGGGAGAACGAGGAAAAACGTTCACTTGGAAAATGGATCGGGAACGTCGGGCGCTCTGGGGGAAGGTGGCGTGTGGCTTCTTGGATGGTTTCCCAGGGCAACCGCATCCTCTTCGACGACGCCTTCGACGGACTCCGGTGAGTTGTTTTTAACCTCACGAAGGATCGCCCAACCATGGGGACACCGTGTGCTGGCGAGTGACTGTGGTCAAGTGGAAAAAGATAGTCCCAGGGTTGCCCAGTCAAGCATGGTGACGAAGGGGGAGACTGTGGGAGGTTGGTTTGGGAGGGGTTGAAGACAATCTCAATATTCATCCATTCCATCCAGGGGCTCTAGAAAATTCCCAGTATCTTGTTAGCACATGCCGACTATTTTTGCCTGCATCGAGTTTTTCCAACCCCTCATACACACATACACACGCACGCTTACCATCCCGAATCCCGTCCCGTCCATGTTGGCTTCTCCCTCGGGCGCCCACATGCCGTCCGTTGCTGGACGCGTCCATTTTATAACCTCATACCGGCAAATATTGACACATTCACACAAATGTGCCCGAGAGCACACACCAACACACCCTCCCACTTGTTCGGCGTGGACCCATCTCGAGGGCGATCCCTTTTTTCCCGGGCCCGGAATGTCCTCTCTAAACAAACCCTTCTCTCGGCTCATCTCGAAAGCGTTCAAAAACCCTCGTTTCGGACTCGGGAAAAAAGGGTCAGGGAAAGCCGGATGGCGCCCCCGGCGGGGAGTGGGGGTAACCGGTAGCTAGGCTTCCGCTAGGGCCTTCGTCCATTCCGGTCCAGTTTGCAAAACTACCTACGCCCTGCGAGCGGCATGTCGGATGCTTCCGTTGTAGTTGTTTACCCCGCACCACCCTCTTCAACCCTCGCCCAACTACCCTCCCGTACACCCGTGATGGTTGCGCTGGAAACTGGGCACTTTTTCTTCATCCCCCCCTCCCGGGTCGTCCCGTCCTCCTTCCGGTCCGGTTCGGAGTGCGACGTCCGCAGAGCCCACGCCCGGCAGTGTCCCTTTTCGCTCGTAACACGAAAACGAGTCAATTTTATTAGAAAATAAATGCATAACGAAGGTCCGGGGCCGCATCGGAAGGGTTCGGACTATTGGTTGATAGTAAAAAAGGATAGTCGTTCAGGCCGCACACCCGGTGGGCGGTAGGGGCGTCACGGCAGCGGGGCGGAGGAGTGAAAGAAAAACAACCCTCACTCACAGCATCGTAAAGCGATCATTTTTACCCTCGTCCAGTTTTCCAGGGAAAGCCGGCGTGTACCGTTCTTCCGGGCCGGAATGTCAGATGGAAATCGTTCACACATTTTGCGAAGAATTTCAGTCCACCGTGGTCCATAGAGGTGGCGAGTGCGAGAGCGAGAGTGAGTGAGAGAAAAAAGGCTACTAAAGCACACATAAACTTATAACTAGCCAACCCACTTAACCATGGCTTCGAGGACGTTGCTGCCGTTCCGTACGGTATGAAGTATTCCTGGAACGTTGTTTCAACGGGAGGACGCATTTTTCCGCACCATATTTAGTTTTTCTTTTTCCCTGCCTATTTGCCTTTGCGCTACACCTCTACATTCACACGTACAGGGACACGCTTTGGCAGGTAAACGATGGTTAAGCATTGGCCTGTTTGTCTGATTGGGAAAACTATTCCTGTTTTTTTTTTTGGAACACTGGACATGCCTTCCAATTCATGCGCAAACGGACCATTCAGACCAAACGGTGGAATGATAGCAAAATGGTGGACGACTTTTGTGATGGTGAAAGAGTAGATTTTCAAGCTGCGAATGCTTTTATTTGGAATTTAGCTGTGTTATAAATGAGGCTTAAGAAAAAGTATGTTTATTGTACTTTTTAATTTGGATTATTACTGGTTGGATACTTTTTGGAACTGTGCAAAAATTAATAAATTGGAACTTGTTGGCAGGAAACTCACAACAATCGGCTGAATTTGTTGAACTGTCAGTCTAAGTTGAATTGTAGGTCTGACCTTCCTAGGAAAAAATGTGTAAAGAATACTGAAGAATTAAGATTGATACAAATACGTATTACTTTAAACTTCTTGGGTTACGAATTATGTTGTAGTTTTTAGGTTGTGCGTCGACAAATTATTTTTTAAATAAGTACTATGAAAAAGTTAATTTATTGTGAAAAAAGCGTTTGAATGAACATAAAGAAACAATAATTTGGAAAGGCTAACTTTATTATTAATTTAATGATAAATTATTTAAGAATTTTTAGAAGAACTTTAATTTTCAATTATAAACATAACAGAACACAATTAATCACTGAAGTACAAAACAGAATATTCAAGGCACAAAATGGGTTTTATTTAAAGCATATCGATTTTAAATGTTGATGCGGACTGCATACATTGATGTTTTATTCTGATAACAGATTCTTTTTTTTTGTACACTAAATTATACAAATACACGTCTTTTGTTTAGAGTACTCAATTGTAAAAATAAAAGTTCAACATTGAATCCCTGATGATTTATAATAAACTCATTATTTATCTTGTCTACAATACGGAAAAGTGAAAAATGATTCTATTTCCATTCAATTGCTTATTTGTGCTAAGCTGAGTAAACTTGTTTTCAATATTCCTGATATACGGAGAGCACTTGAACCAATTGACTAAACACTTCACAAGGCAATCTAAGATCAAACTTTGCTACAATCAACTTTTAATTTTAAATTACTTCATCGGTCCCGAGATACAACTCCACTCGAACACTTTCTGGCTCACGAAAGAACAAACCAAGCCACCGAAGAACGAAAATCTGATCCCGATACCGATCGCGGTCGTGAGAGGACTAAAACTCCGGGACCTTAATTTCAACCAGGTACTCGCGGAAGGGATCGTGGCGCTGCGATTCCCTCCCGTGTTAATGTACGTGCTTTATATGTTGGATGAAACGCCTTTTTCCTCCAACAAACTCCTTTTTCTTACACCTATTGGGATAGACCGTTTGTTGTTCGGAGTTGAGGGTCTTTTGTATGGAGCTCAAAGCAGCGTGGTTGTGCTGAAGGGATTTTTTTAAAATACTCTGTAGTTCAAAGCAAAATGAAATAATCGAATCAAAGGATATGGGAAAGAAACCCCGACCCCGACCCGTGAGACAAAGTGTTCAAGCGTATTGTTGTTGCAACGAGAAGGAAATTACAAGAAAGAGAGAAGGTTAGTATTTAAAAATTAAAATTTTATCTGAGAATGCTTTTGTAGGCAAAATTAATCGTATCAAAATGAACTTATAAAACCATGAATGATCGAAGCAACAGACCTGCTTACTTATTCTATTTGCATTCGAATAATTCTCGAGGTATGCAGCTGTGCAAGGGCTTGTCCTATTTTAACTTTCACTCTTTCACCACGAACATCTGCGCCATGACTTGTTGTCGAGCTCGCGGTTTGTTTCAATTGATTCCAACTCAATCAAAGTAAATGTAATGTAAAAACCCTACCGGAAGCAGCGTACCATTGTTTCAATGCTTGTCCCAACGCAAAACGTCAACCACGTGTACTTCCTGTACGCTTTCAGTTGACGAAAATGTTAAAAAAGGATTTTTGATGACATTGAACAATTAAGGAAAAGAAAAAACAAACAGTTTGATTTCACAATTTCATCCTTTTCAAACGTTGTGTTTCTCTCTCCATTTCTCAGTTTACACTGCAGATGCAACAAGCTCAATTTGAATGAACGCGTGTATCAACGGAAAGTGAACGCTGGCAGGAAACGGTTGGTTGGGTTTTTGTCGTTTGTCGCGATTCTTTGTTTTCCTTTGCGCGCGTTTTACCTTTCCATCGGAGCGTATTTTTGTTTACGGCCCATCGTGTCAACAGAAGGAGGGCTTTGATTGAGTGCAGCTGATGAGGGCGGAAGGGTTTGGTTGACAAATATGTTTTACCTTCGGCCTTTCTCGGTGTCATGCCTGCACGAAAACGGAAGCTCTCAACCTGTGTGCGTCCTGATCAGCAACTGGTTGCGTGTTCCTTTTGCGCAAGATAGAGAGTGCACTTTCATCACTAAGGTGAAGGAAAAATCGTTCCCTCAGGACATCCCCTGTTACCCATCATGAAGGGTTTCTTTAGCACGCGACTGTGGTCAACAAAACTGCCCCTTTACGAGTTGGTCAAGAACTTGCCGGGTCATCGGGCAGTTAGTACTTGCTTCTTTTCTTTTCTTCAATCGTAAATTCTGCGACATTTCAAAGGAACCGGAAAGATGCCCGGCTCTTGGTTCGCTCGTCGTCCGTTCGGGCCATAAAGCGCACACGCCAGCACACACGGCGTTTACCTGACACCGGAAAGGTTATAGGTTTGTGTCCGGGACACATGGCATCCCGTTTGCCATGGCCAATGGCGTTCCACAACCCATCGCGTCCGCAGCCGGCCCCGGGTTCGTATTCTAATCGAGTGAATATTTATGTTTTACCTCCTGGCCTGAGTGGAGTGCGAAGGGGCGTGCCGAAGGGATGAAGGAGACAAAAATCGCGGGGATGGGATGCGTCGATCAGCCCTTGAAAAGCCCATCCATGCCGCGGAAGGGAAAATGTAAAGGGGTCCCAATCCGGAATTAGGATATTTATTCATCGTAAAAAATGCATACTTTTAACGAACGCTGCATTTTTCGTTCGGCATAGCATGGCACAAGCCAGGCCCGGAAAACTATCCCTAGGAGGTGTTAAGCGGCCAACGGAAAGGGCTGACGCATTCGGGTCCATGGTATGGGACAACCGTACGCCGTCCCGGCGGCTTTGGAAAAGGTTTAAGGTTTCACATTTCCCTACCCTCTGGTGCCGTGGTTTGGTTTTGTTTGGCGTTCGGAACGCTGCAAATCGCTAGCTAAAATTACCATAAAGAAGAACGAAAGAAAAATTGATGCAACCAAAAACACAATGTGACGCAACGCGGGGCAAGGCAGATGTTCCTATTCGCGATGTCCCAATATATCCTGTTGGGCCGTTGTTGTCCCGACTCAACATGACCGACTGCGTATGACAAAAAAAGGGAAAGCCTTTTTGTATCCTGCCAACGTCACCCGGAGTAGAAATGGAAAGGTAAGCAAATGTGCTACGAGTTGTGAGTGTGATGGAAATAATTTTGCAATGATTTAAAATACAAACGGACCGTGAAAAGCGCGTCGTGAAATTGACGCTAGAGTTTTATTTTTAATGAAAGCTTTTTCAACGTTGTCTACAGTATAAGTTGTTTTAGTTATACATTTAGTTTTCACTCCTTTTTTGAAGTCTCTTGAACATTGTACCTTTAAACTTTTGAGTTGCTTAAATGCCAGTTCAATAGGAGAACTAAGTATATTAAACGGCTCCGTAACGATCCATTTCACCGCAATCCCGGAACGATGCTAGGCGTGATGAATAAAACATGCGTAAACATTATCGACAGGATCCCACTCGCATCCTTTGTCCACGTTCCGTGCGATTGCCAGCGAAAGATCGCTCGTTGCTCGAACGAAAAGGACACTGATTCGTCCAGATCCTTCCGAGCTGCAGTGCATGCTGGTCGTTGTGGGCCACCGGTCGTCTGTTTTCCTCCCATGGCGTATCGATTGTAATTCAAATTTAAAACTAATCCATTCTTTTCGGCATTCGATGCCGCACGATCGACCCTCCACCGTTTTTTTTGCGAACTAGAAACCAAGCATGCATGGTTGCGAGAAGAGAAAAGGCGTCGATGAGGACGTGCAACGTTCAATTTTCGGGGTTTTCCGGTTCCTGCGCTTCCGTTCGCACGCGCAGCGTCGGATTATCTTGGATGCCGTTTATGAAGTGCAAAATAAATTGCAAAACGCTACGCTCGAAGGTGAAAGCCATCGGGCGGACCGAGAGCAGCCCCGGACTTTTCCCGGGGGCTTCCACATTAGGGGAAAGGGTTAACGGTGCCGGGTCGTGGGAAAGTAAAGGATTCTTGGCAAACATTTTCTACACGTAATGTAGCATCCTGGCGGAGGGCATCCTTGCGTGAGCAACAGCTGCATCAGGTCTGGCCTGGCACAACAACATTCCGTTACATTTGAGCGGATGCGATCTCGGAGTGCTCGGTTTTGATTTTCCTTGTGCCTTTCTGATGCATCACATTTTTCTATGTGAGCTTCCGCTGCTTGAAGGTAATTCCTTTCGATCCGGCAGCAGGTAGAAACGTACACAATCCGTTCCTTCCGTTCACTTTTCCCTGCTTACGAAAAGTAAAACTTTGTAATTATGAGTTTTCGCTCCCGCCGCTATCCCGCCAGCCTCTGGTATGGTGCATCTATTTTCGCACCTTTTTCCCGTAAGGAACATGATATAAAAAATGAAATACTTCTGACGCGAAGGTCTCATCCAGCAGTCCCCGAAGATTCCTTCACAGCCGGGTACCGTGGCGTCATCATAATTCACTTCCTTTTGTGCCTCAATTACGACCCAAGAGGTACCTGAGGAGACAGCCCAGCGCCACCATTCGATCGCACGCTAGGATATGTGCTAGATAATTCCATCTTTCATGGGAAGATTGTGTGCTGACCCCTGAATATTCCCGTTAACCCCTTTTTGAAACGATCCCGTTGTGTGCTTCGAATTTCCAACGATTTCCTAGCCCTCTGTGTGAACGCCTTTAGTTCTAAATCATCGGCTCGTTTCCGACGCAGCCGTTACGACCGGCGATGTGTCGGTGAAGAACGATCGCAAGCGTTGATAATCATCGATCAGTTAGAAGTGGATCCCGGTGGGAAAGCTACGTCCTGTGGCACCTCATCAGGCACTTGACTCGCGCAAGTCCTCCGATGGGCTCGCTGGATTAACCACCAAAAGTCAAAAGGCTCTCGGTGTGTTTAATGCACCCGTTATCCGATAGCCGGGACTGAAGTGATGAAGTCAGTGAGAGCGAACTGCTGGGAACGAAAAGACCATAAAACTAATCTTTCACGTGTGTGTTTGCTGCTGATTAAGTACCCCTTCAAAGGTGAGCAGGGTCGACGAATTGTGAAAAAAAATATCCATTTTCGAAAAAAAAATGTTCGCAAAAAATACATTTTCAAAAAACAGAACCTCTGTAATGCATCCCTAGCTAGATTGGGTTTTTTCATTCTTTGGAAACTAAACCAACGACAGCACATCCCTTTTCCGCGTAACTTCCAATAAATAAGCAAACAGGAGCAATCGATACAAAGCCACCGAAACACCTAATCTGATGTGTTGTCTGTATTTAGTGTAAATATTGTTGCGCTCTTAATTGTCCTTTCCAGGTACCCCATGGCGAGCCAAAGCCAAAGAGGAAAAGAACAAAAAAGAAAATAAAACTAGGGTAAAAGCACCAAAACCAAAATGCACACGAATGGCACGTTCTGTCCTGGTTCTTCTTTTGGATCTATCTCTTTCTATTTTTCAAAATAAAAGGAGCACGTTTCGGAAATTGAACTGCTTTTTCAATGTGGACCATAACAGCAAAAAGGGAAAAAAGGTTTTTCAAAAGGATATTATTGTTTTTTTACGCTGACATGATAGCAAAACAAAAGTACCAGGTAATGAATGAGCTGCAAGGATGCTATTTATTGACTTTCCGGTTTTATAAATGTCGATGTTGTTTGGTAGGCTATTGACGAGGTTCTGCAATTTTGTCTTTAAGATTTATGCATGAAGTATCAAGATTATCCATTCGTCATTAATACAATAAATAAAATCTCATGTTTTGTTGATGAAATTAAATTCCCAACAAATAGATAATCATCATGCATTATTTTCTTTTTACCGATTTGGATATAAAAACTTGATTGAATAAAGAAAAATGAGTCGTTTTAGAGTACAGGTCGGCTCATGTTTTACAAAAAGGTTCAGATTATGCGAGTCTTAGAAAAACATACTGAACTTATTATTAAAATGTCCACTAATTTAAAAATTACCTTACAAAACAAGAATATAAAAATAAAAAATAAAAAACATAAAAATGACGGGTAAATCGAATAGTGAGCCAAACTTTGCGTGATTCATTCATATGAATCTTTCACCTGAGATTAATTCGGATGGATTCATGAATCTTTGCGGATTCGAATCTTTCGAAACCTTAATGAATCTTCATGAATCTTTCATGGATCTGTCACGAATCTCAATGGACAATGCGACCAAAAAAAAAGGAGTCCCTCTACCCATTTTTGGCTGGTGATTGTTTATCAGTTGGTGTGTCTTTAGGATTCATGAATCTCAGGACGAAAGATTCATGAATCCCTAAAACGCAGAGATTCTTTCAGATTCATGAATCTGAATCAGATTTACTAGATTTTGATTAATAATCTTTCGATTAAAGATATGTTTATTGTAACGGAGCAATAAGCCTTACACGACGTCCAGACTACAGCGCGACGTCGCCTGACAGGTTGAACTCTTTACAGAACAGAATCAAATAAGGCGGATACTATAATTTTCATGTATGGTACCATATACTTCCCACACGTGGCTGATGAAACGAGTGGAAATAAAAAAGCTTGCCATCCGTTAGAGCAAGGTATGCCGTCAGCCCAGGGGAGCAAGAGAAAAATAAGGCCTGAGTGAACGGGATATTGGAAATTACGTTCTCGCGCCATTGAGCTGATGCGGTGGCGAGTCATCGATAGGGGATCAATGGTTTTCCGCGCGCGCAGGAATCACATTAAACTTTAACCCGCCTGGAGACGTTCTTCTATAGGAGACGGACTTGAGGATTTTGTTAAAAAAACGAACGGCCGTCGAATGGATGGAACCCTCCTGAAGGGAACGACGACAGGAAAGGCGTTGGAGGGGAGGCGTGAGACAGTGCAAATTCCACACTACACACTACACTCTTTTCGGCGCGCACAATCTGGACGCTAACTCATGGGCCTCTAGCAAAGCCCGCGAATATACGAGACTGCCTACACCGGAGGAAAAGAAAAAGGGAAACCAAAAATCTTGCCTAAAAATCGAATGTCCTTCCAGTTTGGCAAACGGCGTTACAGGGGAAAAAATATATATTTATACATACGAAAGATGATTCGCCAAGGATAATAAAAATAAATCCCACGTACTTATCTTTTGATATATATTTATACATTCACTGTCCACTGCTTCGCGTTGGCCGCCAGTAAGGCGGGCGGGATGGCAACGTTTCTACTGATGGAACCCCTTTCTGGTGGGTTTTTACCGTCAAAGCTGGGACGGACTGGACCTGATTCCCCCCGGTCGGTTCGGACGCGCAGGATAGGTAAATCCCAATGTTATAAGCAACATAAAAAGACCCGAAAGCCAATTCCAATCAAACGAATATATCCTTTCGGTCCCCGTAGTCCCTGGCCCCACTGCAGGGATGTGGATGTGTGTGAGGTTGTGAGTTTAAATTCGAAAACGAACGGCGATTCTATGGCGATGTGGCGAAGGATATTGGGTTCTTCCTTCGTTCGCCGACGATTCATTCTTTAGTGCGGTGTCTGTTTGTGTCTGCGGCGACGCTGCCCCGGCAACGAAGCACTACATCGCCTTTTTCTTGCCGGATCAGCACCGGCAGACCGTGGCGCAACGTTGGACAACGCAGTGAGATGAAAGGCAACCAAGGGATGATGCGAATTGAGACGCCGGAGCCAAGGGTTGAAAGGAAGGGAGTATGAGAAGTAAAAAGAAAAAAATACACTGGCGCTGGCATGACGTTGGGTCGGGGCTAGTGCTCTTGTGAAACGAAAGGAGAGAAAAACGGGAAAACGAGTACAAAGCTTATAACGTTCTTAGAAGTTGCCATCGTTTCCGAAATCCTTTGCAAATCCTTTACCATCCACCCACATTCCGAACGCCAGGTTCGGCCGGAGGAGGACACAGAACTTGATGTCCTTCCGTTCTGGCCTACCGTTGTCCTGGTAGCCGGAATCGTGCCCAGGCCACCGGTTTTCGACCGGTCGAAATCTGGTGCTCCGATCGAATCCGCTTCGCTAACTCTCCCTCACAAACACACGTCCTTGTCGGAGTCGGTTCGATTAGCGATCGATGGTAGGGCCGTGCTGCATGCCAACATGCTGTGGTCTGCTGTTTTGAGTATTGTTTATCTTTGCCCGAGCCCCGCACCCTTCTACACCTTACATCACGACGGTATACCTTTGCCGTTATCGTTTTTTTGGACTGAACGAGTTTCGTAGAGAGTAGCTCGATTTTTGCTGAGTCCGTGCAGACGGACTTATTAGCTCGGATATGGCGTCCGAGACGAGAGTCGGTAAAAACTCCACTACCGGAGGTTGTTGTGTTTTCGCCGTATCATATATTGCCGAGTTTTACCTGCAACTCTTATTTGCTGTATCATTAGAAACCAGCATCGGTTCTTAATTTATTCCACCTTCTTGGGTTTTTGTAGTAGGAACTATCTTTTGTTTGAGGAATGAATTGTGAATGATGATTGATTGAATGAAGTTCTAAACTATTGAATTATTGCTGGCCTCCAATATTTCGGTTGTGAACTTTAAGATTATAAAATTAGTTTCCACATTTTTCATCAACACAAAGATTCATATGATAACGTACAACCTAATAAAGCGCTGCTTGCTCGTGAATAATTAGATGTGTTTCTTGAGCAAACTATGTTAACACCTTTTGAACTTTCTAATGGTTATTTTTAATTTCTTCTATGATTGTACAACACCTAAATAATGCAAGCTCTTGTATTGCTTAAGCTGTTATTACTTTTGTTATTTTAAAAGTAATGAGAAACATTATGACTGATGTTCGTTGTCATCACATTTACTGGCGTTTGCAAATCAAAACATTGGCGATCGCGATAACCGAACTTTTCTGCTTATCTCTCCGGGGATATGCAACCGTAGTTTAAATTTCATCACATGAATATCAATGTGTGTCCGCGCAATCTAACGACTCTGGGGATGAGAATGGGTGGCAGCCGGTCACGAGTAATGGAAGTTCCGCCCGGCCATCGGGGATGAATGAAAGAGAGAGCAAAAAATCATCATAAATAAAACGCATGAAAATCGTTCCGAAATCATATTGCGTCCTCTCCCTGGTCACGGGAGCTTACCCAGCTCCCTTCTCACTTTTCGAAACCCTCTTGAGACTCATATGCTATGCATAGAAACGAGTCAGGCGGTTGGAAAGAGGCCTTCAGGGGCACCGGTGGTGGAGGTGCTTGAATTGGAATTCGATTTGCTAGCCAATGGCGGAATCAAAGAGCCTCCGTGAAAGGACATCCCCGGCACGAGAAGGGGTTACCGCAGATACACACACACACATACACATATTACACACATTTCCAAGGACGGATCCCACACGATTCATGTTCCACATGTGCATGCTTGCTTTTATGGACCCATCGAGGACGATCCACGGAATGGAGGGTATTTGATTCGTTTGGGTTTTGGCTCATTTTTTATTCCCGTTCGAGTTACTTCTTTCGTCACGGTTTTATGACAAAAATCGAACTGGGATTTCGATCGGGGGCGAGCGCCACCCTCGGATCCACTGGTATGCGTTTTCCAGCATGGCACCCGGTCAGTTGCTTGGGACCCCGTTTCCTGCGCCTTCCATCATCGACAACGGTGGCTGCTAACGACGGCTTTCGGTAGCTAATCCTTTGCACGCGTGTAACCAACCAGCGTGTTCATAAAATGAAGACTCCACACACCGGGCGACGCTGGCACGAGGAAAAGGGGTGTGTGGCAGCGGTGGAAGGTCTGCGTAATTCCGGAGGAAATTAAATTTCCCTTCTCAAATCCTCGGCCACGCGCTCCGAACCGCAAAGCAAATTTGGTCATCTCACTGAACACCGAACCGTATATGTATCAATCCTCCGGTCGGTCGTTCATCCTTGAGGTTTATCCTTCGGCGGGAAATATAAAAAAATGCTCATTCGGGCCGCATCCATCAACGAAATCAAGAACAAAAAATAAGAAAACAACTCATACATCAAATCAAATCTGCGGCACACACAAACCGCAGGGCGGCTGTTGTTTACCGAAAGGAAGACCATTTTGTTGATAAATAACACCAATATGACACAAATTATGATGACAATCAACCCCCTTTTTTTGCGACTGTGAGCCTTTTTTTTCGGTGCAGTTGGATTGCTTAGCTACCGCACCATGGAATCGATTTGGCGACAGACTTAGTTTAGGGCAGGGAATGATGCGTGGGGGTGAAAAAAAATACAACACCATTTTGACCATATGCTTCACCAAGTAAACACACACATGTGTATGTTTTTTATAGTTGTTCTGTTATGGTTAGCAATGAACGGGGTCCACTTGCTCAATCGAAGTCAGTTTTTTCCTTAACAATTGTTGGGGAGTCCTGCAAGGACATTTTTATTCTGCCTAGAATCCATCTATTCATTTCGCGATGGGTTTTGTTCCGCATTAAAAATGTATTCCTTGTCACCCTCCCGAGGACGCCATTACGAATGGACCGTTTTTTGTCCTTCTACTTTCCCGGGAAGGGGTTTTCCCGTGTGGGTAGAAAACTGACCGTCCCTCCCCCTGCCCGATAGTGTGGTCGCGTTGCTTTGCGCCGCGTGAGGGAACGAATGATCAACCAACCAAACGCGCTGATTTTTCCACCCATCGAGCACATTACGGAAAAATGCCCTCGACTGGAATGCACGACCACCGGTACACAGAATGGTGCAATTTTTCCTGCTCGTAGTGGGTTCGGGGGAGGGGAAAACAAATGCCGTCCGTAGCATGGCTCGTGGTAGCCTTGTTGGGATAAATCGAAAATCACCATTATGGTTTTGCACCGGGGACATTAGTCCATCGAAGCATATTTGAACCATAGTTTTGAAAGGGAACGACCATTGTTTTGATGCTTGTGTGAGTGTTTATTGTATGTTTATTTTTTTAATAGTTTCTTGCATAGTTTTATGCCTGCTTTCGAACAGTTTTTACATATTCCGACATTGTTTTAACTATTTTGCTTTAACTTACAACTTTAAATCGTATAACATAAATAAAAAATAACGAAGTTTACGTTATAAAATTCAAAGTTGTACACTCACAATAATAGTCGAATAAAATTCTATTTTCGAGTAGTGCCAACTTATTCTAAATCGGTAATTTGCACCATGTTTACTAGAAAAAAATACTTTAGCAACACTTTTTTCAATATCCTAATCCTCTCTATGTGCTCCTCAATGTCAACGATCTCATCATAACTATTAGTTATTGTTTATTGTTTGTTCAATTAATTGCCATACAAATAGTATAAATCTAACAGATATAGTAATACTCTTTCCCGTTGTAATGCATTGCTAAATTTGCTCAACAAAGTGGAAAATGCGTTGCACACAATGCTTTGCCTAAATGGGATGAAGATGTGCATCCTAAATAAAAGTTGTTAAGCTGGTAATCTTATGAAGTTTTTATGAAGTAATTTTATGAAGATTCGTTGACGAATCATAAATGTTTAAGATTATAAGGCTATAAATCATTGATATTTCTTTCATTAAACAATTCACATGACCGAATCTCATATCTACTGAATCTGACATATGAAGATTTATATGGAGTATTTGATGAAATCTTTGTATATTGATGGTAAAAAATTAGATTTTATTTTGTTTTTTTAATTTGTTTTGTTTTAATCATTTTTAAATTTGTTATTATTTAAATGATGTACAATACGGCCTGGCCGTCCAAATATATATAAAAAAAATTATTTAAATGAAATAAAGAATCGAAGTTTTTGTCACTCTGCTATAGTTGACATTGGGTGTGCTGCTCATGGATGGATCTAATATTTATATTCCTTTATTAGTAAACTTCCCAATAGCAAACAATCGACGTAGCAGCCGTGTCCCAGTAAAATACAATCCACTTTTATCAGCTAACTCTCTTACAGTCGGTTGGCTTTTACCCTCTAATCCCTTTTAATTTTCAGCCACACCAAAACGTGCTTTTCGGGTTGGAAATCCACGCAGTATTGCAATCTTCTACCACTTCAACCCTTTTACGTACTCGGCCAAGTTTGTGATGGGTTCAGCTTTTGGAAGGATTTACCCGACCATAAATCAACGCAATGCTATACGATCAAGGCCCAGGAGAAACTGTCCCACGGATCGCAGGCAGGTAGTTGGTTGCAAAATGTTTGCGTTCTGCCAAAATGATTCCTCTGTAACGTGGTGGAAAATATTTGAGAAGCAAAAAACAGGAGGAAAATAAACGAATATATGGACTCACAATCGAGCTCGGGTTTTAAAATGCGTCGTGTAACGTTCGGCTACAATGGACTAATAAATAAAAATTTTCCACTTCCTCGACGTCACGTATCGGAGTGCAGTCTGTTCTGTTGCTGCCGGTCAGCCACGGCATGAAATGTGGGAAAATGAATTCACACTGTGTGTGCAAAGAGGACGGACCGTTTGCGAAAAACGAACAGCAATCGCTATACGATTCGCATCGCAATCGAAACACACCGTTACAAAACCATGACAAGTCATTTTCCTCAGGTCGCCAAAAGCAGAAGCCGGACCGAATATCGAAGGGAGTCGATTTTAAAAAATAGTGACAATGTTTCAAAGCGACCAAAGTTCGACAGCAAGAAAAAAAGAGGAATAGAATTGATTCCCCTCTGTTTTAAAATCGCAGGACGTGTATTGACAAAACGGAACCTAGGATTGGTGATAGGTAAGGATTGTATCCACCAGGATAACCTCGCGGCACTTCGGGACACCTTGGGAGTGTTTAGCACCCCGGGGTGAACATATTAACCCCTTTCGCTGTCAATATTTCCAATCGAAACCCGTACGCGACCCCTGGCCCGGCATGGATTTACTCCGTCCGGCAAACTACTGTCGTCCGCCGATCTGTCTCTCTTGTCAGGTTTTTTTCCAGTTGTTTCCCTCGTTTTTCATTTGATGTGTCTCAGTTTAAAGTTCGTGGCTCATCCATCCCATCGGGGCCACCATCGTTGATGTCTCCTGTGTCTTCGGTCCTCAAGCAGAAAAAAAACACACACACACACGAGGACGATAAAAAAGGAGTATGATGAAAACAGTCCAATGTTGGTCACTGGTACCGGCAAAAAAAAAGGTTCTCAGACGGGGTCTGGCACGAACGGGATCAGGGGGGAAAAGGGTTCCATTATTGATTAATGTCATTCCGTGACAGGGAACAATCGAATTCGCTGGTTTTGCCAAATGGTAGCAACACCCCTTTGCTTTCGAGTCTGGGACGAAAGACTGGAAAAACGGAAAAAGAAAAATTGGTTACTAAAAATGAAAGGAAAATTCGCAACATAACGCACCAAAGGGACATCCCGGGACATAGCTCATGGTTATGGAAAGGGCGATGGGGGGTGTTTTATTTTACGTCGAGTAAGTATTTATGGTTTTCCTCAAGGAGCAAGGATTTCCTTTCTACGTTTTTTCGCCTGGCCTTGCCAGAGAAAGTACAAGGACACCGGCTTCGAGGGAACCGTGCGCTTACGTTGCGCTTTGTTCCCTAGTTTCTGATCGATCTGTTCGACCACCCGTATTGCTAGTGGGAGTGAAAGAAAGCACAAACGAGTCCACTGACCGACACCCCCCATGTCTCGTTTCCTGTGGCTTCCGGAAAAGCGAATGGTGGACGCATGTGTGGCTAACTAACGCGGGGGCCAGCGCGCGACCGAAGTAATTCATCCGATACGGCGATAGAAGGATATGCTAATTTTATGGTCTTTCATAAATTTTCATGCATAACAATCGAAGGAAATTGAAACATATTCCAGCCTCCGGCACATGTAGTCTTCCGGTGGGAGAGAAAGCGGAAAAAATACCCTCTACCTTCATCCCCACGAGCAAGCGAATCAACGAAAACGGTTCAAGTGAAAGGAAAAGCAAACCTAATGGACAGAGGGAGAGGGAGAGGGAGAGGGAGAGAGGCAGAGATAGAATAAAAAAAAGAAAATAATAAAGGAAAATTTTCCCATTCCCAGCGTCAGAACACTCCAATGGACGCCCGGTTGGCGATTCCACCGTCCACGGCTCAATATGGCCCCAAGCCGAAACCGTTCGGTCCCCATGTGTTGAAATCACGATGCAAATGGCCATTTCTCTCTACATCACTCCCTCCGACTCACCCTCGCACCCATTTCCAGCTTACTTTTCGGTCGGAAAACTTTCATCGTCCGTTTTGTCCGTCCCCAACGGAGCCGCTCGAGCCTTCCGCTTTGTTATGTTTTGCCCAACGTTTGGGATGTGTTTTGAGTTTAGTTTCGGGAAATTGGTCACAGTTCTGTATGTGTGTGGTATGAAAACCGGCTCGACCCCAACCCCCCTCTAAGAATCCCATTGTTCGGTGCTTTCGGACGTCCGCCTTTTTTTGTTACCTACGGTGGACAGGATGGATCAGCCAGGGGGGTGGTCGCCAGTGGGTGGGAATGAAGAAAGACCACACAAAAATAAACACACATGGAGTCGGGGAGGGACAAACTCACACTCACATACAAACAAACCCATATGTTGCCAAGGAGCAAAGAAGCGGGAGGTATGCCATTATCATCATCCGTGTATACGTTGCCTGTTGTTGTTGTTGTTGTTGCTGCTGTGCTCCTCGTCCTACGGCCCCCGTTCCGCTCCCGGGCAGATGCCCAAAAAGGACCTCGCAGGCTGTGGCAACGCTGGACCTTCCTCTTCACTGTATGTGGCGTTGGAAACCGAAATCGTTATGTTTCGTTATTTATTCAGTAGCGAAACGAAAACATATGCGGTGAATTAAGGGAACACAGCGATTCCTTCCCGTTCCGTTCGGGATCCTTGGCCGGAGGACTAACCATAGCGGACCGTACCAGCCAGTCCATCCAGCGGGTCGTTCGGAACGATGTACGGTCATAGGTATGGCCACATGTGTCCACACTTGGAGAAGATTGTTGGAGCCTTCATCCCGACCGTCTCTTCAATTTCATATCACTCTACGTTCCCTCTTCTCTCGGTTCGATACACAAACCGGACCTCAGTGCCTTCGTAGAATCGGTGGATGTGAGAGTTAGAAAGGATCTCTAGAGGACGGCTGGAGCTGATGTGCGAATTTCGCTCAAGTAAACAAAGCTAGCCGGGTTGGTGAAGGTGTCAGGAAAAGAAAATTGGGATTATTGCTCTGAAGAAGCACACAAACAGCGGCTCTCAACCGCAAGCGTGTCAAGCTTGTAGGTGGCGCTGGGAAATGGTAGGAAATCTAATTGTGATGGAAGCGGAGGCGGTAGTAAATCATTTGAATTTGGTCTACCGATGGCATTCGTCATGGTGAGTTTGAATAATTCATCAAACCAACGGTGAATGTTTAGCAAATTGTAGTCGCTTGATTTGGATTTGGTCGCTTGATGTGCGATTGTGCTTTTCAATAATTTGTACTATGTAGAGAAAGTAGGATATGAATGTTTTTATGCTGATTTATTTAGTTATAAAAAGTATTGACTAAGAGAATTTATTTTCATCGTTACGTAGCTCCTTCAATTTGGTATCTTTAGGCTGATATTCAAGACTGATTGGGATTCGAATCTCTATGACGACTAACAACTCTTTTACTCACTCATTAACTCTTTTCGGATCCCTTGGAGGATTTAAATAAAAAAAAACAATAACAAAAACTAGCCGTTAGGATTTAAATCAATCATTCAATAGTAAGATTCAATTCAATCACTTATTTTTACTAAGTACGCACATCACTAATTCGAATAAAGAAGTTGTGGCTCAGGCCTGAAACGAAAAAAAATGCTCCTAAAAATGAGAGCCTTAACACGTTGTTGGAAAAAATCTCTGTAGCTTGGGTTCGTTCCGAGTTAAACATAATTTAGAATACATAATATTAGCCGCGAAGCAAAGAAACAAGGAAGTTCCCATACAAAATATAAGAGGTAAAACCCGAAAACTGGTTCCAAATTGAAATTGATTTTTTTCAGAAATTTCGTTTTCGAGGTGTTTCTAAAGAATCGATTCAAGCAGGACTATTTATTTCAAATTTAATCAGAATACTTCCGCAAAACTTATCTACGTAGGGGGTTATGGCCATTTGGGTTACTTTAACTGACGCTTCTACTACTTCGTAGGTAGTTCTTTAGGCCAATTTGACTATGTTTTTGTTAGAGTTCATGGCTGGCACTATCATCCTTTACCTGATCATAATCATTCAACTACACGTGATTTCACTTTATTCATGATGGTAAAATACTTCATGTAGATTTGGCATTCGATCATTTTCATTTCCTCCATCTGTTGTCCAGCCTGTATGATTGTTTGACAAAAAAGGAATTTCACTCTGTTTTATTTGCTGTTGGCAAATAGCTTTGGATAAGGAAAATATTCTAAATGTTTTGTGTAAAATTCATCACACAGTTCACAATACCCGTTCAATAAGCATTGTAATGGCTACGCTATAATTCATGTCACCAGCACAACAATTCCCGTCCTCTCAACCCCTCCCTGTCAACAATCGAACGAAGGGGCCAGCCAGCACCAATCCGTAATGCAGTGACGGTGTGGCAAACTTTTGCATACTTTTTGCAACCACATTGGCCGGGGCGATGGGAGAAATTTATGGGTACGGATGTTTGGTCCATTTAAGATGAACAAACGTAGCTACAAGCGCCGGTTCAACACAAGAAAAGGGTAAAGAATGATGCCGTAACGGTGTGAGCGGGTGTCCTCGCCGGCCAGACAGCGCCCGCTGCAAACTCGCCGACTGGCCGAATTGGACGCCAATAAATAACAATAACCGTGCTGCCAATTTCACTCAGTGCAAGTTTTTCCATCCGGTCGGGTCGGCGCGATCGGCTGGAGGGAAAACTCAATGAGCCATGCGGTGGAAGCGTGCGTTTGTGGGCGGGGAGGGGAGCAAGAGAGGAACTTTGGTATGGCTAGTGAGTAGCCATTTAGGTTGGGAAGTCCAAAGCAACCCTGTAAAAGGACGAGTTGGTCCATTGTGCGGCAATTCTTTCGTCTGTTCGAACGCGAGACCAGCAACGAAATGTTTGTGGTTATTGGAAAATTTGCCAACTACAAAAAAGGGAAAACTTTCCCATATGATACTGGAGCGATGATGTGCGGTAGATCCTGTTTCCCCTAAGAAAATCTTGTTCGAGGAGTAATAAGCAATAGATCGGCAGCAGCACAACTGACTTATAATGCCGGCAGTATGAAGAGACCGAAGGAATAGTCTTTTCCTTTTCGCGGCGTGACCATGGATCGTCCGACAGGCGGAAACCGTTTGCTGGCCTCCATTTTCGGTTATTTTTAGTTTATTTGTCGATTTCCGGACGACAATAAATAACCCCCCGGTCGGCGGTGTGCCAATAGGGACTGTTTTTCAACTCTCTCTATCTTTCTCTCTTTGGTCGCGTTCTGTTTTTCTTCCTTGCCCGATCCGAAGACGACCTTCATTCACTTTCACCGTGACCGATGAAAAACATGAAAATGACCTCCCACTCCTCAACTATTGTTGCAGTTAAGAAACCCATTTCGGTCGGTCGTCATTTCCGGAAGAGGAAAAGCAAGGGAGAAAAAATCGTTCCCACCAATCGATCCAGGGAAAAGTAGAATGAATGGATGGAAAATTTCCACCCAAACCGTATGACGGACTTATGGACCTAGGGGAGGCCATTGTAGGAGACCAACGTTGGAACCGACGAAGGACATGTTTGCTGTTTTGTTCCCATTCTAGAGCGCGTGGAAGCCAACTTTCTTCATTTTGCTAATTTCCTGTTACGACATGCGGAACCACATGTCCATGGAATAACTTCCGGTCGATCAACGGCTCGCTTGGTTTCGGGGAAAATTCGCCCCACGAGCGTCGATGACATGGGAGGAGTTGAGAAATATGCTCGATGGGCAAGGTTGAGTGCAGTTTTACTCCAGCGTGAAAGAAGTTTTTTCGAAGTTATGCTGCGAATCGCTGGCTGCATTATTCTTTTATATTTTTTAATTTTTGAACATGATTGCAACTTATCCAAAAGGATATTGTAAGGTGGTTATAAGTACTTAATTTTATTTAAAACCGTAAATTAATCAATCATTTATATTGTTTACCTTCAAGAGATTTTGATTGCATCGAATAACCGAACTGTTGGCTATTAGTTTTCCATACTTCAATCATTAATACATACAAAATTAGATGAAATCTTTACAATACAAATGTTTACATATATCCTACCCATCGTCTTCCAAACTTTTAAGACGTTGGAGAGCAAAAGTATTGCGCGTGCAATTTTGTGCCTCATGACCCCCGGACGGATACTGGCGTAGCTGACTTTTACCGATTTGGTACCAATTTCACCCCTATTCAATCGTAAATTTGCCGGTCTGGAGGCATTATCGACCATCAGTCGCTTCATTTACCCGTGACAATTTAAAAAAATAAAAGTAGACACACATTAAGCCTCTGCCGTCCGCGAAGAAGCAAAAGTAAAAACTTAAAAGCCCGGATCACCCCGAAAAGTGACTCCTTTTGTTGCAACCCTTTATTTCACCCGAGTGTACCACCGGGAAACCACCGAGTTTTCCGATTCCGATATTGGCCGATGGAAGCTGAGCCCTTCGCGTCTGTCGATATTTTTGGGATCGGTTCCGGAAGCGAGGTGATCCAGGGGCAGCGTCCAGCCGCCGGTATGCCTGAGCGCGGCAGATAAAAAAGAAAATCGGGAAAATTATGTAATTTATAGCTTATCCGTGTAAGCCAGCGCTATCCGGGGGTACACGGGATGGAAGCGAAGAAGTAGGGAAAAGTATGGAAACGTTAGCGCGAGGATTTTCCATTCGCCGCGTCCTCGATGGGTTCGCGATGCGGCTCGATGGCAGGATATTGACACATGAATTATGAAAGGGTTGCTTGGCCAGACCATGCGGGGTAAACGAGCGAGTGTTACTTACCGGAAGATATCGTGCGTGTGTGTCTGTGCGTATGAGAGGTTTTAAAATGAAAAACATAAAATGCGTTACGATTCGACGAAACTCGACCGTTTTTTTACATCGAAATTCGAACGCACGAGAAGGGATGAATCGGCAAGGTTCATCGTTTGCTGATAGATGGTATAAGTAGAAGCGCTTTTTGTTTATAAACATTGTTGAGGTCATCGGTGAAGCTTACTATTAATTTAGCTAAGAGGCAACATTTTGTGATACAACTTTTCTTTTCATCGGACTAATGCGTCCAAATGGATGGAAAATACTAAGGACGAATTTTCCAAACGGTTCCGATGAAACAACCGATCGTAAATCCTTCCGGAGAGGGCACCCTTAAGAATTTGCTGGGTCTGAGAAGAAAAAAAAAAGATGAAATACCGAAGGGAACGTAGATGTAAATTCATTCAATTTCAATTTATCAATTTCGATCCACCATTGCGTTGCGTATGACTCGAATGGTTTGGTACGGCTGGTGCAACTTTGTCGGCTGTTTTCCAAACCCCTACTTTTGAGAGGTGGACGGCGTTCAATCAGCATTATTATGTTTTTTTTTTCCTACCTCGAGAAACTTGTAAGAATGTAAAATAGCACCATAAAAAGTCGGTAGCAGGATCAAGGCTTGGGCCGTTGGTTTCGGTCAAAAGAGGACAAACTACCCACCCGGTGGACGCGAGATAACGATGGACGGTTCAGTCGTACGGACAGGTTAGGACCGCGACGTCCGACCGTGAACTGTTTTCATGTACGATTTTCTTCCCCTGCTTGTTCATCCACCGACCAGGAGACCACGAGTCGTTAACGGCGGTCAAAGGGAATCGTGATCCGGGAGATGGATGGAGGTAAAAAAGTATTGAATTTCATTTTTAACATTGAACTTCTTCCCATGGAACGGATGGGGAGTTGAAGTCTTTCGTAAGGAGTAAGGATTCCCTCCGTTGAAGGTAGTCAATGGTCTGGGCAATGTGGAAAAGGGGACATGTTACGAAGAAGTTCAAAACTTGAACAACTTGTGCTCTCTGAATCAAGCTAATCTTTGTGTGTTTAAGTATCTTTAATACATTTGTACACATTTTGCTGAATTGAAAAACATTTTTAGAATATGAAGGTATTGTTTATGATTTGCTTTGCATGCTGTATCAAAGGAGTTTTTATTTTTCGGGCTAAAAAAATTGCCTTTTTCTCGAGTTTTTCAGGTTTAAGTAATGTGATGATCATTATACCAAATTTTGGCTTAGAAATAGTTAATTTAGGTTATCGTGGTACCCCTTACCTCCTTCATACTGGTAAGCTTTAAAATATTTTGCAACATTGGACAGGTTGCATAGCGTGAAGAAATGTCTTCCGAAAACAGTAGTTTTTGCTAATACATTTACATTGGACCGAGGGCTACAAGCATCATTTCCAAGGATTGTTTACAAAACCGAAGGCAAAGACGCGTAACTAACGATTCAAACCATGTTTGTGGAAAGTACAATACAAGGATGAATGAGATTGGTTTTCCTCACGACGGATCCACAGCCAGACTAGCCCGAAACGACCCACGCCCGGCTGGGACCAACTCGTTCCACCAGCTCCCCCGGGGTGGCCAGGGTATCTTGTCGGGGCCAGCAATGTGTGTATGTGTGTGTATGTGTGTGTATCCTTCAACCGAGGGCACGAAGGAGATAAAATTCCACCATATAAAAACATCGTTCCCCGTAAATGGGGTCGATAATGCTACCCAGGAGAGTAGTTTGACACTCGTGCTAAATAAATGTGCACCGTTTCGGATCCGGTTCCGGGCGGGGAAAAAGAAAAACGAAGCAAATATTACGGTCTCGTTCGGTCAGCCCGGCATGGGTTGGAGTAGGGTTATCCATCGGTACGTGCTACGTGCCCTGGAGTACACGGAAGGCCGGACCGTGCGGTGTGGCTTTTGGGCAGTGGATGATTTTATATTCGTATAAATTTTATATGAAGCACGGTGGACGTGGCGCTGGACTGAAGAGTTTTTCGTTTGGCCATAAGTTGCGCCTGGAAGACGGTATTCCATGTTCCAGTACCGTCGATGGTGTCCATTAGGGGAACGCTCGTTATCGATGCGAAATTCCCTGGACTGGCTGGTTCCATCAATTTCCGCCTTTTTGCTAGCCCCTCAGACTGTTGCCACTTGGACACATTGGGACAGTTTTTCCGAGTGCAAAAAGTAATTAAAATTCGTTCCACTTGACAGTCGGTCGAGGGTCGCCGCGGGTGCATGATTAATGGATGGATGGCTGGATGGATGGATGGATGGATCGATGGTCGAAAGCCACTTTGTCCGCTTCGACCAGTCGCGGGACCACTCCAGAACTTGTGGTCTTTTTCCTCCGTGTCCGCGCTCGGCTGTCAATCGTTAATCGTCCAGCTCTAATTGGGGGAACGCCTCAATCAAGTCGCGCTGAAAATTCGATCGATCTGGTCTCGAATTAGAGTCTCGCGTTCATAAATCAAATCTCGATTTGATGTAAAATGGTACCGAAAAACTTTCCAAACGGACAGTTGAAACTCGCTTCGAATGTACGTTTGATTGAAATTGATGGTGTTCCGATTGAGGATGGTTGTGGATGTGATGGAAAAAGGGTTTTCCTTTGCGGTCAATAAACGAGATTATGGGATTGAATTTCGGGTTTTTCACGTATCTTTTGTGGAAGGTATGAATTTGACTTTTCGTAATTGATACTCTTTCCTTAAAAATTGAAGAATGATTAATTGTATTTTTTCTCTTCATTTCAAACAAATGATAAATTTAAATTTTGTTATTATCGATACTAAGGATTATTGTTCAGTTAATGAAGTTATAAAATATGAAGCAAGGTTAACTTAAATTATAGCGCTGAAATAAAACAGTTTGATTTGGACAACCAATTAAAAGCAATTTGTTTTTTCCTAGATTCCTTCGAAGAACGAGCCAGAATGTCTGAGAATGTCTCGTATTTCGTTTGTCCGCACGGGGGACAAAATTGGAATACATTTGCCATTGCGACGAAGCCGAAGAAGCGTACGAGCTTCTTATAAAGCTAATCTCACTGAGTATCACCAAGCTCTGGACACACTTTGGAGCATCTTTTCTATTGGTCCTTTGAGTTTGGTCGAGAAAATGGAAAATGTGACCCCACATGCCGTACACACATACACACGTACACTGCTAATACGATGAAATCCTCCCAGGCGGCGTTTCGGCTGCGTTTTTAGTCTCATCGTCCTTCGTGGACTCTTGGTGCCCTCGGACGGTTCGTATATCCTGATAAGGATGATGTATGCCACCGTCATACAATAAACTTAATTTATTGAATATAATACGGACAAGGCAAGTCGGGCTGGCAGCAGGACATGGGCAAGAAGAAGAAAAAAAGAATAGTCTAGCATCCATTCCATACCCCGGCGTCGAATCACAGCTGGCCAGATGGAGCTTGCTTGGGGAAATGTTGTTGCGGAGAGAAATCTACTGTGTAACCAAATGAGACACATACATAATGTGTCCATTCTACATATAGTGGATAGGGGGTAGGAAAGAGCGGTGGCTGGGAAGAGAAAAAAATAGAAATAATAAATAAAACTTGGAGGCTCGAAGTCTGACAACTACACGACACGAGCGCACTCGCCAACGTCCAACCACCCTCGAGCAAACGTAGTCCGGATTTTTCCACCACTCTTCGGGTGGCAGGAAAATGGATGAGAATTGAAATGGAAACTCAATGCTGAGGCAGGAGAAACCAACGTGGAAACGATGTACAAAAAGCAGAAGCAAAAAATGCCGCGCCGAACGATGGGGAGCCCCGACCAAACGGAATGAAAAAGATAACATTCGTTTCATCAAAATTCAAAACCATTTTCCATACATCATCGCCGGCGCTGGTGTGTGATGGTTCGGCCACGCATAAATCTTTGGCGACTCATCTTTTTTTTTCCCGTGCCCAGGCAGGGTGAGTTTTATTTTTGTGGCTCGCGTACTAGCCCACCCCCGTCTCGTAGCTTGTCACTGTCACTGGCTCGGTTTCCAGGCCGACCTCTCGGCCCAATACTTCTGCTCCGGCTTGTATTGCTCGATTTTGTTTCCCCGTTCATGTCTCTTGCTCCATGCAGGAGGAGGTGAACGTGTGGTCCAAGCAAATCATCCTACCACATTGGCTATTTTTCTAAAAGCCTTATAAGTATTTTTTTCCCCAGTAGCTTATGTACCTCACATCGCCTTTATCTCTCCAACATGCGAAACGTAGAGAATCGCTATGGCAACATGACGAAGCGTTGGTTTGCAGCATTGCAAAAACCACGATACAAAAGGGATAAGCCTTTGTTGCAATCGCCTGTTCGTTTGGTAGTCTCTTCTTTTAAATTTACTGAGGAACGTTTAACGATAATTTCAAAGCAAAAGAACGCCAACATGCAGCTTTAAAAAATGCGCAAATAAGTAGCAGTGAGATATGTACAGTACAGTAAACATGTACCGTAAAAATTTTGTCTTGGAACACTTTTCAACAAATTGTCTGAATTTGCCACATTGAATGCGCGATAAGATTCAATAAAACGAATCATAATCAACATGAACGACACTATGTGCGAAACCGCAGATAAAAGTTGATTTATAGATAGTAGAAACATGCATATGATGAAGGGTTAAAAAATTTGATTAATTGTGAGATATGATTACTAAAAGCTACTATACGAACATGGGAGTATGCAATAGCCGAACAGTTAAACTTGTTAGTAAATCATGTAACGAAGAATGAAAAAAAGGAAAAGCAATAAAATAATAAAAACAGACCCAGACAAAATGGATATTAGTCAACAACTGTTAAACGACTGTTAATAAAAGCAATAACACAACACGATAATAATAAGCGGTACACTCGATGATTAAACTGAGAGATTTCATGTTGAAACATTCTTTCCTATTCTCAAATTTTTAAAAAATTCCAATCCTTAAGGAGATGAACTTGTATATAAACATGCTTACTCACACATTCTCCCAACGTATACTCAACCAGAGCCATTAGCCGAGCTGCCCATATGTCGGTGGTGGTTGTTCGTTCCGTCCATCCGGTTCCAGATGGGGGATGCTCATCCACTATTCATCCATTTCCTTCCGCTAAATTAACGCATTCCTGTAAGCTGAAGATAATTCAGTGACTATTCATGTTTCCCTACGCAGTACCTTTCTCGGTGTCGACGTACGTTCCGGGTCGGGGAGGATCGCTGCACCCTTTGACGAGTGTTTGAATCCGCACGGATGCCGCGCTACACCGGTTCCAATTCCGATGGTGTCCTGCGATATTAGAATTTTCAAGGGAACGATATTTGAATTTTACCTTGAAGATTCGTTTTTTTTCAAAGGACTGCAGAAACCGGCGTGGGCCATGGGACACCAGAGGGACTTTCATTTTTTTATGCCTTGTCATCGCCATCGCTTTGTAGTGGTTCTGTTATTTTTTATTTATTTATCATTGTATGTTTGGAAGGCAAGGCTCCGGTGAAGGTGAGTTGGATGCCCTTCCCTTGTAGAAAAGTTTACAAGCATTTACTTTTAATAAACTGTGACAACGACCATGACGCAGCACTGGTACGTGCAGGAGAAACCGAACAATGGCCATCTGTGGAACCTAAACTTTTTTTCTATCTGAGTTGGATGGCAATTTTATTCATCGGGCATTTTCGGAATGCAACCACCATTTTGAAATTATTCGAGAATAATATAGAACATGTAGAAATACATCTTTGTAGATATATTCTAATATGTTGATAAAAGTAACAGTATGAAAAAGAAACGAATAGAGTAGAATATTTCAGGCAGCTAGATAAAAAGGTCCACCTGAACTTTTCTTCAATAATGTAGCAAAACTTTAGCAAATTTGCCAAGATTTCCCGAAGGTCCATTTCGGTCAATCAACGAAGAATTTCTCTTCGCCGAACAAAGTTCTGGTTCGGGTTCCGAGTTTGGGGTCTCCTCGAATAACCCAGATCCGTCCAGGACGCCCTGGTTCCCATCGCCAATGATGATGCATCGAAGAGTGGATTAATTTTCCTTGAAGGAAAATTAATTGATTGAAAAAGTCCCCCAGGTCGGGACCATCGTCGTCACTGCGAACCGGTCCGAAACCGCAATCCCTCGAAGCGAACCGATTCCAAATCGAAGCCGTATGATTGCCGGAACGTGGCAAGAGAAAGCTGGACATGGCGGAGAGTGGTACGCGGAGGGGGGACGCAGAAAGTTGGACTTTCCGGGCAGGACCGGGCAACCGACTCGAGGCAAAAGTTCTGTCCGACGAAACAAAAACAAACTTTCCACAATTTCCATTTGTTGGCACTCGACGGCAGTGTCCCCGGAGAGTTATCCTTGCTAACCGTGTCCCTTCGAAGGACTTCGAACGTTAAGAGGAATGGAGAAGACCACCCTCTCATAGCTGTTCTCCCCTTTCACTCCCAGCATTGGTCGTTGTTTTGAGGTATCGGACAAACGAAATAAGACGAAGGTTTTTGTGCAGCGAAGTTGTGTTCTGGTTCCAATCCAAAGAGTTTCCACATTTCCCAGAGGCCACCGGTGGCGTTTCGTTTTTCGTTTCCAACAATCTCTTCGGGCGCTGACCGTGATGTGGACGGAAAGTTTTTTCCAAACTTACTGGAAGGATGGACGGTGGCATACGGACTCTGTTGGATGGGAAAAAGAGATGGGATCTGTTTTGGTTGCGGGGAAGTTGGTGGTGTTTGCTGGAGCGTTTGCCGAAGGCGAAACTTTTGCCATATGCAAAAACGGACCGGTTTGAACATAAATGGACGCATAGAACGCATTGTGGGTTTTTGTAATCTCATTTGGGCCATGTTGGGAGCACCCACTGGAAGGGGCAGCTTGAGGAATAAGAACGCTCTTAAAGTGTTTCGAAAATCTAGATAAAGGGTGGATAGTTTGGACATTTCTAATGACGGGATAGTAACAGATACGAGAAATTCAAGGCAGTTTATTCCTCAATGAGGGATATTTTATTTCGAAATTTATACCAATAAAATGTTTTAAAAATATAGAAAAGGGGTTAATGTTTCCGAAAAAGATTTTTCAGCTCTTTGATTCACACGTTCGTTCAAACCATTTTTGTTAGTTGTATTTACATTTTTGTAAATATTAGATCGAATCTCATTCGGATTTGTTTAATTTTAACGATGGTTAAACATAAACGATTGCCCATTTTCATAGACTTAGGATCTTGAAATTAGTCTGGGTAATTAGCGATCGTTTGTTCTGACTTTAACGACCATATATTTTGACGTACCTTGATTTTGACAAATCAATGCAATTGAGGGAAAATGAATCGATAGACGGCAGATTAAACGATTGTTGAATAAACAAATCCGTATCCGAATCCACCTATTATGTTAGTGTGCCGTGTTTAACCCTTCCCGAGTATGTTAATCTATATTTTAAAAAGGTAGTTTCTTGTAACAATTACTTTTTTTCAAATAATTCAAAGTTTTTTAAAGAAAATGTGTGTGTATTATAAAGCTTAATTAGCCAAATTGGTTGGCTTTTGCACATTCATTTCGCTCGCTCTTTCATTGTATTGAATTAATTATTCAGTTAAGTTGGAACTTCAAAAATCACTATCTCTGCTAGAATGATGAAAAAGATAAAAAGATGAAGATTTTATTAACAAAATTGTGAAAAGTTCAGTTTTTATTTATATTATTCGTTTTAGCAAATGTTTTTCGGTGAAATAAGTAAAACTACCATTTGCCAACACTATGTGAAATTTTTTATCTTGTGTGCCTTTCTTTCTAACGACAGTAGCTTAAATTAAATGAATGAAAATTATAATCAATAGAAGTATTGGTGGAATTTAGTTTTCCAACAATCGCCTGCACAAGAAGAAAACTGTTTTTCACTAAGAAAATTACTATTACACCACCATCAGGGAATGAGGCAATTTTCCAGAGATGGGGGAATACGTGCACTTGGTCGGTTCAAAAATTACTCGAAAATGAAAGACAAACGAGTAGTCTCAGCTGCTGCCGGCCACAATCTTGTGGGATGAGTCTAATGCTCATCGTCCGATCGTACAACAATGCACGGGGACGGTAGAAAACACTACCGAGGGAAGCGGGATGGGGCGGGAGACGCTGTTTCATAATACAACCATTACACGGGTCGCCGGAATGTTGTGCCGTATCCGTGTCACATCCGTGCACACGCCTCGCCAACTTTCACTCGGAAGCTGATGCTGCTTTTGTGTGCCTCACTGTTTTTTTGTTTCATATTTTTATTACACTAACTTCCCTCCCCCCATTCGCGCAAAGGGAGAAAAACTTACCCTCCACAAAGGGACGGCACACTGGAAAAAAAAATGGCAGGGACTAGGATCGGAGGAAACAAAAACGAGGAAAAAAGGAAAAACGGACAAAGTAATAACATACCACCCCACACAATATTCATGCGGCCATGTGCGGGCCAAATCAATTTCTAGGAGCAAAAACGAGAAAAAGGAGGGCGTGTGAGAGAGTAGCAGATAGGATTCAGAAGTAGAAAAAAAACTCTTATTTTACCACTCACACACGCGTTCTACGGAGGGTGCGCTCCGGCCCCGAAGGGAGTAGGAGTGGACACATTCCGGTTAGGGTGTGTTTGTATACTTTATACCAGTCTCGTACGCCAGAAATGCTTGTCCTTTTTTGCCCAGTGCCGGCCAGCGGCGATGGTGTTAGTGGTTGTCCATTATGAATTTTCCCTCGCCGGTAGCGGTAAGGCTGGGCCGAGCATTGGGAAATGGAGGGATTTTCTTTCTTTCGGTTGACCGTTTCTGGCTCGGAGGAGGGAGTCCACTGGGATACGAGCTAGGGTTTGGCAGTGTTGGTAGTTGTTACCTTCCGCCCGCCCCTAGGGATGGATAGGTGGGGGAGAGATGGAAATGGCGGAAAAGTGTCCAGCAAAAGGGACAGGGCCATGGATTGTGGACGGTATGCGATATGCGCGTGTCCTGGTTTGGTTGGACACTCGGATGCGATATCAGTCCGTCCGGTGCCAACACACATGCAGCAAGGGTTATCTTTACGACTGCGTCGAATCGGTTATCAGGTAGCAACGGTATGTGTTTAAATGTTCACAGTTGAATGTAAAGGATAACGTTGGCAACGATGGAAAAGGTATGCAAATCTTTTCCTTTTGCCGGAGGAAATCAGAATGGAAAAATTGATTTGTCTACAACGTGTTTTACGAGGATTTGTTGGCAGTAGATCCTAGTTTAGTTGGATTCGTATTTTGGAACGTAAAGCAGGAAGAATTAGAAATTGTTATCGAGTAATTTCGGACAAGCAATAAAGAAATTCCTACTTATCTACTTGAAGTTGCTGAAGTATTCAGATTGGTTGGATAAAAGGATGTCGTGATTGAAATCTGTAACAGAAACTAGAGTTTTTTGAACACCCAAATAGAACAATGATGAAAAAATGGCACATGTTAAGGAACGTATTGTACTTAAACTTTACTTTAATGTACACCCTAAGGTTTTAAAACTTCCAACGTAGCTCTAATGCCACATTGCAGACACCATCTAAGCCAGGATTTGACCATGCAGATATAACGCTGACCCTCCGAAAGTAAAGCGTTAAACCACAGTTCAGTACAAAAAACCATCCCTCCCATGAGAATGCAAATCACCCTCCCGTGACCGGTGGGAAGATGACTTCGTTAGACAAAAACTAGCCAACACACACAACCGGCATATGCACGTGGGTAAAAAGACGAGGGGTGACCATAGATGTTGAGGGAGAGCCAGCAAAAAAATAACACATTACCCAAAATTGACCGTCATGAGGCAGCTTTTCGTGACACCCACACCGGGCGAACCGCGTCCCGCATGCAAAACTGATGACACGTGCCTATCGAATTGGATTGGTCTTTTTTTTCGGAGATGGAGAAATTTCTTTTTTCTAGTTCTGCCAACCGCTGGGGTTTGGCTGAAGGTTTATTAAATTTTCCTCTCTGGTAGCGCATTGTTTGTCCTTATTTTATGGAGGTTTCAGTACACGCTTCGTTCGGCCCGTCTTTGATGAACAGCATATGCGATCAATGGGATGATGCTAAATGCGTGTGAAAAATAAATTGAACTGATTCAGTAAGGTTTGTTTGAATTTTAATATATTTCCCACCCCTAAGAATAATCGGGCGACAAGAGAAATGGACAAGAATGAAAGCAAAATACGGGTCGCTCGAAATTCGGTTGTTCTGGTGGTCTTGTAAGGATGTTTAAATTAGTTAACATTTGATTAGTTTTCTTTACCAAAGTTTTAGTTTTTCTTTCAAAGATATCGAAAAATATCTTTGAAAAAATAGAGTGCAATCTACACCTTGGTGAATTGTCAATCTTCAATAAACGTTAAAAAGTCCATTTGAGGCACTACAAATGTTTCAAATCTAGTAGAAAGTACTAGATTTACAAATACTGTTATCCTTTTTTTATTGCAACCATAATTTATATAATAGTTGTTGAAACCACAATAGTAGTGGTTTATTGAACATAAGGATCATGAAAAACGAAAATTAGAGAGGTTTGAGAATTCCAAAACAATACAGTTTCCATAAGGCACATTACTATTCACGGAGTTCTTTAAAGGAAGATTTCAAAAGTTTTACGCCGTCAGCCGAATCTAGATGCCCCAGATCTACCAGGAAAGCGGCGACAAGAATCTCACGCACTCCAATACTTTTAACATGTTCTCGTTTGTTTGAGTTGTGTTTGACTCGCGTCCAGCACCCAGCACAACGGGGTGTACCGAGAAAAACCTGACAGGGAAAACTTTCCAAACCCCTGGTAGAGAAAGAACAACCCCAAACCTACTCCAAACCAATCGATGAGCAGCAACTCCGGCCAACACATCGTCCCATCATCGGTACGCAACGGCATATCACTCGGCCATGGACGAGGGAGCACACGTTTGAAGCACACAATCTATCGTCCACTTAAACTGCCAGCGAAGGTGAACGCGTCCGGGAAATCCGGCAACATTCGTAAGGTGGGTTTTCTATTTTCAAACCAGCCCGGTTGCTACACCGGGGTGAGTCCAGCCAGTGGCCGTGTTTGCCAGGGTCGGTGGAGTGTTTCGGTGGAGAGGAAATAAATTCCACATCACGCCAAAACTCATCCCCCGTTGCCTGGACGTGGAACGAATCACGGGCCCGTAAAGTTAAGTGAAGTGCGTCGGGCCCGGTTCGGAAAGGACTGCAAATAAATTTGTAAGTCCGTGCAAATAAAACTCCCTGGAACGCGGTCGGAAATACTGAGAATAGTTTCCGTACCAGCGACGATTGGTTTTGTCCGTGGGCAGGGAGTTTAAGTGGAAGTTTGCATGTCGCAAGACGTGACGTGAGCGGACGGACTCTTCGAAGCATATCGTATTGGATTTTTATTGCCTTTTGCACCGATCGCAGGTGAACGATGGAGATAAGTATCGTGAGTGTTCTGCATACGAGCTAAAGCTGGGCGTCAAATATTCGATTGATCTCTCGGTCAGCGTTGGCATGGTTAGCATTATCTTCAATTTTGATTTACTCACCGCCTACTCGGGAGTCAGCAACTCTGTTCCATTTTGGCAAGAAACCGTTCGGCCAAGTCTATTCACACATACACACATACAGGCAGCACTTTCGCAACGAGTCCGCACAAATGGAATGGAAAACAGAAGTCCATTATCGGTATCATTCAATACTTTGCAAATAATCCGCTCCTTTGGCGAGGTCGCGCGTGTGACACTCGACCCGGCCCAAACTGAGGGCGGAACGGTGGGGAAATAACATCCCGACTCAATGTCGTGGCGCCCTAGAGCACCATGGTTGCCTGGTACGACACGTCGCCTGCTAGGTCCTGGCAGTTGGTCCGCCCGTTTTCCGGTACCGGTAATGGACCCCACTGCGTTCGACATTCATCAAACAACCGTTGGTGGGCGGCTTTTTTTTCCTTCTGCCTTTGCTTGTTCGTCGATGTTGTTGATTTTAAATTCTCGCATCGGGTTCGGTGCGTTTCCATTTCGCCGCAAAACGCACGAGGGCTTGTCCGGGCCGGGCACCACCCACTATCCCCAACCCATCATCATTGCGACGACCTCGACCAGGGCGAAACATTCGGTCCAGCGTGAGCCACCCTCCTCCAACTGGGATAAGGATGTTTGTTTACCTTTGTGCCCTACGGTATGTCATGTAAATGGCAACTTTGACAATGGACGAAAATGGCTACCACAAAAGAAAGAACGAAAAAAACAGGCCAACCCGAATGGGTTTTTTGCGGATGAGAGAGGGAGAGAGAGGAAACTTGCGGGAGGGATAGAGTGCGAGAGGACTGTGCATGGCGGAACAAAGCAGACGAAAGTAGCAGGGAAAGCATCAAATATTTGTACATTTTTCCGCTACTTTGCGGTTGGTTTCTGGTTCCAATTGTGTTGTCAGCCTCGCCTCGCGGACCCGTACGTGTGCCAAAAAGGATGTGCATGTACAGCTGCCGTAGTGTAGGTGTGTCCCAGGCTGTTCCCAAGCTATGGGCAGGACGAGTGAAATTTGATAACGCAGAAGAATTAAGTTATTCGCGTATGTAAAATAGAAATCGAAACAAAAAGAAATCACGTGGAAATTCGACACGTAGAGCAGTAGATGAGTAGATGAAATCATGAAAAATGTACATATTCCATTTCAATTTTCAGAAAAACACATTGAAAAGGACGAAATGTTTTGTTCTTGATTGAAAAATCAATGAGTTCATTAACATTGGTTTGCTCTTCGTGTTTATAAATGTAAAAGAATATTACCCTTTATTGTTTGTTGTTCAGTTTAATGTATTATTTTCTCTAATATAAATGTAAAAAAATAAAATTAAAATCGATACACTTCTTGTTTATGCGATTTTGTCTGGTTCGAAGTAGTTTTAAGAACGTCAATGTATCATTCGTGGACCGTTTTTATAACATCAAATAAATTTATAAAGCTCATTAAGGAGATTTTGAATCAGTGAAAAGAACTACGAAAGCAAATTCGTCGACTAAACAACTTGTTCATCATCTTTCGTTCAAGCAATCACAAGCAAGTCGTAGTGTTTTATCTTCTAAATGCAGCTCGTAGTAATACATCATCAAAACTATGCCTAATTTAATCAACTAAGACGGGATCCGATATCTGTGAAAAAATAAGGTCAAACCGTTGTAGTAACATCCAAAAATTATGTATGTATGGTAGGTATAAAACACAGGTTATGTAGTTTTGTAGTGCTTCACGAAGCTGTATACACACAAATTATCCGTTAGAATCTTGACCCCTCAAATGTCAATACAAACTTTGCTAATACTTCTCGTTTCACAGCGTTATCGATCTAACCGAATGACGTTCTTTTTAAAGACAAGAAGGAACACAATTTTAAACAAACCTCCATCCCTTCCCGGAACGGCGCATTAAAGTATAGTTTAATTATTGTTGGAGCTTTAAAGCGAAAGTGACTCCTGCTTAATGTCGTTTCCGTCGGCCGGATTTGTTTTTTTTTGCGTCATTTCGGTTAGAAAGAAAAACTCAACCTCCGTCGGGATGGAGATGGCGAAATGATTGTTTTTTCGTTCCTTCCTAGCTGTCTCTCTTGTTTCGTCCTTGTTTGCATTGCCAGCGAAGCGCCCCTCGGCGCTGGCCCATTTTCGGGACCGTCTGGCGTGGTATCGATTTTTGTTCTCATTACCCTACCGAGCCGTGGATGCTGTGGATGCGGGCTGGTGGAGGTCAAGGGAAAGGGGAATGTCTCAAATGCAGACGCACTTTCATTCACGGATTCATGCTCAACGGTTTGTCTTTTCCCTCGCTTCCGGATCCTTTTTTGCTTGTTGCCACCTCGCAAACAATATAAAAAGGAATTGCGGAAAGAAAAGCGTGCAGTCCGGGGGCGAAGAAAAAGTTTTCCTTTGAATTATTTTTTTTTGTTCTTTTTTGCCGTCTACCGTCCCACTTTCATGGTTCTCTGTGTTTGAGTTTTTTTTACATTGTTTTCCCCAAAAGCAATCCATGGTCGTGAGAAAAGCGGCGCGAAGTGGGCACAAAACATCCGACACTTCGCGGGCCTCGGCGGAAAGTTTCCCTGGCGCCAAGCACAACTTCATCAGCTGATGGCTGCAATCATAAATTAAAATACATAAATACAGAGAGCGCGAGAAGTGAGAGAGAAAAAAAGGGAACAGCCGAGCCAAGGCGTAGGACTTCCGACACCGACGCCGTGTTCGCGGCACTTGACGTGGAAACGATAAAAAATACGGAATACTAAAAATAAACGCGAAGCACGTCGGCTCACCGCCACTTCCAACGTTGCACGATTTTCCCGACTTTCTCCGCGTTCGAGTCCTTAGCCCGTCGCAGTGGGCGGAAAGGTGTGGCGGCGGGAGGGGTACTTTATGGCCGGCACCAGTTCAAGGACGGAACGGTACGGCACTGCTCGGCATTGCGCTTTCACTCGCGGTTCCTTCTCGCGGGCTTTTATGTATTGTTTACATCATTTGCATAGCGAAAGTGTACGGTGCTGGCCCCGAAGTCTGGCGTGGAAAGTGTGACAAAACGGTCTGTGTGAGTGAGTGTGGTGCGCCAGCTGCTGATACCGAAAAGAAAACGGTTGGAAAATAGAGTAGGAAAAAACAAGAAAATTCCCGCCAGCAGCAACAAGAGCAGTTTTTATTCGCGAAGTACTTTGGACGTTCTTTTTTCGTCTCGTGGATCTACGGAGCAGAGCAGGCCAAGAAAGGAAAACTCCGTGAGCGTAGAACAAGGAAACTGTCTGCTTCGATGACGTGCGGTTTGATGAAAAGGATGACTTTAAACGTTTTCCTTGCACGTGGTGGTAAAGGAACGAGATAAACTTGAAGTCAAGTGAACGCAAATAAAATTGCGCTGGATAGAAAGATGCAAACTAAATAGACACAAGAATCAAGAATAAAACCTCGTGAAGCGATGAAACCCTTTGGAGATTTGGATTCTCTCAGCAGTTGGTTTTTAAAATTAAACTTCATCAATAGACTAAGTTTTGAGCTCAATAAGAGAAGTGTTTCACTAGAGTTCAAAGAATGTTGAACATGAAGCAATATAAAGAGTTTAAGGAAATGATATTTCCAAATTTTTCTATCAGACAACGCAGACACAAACGCACACATACACACACACACATGCACACAAAGAACCATTTCTTTGTGAACCGGACGAAGCTATTTTCTGCGACACGTTAATCTCACAATGTATGGTCCGGGCCAGGACGAACGAACTGAACCGGCGTGCCACTACGCTTTCTGTGAATCCTCGGTCCCTTACTTTTTCCCCATCCGGAACATTTCCGACAACGTCCCTTCCCCACGTCCCAGGCCGCAACCAATACTAACGGCACGCGCGGCCTCGCGGGTTGAAAATAAAATGACGGATTTCTTCCCCTCCCGGCCGAAACAAGGAAGGAAGGATAATGAAGCGTAAGGAAACGACACGCATACACGCGCACACAAATGGGAGGGGAAATTAATAACTGTTGGAAAAGCATTTCTCCTCGCAGGACTGTTCTTCTCGAGTCTTGTTGGATTGCTGCTGGCGCGATGCTAGCGCCAAAGGATATACCGTGGCGAGTAGAAGTACTAGCAGCACGTTTTAATTCACGTTCGATTGATGGACGACACTGCGTAATGGATTAAAAGTAATTAGATGTGGTTAAATATTTAAATATTTTGTATCCATGCATCCACGTGAAGTGAGTTTTATTTAACAAATATTTTATATTTTAGTGTTAGCTTTGAAAGCTTCCCTCAATTTAAATAGTTTTTGTAGAACTCATGCTTCTGCGGCCTTTATAACAAATCATCTCAAATTGTTCCACACCATGCCATGTTTAGTCCGCTTCAGGACCGCGTCGAATCGGCCATTGTCGCCAAAAACCGTTGCCACCACTGCTACTCCAAGCTGCCGGTGCCGATTACCGGGTGGACTTCCCAAAAATCATTCAAATTAATGCGTCCCATTTTTTCACGCCCACACGTTCACCGGTCCAGATGGTTGGACGAACCGAGAACCGCCAGACGGGAAATGATATTTCCACTTATTGAATTCGGACCGTCCGGAAAACTCCGGACGATCGGTTTCCATACGCGGTCCCTTTTCCACGACCGTTCCCATGCCTCAGACTCTCATCAATCTCCGCCAAATGGTAAGCGCCGGTACGGGACGCTTTTGCTTAATCCTTTCCCTCTCACCTACCTCGTTACCGTTCATTGTGCGTTTGTAAACCATACCGTGCTTGTCATCGTTTGCATCGTCCTGAACCATTACCCACCGTCGATGGCCCTCCGAGGAAATCTCCGTCTCGGGAGTCTGCTGATGGCAATGATTTACCTGGGGTTCAAATTTCCGATGGATGCGTCTTTTCAAAGGGCATGGGATGCGGTGGTTTGGCCAAAAGTTTTTTTTCCTTCCCCCTTTCCTTGAGGAGCTGCTCGAGGTAGATCCGGCTGCTTTAAACAGCGAACGGTGTGTGGAACGGATTTTCAATTTGCTGTCCAATGTCACTCGATCGAGACGAGTACATGCCCTTCAAAGGCCGGGACGCTGGATTGAACGCGGGCGAAACACGATGACCGAAAGTTAAAGCGTTACATCATACAGCATTAATTAATTAATTTATCTTCTTCCTATTTATGTCACCGTGCGTGTTTCCCGATTGTTGGTATCAGGGCGTCCGACACCCTTTTCGGGTGGCAAACTGTTTGCCCGAGGGCTTAAAGTTTACCGTTGCTCGTAGAAAACAGGCATGGGGCGAAGGGGGCGGTGGGAAGAGGGGATGGTTTACCACGCCACTAGGAATATTTGGATCAGGGGCTTAGCGGGTGACGAGTGGCCGTCGGCGATAAAAAAGGCAACTCATTCGGGATCGGAGGCGTCAGGGTGCGTCTTTACCTAACCGATTAATCCTTCCAATCAACTTGAAGCGAAACTGGGGGTGGGTGGTGGACACACAACGGTTCTGTTAGCATTTCCACTACCAGAAGGACATCCCTTCGGACGCCATCTCACCACCCTCCCGGTGTCGTACACTATCCAGAGTTCGTCGGCCGGACCCCTCACGGGCAATCCTGAGTGGCAGTGATGTTTCCTCGCACGCGAAAAACGGTCCACTTTTCACACCGTGACGAAGCTAGGGGAGAAAATGGCGCTGGTCGTCGGGTTGGGAGAGCGGCGTGAAACAACAGGAAGATTGATTGGTTCGGGAAAAGCAACTCAATATGGAAATGAAATGGATAAAGTGTTACTCTCGGTCCGGCATGCGAAACCCACGAGCGGGGTGTGGAGCGTAACGAGGGTGAGTGGGAGCGGGTTGAGGTTGCGATGTACTCTGGAACGGACTTGGTCCATTTGCTACCGTTTCGTTTCGCCAGCCGGCATTCTGGGTTTAGCTGTTGGCAAAACCGCTCCCGAGCATAAAATAGAGTGAAAATAAAGTGATCCTCTCTTCCTGGGTGGGAGGACCTTCCATCAAGCACGGACCGGTCCAGCACGATGGCCCCGGTTCCGTTGGCCACCCGATATCGGGACGGGAGTGACACGCCATGAAGATGAATTACGGGTGAAAAGCCGCATTTTAATTTAACTTCCAGCAGTTGAGTTGAGCGCCACCGAAAGAGCCGTCCCCAGTCAGTCGGGAAATAGTTTCCCACTACCAGGCCAGGGAGGGGATTTCCACTTGTCTCAAGTTTGGGAAAAGTATGTGTTAATTTTGACAGATAAATTGTCCTTCCAGAAGGGTGACAACATTCACGAGAAAATCCATGCAGGGTTGGCCGGAGACAATTTGGTTTTTTTTATAAGAGAAACCCTCCTGTTTGTTTTCTTTACGCTTTCCGGTTTTTGTTCCGATCATCTCATTTTTCTCCCCAAACGACACAAAACTGGTCCAGCGTGCTGCGGTCAGCGGAAACTGCTTTAAAAAAATCTTCTAGAAAACCGGATTATAATGATGAGCAAATTGAGATAAACAAAGTAAAGGTAATGCATATGTGAGTGTTTGGTAGGATTTTGAGATTCGTCAGCATCCGCTTTCGAGGGCACAGAGATTAAGTTCGGAGGTCAATTGATGTGAGGATGATACGTCACGTTGGTCAGTTTGTGGTTGGAGGAACAAACATAAATGAAACCTGTTGGCCATCGGATTCTGTTGAGGTGGCGAGGTCGTTTTGGGCTGGAAATTCCATGGAAACAAGTTTGTCTCCCTCTCGAACGATGAGTAGTATAATAAATTTGGATTTTGGATTTTGTTCCATTCGTGCTTGGTGATGGTAATAACAAGTTAATAAAATGTTTGACTTATGTTAATGACAAAAGATAATTAATGTATTAGTCCGAGATGCAAATTTGCTACATAAAAATTAGTAAAACATTCGATTTTCGGATGAAACCCAGTTGTTTTATACATGCCGCTGTTTACGGTGTTTGAATTTATGAAAGCTATTTCCAACTGTAACGTAAGTACATGTCATGCCAAATAATTTTTTTTTTACAAACACATTAAGTGTTTTAATGTTAACTTAAAGAAAAACAAAGAGACATTTGGCATACACATAAATTAATGGTTATGTGCTTGCGAATCGTATCAAAGTGAATTTGACTCCTTGGTTGGTGTGCAAGCAGGATCTCTCATTTACAATATTTTTTTTAAAATACATTCTTCCATATGAAATATTCTTAATATGCAAATCAATAAGTTATGATATATACTACGGTTTCATTATACACTAAAGAGATCCTAATAATTTTAAACATCGAGCATCAAACAGAGGTCCATCTAAAAGAAATATGCCCTAAAAGCGATGGAGGAATCGAAAGGATGACATCAACATATTTTTAATCATGCAATGCGAAGGATAAGGTTAGCTACAATGAGAAGTATTTGAAGTTTTTGTAATGCTTCAAATTTTCTAGTACTTTTGAGGTGCAAAAAACAAAGGTGCATCGAGAATTTGGTGGAGAATTCGGTTGAATGAAACCGGTGCATCCTTTTCGTCTGTCTAGTATAAACCTGGTCCTTTGCGACCCGTGTGGGAACACGCGAAAGGATAATGATGTCGCCCGGCAACGGTTGGTTGACGAGGTCAAATGAACACGAGACGGGTCTGCGGGCGGGCATGTCCCGTGTGCATGTTTTGTTTTTCACGTTGGAAAATCGCCCGCTTCCGTGGTCGGTGAAGCTGACGGGCTCACTGTGAAGCACCGTATTATGTTTCGTCCGGGATGCGAAAGGATGCAATTTTGCATCGAATTGCTGGAGTCCGCAGACCGTAGCACGGGGTCCGGAGTCCCTAGCGTGCCAGCGAGGAATGGTTGAAACGGAACCGTTTGCACCGGTTTCGAGAAATCCAGAAATGGTCGTACGAAGTGAAAGGTCCTTCGATTCGAAAACCGTTCCGCCCGTCTTAGTGCCACACACGTGGCACAGTCGCTTGGCTGATCAAAGCCAACAGCATCAAGGATGGCGAAACGCGAGAAGGGGCGCAACCGGAGCGTGGGTTGCATGGACAGGAATGAATTCAATTTGTTGGACGTCCCCATCTGTTCAATTATGATTGCACTCATGATGGGGACCCACGTTGGCCACGAGGAGTTTTCTCGCATGCTAGCCTTCGCCCGGTCGACCATTAGGCGAGTTCTCACTGCATCCTGCTCGGCATCCGCAAAGATGTCACGGTCACAGTGATGTCAAGCACGGGACGGACGACCAGCCGCCAGTGCAGTTGTGCATAATTTTAAATTGCTTCCGAGAAGCCACGTATCGTACAGGGTCGCACCGAGAAGCACACACATACTTCGCACCGGGTCACCGGTTTTACTGATACGAGCACTGACGGGCAAGGCACGTCCAAAGCTGACTGGCCAGGGTGGTCACATTTGCGTGGGTTCTCTTACCGTCATATGTAGAAGGAATGAAGGTTGCGCCTTGGTTTTTCCTGTTAAATACCGCCTCTTCTTGGTTATGAACCCCTAGATATAGTCTTAAAATTAACAAAATGTTGAATTTTCACCGTGTTTTACAGATTTTTGGTTTTGATGAAATTCCGCTTAAGTTTAAATAAAAACGGTATAATTTAATTTAATCAAATACGAATGAAAAACAAAAACAAACAAAAGTGCAATAAAAGTAAAACATTTTTTATCTATGAAGTTGTATAATCGTTATGGAGATGTCTAGCCAATTATTTTCCGATCGTTGATTATTGGGTTATCATTTTGAAAATGAATTTGAACTTCTGTTTGAATGAAGTAATAGCTACACAGAATTCCGGAGTGAAGGATAAAATTAATAAATTATTTTTTATAAAAGAGTTTTAATTAAAATAAGACAATTGATTTACTTACTTCATTGTAGATTGTCAAAAAAATACTTTAAAAAAACCTCCATTTCATGGAGGTTAACTACCTTCCTACAGAGTGCTTAGTGACCAGATTCAACTGCATTTAAATTCATCACGTTCTGAAGCAAACTCGCATCATTCCCCGCCACCAACCCTTTGAAACGTTCGACCCGTAAGCAACCAGCGTCCACATCAAACCGTTGACGAGAGGACAAAAAGCTTCCGCCCGCACCGAAACCCCATCGTCCCGCCGTTTCGCTGGACCCTTTTTCAACCATAAAATCAGAATCCTGGCAAAAACAAGAAAAACATGTACAAGCAACCAACACCGGAGACTCGCGTCGACCGTTCTAGCGGAAGCCTACTAAGATGGTTTGGGTTGGATTTTTTTTTTTATGCAAGGTCTACTGAAGAATCGTATGAAGAGCTCCAGTGGAGCATCGTTGGCCGGAATGGACATGAATCTTCACGTTGAAAGCCTCCCGACCGGGCACTCTCAGGGTTTCTCCCTGTCCAAGTGTCCTTCGCCGGTACATCACGTCAAGTGGTCGTGTGTCCATGAAGTCCTGCATGAAGTCCGCCTGGATACGCTGCACACCGGTCTCGACCAGCGTTGAACTCCACATTTTACACTCGCATTCTCCTTTTGTGGGCCCATCTTCGGCGCCGAAGGGTTGGGCCTCACGGATGTCCTTACTCGGTTGCAGACAGCGTCGTTGGGAGGTCCCCATCGGCATCATCCTCAGCCTCATCCTCATCATCATCATCGGTCACCCCATCGGTGCAGCACATGCGAGCTGTCGAAACCAATTGCAAAGTCTTTCAGCCACCAGAGAATGAGGCTGCGTTGGGGGAAAGGATGGTTTTGAATTATGCATCCCTGTGGCAGTGCAGCCTACGGTCGCAACGAGTGGCCAATGCACCCGGGAAACTCATTCGTGGCCACTCCTGCCGCCCGGCAGCCGCTCTTCCCTTTTTGATTCCAGCATGAGCATTCCGTGAACGAGACATCCGTCAAGGATATGGTAAATTTTTCGTCAGAGGATCTCATTTCCTCCTATTGCATTCGTTCTTCTGTGTGCCCCATGTAGACCTAAGAATCATTACGAACATTGCACACTCCTACCCAGGGAGGTGGCTTCCAAGGGAAGGCTGCAAGAAAGGATGCAATAAGAGAAGAAAATCTGATGCTGACGCACATAACCATCGATTGCTAGCGAATTGCTTTACGAGCCACGAGGAGCACATGTGGTGTTGTGCTGTTTTGCATTTGCAAACCTCACGTTCAGTGTCCGAAAGGCTGCACTGAGGTCAGTGAACTAAATGTCGGTTGTTACCGAACAACAAAAATAATTTTTAGGGTGATAGAAAAGTGAATCCGTAGTACTCAAATTACGAAATCTAAATTTGGTTTTACGTAGAGTTTTTATCAATTTTTTTCAGATTTACCACATAGGGGGACTGAGCGGCTGTGGGGATCCCGATCATAAGGGGGCACCAGACAGAAACCACCGAGATTGTTTATCACTTTTATTTCACGCATTTTACATTACATTTACGTTGTTACATCGATTATGTCCATTTGGATGGATTCAGGAACCACCACTAAAAGTGAGTATTGTTACTTACTATTATAATTTATTTCCTTACTGCTACTATTCATCAACGGTTAATAATTAAACAGCGGAGGGTCCGCGACAGCCGAACGGTATCCCGGTTAGAAAATCGAACCATGAGCGCCGAGGCTTACCACCTCGATAGCGTGGGTTCGAATCCCAACCGAGACCGGACCCTGCCCTGTACGAGAGGACGGACTATCCACGTACACATAGGGTAAAAAGTTTCGTAAGCCCTTGACGGGGCAGGCATGACCAACAAGGTCGTTACGTCAAGAAGAAGAAGAATTAAGGAGTGATATTAAATGTATTGTACGACCGTGAAAAATATCCTCTTTTAACAAACCAATAGATTTGAACTTGGAACTGGGGAAAAAGAGTAGTTTTATAATAAAATGGACCCATAAGGATAGAAAGGATTTTTTTTATCTCAGTTAAATTACATATGTGCATATGTTGAACTTCAATATTTCAAGTTACAAAAGAAGTTACAAGGAAATAGAATGATGAATTAAAAGAAATAATTGGAAATCATATCCGAATCGAATTTTAATCAAACACTGTTAAAGAATTTCAAATGGCAAAGACCAAATCGCTATTTTAGGTTCGTCTCCAAATACTTCCCAAGTAGATTATTTTGCATTCGCTATAAAATATGAATAGGAGTTATGAAAAATAACACCAAGGATCGTTATTAAAGAAACAAGTATAAAAATTGTTATAACAACTTAAGGCAAGTATAAAAAATTACCAAGGGTATGTGACAATGCAAAAAACATGTGTAAAGAATTACAAGCTCTTTTAAAACAATTAACGGGTTTCAGGGCTCCGATATTGCCACCGCTTGGCGCCCCCGGGTAGATTGATTCGTCTGTGAGTGTGGCAACATTATGAATAGGATATTTTAAAAACGAGTCTCATTAAGTTACAAAAATTTCTTTCATACGTGTCGTATTGCCAGAATCTTGTGTGACATTATATATTCAACAGAAATGCCATTTAATTTGTTGAGAACAGATTTAGTTACAAAATATCGTCAACATAATTTCAAATACCTTAGAAGGAAAATAAGTATGGTTCCCAGAATAGGACGAGAAAACCTGATGCGAATAAAAAAAAGAATGGTTTAGCATAAAGTTGACTCATGTGTGAAATAAATGAAATTAATAGAAATCAAATCTTCAAAACGCTTCACATTACTTATTCAACCGTATCGTTGAGCGCATTAGGGACACCATCGAGAAGGTCCAACTTAGAATTCCAAGAATTTTTACCACCAACTTGGGGGATGATTCCCCACCTCTCCCCTACCTTTCTCTCCCTCGTTTTCCACTATCTCGTCCATCCCCTTCGGTGCCTTGTGTGGTTTTCCATACCGGCCCACACTCGCTTGCCTAGCTTTGGCGGCGCCATTAGGTTTACGGGGCGAAAAAGGATGAACCATTTCTCAACTCATGGTCGCCATATTTATCTGAAGATTATTCACCATCCGCCCACCATCGCTACCCCGGCCGTCCTTGAACGGTGTAAAAAGGGAGGCGGGGGAAAAGCGGGGTCCAGTCGAATTCGACAAAGCGAACCGCGTGGCCACAGATGTGCCAGCTAAACCGAGAAAAACCGGCCATGGCAAAAACCACCACAATGGTTCCCGTGAGATGGCCATTCCACCCCGGGCTCATTCCCAGCTCCAACCGTCCTGCGTTTGGTAGGACAAAAGTCGAAACGTTCTCTATCGAGTCCACCGGGTTCGGGTTGGACGTTTGAGCAAATGCGAAGGCAATAGGGAAATCAGATAGCCTGACCGGTGTGTATGTGTGAGTCCAGGGAAAAGGAAAAGGGCACTCGCTGCACAAACGGACGGTCGGGATCTCACCCTCACCATACGTCGCCGAAGCGTCCAAGCGGTCGAAGAATGCGACCCAAACCCAACCCGGGCTTCGAGGGTTTAGACAAAAAGGGTTCAGTTTTCCCGACCGGCCATTCCTCACGCTTATGTAAACGGTCCGTTTCGGGCTAGGGGAAAGGCTGCGGCGTACGTAGGCGACCCGGGGGAGTGCGAAACACCGCCCAGGGTGGGAACGGTAGGATGTAATATTCATGTATATTTAAAAGCGTCCGTTTCTAACGTCCAACCGTGCCGGTTACGGATGTGGCCTCCGTCCGTGCGCTAGTGCTGCATGTGTTCGTGTGTCCCCTGACCGCCTCTACGTTCACTTGCGTCCTCCAAAAAGGGAACCCTATCGTGGGACACCTTCGCCCACATCGCTTCAAAATGGTGCCAAACGGCAGGGAATGGAATGGCAAAGAGCAAGTCCGAAATCATCCGCTGGTCGGCGACGTTGACGGAGCTGGGGGTCGCGTGGACTGGGCGGATGGAAAAGTTACAGTTCCGTTCGATATCGTTGGCACCGGGGAACCGAAGGAGTGGGCACCTACGTTTGCCGCGCACCTACTCGGGGAAAGTTGGAACCCCGGCCAAAAGTTTGCCTTTTCGGTGAGTTTTCCTTCGCAGCGCGATTGGGCCCCCGGTCGTGTGTCCTATGTGCATGTGTGTTTGCGAAAAACCTTCGGCGCAAAGATTGAGGTTAGTTTTGACCGGGCGCACCAGCCTCCGTTCTTGGTCCATCGGGAACCACGAACCCCCACGGTAGCGGAGCTGAAGTTGGCCGGCCAAAGATCATCCGATGGAACGGTTTTTCATCTCGGTAGGGGAACCTCCGGTTTTCGCGCTCGTTTGAGTGGAGGAGTGGCCGAAGAAGGACTGCCGCCAAGGGAAAATAACTCATTAAGATATTTTCTTATAGCACACCCCAGCTCTGGCCAGTCCCAACCGGTCCGAGCGAACACCCTCCATACATGGAATCTATGTGGAACGTTGGTGGGTGTTGTTTCCTGATTTGCAAAGAAAAGACGTTGAAGACAACGGTGGAGTTTTCACGAGCAATCTTAAGCAGCGAAGCGTGCGTATGGGACACTTCAGCAGTTCTAGTCGCCACCCATTGCGCTACTTTTCATGCAAGTTCTTCGTTTTGTCGCGATGAAATAGTTGTATTCACCGATTTATTTAGCGATCAAAACTTTTACCGAACGCTAACCGAATTAGAGAGCACCTTCGGAATCAAAAGTTACTCTGTGGTTCGGTGGTTTACCAACATCCAAAAGTTGGTAAATTTAATAACCTTGGTGTTTTTTAACATGTTTTTAAAAGCTTATTGTTTTATATTTGCTTAAAAAATCAAATCATTAAACTGAACCGAAAACTCACCGGAAGAAGCAAGTATACTCTAACATTTGTATTTGGCAGCTAAATGATTAGTAGTGTTTATGGAAAAACATGTTTTTTTTTCTAAAAACAGTTATAAACAAAGAGGTTATTGTCGAAGACTTCAACAACATCATAAAGAAGGAGTCTAGAAGAGGATAAGAACAAGGACATATGAATCACTAAGAATCAGATATTTAACACCCTTTTTTCTAGCGTCAAGGAATATAATGTTATGTATAAATATAATGTAATCACGAAAACATACACAATCACAAATATCGACGGAGTATGGACGATCTAAGATTCGATCAAGCTCTAACGGCCTCGCACACGCCGTTGGTGTTTGGTCCTTCGGCGCTTATCGTGATGATCCGGTGACCGTGGCGAGTCGACACCACAAGTGAGAAGGGATTCGACTATGGTTCGACTGGAAACCAGCGTGTCCGTCCGGATGTACTGTCGGACGGTTGTTTCTCCTGCCGATACGACCCGAATCGACAGAGAAATGGGACTCCGGCATACGACATCTGGAGCGATTGGGAAAAAAGGTTCCTTTGAAGGGTCCGTTAGATGCCAAAATGTCCACAAACCCATATCAATTCGTGAAAAATTTAATCGACCCTCGTTTCTTTGACCTTTGCCTAGGTGGAAACGTTGTCGTTCCAAGCACATTCACACACACGCGTGCAAGTGGTACTTCCGGATTGGGAAACAACTGGTCTTATTATATGAGGACGATATACTGAAAAAAGTGAAAAATTAAAACCATTCTGTAATTTTGTCTGGTATGTGTTTTGTCCCAAATCCAGGGTGAGATATGCAGATTTCGCTAGTGCTAGTATGTTTTTTGGTATATCGTATTATCTTGTTCACATTTTTCGGATGTTCAAGCATAGTAGGATATATTCACACACATTCAATATAGTTCATCCCAACCAATTTAATGTTCAATTATACACTTTGCACTCAAAGCAATATTATGCTAAATTATTGGTTACATTTCTTCTAACTCTTGTTTAGTCTTTGAACACTATTTCTTCTGTGAACTTTGTTTTAAACTCCTTGAAAACAATTCAAAGCATTGAAACATTATAGAGTTCGATTAAGTTCATTTCAATATAACAATATGAGATTATTTTATTTTCTGCCTTTCGTATACAAATGTTTATGAAAGTTTAAAATTTAAACCAATATACTAGTTTCAAATGTATGCTCTACACATGTTGTTGAAAAATTAAGCTATTGGATACAAACAAACGAATGGAGATAATTAAATAATTGGCGGTGGTATGAAGTAGTGAGAAAGAAAAACAATCTCATGACGAACCCCAAATGGCTTCTGAAAGAAGAAGAGGCTGCGCAGCTACCGTCACACATCTATGACCGCGAATGCAAACATGCCTACGACGAATCCAAATGGGGAAAGGGTTGGCGAGTTAATATCCGTCCATCGTCCCACACACTCACCCACACGCTTACAGTGACATATTCACACCCGGCGGAAACCGGCCACTGAAAAGGGCCGAGTGCTTCTTGCAGCGCCAACGACGACGACCGCGACGACGACGACGGGTCTGGACGAAAATGGCGAAAAGTCGCGTCTGGCAAAAGCGGCCTGGCACAATGGACGGGCTTAGCCACCCCACCCGTCATGGCCCCGAAATTCTACGAGCTGATTCGCAAAATCGCAACCCATTAGCCGGTAGCACCGCGCAGCCGGCTGCATTATTATCACCGGTCGCGGCGTAGCGCGCATGGACAAATGGCGTCGGCAACGGTTGCGACTGGGCGTCGCTTTAATGTAAATGAAAAGGGTTAAATAAAGCCGTAATGTTTTGATTTATGCCTTCACACACCGCCATCCGTTGGGCGGTGGACGGGCGGGCACCGGTCCGGAGTGGATGTATGTGGGCGTTATGACACTGCATGATTTTGCTGCTGCCGAAATGTGAGCCGTTGGTGCAAAATTTAGTTGAGATTTTTATACTTCTTGTATTTATTTTATTAAAGAGGGAAATTTACTGCAAGTTTATATTCAAGATTTTATGAATAGATATAAGGTGTATCTTAGAGGAAAAATTGTTTAGATAGCATAGTGCTATGAACAGAAAGTGTATTGAAATTAAACATATGAGATTAAAAATAATCATTCCTATTGATTTAATTTCTTATTTTTGCCGGATTTCTACTTTTAACACAAATATTTGAGACGATTGTAAAGTTCAGACTATTTTTTCATAATAATTTTAAGACTTTCTGTCATATAATGTAACTCACAATGTATGAAAATTAAAATGATTTCTAATGACCTTGTGACGAAGTCGGATGGAGTTTATTGCATCAAACTATAGTTGATCAACAAACTTAGAGTGGGTTTACGGGCTTTTGAGCAACATAATGGTAGCCCCCGAAAACCCAGTCATGCCTCTTCGAACGTCGTTGACAGCACCGAATGTCAGCTTGACGTGGCATCCCGTTGGGGCCGCGGGAAGTCACGCCGAATTGTCGATTTCCCTGTCAATTTCCCTACGTGGGTGCGGTTTGTGTTTTAATTGCCCTCCGCCCACTGTCGGTCCGCACTTCCCGGGCCCGGCCTTCGGTAGCCCAAATGTCCATGCAAAATGCGGCACAATTGCATTCCGGGTGCATAACAACGGGTCGGGTATGGCCGGGCGGGCTGCAACGGTGGCCGCTGGTGAACAAGCCGGTCGGAAATTAAAAATTACATGTGCTGGCAAGTAGCGTACAGCGATTGAGTTTTCCATTTTCCCGCTCGCTAATGAATCTACGCCCCTCGGGCCCGATGAGTGAAATTTTCGATTATCGAAACCGCGCGCGACCACGCGATCGTGGGTCCATCCCGGGCAAATCCATGGTTGGTTGCGGAATGGTTGAAAAAGGGCGGCTCCGGTACATTCAGCAAAACCGGTAGTGGGTTGGGCCTTTGGGCCTTGTACTCGAAAGAGGGCGACAAGGTTGGAGAACAACGCTGGTTCGCAGGGAATTTGTTCAGCGAAGCGTACTAACAAGAATCAGGCAAACGCAAATGGTACCGTGTTTGTAATTCGACTCGATGACTTTTGAATGGCAATGGATATGAGCTGCATGGTGCACCAATCGATGTAGTAGAAAAAGTTGTTTTCCAGGAACTACCTCACAGTATTTTTGGTTGAATGAACATTATTTTCCTGTTTTCCCTTTGAAGTACTTGTTGGGAAACTTTTGCTATATACTTTGTTAGCAACGCATAATATTTCATGGCAAGTATAAATTGAAAAATTGAAAAAAATGACATTAAAGATCAAAGAAATTGCAACAAACCACAATGAAGCGGTAATAATGATCATCAACAAAAGATATTAATAAAAATAGAAATAAATGTTGGCTGTGTACAGATTCACCTCAATGATATTGTACTGGAACACTAAATGTAGAACAAATATGATTATATTGAATACGAAGATCCTTTTTCATCAGGAAAAGTTATTTTCACTCGTGAAAAAAACCAACCTCACTTCGGTCTTAGTCATCACCACGCCGGCTCAGTTTCGAGGCTTTGATCTGCGACGAGGAAACAAAATGGAATCGGGACGTCCTCTAAAAGGCTGATGAATGGTCATTGTTTGCACGAGTGGCATTGTTCGGGCGGCACTGAAAGGCTTTTCCGCGTTTTCCCGGCATGCCATGTGCAAAAACCCCTTCGACCTCACATACGCGCCAACATAAAGCCTACCTGTGTGCAAGGCCGACGTTTTGCCTATTGGCTAATGAATGTTGGTGCCGATCTTGTTTGGTGCCTCCTTATTCTGCCCCGGCCACGAGCAACATTTGACTGTTGGTTTATTATGCCGGCGGGGAGTGTGTTCCCGCCGCACCCCAGTGTGTTCGAATTTTTTTGCTTTGTTTTCATCAACTTGCACTCAAATTATTCCCTCATAGGCGAGCTCACGGGGAAAGTAGTCGGTTCAGCTCATCAAATGAGCCAACGCGGTGGCCGCAAGCATTCATTGGAGGATTCTGGTTCTTTTTTTTTCGTGCGCAAAGCTAAAAGGACATGGCCGCTTACAGGTGAAAGGGTGCCGGCACCGATGGAAGATAGTGGGTACTTTTATTAGCCATGATGAAGATGATGATAAAAGCGGCCCGCTATCGACCATGAGCATAGTAATATGCGTATGTGCGTCTGGATGGTGGCCTTTTGGGGGCGGCACTCCGGCTGAGAGGGTTCCCTTCTGTCGAACTATTTAAAAGCCCCCCGTTTTTGGTCAGGATGGGCCGTGTTTTCTAGACGGAAATGAGAAATTTTTCATTATGAGGATGTGAGGATCTTTTTGTGCTGAAATGGAAACAAAGAAGCAGAAAAATAATTCCAGCCTGCATCCGAAGCGGCCACGACCGAAAGTCCTTTGGCAATGTTTCGCTGAGCCGTGACCGAGGCGATGCGGTTAGTTGGATCTTTTCATCGCATACGCAGATCGAGAACCCGGAATGTTTGTGCTTTTCAGCGAGGTTTTAGTTCTCGTCGACGTATTAGCCATTCATCGCTGGAATGAAAAGCCCTGCATGTGCAATGTGCATATGAAAAAGGCTAATTATGGTTAGAGTGGGTGCATCAAAGTTCATTTTAGGAAGACAATAAATGTAAGCAAAAATATTCCCTGTTGGATACTTATACATTATTAGTTTTCAAATAATCCAATATTTCTTTCAAACATATGCGTTAGTGGACATAAGTAGAGGTAATCTTCGTTTTTCGAAACAAAAACAACGTATCGGAAAATTCCACCGTCGCAACTCGGTGCTGTTCCTGTTCGAAGGCAATTAAGTTACCCAAAATCTCTTCCTTTTACCAAACATTCACATACCAACCCCCTTGGTATGAAGATGTAATGCAAATAGGAAGGACACATTCAACCGGCGCAAGCAGATCGCAAGAGTTCGCGGATACTGCAGAGCGATTCGTCGTTCGGCCACTCCGTCACACTCCAACCGATTCGCCGCAGGATGGACGGGTACCATCTGCTTTCAATTAATTAGGAACCACTGTTGAACATGTTTACAGCAATTTGTGCTGATAATGTCTTTCGAACAATCGAACAACCAAAGCCGGGCATCCGAGGTCCGAAAGCCGGTCGGAACTGTGGGCAAGAGAGACGTGCCGGGCTTACCGAAACGAGACTCAATCTACTGCGCGTAGGTGTGGGAGATCGATTGGTGGCAAAACCGAACATCCAGACCTGGAAAAGCGTTTTCCAAGTGTTGGTTTGCGGGATGGCTGGGATGGGAGATATTGGAAAGATTTTGGCATGCGGGATAGTTAAGATGTGGTTGGAAAACTTTAACAAGTTTTCCGTAGTCTCGGTAAGGACTTGCAGTGCGACGGGGAAGAGAAAGGCGCTTCTTAACAATACTGATCTTCATTACATCGTGTGCACGTGTAGAACGACGATGATGCTTGAAATTATAAGCGTTTTTCGGAGTTATTAATTTCGGTATGTCAGGAAGAGGTTAAATAAAATATAGTCACATCGCGAACATATTTTAATGTTTGTTTATGTTTAAGAAGTTTATTGTTGTTTATAGCATTTTTTGTATGCATTAGTTTATTAAACTAGATTTCTGTGATCTTATCTTACTTGGTGTAAAATCAATGTTTGAACAACTTTCTTCGCAATTTGCTTACAGTCCTATCGTTAATTTAAAATTTACAAAATGTACCTAAGATCTAGTAATTTTCCATTTGTTTCGTTTTTGAGAATCCTTTAAAATTGTTTACTTCTCATTTGATCCTTGTTAGTACTTAACAAATGTAGTGATTTTTAAACAGAACATACAAAATTAAAAAGGTTTCCACGCTAACAAAATTATTCGTCCTGAGTATAGTTTATGGTAAATGAAGAAAGGTTAGTCGAAAAGACATTAAATGTTTGATAAACTGTGAGGATTGATATCTAAAAAAAAACAAAAAATAGAATCATACATCTCACTTCAGAAAAAGTCTTTATTTGTGATTAGAGGGACGGAAATTCGAATATACTTTCAATGTGTCGAATATATTCAAATATTACACATATTACATACATAACACATATTGAAATTTGACTTTCCTTACTTTAAAAATATCAGAAGTTTTGTAAGGCCTAAGCTTTCCTCATACATCAAACATAAACTTAGACATGAATTAAATTTTTGGTACATCGTTTTAACGTTATTAACATTATCGCATCACTATCCAGGTTCTAGAATTAAAATGCTTGAATACTTCTTTTAATATACTACATACTTACAAAGAAATGTGATTCGATTCCTGATGCAAAGCTTGACAAAAGTCTATCGATGTTGAGTATCTGGCAGAAATGGTGTCCTGTCCAGCATTATAAAAAGTTTTCCACCTTCTTACGGATGCAGAATGCAATAAGCTGCTTGAAATATGCACCCCTCCTTCCACAATGTTTCTTACAATATATGGCGAGGAAGAAACGTCCGAAGGACTTGTATGTCGTCCTATTATATCATCGAATGGCTCCAGGACTCAACCACTCGTCTTGTCGGTGCTATTTGGTTAGCAAGAGCAGCAGTTTTTTCCCCCCAGAGTACCCTTCCTCCACCTGCCACGCGCCAAATGAAGGTATACAAATTTAACAAATAAAACATATTATTAACGTCGAATACATGCCTCACTCCGGTCTCCGCTCCCTCGCCGGATGGAGCGTCATCTTGTTACGCTGTTCGGTGGATCGGATCGAAAATGGATCGGATTGGTTGAAAATTTTCGCCGCAGCCAGGGAAGCACGGGAGGGCGGTGAGTGTTTGTGGGGACGGGGTATAAAGTACAACAGGCAACAGGAGATGTTGTCCTTTCGACCGGAATGCAACGACTCCCGTTCCACCGCGAAAGGACAAGCCCTCTTCAGCCCTCCAAGTAGGCGCCGACTCGTCCAGTTCGGGGGAGCTGGCTTTGGTTGAGTAACGTAGCTGCAAGAATATTCCACGCGTCCCCTTCGCTCTGGTGCCACAGGATCCGCCGGTTGTCCAGCGCTCACCGTCGTGAGGAAAACTGACGACGAACTTATCATCATCATTGTTGTCGCCGGCGTTCGGAGGGCGTTCGTTTCCGGACCGGTGGATGCGGACGGTGCTAGGTGGTGGCTCAAATCAAGCCAGGACGAAGGCGGCTTTTCAATGGTGATCGCAAGGAACCACCGTGCGCTCGGTGGGTGCAGCTGGGAAATTCCACGGAATCGCGCTGACGACATCTCATAGTCATCATCTTTTTCCGAACTTTTCCCCATTGTGTGCATGTGCTGCGTTCCTTCATTTTCTTCCCCCGTCGTCCAGCGAGGATGTGGTTTGCTGGAGGAGGAATTTTCTCGGACGGGTTGGGGTCTCTGAGTTTCTCTAGAAAGTGTACCCCCGGTGCTTTTGAGGGGATGGGTGTGTGTAGTTGTGTGAGGAGTGTTTCTTCTGGCCCAGCAACAACCTGATCCGCGCTGCTAGCCTTAGCGTTGTTGACGCTTTGTCGTTGCAGCCGTAGTTATTATTGTTGCTGACGTCGGATGTGCAAGAAATCCTCGAGCATCCCGACAAGACCGAAGGTGAGATGAAATCAGTGCCGTTCCGGTCGCAAACGAACGAAACCATTCCGCCCCGTGACTTTATCCGGAGATGTGAAGCGCGGGAAAAATCAACCAAAACTAGCAAAATAGGAAACCAATGACGGCCCGTACGGTACCTGTACGTACGTACCTCTCGAGCGATTCGAGTTTTGTCCTTTCAGCGATGGCAGACCATTCTTTTCCTGCGAAATCCTTAGCTCCCAACCTCTTGGCCGGCTGTGGAGATCGGGTCCTTTCCAATCGGGAATGAGGTTTTGTAGCCCACGTAGCAGTCGATATCCGACTGCTGAATGCATTTCGGATCTGCTTTGGTAAAGCCAACTCAGTCGTTATTTAGTAGCGTCATTGTATTGCTAAGGCTAAACCCGTGGACGAATTGTCGTCGGTCGGTGGATAATGGTTTTTTCTTCATTCGCTTGCTTTCATCCCTCGATCGTCGTTAGAGTGTACTCTCATACAAACCCTAGAACTGTCCCGTTGGTACAGGATGCATCCCCTTGGTTTTTTTTGTATTATTTATCCTTACGGAAAAGAAAAATATCTACAAAGGGTATCCAATTAGGTTGCCCAATTTAGCGTGATTTGGATAATTGGATAGGGTCCTCCGTGAGCAACGGGTATTTTGAGATGGTAGATATTTGTCCTGCAAGGAAACATGCAAACACAATGAAATTTACGGAAAATAATACATACAATGCTTGTGAGTGCTTTTTGGAACCAACCGTACTTCAGAAAACCTGAGCATAGTATGTTTTTCAACGTTCTTAAGCAGACGATTTGATAAAAAGGCAAAAATATGAAGAGTTCTTGCTGGTCACTAAAAAATTCTAAAACTATACTATACTGAAATTTTCGAAAAATAAAATGCAAAACCGCTAAATTTTATTTTAATTTAATTGTCTCTAAAAATAATTTTGAATCATTTGAAGCGATCATATTAAATAGCTTTAAAAGCAAACATATTTTACATCGTTGAGGACTATCAAATCAAAATAAGTACAATTTTGTTTCAGTGCAAACGCTTTTGCACAGCGACACTTCTTTGAATATTAAAACGTCGAAAAATGAGTTGGTAAATATGCTTTGTCAAACTGTTTCAAATACTTACTTTCCAAGTTTCATTAAAACATCAATTCAAACTGTATACTAAGCTCAATTTTGAGAGTATTCGGAGGACTTTTTTGCAATTAATACAAAAAAATTGTTTAATGCCATTTATGCAAAGAAAAATGAAGCTGAGTTTGGTTAATTCATTTTTGGTAAAATTTATTTTGTTTTATTTTTGCAATTGTGTACAAGACTGTTGATGAAAACGTATCGAAGTTTAATATAAGGTATTTAACAAGCACATGTTACTTCGCTGGAGGTTGCAAAGCGTGATAAGGTTTATTGAACTAGTTAAAACACTATATGAACAAGCGACTACGTAGCAATTAAAAAATAAACGTATTGAGTCACGAGATCAAATCAGACAACTCATGATCAAAAATCCATCATTTGCTCGTGTTTCTTCAGAAGTGGAAGGTCATAGGGCCACACATGCAACACGTGTGCACCATGGATTATTTGCCCCAACACACATGCGAACGCAAATGTCGTCTTCTATGGTCCACAATAAATCATTCTTCCTCCGGAGGGAAACGGCTCCAGTGGCCAGCCTAGCTGTCAGCGAGTCCGTGTAAACACACCGCAAAGTAGTGAAACTTCCATTAACCCTTGGCCCATTCCTAGCACATTTTTCCTCCTGGCCGATTTGCTGGCCGCGGGACCTCAACTAATCCTTTTCCACCGGACACGCTAATAAACTCCTTAAGAAACGCGTTTACAAGCACCATCCCGGTTCGGTTCGTCTTGGCCTCCTAAGGTTCCAGTTCAATGTTTATGTGCTGACAAACTGGTCATCGTGCATTCTGGTTTGACAAGGCAGGTTTTGCCTTCGGGTTTCTTTTACTTTATCGTTGAACATGCTCACCTCATTCCATTCGGGTTTTGGAAACTCGCTAAACTGGCATGATGAACTGAATCGGTTTGGTAAGAAGTTTGTTCGAGGGAAATTTTGGAACTTTTCCTATGGCCATATACTGTGGCAATTTTCCGAACGCCCCATCGTCCATCGTCGGGCAAACGGTTTGGGGAAATCTCATCCCTACCTGGCACCTTCGGAAGGCGGCTGTGGTCACATAAAGAACCTCACTGCGCAAAGTAAGGTAAAAAGAGAGCCTCTTTTTGGTGTGTGAGGCGTGATCTATTTAACTGCACGCTAGACAACATTCAGCCAACACACAAGTGTACCTTCGTGTGTGTGTGTGTGTTTGCATGTGTGTACTTAAGACCCAATGTCGAAGGGAGGCGGAGAGTTTCAGTGCAAACTTTCACCCATCGACCATCAAAAGTTGATAGAAAACTCGGTTCACTTCCTTCTCATATAGTACGTGTGGGTATGGCCGAGGGTGTCTTTTTAAGGGTCGCTTTAAACTGAGACTCCAACTACACACCAACCGCTTCCTTCCATGTCCCCCGGAACCGGTCCCTTCGACCGACTCCACAGGCTTCCAGTGAGGACCATAGGGAAGGTTCCATTTTTCCGTCGGTGGTTTGCTGTACAGAAGCGAAATAAAATAAACATCACACACATACACACGCACACACCCACACTAGGCATGCGGAGGCAGAATCGAAACTTTGTCAGCCCACAGACACCCTCCCTCCCAAGGGTGGGTGTGTTGAAGGACCGCTTTTCGTTCGTCCGAGATGTAGCGTGTAACGAATGTTCTCAAATTTCACGATGACACTATTGTATCGAAAAGTTGGTGAAAATGGACAAAATGGGATGATAATATTCTGTAGTTGATTAGAAACATTTCTAATTGTACGTCATGAAAATGACAGCCTACAAAAATATTCGATGTCAACAGTATCCGAACTCGGGTTCTTAAGGAGGACTATATGGTTTTGAACTTTTAATTTTTTTTACTCATAACTACTAGAAAAATATAATGCTATCGCAAACTAAAACAAATTTAGGTTGATATAGTAAAGATAAGAAAACTAGAACTTGCAAAGAATGCTTTTTTATATGTTACCAACCAAAAATTTAAACAATTTTCCACAGTGCAACGAAAGATTGCCGGTTCTTCTTGAGATTCTTCTCCAAGGATACATTCTAGCCGATTGGTTTGCCCAAAGTCCGGGCACGTCCAGAAACACGTTATTCAGCGACCGGATACGAACGTTCCGCTTGTCCGACCATTGTCGACCATCACCACCCTCCCTCACCCCTTTCTCCATCAACTTCCTTCATCCCTCGCAGGGTGCGCTTCCGTCGTGCAGTGTTCCGGTGGGTTGTATTAGAAAGTTAAGCAAAAAGTAGCACACTAAAACTATATATTTTCACAAAACTCTCACCAATCGCCGGGCCACTCGCCACAACCTCTGCCCCGCTCGCCCACTCCGGTTCCTGACGGCACGTTCCGGGATGCCTCCTCCGCCCCGATATCCACCGACTTCTAACCGCCGTCGAGAAAGCGGACCTCGTAACTCTTCCATCCTCTTCCGCTCCCTGCCGGGGCACGTCCACGCCGGGGCGCAACAAACACTCTCTGGCGTGGAAACCTGGTCCGTTGGGTGCGGTTTCCGTCGAAAACCAAGATGAAAAGTTTTGCCTTCGAATTCTGCCTTTGCTGGCCCCGGTTAGCTTCCTCCGCCGACCGATCAAATTCTTCACCCGCTCCACGTTCCGGGGGCTTGGGCTAAAGAAAGCGGTGTTCTGGGCCGGGAATGGTTGAAGGTCCTCGGGTGGCTTGAGCTACCAAAATGGACTCCCGCCGGTCGGTATCCGGACCCGCGCCGGCTTCGGTTGGATGCGTTCGGAAGGATGTCGGTCGGGGGGACGAGCGGTCCTTTCGCTCGGACGCTATATTTCGTGGGGCGCTGGGAAATTAGTGAGTTTTACTGGACCATAGACGGTAGGGCCGCCTCTGCCTAGCTGGTAGGGGAAGCAGAAGGCGCAAAGAATGCTGGCCGGTCCGGGCAAGGGTGCAGCTTAAATATTTTATGAAGTAAATTTTCGGTCAAATTCGTTAGATCTTACAGCGGATGGGGATTTCGGGGATTTGTGTTGGTGGTCAGTGCTGGCAGCGGAGGAGGTCGCAAGAAACGGATAGAGCTAGTCTCCCAAGTGAGAGGTTATGAAATGGGTTCAAATATAAAGCATTATTTAAAAGATGTCTTTAAAAACTAACGCTTTACAAGTAACTCAGCTTCAAATTCTCAGCTGCCAGGACATATGTTACTTATCTTTATTCCAATTTGATAGGTTAAATATATTTCACTCTAAACTATTCCTCATGCGACATATTTTACGAAACCACGTTACACAATTTTAGTTGGAAAATCCGCATAACTGTTGCCATTTTGTTTTCATACATACGTACCACGAGAAATTGTTAAATTCTTGCTGCAATCTTGCTCTAAACTCGTCTTGAAACGGTTGATCTTGTTACTTGTGACTTCTTTGTAATTATCGTAATAGATAACGAACGAACGTGAACGCTGGTCTGGGACGATATTTATCATGCTCATAGATAGACATATACTTTCTGGATTCGTTGAAATGAATTTCCAATTTACTGCGATTCTAACCAACCACAAAATTTTCAACATCTTTTTGGTGAAACAATTTCTACTACCATGTCTTTGAAGACTCGATTTTTGTATAGAATGCTGAAATAAAAACGGTGTAAAAAACATGGTGCAGATAATTGAACAGAATTAGTGGAATGAAATTAAGTAAGGGAGGGCTTATTTCTCAATGCAATACATAGTTATTTTGTTTGTGCTATGAAATGAAAAAGTTTTTTTTCAGTTTGGTTTGGTTGGTTGGCAAAAAGTGGTTTCAGCATATAATTGTATTCCATTTATACATGATTTATATGGTCATATTGTCCAGGACGAGTGCTTGACGATATCAACTTATGAACTAAATGTTATACTAAGAAAGGAAAAACCAAGTTAGGTAATTTTTTTATTTTAAACTTTTAAAGCAGATGACGAATCTTCTTCTTACATGCGTGCCTCGTTGCTAGCTTAATAGACTTAGTCCCGTATTTGCGTACCTGGAGAGTCAGTCCTCTCGTACAGGGGAAGGTTCCGGTTTCGGGTGGGATTCAAATCCATGCGTTCGAGGCATCCGGCGCTGGACCGATTTTCCTACCTTCGATACCGCTAAACTATCGCGGACCGCCTAGATGAGAATTACCGTTTATTAATTACTTGAGACGCCGAAAATCAACCTCATCGATTGTCTAAATATGCTCCAATAGTATTCCAAGGCAACTAACTTATGAGTGAAGTTCAGTATGTAATAAATAACTTCGATTGAGCAATTGTGGTGTTAGCGGTCCGGGTATTACAAAATTACGCAAGTAAACATGTGATTTACAAGAGTTTTTGAACTATTGGCTAACAGCATTTTTCATGGAGTATAGGTTAATATTCGTCAGACCAAGACCCCTCAGCGGCTGTAGCGCCACATAAGTATGTAAGTATAGGTTAGTATTGCTCATATTCAAGTAAGTAGCTCTGCATCCTCAATAGTTTAACCATGCACAGATCGGTTTCCATAATTTGTGTTTCAGTATGATTTTCCTTAGTGAACTTATATTAGTAAGACACATCATCGACTCTACACGGACCCATGTAACATGGCCTTTTTTATTAAGCAAATCCTGGACACTGACTCAAAATCAAATAATTCTTTCTTACACCGGACACCGACCGAAAACGGAAGTTGTAGGAATTTCCACGTGTAACCGGAAGATTTTATCGGGGCTTTGCTGTCATTAAAATATGAAATAGTGTAATTTCTCACATACAGGTATTTGGAACCGTTTAAGATTATAATTTACTAGTGAAAACTATATTCACAAAACAAACATATTTTAAAATTAATTTCATATGTTTAACGAGCTTATTTATAGTTTCTCATGCAGTATAACAAAGAACAAATTTCTTATTTCGACCAGTAAAGGCTCTCATCAGAAAAAAGTTACCCTCTGCGGATTGTGCTTCGGTGGGATGTAATTAATGTACAATAATACTTAAGGATTCTATAATTACAGCTCCTCTCGTCATGTTACGAGTGGCTGAAGGAAGCGAACACACCAGAACGGCTACGTAAACCCTTTACCATGTGCGCCCTCGAGGCGCATGTACAAAACACTCCTGCCATTTCCGTAGCGTGAGGTGGTGGACATTTTGTACGGCTTGTACATACTTCGGCCGGACGCCGGCGTCCTGTTCCAGTGGTCGCATTGCCACACCAAGAGTCGCCATTAATTTGGTAGTGAAAATAAAATGAACGCAAGCACGAGGGAGCAGACAAAACATGCGGAAGATGAAAAAACCCCGAAGTGTTTAAAAAAGGAACACCGAAACCGACGACATCGGGAAAACAAGATGCACGCACGGCCGCATGAACCCGGCGCGACCTGAGCAGAGGCCCGCAAGTGACCGGGCAGGGACCGAAAGGTTTAATTAAACCCTTCGACCCTTCATCGGCGTGTAGTTCGCTGTTGTTTTTGTTGTTATTCTTCGGAAGCGTGCTTCGTCATTGCTTGCTACGGACACTCACGGTACGGAAAGCGCAGGGTGTTTCACGCGGTTCCTTCCCGGTTGCGTCCGATGCCAATTGCGGAAAATTCTCCCGTACGGAAATGTATGCGAGCGTGCCTAAGAGCATTTTCCTGTACCTGCGTCCATACAGTTTTTTTTGTTTTACTTCCTCGCCTAACCGCCCGGTGTCCTTGTCTACCGCCATCACCTTCGTGCGTGGCCCCGAAAGTCGTCGGCAGTACGTGCGTCCGCATCCGGTGTCCCTTCCGAGCGCGTCCGTATAAATAATAGATTAAAACTTCGCAACGACAATATTTGAGACAGTTTTGGATGACCCTTTCCTGGAAGCTAATTTACATATTTTCACCATCGCCGTCGCCATTGGCCAGTTCGGTAGAAAGAGTTGGTCGAAGGGTACCATTCCCGGGAAGAAACAAAATAAAATTCTCTACTGGGAATCAGAAGGGTTCGCCTGGTTCCTGCCAGTTTGCAACGTTGACCAGCCTCGGGAGGGAATACAGTGCCGGTGCGTACAGTGCGATCGTTAAAGCGACACATTAGCCCTCGGGCCCCGGGACTGGTCGAATTCAATTTGTAGACAGATTTTTAATGGACCAGCTGATTTATGGCGCCATGGCCTCTGGGTGCGCGCTGGCCGCGAAGGTCGCCCGGAAGGGTGTGCAAACGACCGCCTAGCGGAAGTGATCGAATTTACCTGCGAAGGGAGTTTTGATACAGCTGGGGTAGCCATAGTGAGAGTGGACCAAAATGGGCGCATTCTGTATTGAGTTGTTATGTTGCAAGTTAAAACAGTTAACTAAATTGTTGTATACTACCTTGTGTAAATTTTATTTATTTAAAGTATAAGGTTGGCTTACGTTTCATAATAGAGAATAGATTATGAAATAAAACTCCCCATGCTGTGTACTTGAAACAATAGTGTCTCTTTTAGTTTTTCCTTCGCTTGTTTCTATTTGTTGAATGATTTTACATACTGAATAATACAATAAATAGCATACAAAAAATAATGAAGAGCTTTACTGCCGATTGCTATGTGAAGTGTATTAAAAACTAGCTATTTAAATTTTTGGTTAGATCAGTGTTATCCCTTGGTGTAGTACTTTTTATTGTTATATATAAATATTGTTAAGTTTTCCTGTGACATTTGAATAGGATTCTCTCATATTTTAAAGTGCGACGAATACAATGTTGTTGCATTCATGGTTTTACAATAAAAATTCATGCTGAAGTAATAATGACATTTGGATTTGCATTTCTACCTCGAATTAAAAATGTCTTGAAAGTCAACCTCAGGTTGGTTTCCCAACTCAGATTATCAAGAAAATAACAAGTTCCACAGCAGCACACATTTTTTCATACATACACACACAGTAAGCAAAAGACAGCGATAAGGAAAACAAAAATCACTGCAATTGTGACTTCTTCCTGAACTATGGTGAGGTGACTCCTTGAAGGACGAATTCGTATGCGGTCTTTAGGAATACCTTGAACCTTCTTGAAGACATCTTCCCTAATCGTTCCCTCTTTCTTACATGCGGGTATGCTCGATGCTACCGTTAACACACGACAGCAGCACAAACAAACCGCCTTAGCCAGGTTATGAGCTTCGCAAGAGCTCACAAGAGCGTTTTCTTTTGCTGAGCTCTACGTCATCTCAAAGGGTTGGAAACCGAAGGGACGAATGAAAATAATACCCGGAAAAGTAAGACCCGAGGTTCTGGTGCCTTTTTTATTATTACCATTATTGGCTCATTCTTTTCATATGTAGGGAAGAATTTTCCAATATAATTTTGCTGATGCTGGGTACCTTTTATTAGTTCATAAAAACACAACCGCGAGTACAACGAATGTAAGAGACCTGGGACAACACGGTGGCTCGACAGTTAGCCTTCTGTGAGAAGGCGCAGAGTAAAACGTACAATCCCGTGTACCGTGCGTGATGTATCAGATTACCTATTCGGTTCTTCAGTCATACGTTTCCCTGCTGATGTGTAATGCACGAGGAATGTCTAGTCAAGAAGCAAACAGAAACACTTTAAATCGTGCTTTCTGGATTAGTTTGGTAAAATCTAAAGTTCCGTACTAATGTTTTTCACTTTCTAAATTTAACAGCGATATTAATTCATTTTGTACCTTTTTCCCTTTTCATGTTTGTCACATGAGCAAAATGTTTGGTTAGGTTGTTTGGCCGATAACGCTGATTGTATGTTTTGTTATACTTTAGCGTAGTTTTTTGCATTTCATGAATATTTATCCATGCATGCATGTTACTTCATTGACGCAATTAATTTAGACTAGCATCTCCATGCAAATTTGCTCTGTTGTCGATGGGTTACGGGCATCATACTTCGATTCGATGTTATAGAATAACGAACATTTTCTGTGCAACACGCTGTAACTTAGTGTTTTTGATATACTTCTTCATCATTCATCATCGTCAGCTCGGTGTTAATAAAATTGAGCGAATTTGAACTCTTTTCAACTTTTATGTTCACAAAATGTTTAATATAAATTTGAAAACAAAAAGTATTTCTTAGCAATCAAATACATTAAGAAACATTAAAAAAGTAAAGTGAGATTTTTGCGATTACAAATGACATCATAAATTGACCACAAAGATCGAAAATAACGTCGATTTCTATAACGACGCATCCCGTTTGACGCATCGAAATACTCGCGTACGGAGAAACAACCTATGGAAAATTAAAAAAATCCCAACTTCTAGTTCAATTTGCGACGTCATTTGTCATCTTAAAAATAAATTATTTTTGTAGGTGGCTTAATGTATTAAACTTGCTTTCTAGCGCAATCTTTTTTCTGAATTTACAAAATATAAACATTTTGGTAAAACAAAAGTTGAAAGGATTCAAATCCTTTCTATTCTAGTATTTTAGTATTCTAGAATTCTAGTATTAATTCCAAGAAAACTGTGGAAAAGATCCTCTGCCTATGCATTTTCTTGTTCCACTTGGCATAACGACCGTCTTTGGTCATGCCCCATGAAGGGCTTTTTCTGCTTTTTTTTCTCCTTGACTTTTTCTCCTTGAGTACGTGTATAGTCAGTCCACTCGATAGGGAAGGGTCCGGTCTTGATTCCGACATAACGTTAATTCTCGAGCTATACCAATCATTTCTTATTTATCAATTTTAGTAGTAGGTTTAGAAAGACTCAAAACAAACCTACGTATTTCTTACAAATTATGTATTGAAATTGGATGCACCTGACCATTCCAACATCAATATAGCAATTTTTTCTGCGCAATCCTCAATCGCATCCTTCCAACACTCATTCCAACTCTACAAATCAGAATCTCGAGACCCTTGTGTACACTGCGGCTCATCCTCTGTCTGTTTCTCCACTATAGTTATGGAGTGCAAACCTTCAATTTCAACCACTGACGCTGTAAGGGGTTCCACACACTGCGAACGAACAGTTTTCCGCACAACCATACACGGATGCACTACACAGAACAACCCTTGCATTCGCTCGGGCCTTGCAAAGGTACGTCCCTTGCTTCGGTCATTGTTCTAACCCCACGCAGGACAAATATAAAACAATAAACAACAAATCCTGCAGGAAGCGTGGGGCGCCGTTCGACGCTTCTGAAACGCGTCACCATCTCCTTCAATGGCCACGGGCAGAGGGTAGGATGGGAGGCATTGTGAAGTGCCAAAGAGTATGTGTTTCCTGTGCCGAGACTGTGCGCTACATCGTTCGCTGATTCGGTGACTCTGACACGACGGGAGGCCCTTGAGACAGGCCGGCCATTTCAATGGACCGTGCGTTAGAGATAGGGGGTGAAAATGTTCAACCCTTTAACGCTCGTCCATCCCGGCGCTGGATGATTTAAATGCCCTAGCAAGGTAACGACAGCTAGATACGGGTTTCCCGGCTCGGTCTTATTTTCGCATGCTGGATTATTTGCAAACCAATCGCTCGGAGAAAATAATTTATTCAAATGAATATAACTACTTCCGGAAGGAAGATTGTTAAAGCGGTTCGAAGTGTGTCTTCTACGCCTTGTCCAAAATTCTTAGCAATCAAGGTTTCGACCATTGGTTCATATTTGTCGAATCATGGGACGAATCGAACGAACTAATCCCCTCGAATAGACGATTTGCGAACGGTGTGCCTCTCGGTAAATTGTATTTCCCTTCTATCCTTCTCTCCGCCATGCCGGAAGGAATGGATGTCATTTCCGGATGACACTTTTTGATAAGTGGTGCCCCTGGATCGTAGGTTTGTGGTCGGTGTTGTTGCCGTTGCGGCCAGTCTCCACCATTGTCTGGGTAAGGTCCTCAAACCCGCCCTTTTATTCGGGGCAACGATCCACCCGAAATCCACCGTCGAATGGCCGTTCAACACTAACCCTGGTCTCTTCGACAATACCCTTGGAGGTACTCCTTTTTCGGGAGCAAACTCCCAGGTTTTCCGATTGTGTGGATGCATACGAAGCTCCTATCTCCCGGCAGCTCGGAAAAACGGGCCCGAATCCGGGGTGGCGTGAAGGAGGGTGGACATAAAAATGATTTATTCGTCAGGCTGGCGGAGATTTGCCAGGGCGTCGAGGGAAATCTCTGCCACCGGTCTGCTACGGCCATTGTTGTGCCCACGAGCCTCCGCCCTGTCCCCGCGATGTTCGGTGCCCGGACGGTTCTGGAAGAGTTTGCGGTGGAAATGAAATTAAAATCGTAATAAAGCACCTGATCACGAAGCTTAAATCATTTACATTAACCCTTCACAAAGACCAGACCACCACCGGGTGAAGCAGGACCTAACTAGAGAAAACCGCTAAATTCTTAACCAGATAGCGGCCCCACAGGGCTCCGAGCATGTTCGGTACAGGGGCACAGTTGTCTCTTACGAGAACCAACAAGTGAAGTGGGAAGTGGAATAGAAATATGGAAACAGAACGAAATGCAACGACGCAATCGTTATGCACATGCACTTTCTGTATAGAATAGTTTTTCCAACGAAGCGGTGTAAAACACCAAACATGAAAATCCTTCTTTACGCACACTCTCGAAACATCAATCAAAACTAACCGAAAGGAACAAGCGCTTGCATGCGTGAGCCGTTTGAAGTTTAGCCGGCAATCAAACTCTTTAAATGCTTCTCCTATTTACTCATACCGGCTCTCGGTTAGGTAAAACAACCTATTTCACCAGCGTGACTGCTGTGAAGAGTTGTGAAACACAGAAAATGTGATTGTTGTTTGCTGCACTGCGATTGTTGCTTTCATTACGGAGACATTCTCACATTACGGAGACAAGTCCTTCACTGCTTCCGAAAAACAAACAAATTATAGGTTTCGTATCAACAGGTTTTTAACAATTCTTTCAACAATATATAAATGTTTTGATAAAAAGTGTGGAAAAAGCATCAATATTGCATACGTTTATATTATGTCTCGATGCTTTGTTTTATACATCTGATTAATTTATTTACAAAATGTTGTAAAAGGCAACGTTTGCATAAGTAAAAACAGACAAATTTTAACGATGTTTAATGCAAAATTGGAAAACGCTAGCAATTTTCTTTTGAAAATCACATAAAGAGTAACACTTCTTTTAAATTCAGTACAAAATTAACATTTAAATTGAATCCGTCGTGGTCAAAACGTTAAATCAACTACGTTGTTCCATGTTGGAACTCCCTGCTTTATCGCGGAACGAAATTGGTTGATCAAGTGAGACTTTTCTTGATCTCCAATCTCAGTTGATGTGGAATTTTGAATAATGTGTCACATATGGAGAAAAGTTAAAATTGTTTGGAAGCCTTGGTTCTTCCACGGACAGTGCTGCGGAACCCCAAATTGCAAGAGGCCGTAACGACAGGCAGAAGGAAAAATGGCTTAATCATTCTGTTCTGTGGGCTAGAAGGTTGCTTCAACTGGCCATATAGCTAAGAAAAATATAGAGAAAATGGACATTGTTATATAAATGAGTCGATCGAAGCAAGTCAATTAAACAAAACGGCTCGAAGCTCCTATCAAACATGTTACGGAAAATCGCGACGTCGTAACCATCATGGATGTTTGAAACTAGACGTCGACGGGAGGGTAGAAAATCAAGGTACTTAATGTTCCATTTGAATCATATTACAATATATTTCAAATGTTTTGGGGTCCCTAAACTCTCATAGAACGCCAATATGGTGATTGAAAACCAGCGAGAAAGATTTAAACAAAGTTATAGTGTACAGTCCCTTCCGGAATTAAGCATCTTTAACAGAAAACAGAAAATCCTAAAGAGTACGATCCAGTGGTATATCCACCTGGCCACAGTAAATCATGGCCAAAGATCGTCGAAGAAGTTGAACCAGTCAAATATAATTAATATAGCCAGCACTGCTAACCCTTCTTATGCCTCTCAACTACAATCAATCGAAAAAAAGAAAACATTTACAACTCTAAGAGGTTATTTAAAAATTAATATTCCTACATTTTGAATCCCAAACGGAGTAGCATTTAGTCATGAATGCCTCACAACAACTCAATTCAATCAGCTTGGTCAGCATTTTTCTTATCGCCGACGAAAATTTGTTGATTTGTGTTTAATGCAAACGTTATTCACATTTCTTTGATTAGAAGGAATAAAAATGTTCAACCCTGTTTCAAATGTGTTGCCCTTTTTATTAAATCACTTCGCTAAAGAATTCCGAAACCAATAACATCAGATGAATAATCAACCTACAATGATGAAATTAAATGCTTAAATGGTATGTTGAAGATGAAATACTACACGTACGTAAGGCCAGCATAACTGAGTATCGAGTGAAAATGAAAATTTAATCTGCTTAATTATTTTTTTATTAATTAATTAATTAATTATTTAATTAATTGTGGAATATTGCTAAATTTCATAGCTCTGAATAGGTAATGTTGTCAAGAACCTGAGTTTCCATTTTCAATGACTTACGTCTTATAGAACCAAAGCTTTACATGTTTAAACTAAAAAAAGCCATCGATTCTCCAAAAATCATCGATGAATCAATTACTGTGCTGGGTATGAGTAAGAAATAGTAGCATCAATTGTTTTAAAATGTTTGATTTGCATATTTTGCATTATACCGATCCGGGTATAAGTCCATTAGTCCAAACATTTGGGTGAAGGAGTTGAAAAAGACATACAGAGACTAAATAATTTACGTTTTATTGTTTAAACGATTTTAGTTTTATCAATAGGACCAGTGAATGAAATGGTCAATGGACTCGAGAATGACTTACTTGAGAATACTTTCTTCACAATAACAATGCACTATGTTCAATGAATTTGATATCACAAGGTTATTTTCTTAAATCAACTGAATGAAAAATAATATGCTCAATTTTGTCTCAATTAACATCGCAAACATCGTGCTTGATAGTTTTCGCTTGAATGAAACATATTCGGTTTAAACCGATGGCTGAATTTCCATCAAAAATGTATTGGCGGGGCAAAAAATAGTATAGACAGAAAAAAATGTACACCAAAATCCCCAAGTTGAATAGATTTCCTCCAAACAAATTCAATTAGACTGCTTTACCGGTACAAAAACAACTAAATTTTACCTAATAAACATGATAAGCTGAAATAGTCGCCCGGCAGCAAATAATTCCTGTAATCCTCCATTTTGATTCACACTTGGATGCCTCATCCTACGCCACCCTCCACCTCTTGGTCAACCTATGTTTGGTGCGGCCGAGTTCGGGAAATACAATTTCCCCTTTCCGGTTCATCGCGCTCGGGTTGGCCCGATAAGATCAGGCATCCGCGCCGGACACCAACACAGTCGGATTACAACCTTTTCCGAATTTCCCTCGAAGCCATTGGTCAAACGCCAAATCGCCACCCCGTAAAACCAACACCAGCACATCGGTTCGTCCATCGCATCATCCGATGGACGGTGCCCTATGGTCCCTTCTGCCCCGCCGGTAGGTGGGTGTTCTAATGGCTTTTCTTGCAGCGGCAGGAAAAACAACCCCTCCCTTTCCGGTCCTCGCACAAGCAAGCATTCGTGCTGTTCGTGTGGACAGACGCTGGACAAAACAACACAACGTCGCTCGTCTGTAGCCTGCGGAAAGTTTTATTGTTCATTGCCCACATTCTTGTTGGCGCTTGTATGTGTGTGTGTGTACCCAACCATGAAACACGGGCCGGGGAACGTATCCTGCGAACAAACGAGCATCGTTCGTGTCCCTTTTTTGTCCTCGAAATATGGACACACGCTCACTATGTGTAGCTTTCCGCTGCAAACACACATAAACATGCTCGCACGAACGGATTCGGTTAGCTACGATGCTACTGATCCTGCCGCTGGACCACCATAGAAGGCTAAGGATACGGCGTTCAGAACCGAGCGGAAGAATTATGAAAAATAGAATCCTCCACCCCGCTCCCCCACGAGTCCTCCAAGCCGATACCTTCCAAAGCAAATCGAACGGAGTGCGAGAGGAGGGGAACGAGTGAACTGTGGAGGGGGAAACCCAGGGTATCCTTGTTACACGCGAGCTGGTCGGCAGTGTCGGTATGTGTGCTAGAAACCACAAGGGTAATAGAAAATGGAGAGAATGAGAGAGAGAGAGAGAGAGAGTATATAGCAAAGGGAGAGAGCATGATTAGAAAGATTCCACAGCCTCCTTTAAAGGCATGTGAGCGAGAATGAAAGATCGACGAAGCCAAAGGAGACAGAGGACGACGTGAAAAACTAACCTACCCCGTTCGTTTCCTTTTTCCGGCGAGCCTTTCCCCCCACCACATTCAATCTCACACATGCTCACACACGGTTTCGCGTACATGTGTTGACCGTACACATGGACTCGCGTTTGTGTTCGGTACGTGTTCACACATCATAAAACCATCCGAACGCTGCCCGACCAACCGATTTTCCTCGATGTGTGCAGACCCGTTTTCAGTTCGTCCGTTCCCATGTGTGTTGGTTGTTATGGTTTTTCCTTTTGCTACTTTTTTAATGCCGCGAAAAACACAGGCGGCGTAAGTGATCCAGTCGTAATAAATTATTAATATACGTTGAGTGTATGCTTGTGTTGGTGGTCATCATCGCAAACGGCGTATTTGCAATGCTTGGTATGTTCGGAGGGGGTGAGGGGGGGGGGGGGGAAAGGCTGAACATGGAATCGTTTTTCTAAAGGATCACCTCGGTTTTTACTAATCGTATAAAACACACACGCACACATATACTGTTTCACACGCATTGGGCCACGAGCGGGGACCAAGTTCTTATAAGACTTTGGCCAAAGGTCTCGTTCTTATACCGTATTGAAAATCGTTTTTCTTTGTTCACCATTTCCCGACGGGTTTGGGGCGCAAGTCCGCTTCGATGCTAACTCCTTATCGATTCGTGAAACCCCGGCCAGAAGAAAACCCACCGGCCAACGAAATGGTGGGGCAGTAATTAAATCGGATGATTTTCTGAACTTTTCGTAGTACGTCATACGAAATCTTGGGTGGTTTGCACGTTCAATGGCACTTCTTTGCGAACATGATGTACGTATTGTATTTCCAGTGGGCCTCCCTTAACGGCCGGCAGTCGTTTATCGAAGGTCGAAATACGCGTAAAACTGTGGAAAACGCCTTCGTTCGACGGGGAGTCGAAAGTGGCGACCGCGTATGCTAATGCGTGAACGATGAGTGACAAATGACATTGCCAACTGAAAAGGATATCCGGCTCATTGTCATTAGCGATGTATTTGTCACATGTGGTTTGACATAATTAATGGTCGTGTGGCGGAATGGTTGCTTTCATGTTTCGATTGAAGCCGTAAAGCGTACACCAAGCTAAACACAAAAATAATAGCTTTAGCAGCAAAAGGCAACTCTTTCCGTAAGAGTGGAATCCATAGGATAGAGCAAACTGAAAGTATGGAACATCAGGTAGTCACAAGACCTTGCACCTATCTCATCACCAATTATTTGTCTCTTATGTACGATACCGACTATCAATACAAGGATCAATATTTTTATGTTCATCGTCCAGAATGTGCCAATGACTCTTCCCGGGCATCGTTCTTCGCGTTGAATAGATTACGCAGCGCGATAAGTTTCCTCTGATGCTCCAAGATTTCATTATAAGTGACCATGAATTTCCATTCCACAACATTGGTCCAGTAAAATGAACCAGAAAATGGACCAATTAAGAGTGATCGTAAAGTAATCGACATAGGCTGTTCAGACAAAGTGTTTTGGCAATGAGCTACTTATAAACGATGACAAAATATTTTACAGGATGTTGCCAAAAATCGCAAACAGCTAACTTGAATGAGCGTGGGGCTTTGTGTCATTAAAATTAATTGTGTGAAAGTGTAAAATAAATAGGAACTTATCGTGCTGGATCAATACACAGAAAACAAACTAAAAATATGAAGTTGAGCTGAGTTCGTTCGACATCAAGCATAATACAAACTTTCTAGTAGAAAAGAAGAGCATAGTGAGCAAAACTATTTTAGAATTAAAACGTTAGATTCTAAAGCCATCCATCAGTTAATTTAACTGTATTTATCCAGCACGATAGGTTCCTATTCCAATAATAACCCAATTCGGTTTGGAATAAGAAAATATCGTAGACAGGTATTTACATAATCCTGCACTTAAGTGATTGTCGAAAGTTTGCGATCCATTTTCCGTTTTAATCAGTTCATTTAAATAAATCTGAGATCATAGATCAGAACCAGATCGTTGATCGTTGATCGTCCCGGCCGCTAGAGGGTTCCCGGTTCAATGACCCCTGTCCAACCGGCTAAATTACCGGTTCGTGTAAGGTCTTTGGACGAGGTGGCTACAGAAAGATGTGCCAGATGACCGAGGTGTAGACAGAGGTCTAGGGTCTTAAAATGCGTGTTGATTGTGTTGCATATATTTCGGGGCAACGATCTTATAGATCAAATAATCGATCGCTTTTTAACGGTTCATGAATTTCCTGTAAAATTTATTGATCATTGATGATTTGTCGAAACCAATCCGCATTACTTTTTAAAAGTTTTTGTGTAGATTATAAGCTCAAACGTTTTCCCAAATAATTTAAAATAAACGAACTGAGTTTGTTCTCTAAACCAGGGGTCGCAAAGTCCGGCCCGCGGGCCAAATCCGGCTCGCCAACTGATTTTATCCGGCCCGTAAGAAAATTTTCGTGGTTCATACATAAAACCCATCTAAATTATTGTCGGATTTGTCAGGTTTGATTTTTTGCCAAAAATGAAGATTAAAATTGTTGAACGAGGTGTTCCTGTTATATGTTGGGATTCAAAATCAAAATTCAACAAAAACAAGTATGAAAATGTTTTAAAAAGTTTAATACTAAAATTTCAAATATTTTATCTTTTACCACTTTTTATGTAACTTTACTATTTCTTCTTCTGGGCGTAACGACCTCTTGGTCATGCCTGCCCGTTAAGGGCTTACGAGACTTGTTTCCCTGTTGTACGTGGATAGTCAGTCCTCTCGTACAGGGGAGGGTCCGGTCTCGGTTGGGATTCGAACCCACGCCGTCGAGGTGGTGAGCCCCGGCGCTCATGGGGCGATGTTCTAACTTTACTATTTAGAAAGATGATATTCCATTACAAAGGTTACTGCTTTGAAAATATTCAGTCTACGTTTCAGGTATCCGGCCCGCGGTTTCAGTTTCCTTTTAATCATCTGGCCCTTTAGGGAAATGCCGACACCTGCTCTAAACAATGGTCCTTTTTATCAATATACAATGAAAATGTTAATGATTCAAACATTAAACTACTTACCGTTCAAGCTAAAATGATGAAAATTCTAAAAAATCAAACTGAGAGAGCACATTTAAAGAAATTTACCCTTTTTCGGAAATACTGAACAATCCCTGAACAATGACACAAGATTTAATTTTTGTAAACATTTATAGTTTTATTTACCCTTTTTTCAGTAAGTACGTTTCTCCGTCTTCGTTATACAATATAGGTGATTTCTTTATTTTGGGAATTGTTTTTATTCACTTTTAGCACATTTCAATGCTTTTCCGTGGGATTTGTAAGATTGTAGATTTTCTGTACAATTTTTTCATTTTGAATTTTATCTGTTTTATTCATTCACCGATGATTTTGGAATGAACCTAAGACTGGCTCTTTCTTACTAGTCGACGGTTGGGTTACAAACCTCAGATGTTTATTTAACTCTATTAATTGCCTTTTGTTGCTTCGCCTGTTTCTAAAAGAACGTTGTGCATGAACACGTTCTGCATCGGAATTCACATCAGAGAACATGTTAATGTTTCAAACGATCTGTGAGAGTCACTATTTCTTCATTTTCTGGTATTTGTTTGTCTCTTTAGTATGTTGTGTTTATAATGCCTACGTATGTGCACCATCACTTCACTTTTTTCTACCCAATAAATTTCACCAATGGGTGATCTAATTATGTTTTATAATTTACTGTCCTTTTAAAAAAATGTTCGCCGCACTTTTCGACTTATGACCCTCCACTAACGACTCATATATAGACGCTAGGTTGTCCAAGGGATGTCTTAAATCTTCCTATCCTCTTAAACTATCCCCGCTGGTCATGTTACGGCCGGTACGTCATACACTTAGCTCCAATTTGTACATTTATATAAATTCATAATGTTTAATAGGAATCTTTTTCTTGTTGAGAGTCACTAGAACAATTTTTCCCCGGTGCCGTTTTACCATGTCAAGGATGTTTCTTTTCTTTTTCCGTCTTTTTCGTCTCACTCTTTGCTTTCTGCTAAAGAAAGAGTTTATGTTGCGCTGCGAGTTTTCAAGTCAGCAAAGACTTGTCTCATCACTTGAGGAATGTACAAAACGAAAATGCAACACGAGTGTAAATAAGTAACAAATTACATGCTAAACTGAAAGAATGAAAAACATGTTTTACCATTGTTCAATAATTTGTGTCGTCTTTATTTTCGCACAATGTTTACAGAGTCTATCAAAAGAACAGCCCTGCAAGGAGTTCCTCGGAATTACAGCTGGGTAAACAATTCTTTTCACCTCTGACATGACCGGGATCGTTGGAAAATCGGTTGAAAGGAATTGTTTAGCTTTCTTTGCTAGCGACGCATACGCTTGAAGTTCTTAGAAAAGTCCGCACTTAATCAGTGGATTTTCAATAAATATATGCATAAATGGAAACAAACCTAGCTGCCACGGGTCCGCTCTAATTGCTGATTAAGTAATTTAAAAAAAACACATATCATGTAAAAGAAGGCCAAAGGCAATTTATCATGCTTAATCAGTCTTAAAGTAAGATGAAGGAAACAATCGCACGGTGTCACAACTTATGCCGTACTGTTATGGAAAGTAAAATGCACAAGATAAAATAATATAGTTGTTGCATTCTTATGCTATATTATACAGGGTGCTTCAAAGAAGGTTTTTTTTACAATTTCCCAATTAGGGTGCTAAAGAAAGTTCAATCATTCATAAATCCTAACACATTAATGTAAGCATAAACGGTCAACAGAGGCTAAACAAACAAAGAAAAGAAAGACAAAGAACAAAAGAAACGTTTACAGTGTTTTTCATCGGAGGTATGCCACAAATAAAGGCTAAAACATTGATCGAATTAAGGCCAAACTAGATAATCGTACACTGTGTCCTCCATTTTCTTGTGCTTGAAAAACGGACCTCTTCCTCAATTTGCCTAAAAGAAAACAGGGCCGGAGAGTACACCTCAACAAAATAACAGCATTAAAAAAACGTTTCGAAAATATTAAATACTACTGGCCAACATCCTCACTGGTGGTGCACTCGTGCATACTACCTAGTTGCACACATCCACACGAGACATCCATAAATTTTCCTATCGTCCTTTATGCTACCTGCCTCCCAACGCCTTGTGTGTGTTTTAATGCTTTTCAAAGATGCGCGGTTGCTTATTTCGTTCAATTCATTCTACTTATTACACCACTTTAAATTGCCTTTACATAGGGTATCATTTTAGGTTTATTGTTCTTATTTCTTTTTACTGTTGTTTTATACTTGGGGTTTTGCTTTTTATCATCGCTTAAAATACTGTACACTGTACTTCTCGAGTGTGCTCTTGTACGGCACACCACAGAGACGTGCTTTAACCTTTAACTCTCTTTATCTCTCGCGTCTTTTACTCCGACGCAATCCCATTTTCCTTTTCTGTTCCTCGATTTTATGCTATAATCTAAGATAAATGCCTTTCTGTTTCCTGTTCGTCTTTTTAATCTTTTTCTTTTTACCCGACTGGTCCGGCTGGAAGAAGGGAGGGGAACGTGTGAACGTCGATGTAGGGAAACTGCTAAAATTATTATGTACACTATGTTTCGAATGAGAAATACGAACAGCTGGGACAGGTGGGGGGAACTGATTCAGTTCCAGCCCGCCAGGACTGGAAAGACATCTCGAGATCGGTGGAAAAAAAATTCATCCAAACCGAACTCAGCCGCCAGCTACTTAGCCGTCTGGCTACACTCTAAGTACTGTAACTTTGGTATGAATGCCTCTAGAAAAACAATAAAAAGGTATGGTTTTGTTGTTTTATCGATCACCTTTTGCTTATATCGTGCGCTCCTGCGGATGCGACTGTTCCCTAGCCGCCAGTAGCTCAGCCGCCAAACTGTCCCGTCGGCCACCGGCGTGCTCTGCCGGCACAAGTGTGACGCAGGGAGTGGTGGACGACCGTCAGGGCATGCGTGGTAGTGGTTGTGTTGGTGGTTTTATCGACAGCAGCGCATTTCCCCCGTTTGGCATGCCGTGCCCGATCGTCCGCCGCTCCTCGAAGCGGGCGGCCGACAGGGTCAAGGGCGTTGGCGACTGCAGCCGAACTGGCGGCTAGTAAATGCGGGACATCATTCGACTGGGGGGTAGCTCGTACGCACTCCAGGGAGGGTAAAGTCATGCCGATGCTGCCTCCTCCTTCATAAGGGCGGCTGCGGCGGCGGCTGCTGCAGCGGCGGCTGATGACGACGAGCTGGAGGGTGATCCGGACGTGAGGTTTTCGTCCGTCGGAGAGACGCCGGCGGCTGCGGCGGCGGCTGCTGCGACGGCGGCTGGCAGTGGAGGCAACAGTAAGCCGGGCGGTATTTGAGGCGCTCCGGCATGGGATGGTGAGGCGGCTGCGGCGGCTGCTAGGATGGCCGCCGACTGTTGCTGCTGCGACTGATGGTGCAGGTGTTGGTGGTGCTGTTCACGATCCCGATCACGTTCACGGTCGCGATGATGGTCGCGGTCACGCTGTGCGGCGGCTGCGGCGGCGGCGGCCATTTGCTGGGCGGCTAATTGTTGATGGTGCAGTTGCTGCTGTTGCTGCTGGAGTTGCTGCAGTTCACGCTGTTGCTGTTGTTGCAGTTTGCCCTGGTTTACGACACACTTGCGCATGTGTTTTTCGAGCGTGGAAGGTACGCTGAAGGGCATCTCGCAGAACCGGCACCGGTACACGTCCTTCCCGAGCCGCCCGTGCGTCTTCATATGGCGCGTCAACTTTGAGCTCTGGGCGCAGGCATACGAACACAGCTCACACTTGTACGGCTTCTCTCCGGTGTGACTCCGTCGGTGCACAGTCAGGTTGGAGCAGTTCTTGAACACCTTCCCGCAGAACTCGCACGTGTCATTGCGCAGCTTACTCTCTTTCTTCATCATCGGCTGAAGCAATCCTCCACCGCCGGAAGGGCCTCGCACTCCTCCGTCACGACCCGGTTTCATGTTCTCGAACAGTGACTCGTTCCGGTGCAGTCCGGGGATGCCCCACCAGCTTTCACCACCCTCCAGCTTCATTCGCTTGGACGCCTCGAACGGGTTCTCGAAAGGATTGAACAGCGGTACCTGGGGCAGCTGAGGGTTGTGGTGCTGAAGCATGTTCTTCGCCAACTCCTCCTTGATCCGCAGCGCCGTCGGCAATCCGTTCAGCTTTTCCGCCAACCCCGGGATGGCCATGGCGCTGTTGTTGTTGTCCCGATCCTTGCTCGTCAGCTGCAGCTTGAGTGCGTTACCGGACTCCTGTAGGGCCTGCTTGTACGCCTCCGAGTACTGCGCGATGTTGGACAGTCCGAACTTATCCATCAGCTCGCCAACAAGCGACGTGGACATCTGCAGCGAGCCACCGTCTTTCTTCGACTGACTCTGGGTGCTGCTCATACTCAGATCCTCCGCCTCATCGTCCTCATCATCGTCCTCGTCGTCGTCGTCGTCCTCACCGTCACCATCGTGCGCCATATGCCGATCCTCACCGTCGCGCCCATCCGCATCGAGATCATCCGCGTCCATCAGGTCGTGGTCCGAATCGTCCGAGTCACTCTCGATCGAGTCCACGTTACTCGCCGTGTCCGGTTCGCTGATGGCCACCGAGGGTCGGGTGCGCGAATGCACCAGCTTCATGTGCGACTTCAGCTTGGACGCTTGCGCACACGAGAAGTCACAGCTGGTGCATTTGAACGGCAGCTCGTTCGTGTGCGTCCGCCGATGGACGAGCAGGTTGCTCTGGAATCGGAACTTCTTGCCGCAGAAGTCGCACGAGTAGAGCGCACCGTCCGACGCCTGGTGGTTGTGGTGCTGGCTCTGCTTATTCGGCGGCGTCGACGCCGAGCGGGGCGTATTGGCCATGAGGCTACCGGCGTCCAGCCCCAGCTCAGTGTGCTTCTCCGGCGGCGTAAGGCTTTGCGGGCGCGAGTTGTTGGTGAGTGGCGTGGGTGGGAGCTGCGAGGGCGAGGGACTGGCGAAATGCGACGGCGAGTGTGGCTGCTTGCGGGGGCTGGGCGAGTTGGACGAGTTGGAGGTGATGTTCGCCCCGGGGCTGGTCGTGCCGGCCAGTTGTCGAAGCCGCTGCGAGTAGTAGTCCATGTGCGGCTCCAATCCCGGCACGCCCGGTGTGAGGGTGAGGGCGGCGGCGGCTGCAGCGGCCGCTCCCGCCGATGGTGGCCGCTCTGAGGCGGTCGCTCCGGTGGCGGGGGTAAACGGTTGGCTGTGCGATTTCAGCTGGTTAGCCGCGGCAACGGCGGCGGCTGCTAGGTTCAGGCCGTGGTTCCGGAACTGCTCCGACATGAGGTGTTCCATGCGGAAATCATGGTGAGCCGCCCGCCCGAACAGCGGGTTGTGCGGATGGTGGGGCATTCGTAGCAGTCCGAACGGATTCTGGTGTATCTCCGGCGGGGGCAACAGTGTGTGATGGCCGCGCAATCCCGGCGGTGGCAAACTCTGTGTCGATTCGGAACGCGCCGGAGTGGTCGTGATGGGAGTCGTGACCGTCGCCATCGCGCTGCTCGAGGCGGGAACACTCGAGGCAGGTGGTGATTGATGGTGCGAAGGGGACTGCATAGACGGAGGTTGCGGTGTGGTCGATTGCCTCGAAGCGGCGGACGGTGCCATCAGCGCTTGTGGACTCGTGAGCGATAAGGCTATCACCTCTTTCGGGCTGCCGGTGGACACTTTACCTTCGCCACCGTCCGAGCTGCTGTTGCTTACATTTGACAACTTGGTCCGCTTCGGTCGCACCTCGATCTCCTCGTCGGACCCATACCCATCTCCGTTAAGCACCCTCTGTTCTTTCCTCTCCACACCGTTCATCGTAACCTTCTCTTGGGAGTCTTTTTCCCGAACGTCACGTGCTTGGTCCTTCTCTTCAGTGGTCGTGTCCAGCGAGACATCTCTTCGGCTACGGCTCGCACACCGTGATGCTGGCCTCGGAGAAGTGGTGATCGCTGGTGACGCACTATCGACCGGAAGCATCTCGCTCGTGTCGGTCGCGCATCGTTCCGAGCAGATCGTTTCAGGTTCGTCTCGTGGCGTAGCTTCATCGGAGGCTGCTGCTGATTCCGGCGCGTCGGAGTCCTCGGTCGGAGCGGCTCCTCCATCCTGGTTGCCGGTGCTAGCCAGCGACTCCACGTAGATTTTCACGCCGTGGGCGTGCTGGACATGCTGTACGAGCCGCCATGCCGAATGGTACTTGGTTTTGCACGTCGAGCACACGTAATTGCTGGGTTCTGCGCGGAGAGAAGAGAGCAGGAAGAGAACGAAAAATAAAACATATAGTTATGAAACATACTGTGGCACGCCAGGAACGAAAGGATTATTTTTTGTTTTGGTCATATACATGACACAAATAACATAAGCTCTTCTCCGCCAGCGGTGTTACCCCGTGATCGCTGGGTGGCCCATCACATCAAAGTATTTCATATCGAATTCGACATTTCGCCCTACAGTGGATGCTCAGTTTTTTTTTGGTTTTGTTTTCCTTTGATATAGTAGGCATTGGGAAACGAAACGAACGGGCGAATGATATAAATATTTGTAACCTCCAACCCCTGTGGGAAACGGGACTGCCCCAAAACGTGGAGAGGAATGCAGGCGGTTGATGAACGAATTCTTTGCCAAAAGCGAGGCAACCGGGACGCGGCCCGGCTGAAGAGGATGTCCGCCGACATGGATTAAGCCTGGCCCGCGCAACGGAAAAACTGCATCAAAGAGCGAGCGGAACAACACACGGAACGCAGCGCTATTTACATTCGTCGTTTGCGTCGATGTCCTGTTTATAAATTGCACCGCTCGGTGTCGGTGGATATGCAGTTACGGGACGGGTGGTGGGGTGGTTAAGGAAGGAGGGGGAAAACGACATAAAAAACACACACAAAAATCGGCTCAAAGGTTCGTTAATTCGCAGTTCCTGTGAACAAACACACGTGTGCGTATGTGCGATTGGTTGGAAAATAGAACACGGGGGGTGCAACGGACGGAAAGCCACATTCTTTGTCGCAACGCAACTGCAGATTGCATTGTTTGCAAGAACCTGGTGCTGGTTTTTAATTAAAAAATAGCTTCGAGTTCGTGTTTGTCATTTTTCCGCAGTCACACAACGACACTTTTAACTGATAACTGACCACCGGTTGAGGTTTTCCAAAGAAAAATGAGGAGCGTTTTTATTTGTCTTGTGTTAAAAACAGAACAGCTTTGTGTAATATATACTTTTAAAAACACCTACAGTTAACACCGTCCTTCGTACGTGGGACCTTCAATCTTATGCGTAAACTGTCCATAATCTGCACATGGTCCGTGTTTTTCCCGGAGGAAAGAAAAAAGCTTCCCCAAGAGCCTGCGCTCGAAACATCACACATCGGACCGTCCATTTTCTAAGCCAAGGAAACCGTTCCTCTCCCCACAGCCGCCCACCTTGGGGAGATTTCCAAAGGACTCTTCCCATCGATCCCAACGGATGGGCACACATTTTCCCCCCGCGTTAGACACATACACGCATTTGCTCGTGGGCATCATTTGAATACAAATGAGCGGACAGCCCGGACACATGGATGGTGGTTTGTCGTTTTCCTTTTCTTTTTCTCCTTAGCCCCCCTCCCACCCCCCCCTCAGTTTCAGCCCGAGCCAATGGGCCAATGGTCGATGGGCTTCTGCTTTTTCTTCCGGACCCTACGTCTCTTCTGCAGCCTCCGGGAAAAGGCGTACGTATGGCGTAGGGGAAAAAAGGTGGCATTCCCTTACACAAAGAAACCGGTGGATGGCCAACGCGCAGCAGATGGTTCCGGGAATCGTTTTATTTCCCCCTCCCCCCACACAGTTGCATCCTTCAGTCACTTCCTCCCACCAAGGATCCATCCATCGAGCGTTGCGAGTGCACGCTGCTGCTCTCCCTTCCCATCACATCGTGGCCTCGTGGTGAATTTTCCGAGCCCCACCATCGAGTACCACCCTGTGCACTGTAAAAACGCACACAAACCAACACACTAACATTCACATGTGTGACAGGGTGCGAGGAGTGGACGGTGCCGTGTAGAAAAACAGGGGACTTTCCATTTTTATATTGCCTTATGGAAATTTATAGTGTTTTATTAAAAAAACAACAGCCCTTAAACACCATTACCGCAACCCACGGTCAGCTGGAATAACCTCGTGTGTTTTTCGTGTGTCAAATGTAATTTTTTAGTGACAAAAAAAAACTACCACATCCCATCCCGAGCATAACGAGGGCGACAGGACGTCCGTGCCTCTCGTTAAGCCATCAAGAAAATAGGTAAAAGTGGCCGGAGTTTTTTCCCTTCAACACAATTTTCCTTTAAAATCGACAGCTCGGTAGCTTCTTACTGCCTACCGTTGGATAATTGTAAAACTACCATAACCAATTGACCATGCACGAACGGAACATGGGCGTCGGTTGGAAAATTGAATTTGGGGTTTGGGAGATAATTTTCACACCTCCGCCCACCCGGGAATTGGACCTCGAACACGTTGGCTAGCAAACAAGCACGCTTGATATGATCAATGATTCGTAATCACTTTCGATACGACACATGATAAATGTACTTCAATGTACATGTGTGCGAGTGTGTGTAGAGACAAAAAACCAAAGGACATTGGCGAGAACATTTATTTTATTGTCCGAACAAGACTTAATCAGTATCGTCCGGAGCTGGCTTTTTGTCGACGAGGGGGAAAAGCCGTTTCCAAATTGCTGCTCTTCGGTCGCGTTCGACACATTTTCAATGCCACTCCACCATTCCGGGCACGTACGGTAGCGATACGTACCCCGCCTTCGGGAAGGACAGATTTTGGATGCTTTCTTTTTTTTTAAATCCATGCGTTGTTGATTTTGCTATCCTAAAAATCGCAACAACCGAACGCGCAGGGGGAGGGCTAGAGAAAAAATAAGGGCCAGAAGGAGGATGAAACAGTTGGCCACAACATTTATGATAGGTTTTTTAGGCATCATGTGTGGCTTTACTGAAACCATTTCGATTCTTTCTCTTTCACTCTTCATCGTTGCGACACAGGAATGGACTACATTTTATTGTTACTTTAAAGCAAAATTGGACACGATTTTCACTTCATTTATCACGGCCAATAATCGGGTGTGTTTCGCGACTACCAAGCGCCAGGACAATCTCAGTTAGGGTGACAGATATATCTTTTATTTTTTATTTGACGTCACATTGTTAATTCATGTTATTTAAGAAGAAAAAAACACACGATCGATCACAATCGCCACCGTCTGTGTGATTATGTCCAAACTAGTCCCGCCAGGGATGACAGAACTGGGTCGACGAACCTCACGCCAAACTATTCCTGCCACACGCCAGAGTAATGGGCTTCCACTCTACAACCTGGTGACGATAATGCGGGAAAAGTCGGAAACAATAATGTCATTGTTTTCCGTACGCCAACGCAGCGACTCCGCACGCATCGTGTTGCCAAGTTGATTGCCCGGCCATCAACCGTCGTGGGGGTCTCGGGTTGCAAATATCGCACCACTGTTGCGCGGACCCGAAGAAGGTCCCCTGGCGAGACTGTCCACGAGTCGAAGAGGTTGTGTGTGTGTGTGTGTGTGTGATCTCGTATGTGGCAAATTAATCATGCAGCATGCGAGAGAGAGAAAGAGGGAAAGAATGCTCGACAATCTAAAGTAAGACATAACCGCGACATGGCGCACACGCCCCGTTCGGTGCAAAATCCTGTAATTACTAGGTTCGCCACCATCGTGGACAGTTTGGTCGGCAACGATCCACCGTGATCGAAGGGAGTCCGGGGCGGGGAGAATGGATTCAAACCGATCGACGTGGCAATTTTCCGTGGGTATTGTTTACTTCACCACTCTTTGGCCTTCTCCTCCTCAGACGATGCTCATGTAAACTCTCTTTGCGTGGAGGAGACAAAGAAGAAGCTGTCATCGCTGCACACACTCGGCTTGAGCTGTTCGACTGGCCGATAATGTCTACACCGTCGACGCATCGCAGATCCCCCGTCGGATCTTCCCCGGATGGGACGCATTCCATAGAGACTCGTTTTTGTTCCTTTTCCGAGCACGTTTCATTTTTGATTGCACATCGATTTTAAGGTGTGCCACGTGTTGCAGGATTTTCTGTTAGTTTTCTGGCTTGCAAACAGCATCTTTGCGCGAAAAGATTAATGAACAACTGACGCCTCACACACACACACACAAAGCTCCCCACGCGAAGGGACGTCTGCATCGGTGGACCTTCGCCATAGCGCCCACACGGGGCGAATTCAGTGTTATTACACCCATTGTGCGCCGGGCCGATTATGCTGATGCGTTTGTACCGAGCAACCACCAACCTTCACCCACACAGAAAGGAGGAATGTGTCCAACCGCGACTAGGTGCGACCCAGACGATGGAGATCTTCTACAGGACGAACGAGTAGGTGAGTGTATTCAGGTAGCGTTAATATATAAAAAAAAAAAACATGAGTGACCCCCTAGAATTCTTATGACCTCCCGTCCTTTTTTGTCTATTTCCTCTGGGTGTGGTTTTTTACTATCCTTTCCAAATTCGCTTTTTTCACGAGCCTCGCGGAAAGGGAAACTGATGCGCAACCACCTAGATCGATTATTTAAAGCCCGACCTGAAGTGGCACAGGGTTCAACTACGACAAAAAAAAAACAATTATTCCTCATTCCAGGCATGCGCAACCCGGCTGCCAAAGCACCTTTTTCCACCCTTTCCATCAGGGGCACCTTATTTGCCTTTCATTTTCATTTCGGTACAACGACAGATGACCATGAGGGGAAGGGCAAGGATAAGATCCGACGATCCGATGAAGATCCGCTTCCGCAAGCGTGCTGCTTTTGAAATCGGCCCAAAAAACAACTAAATGAAAAAAGGAAAGGGTTTAAAGCGTGCGCACGATCGCCCCGGAACCCCTTTGAAGTGTGCTCGACAGAGGCGCGTGCGCACGCCGCGCGCGCTCTTTTTTCCAAACAGGACCACGCGTGCGGAACCCGTTCGACGCAACTTCGACCCGGAGATAGCGCTGCGGCCAGGTGATTTGGTTATGACCGAAGGAAGGAGCAGAGGTGAATGGGAGGTGAGTAAAAAAGCTACCGACAGACACCACGGAAAAGTAAACGAATCTCGAAAGAAAAGGGGAAAGTGATCCGATGAGGTGCGTGTGTTGGGCACGGGCTGCCTAAAACGCGATCCCCTGGGAGGACGTCGACGCTTCCGTATCCGAGAGTGGGGTCCCGGGACAGGACGGAGCATATGATCCCATCAGGTTCCAGGGCCAGCTGGTACAACAAGCAGAGTCTCCAGCAGTCGCCTCGGCCGGGGGATCTTGAAATCGAAAGCATCTGATCAAATGGTGAACACGACGGTTCGATAATAATAATAAAAAATCAGAAGGGTCACAGGTGAGACGTCAGAGTGGAAGGAAAAAAATCCCTACACGATCAAGCAATAAACAACAACAAATAAACACAATCCTCCCACCAAAATGTCGTGTCAAAGCAAACACAGAGGGCAGCAGATAGGGCACCCAGAAGGTTTGGCTTGCCCTGGCAGGTTTGTTTGGCTTTTTTTCATAAATCAACCAGGACGGGTAGGAGATCCTGCACGGACCCCGGAGATCGTGACTCGCCGTTGAGAACCGGTTAAGAAAGATGCGATGATAATGATCTTTCCTAGGAAACGAGTTTGCTCGCTAAGTGAAGGACCCGGTTCCAAGGATCGCCCAAGAACGCCTCCCGAAAGTTCGTCATTTATCATCCTACGATTGGTCGCAAGGAAACAAAAGATTCATCGTCATCGTTATGTGTTTGGTTTTTGTTTTTCCCTTTTTTCTCAATGTCCTTCCGGGATGGCCATCCCGATGGGAGACAATTTATGATTTTTTTCCGCGCACTGTCCATATGTTGTGCTTCTGTTCGGAGTTGTATAACCAACGAGTTCAAACATCAGGCTTCAGGAAGACTAATTTCTTCAACCAACGAAACCATTTGGACAGAAAATTCTAAGGTTTGAATGTGAAAATCAAAGACCTAGAGTTGTTACATTTACATTCCCATCCATTTTCCGACCACATTATCATTTCATGTCGATGGTGTTATGTGAAACCAATCCTCCTAAGCTCCTTTTAGGGGAGGCTCGGGCAAATAAATAAATCACCTCGCAAACCACAATCCGGTATTTTTCGCATTTTTCAATCATTGGGGCAATATTTACCTCCCGGTTTACGTGTGTGATTTAGGTTTGAAATATTCCGGACATCCACAGTAAGTAAGCCAAAGTGGCCTGTAAGGACTCGGAGGGCCGGTGGTTGTTTTTCCTCGGAAAAGTCACGTCCGAGTAGCGTCGTTCCGGTGGATTGATTTACATATTGTTGACCCTTTTTTTCCTATCTATTTTCACTAGGCTTTCATTGACGTGGGGGTAAAAAATCTGACCACCTCAAACGGCCAACGGTAGGGTTCGTGGGATCCGTTTCTCCCGGATGTGCCGAGACGGGCGGGGGGATTTTAATCTGCCGAAGAGCGAAAAATTGTTATCACTTCCGGAAAGGAATTCCCATTCACGTGGCTCACAGGCGACCGCGTGGAGAGTGAGGGTGTTTTCCCCTCTTTTTTTATTACTGCCTCCCCTAAAGGGGTTCTGTTGCGTTTTTGGGTACAATTTTACTATCCCTCCGCCATCACGCCCCGATGCCATTATCAGCTTATCGTTCCCTTAACCCTCTTCGAGGGGTTCCGCAAGCTCCGGAAAAGGTTGAGAATTCATCGTCCGAGCAGCGGAAGTGGAGATTCATTTTCAACACCGACCGCTTCCGACGCACTTTACGATGGCAAACATTAGTAAACCCTTCCTGAGAGCGTGATGGTGTCCTGCCATCGTCTCCACTGCCTTACTGACCGCATCCATCCGCCCGAGGAGAAGATGATGTTTAATTGTCAACCTCCCGGTTCCGGTCACACCCGTTCATCCGTTTATTCACGTACAACCCGTAAAGTGAAACCCAACGAAGATGGGAAGCCACCGGGAGCCACAACGCGACCGACCGGAAACCCGTCAATGAAGCGCGCGCTCGGGAGGCATAAAAAAGTACGGAACGAGCAAAAAACACGACACAACCGGAATGAAACCATCACCTCCGCGAAAGGGACGCATCGGAAATCAGAGAAGCAGCGACGATGGAAAAAAAAACGTGAAGGAAAACAACGAGACGCAACGATGAATCCTTCCTAATTTGAATCGAGTCCCATCCGAGCCCGCGTCCGTGGCACGAGCGCGGCGGTGTTTTTTTTTTAGTTTTTTGTTTTGTCTACCCCCTCGATTTCCCCGATGTAATTCGAAGGGGTTGTTAAAGCATCGCCGGATAATTAACATAAGTACGCCGTGAGACGACACGGTTTTAATATTTATACCGTCAACCGTGAAGCGGCCAGGATAGTGGCGGGTGACAAGCCGACAAACCGAGACAGACGCCTGCCGTGTCGTGTCGTTTCCTCTCCTTAGCTTCCTCCCCTCCCTTATCCTTTTCTGAGTCAACAAAGTTTCACTTCCTGTTTGATGCTTTCGCTTTCGATACGTCGACGCACCCGGAAAAGGTAAAAACTTAAATTGACCTTTGGTTGCACGATTTGTTTTGTTCCTGGTAATTTACCATTCATTAACATGTTGAATGTTTGTGGAATGAAAAAAGTTTAGAAAATTTAGTTGACAAAATTTCTTGAACATAAACGCAACTCAAAAGTACGACAAGAACAACATGGAAGATCAAATTAAATCCATCACATGTGCATCCCTTCTCATTGCCAGAACGAGCGATTCTGGTGCATTATGCGTCGTTCTGCTGGTTCTGCGTAACCACCCGGAGCGTCGAGCCGAAAAACTTACCCCTTTTCCGGAAGGGGTAAACTACCTCACGTTGAGCCCGTTGTGAGCGACACAAAACGCGGATCAAATGAAGGTTAATAAATAGGTTAGCGAGCGTACCGATTCCACAAACACCGGGAACAAAAAACCACACCGCCAACGGTGGCCAGGAACACAAGGACACTCGTTTCATTTTCACGGCTACCGGTGCACACACACACACACACCAAAACACCGCGGCCAAAGAATGCAGCCCGAAAGCGCGGGTCGATCTTTTGTTCGAAAGTGAAATTATGCTCTTTCTAGCTGCGTTTTTCTTTTTCCTCCTCGGGATGGTTTCAGTTTGGTTTTGCTTCTTTGCCCGTTGTTTCCCCCCGCGCAGACAGGCCCGTCAGCGTGCGCCACCGGCTGGAAAACCAACTGCCACCTTCCTCCCCCTGGGTATGCACCCGGTTTTGAATGCGCCCGGATAAAAACGTTGGATTTTTTCGGTTACGCCACGCCGTCCTTTACATCGGCCCGAGCGATGCATGATGTTGATGATCTCGAGCTCGATTATGGTGGCGTAACGGGTTGCTGTAAGAAGGGAGAAGGAGCGAGCCGAGCGCAGAGGAAAATATAAATTTATGCAGCCAGATGCTGCGTCATTTTTCCGAAATCCCTCCGCACATCGGGGTACATCGGGTGAGGGTTGGAGATGGAAGCGACCAGCACCGGATTTGTCAAACGGTGTAGTGGCAATGTGTCAAAAAATGTTCGCAACAGGGGACTAAATTAACCTAATGCGATATTAACGAATGCGAAAAGTTTAACATTAAATCAATAGTAAACTCTTTTTGTTTGGAAAGGAACTAATAAAAAACGATCCCATCGCCGGATTCGTGTAACAATCGCAGTCTTTAATTGTGTCCATCAGGACAATCCTTTAACAGTCTCCCCTTGACGAGTGCGTATCAATTACATTCGTTTGTCAATCAACCGGAAGCCGGATCCGCTTGGAGCATCCATCTTAGAAAAACAAATATCACTGGCGCAACAGGACGATCACCGAAAGGCACATCCCTGGCGATGTGAGATGAGGAGTAAGGAGAAAAAGGATTATCTTCCACCGGCAGGATTACGGCCCCGTCCACCCTCGAGAGGAGTCGCGCCAGGAGCTTGACGACAGCCAGAAGACGTGTCACGAACAGATGGCGACCGGGCGTCTTATCGCAGCTCTATGAACTAGAAGCTATCATCTTCCGCTGCTGGCCATGACACATGACGTCATCATCCGTCCATTCGTTCGAACTGGCTCAAGGAATGGACCAAAAGGATTCGGCGTGTGTGTGTGTGAACGTGGGCGCGTCCTCAAGGGATCGTATGGCCGTGTCCCTCCGGGGGACTACTATTGACATTTTAATTTCCCTTCCAATGGACCACCACTACCACACCATCGCTGGCAGCAGGGTGGCCTTTTCCCGGATGCTCCAAAGAGGCCAGCGCGCGAGTGAGGATTTTGCAGCATGCACATCGAAAGGATTGAGCGAAAAGGATCCGTTCCTTCGTCGATGGCTAGGACTAAGCCACCTTAGGCTGTCGCAGCGGGTCTTTAGCCGCCCTTGGACCTACGGGGTGTAGGAAACGGGCTGCAAGGCACAATGGCAACGCAGGGCTATTAGCCGAGCGCGGATAATACGCCAAGGAAATCTCATATTATTTAACCGGAATAGGATTTCACATAAAAGGCAGTCAATTTCATCGTCCCGGGGATGGGTTCACCAGGATCGGGGAGAGGAGTGTGTTACGTTAGGACAACTATTTCTAGAATCCCTTTCTTTAGTATACGGCGACCTCTTGCAGCTATCCATTGAGTGAGATAATCCTCTTCCCAGTGGGGAGTAGCTTAGATAAGGTAATTTTTTCCGATAAACTTTAATGTCGTACGAATCAACCTTCTCTAGTGCCAACCTATCAAATGTGCTTAACAACTTGTTCATTGAAAAAGAAAAATCAAAAGAAAGAAGAGGGTAAACTGGCCACAAGTCAGTGAACAATTTCCTTTGCCCCCATCAACATCCTTGCGTGCCTCAAACGTGCGTCCAGAAAAGTCGATGGAAAGTGAAAAATAATGCAAACAGTTTGGTAACTTGCCAGCGGATATGGAGTCGGATGTACCACAAAACCGCAGGGCAAAACAAACCAGAAAAAGCAAAACGACTTCGGACTGCGAGACCAAACAAAAAAAACTCCCCATAGTCTGCAAAAGAAGCTGCGAAATCGACCGAGCATGGCGAGCATATTTCTCTGCCCGCTTCCATATGCTGAAGAAGCGGAAAGACGAAACCGAGCGAAAACAGTTAAACCCTTTCGCCCGTGTCCTGCCATCATCAGAGGAGGTGGGGGGCAGGTAGGTGGGGGTCGCGTCGGGTGGCGTCCAGGAAACAATGCACCACAAGAAGCCGCTGCAAGAGACAGAATCCCTGCCGGCTTTCCCCCGTAGAGTGGAGGAAAGGGTCCAGTTACCGCACAGTCGAAGGGAGAAAAAGGAGAAAAAAAAAAAACAATGTCACTGCAAGGGAGGTCAAGCTACTACAGGCTAGACACACACCACAAGAGCTTGTTCCGAATGCAATAAAATATAACCATAAAACGAGGCGAGCAAACATTCAAACCCCATCAAACGCTACTCATCCGGGTAGGATTGACCGAAGGAGTCGCCTTTGGGGAGGATGGATTTTTATTTTTTCATTTTCCACCCAAATTGGGGGACGAAAGAAAAGCAGAATTGTGTGTGAAAAGAGTGTTATTCCATAAAAAAAACCCTTCTCTTCCAACTCAACTCGACGGTGGGTGGAAAATGATGGAAATGGAGGTTGGCATATTCAAAACAAATTCCAAACGAATCGCCTCGTTCCAGTTCATCATAAAAAAAACCCTTGCTCTTTGCCCCGCAGGAGTGTGCGTCGTTGGAGAACGATAAACGACACCCCGCACCCCAACACCACTCAGCGGTCAACTTCCGGACTCGGCTTCTGGAACGTTTTAGGCCACTGCCAATCGTTGCTTTCCGGTGCTTGGTCATCAAGTAAGTCACCTTAGTCACTCACTTCACACGCGTATCGTCAAGCATGTGACCGGTAAAAACGGCCATCCCTCCTCCGCTGGAAACCCCCTCTCACCACAAGGAATCATTTTTCTCTCGGATGCCCTTGTTTCGAATCCACTTACTTGCGAACGGGATGAAAGTGTCAGTTTGAAGCCGTAAGTCTCATAGAGCCACCCAAACCCATTTGTCATCCACCGGGTGACGGAACACCGGAACTTACTGTCCTTCCGGTGGCTTCCAGTGACAGGGCTGTCCGAGACTTTGCGTCATTATGACGCACCCTAGCCCACATCCATCGCTGCTCATTTGCATTCCCTAATGGTTTGAGCCTTTCCACGTACAAACACACACTCTTGTGAGCCATCTTTCCATAGTCCACTCAGGTATGGGACGACCTGCCAGGATTGCAGTCAATGTAAATAAAAGGAAAAGAGAACACCCAACACAAGACGAGAAAAACATACACCTCCCACACACTAAGAGGGAGAAGAAAAAAGGGCTACGACCCTGGAACAGGGAAAATAGGATTACTTCCTGTGGCCTTTGGAGGGAAATCGATGGTGCACCACCGACGCCACACGACGATAGGATATGACCGAAAAGTCACGAAAAACCGAAAACAGAAAAACACACACACACACACATTCCCCGGAAGCCGGACGTGGGACGTGAGTGTGGCGACGTGGATGCGACCTCAGAGGCCAAGTAGCTGGCCATGGGTGTCGTGTCCGGCATTAATCTACCCATAGGCACGAAACAAAGAATCCCGCATGCACAAAGGTGGACGGCCACTTGATGTGTTTCGATCGGAATGGGAGGCGAACGGAAAAGCAGGGATCCTATTGACAGCACCACGTCCTCCGAGCGGTCGAGGGTGGTCGGTGTGGCGCGCCCTTTTCCGATGTAAGTGGACACGATCCGAACGAACAGAAGAATCGTGACACTTTCAATAGCCAGCCAAGAACCGAGAACCGACGTCGAGACGTCATCGACGAGGGGATGGAAAACGGAAAAGGCTCTTCGGAGCTGTTTGTCCGGTGTGTTACGGGACACAATGAAGTTAGGCCGGCGGCAAACAATCCCCAAACCTACCACCAAGGTGTTCTCTTCCCTTCTGCCATCCCGCAGGCCACCGGAGGAAAAGAAAAGAATTCGAGACCATGTTTGCTCGAGTTTGGTAGTGTCCTTGAAAAGGCCGGAAAGCGTAACGTTTAAAGGCATTAAACGTAACGCACGGCTTTACTTTCCACGTTGATCAAACACATCCCGGCGTTCTTGGAGCGTGTTTTTATTTCTTCCATTCTGCAAAATAAAGCACGGTTTAAGGCTTTCCCTCAACGGGCTTCACAATAGGGACGCATTTAACTACTCTCTGCTCGCTGACCAGAACGCATTAACGCCACTTTACTTCGCCAAAGCTGGCAAAAAGGATTTGCATGTGGACACCCGTCTGCGTTTGTTGAACCGGAATCAGTTCTCCCTGGCCACGTATGAGTGGCATGTGCTTGACGATGTTTTCCACCCCTTTTTCTTCGCCGTCTCGCCAAAGATGATGACCATCTGCAGTCAACGATGCGATGTCGCCCGCTTCTGGGCCGGAAAGTAAATTGCATCCGGTCTGACCCTTCGGTTTGTCATACAAGCGAGGCACAGAAAAAGAATGCAAAGTGCATATGCAAAATGTGCCCATGCAGGACAGTTCGCAGCCAACGGTAAAGAAGGAATTGGCTAGCATTAATCGCCTAGACGGGAAGGTTAGTACACGAGAGCCCGTGCATCCTCCTCGCTCACGCATTCCAACTGTACCCTTCCCGGAAGCGATGAATAATTAATCAACCGTAATTGATATGACCGGACACAACCCTTGCACGCTCACAGAGTCTTGGCAGCGTGAACAAAAAAAAACACCCCTCTGAATGTTGTCCAGGTCGCTAGTGGACAGAGAACCCCCTCCGGTGGATTATGAAAATCATCCCACATGTCATCATGAGTGTCCTCGTCAATAAGCTTCCCTCGAGCATGTTGGCTCGTTTATTTCTTTTCGTGTGTCGCTCCTGCGAGGGAGCCCTTGCTGACCATCGGTCGAAACAAGGACATACAGGTGAGCCGCAAGGGCACTTGAAGCGATGCCCAATCAAGATTTTGCTTTGAAACGATGATGTTAAAGGCGTACTTACCACTGTTGACCGTGTGCGGTTCGGGACCGTCGGAGACCGTGCTGGGTGTGCGGCTCTTGCGCAGCGCCATGTCGTCCGCCCGGTCCAGCGAACCGTTCCGCCGGGGCGATTGTGCGGTCGTCTGTTGCTTCCGGCTGACGTAGTCGAGGTCCTCGGGCCGCGGATCGACCTCCATGCGCTCCTGTTTGATTTCGATCGCTCGGACGGACGGTTTCTGGTCGTGCTCGTCGTCCAGGCTGCAACCGAGCGGGCTGGCTCCTCGCGACGCGCAGTGGGTGGAAGCGTTTTCTGGTTCTGCAAAAAAAAAGGGAGCGCACCAACATATATGAACGGTCGTAGTGTTTGAAGTGAGTGCGATTTCTTAGAATATTGCAAGAGATAAAAGAAACTTTGCTCTACTTAAATAATGCACAAAACATCTAACAAAGCACAATTCTTCTGGGACGGATTAAAACAACCCACAAAACTAAAAATAACACAAAACAAATAAAAGGATTATAGGTAGAATCCAATAGGCTAAAACACGGTACGAAGCTAGATGGAAAGGTCACGATTTTCTTGTTTTTTGATGTTCAGATTTTTTCTCTCTATTTTCTTCCAAGACATCCACTAACATCGACACCTTACACTACATGATCCAATGATTTATTCATAGTTTTTCTCCCATTTCCCACAAAATCAAAACCAACGGTTGGGCAGGGCGGAGCGCCACAGGGCACAGGGAATTGGAGAAAGGATACCATCAAAAAACAAACAATGGGAAAGAGAGATTTCGGAAGGAAGAAATCGGAGAGTCAGTTACGGTTTTTCTGTTCACTAGAATAAAGAAGAAAGTAAAAACACACCAAGAAGAGCGTTAGTTAACTCGGTTAGCACAAATTGGATAAAGAACAGCGGTTCCGATCGCGTTGTGGCCAAGCGAAAGGGAATTAAGTCCTGGAACGTATGGTTCTGCTTGGGTCTTCCTGGGTGCGGTACGGAAGAGGAGTAGCTCGGACGAAATGTGCGGGGTGGACCTACACACAACCCGGGCTCGTGTTTTGTGGGAAATAAGGGCGCGCTAAAATGAGATACTTGGTTTAGATTTGTTTGCAGTTCTGTGTGTACTTATGGATGTGTTTTAGTTTTCTGATCATTTGTTTCATAACGGAGTAAATAATTTAAATCGGGGAAAATAAATTTGAACTCGGAGTAAGCTGAACGAGATTAAACAATAAATGCAGAAGAAAGCAACAAAATAACAATACTAAAGAGATAAAAATAATAACGAACATTTAACCGCCATACCGCATAAACATACCGCCAAGCAAAACAGTGGTAATTATTGAAATTTAAATAGTGAACTTGACATTAAAAATTTACCGAAATTCGGATGATTTATTTTGTGATTTTTTAAAGTAAGATTTTTTTAACCCAATCAGGCGGATAAGCTTGACAAGGACACTATGTTAACTTCTCTACGTTGCCGAATGGAGCGAGCTAAGGCCAAAGCTAACCACGGATACAAGGATACACTAGCGAAGAATACTCACCGTCGCCAAGCCGCTTCGGTGTGCTGGAGGCACCATCGCGCAACAGCTCCGCCGGGCTGGTCGGGGGCGGCGTATGGACCCGATCGAAGGTGGAGGTACTGTTCGCCTGCTTCGAGGACACGCTTCGGCTGGACACGTTCGGCATCGAGGCCCGTCGGGTCGCGAGGCCGCCGCTAGTGTTGGCCAACATCAGCCGCCGGCCATCGTCCGAGTCGCGATCGGCGCCACCGGACGAGCCTATACATCCACACACACGCGCACACACAAACACACCCCAAAAGGTCCCGGACCCGTACACCAAGTACACCGGAGGTCGCAAGAGGCACAAAGTGTCCCCGAGACAAACACCAACGTGTCGAGAGATCGACCGAGAAAAGAACGGGAAAAACAGGACTCAAATTAGCAACGGGCGAGTGTTGGGGTTTGGGAGGCGAATTGGCCTCCGCCAGGACTCCACCAGGCGCGAACTTACCTTGCGTGAAACACTGGCCATAGTTTTCCTTATTACACTGGAGCACTTTGTGCTGGATGAACCGCACGATGTCGGACAGGGCGAACGTTTTCTGACAGGACCCGCATGTAAGGATATCCTGCGTGCCGTCCGATTCTCCCGTTTCGGAATCTGCAAATGGTGGCGAATGGAAACGAAGGGGGGCGCAGCAGCAGCGAGCAGGGGTTCGGGTGATTGAGTGGGAATGTGTGTGTTGGTGTTTGATGTGAGAGAGAGGGAGAAAGGAGCAAAATAAGAAGGAAAAAACGGGGGTAAAGGATTCGGATGGATTGCAGAGATGTGAAGAGGGCGTTGGGTTCGCGGAAAAGGAAGGGGAGGAAAATAGGCGAAGAATTAAAAATTATTATCTCATCACAGCTAATTTAATGAATTTAATTAGATTTCTTTGGTTCGGTGAGCGGTCGACGGTGGCGACGGAGTTCCCGGAGTTCTAAGACGGTGGAGGGATGACTTTTTCGGGCCCCCGCATTCGCAACTGGCAAGTTTGCGCGTATGCTCCCATTGTCCGGAAGGCCAAGACGTGAAAGAGTTCTAACCCGGAGCCAGGAGCCCGCGTATCGGGATGTCCTGTATCATGTCTCCACCTCCCACAGATCGCACGATTCCATTCCGGAAGTCCATTCCGGAACGCATTCCGAACGCGCGGGGCAAAAGACGGTACGCCAGCCACTGTGTTGTTCTTTACGATTTTAATTAAAGCAACTCAAAACTCTCAACCCACGAGAATGGGTAAGCGGGGCCCGTGGAGCGAGATAGTGGACTACCAAATCTGACCAGTTAGCCCTTCCGGAAGGAAGGAACACGGACCACACAAATGGCCCCGAAGAGGCTCGGGGACGTTCGTTTTATTTTTATGAGCTACAAGAATAATAGCTACCCTCATTCCCAAGAACCACGCCGACCAGTTCCTTGTGGAAGGACGGGGGAGGAATTTCCAGCTTGGCACTTTTATAAAGTTACCGCTTGGGATGTACGAATTCCTACATTCGGGAAAGTCCCGGGAGGTCTTTTCACCCGTGCGCTCCAACTTTCACTTCCCTTGTGACGGGAAAAACAAAGGACATACCGAAGCATAACGGTTTTAGTGAGTGATAAAAGTGCCACCTTCTTTCTTTCCCCACGCCTCTGGCTTCCCACCGGCCTGTCCCCACCGAGTATCTTATTTATATCGAGTGGAGTTATAAATTGCGCTATTTTCATTTTTCCGGAATTAATCTAATAAATTTCTCGCCATCGGTCGGGAGGCCACCGGGTGGAAAAAGGGTGCCATTTTCCTTCGATACTTGACGCGCCCGTCGATGCAGGCGTAAGGTCGGTCGGACAAATCCGTTCGATTTTATATCTCTTCCCTTTTCCCAGCCGAAGGGGAAGAGAAAATGGTCACAAATTTCACCCTCCTCTCGCGGCGGCCCGAGAACCACTTGGGCGCAGTTCGGAAGAGATGTGTAATTAATGTGCACCTCCCACCACCCTCGGTCAGACCCGGCACGACCTGGAACCGATGTTCTTGCGACGGTCTGGCATCTTCGCTGGATCGAGCTTCACTGAATCGAGCAGACGACCGAAGATCGTACCGTAAAAGTGCAAGCGCATTGGGATCCGGAAAACCCCAACTTCGAGGGTGGAAATAAAATTGAAATAAAAATCACAGACCGTTCGCGCGAAGCGGAGGAACTCGGGCAGACGCATTTGGGCAGTCATTAAACGCCTCTGGCTCTTAGATTCCGTACCACCCATAAAGTGTCATCTACAACCCAATTCTACGCAAGGCAAGAGGCGAGTTCTCACACTATGGTGTTGGATCAATCCCTGCGAGAAGTGTGCTCGCTGATATTTATGCTCGCCGACCCGAAATTGACCCACTTGAGCAGAAAGGGATTCCGAAACGGTGTGGCTTCTCGGCGACAACATTAAACACACTGACTATTTCATCCTCAATGGCGACTGTGGCGCAGAAATAAAACAATTAATATGATAATTTTCACCCGAATCTGCCGAAGCGGTCTGTCGATGACTCAAGCGCTTTCCTATTTCGCTGAAGCGCGAGAAATCTCGTGCATGTTAATTGTCGCCAAAATGCGAAATGGCCAATCGATAAATTATGATCGGTCGTATCGATATGCGGCAGTCCCAATAACACTGGCCTCGTAAATGTGTTTTGCTTACGACGTGAGATTTGGTGCAGGATAATAGTTTATGCGTCCTCTGCGGCGAATCGGTTTCTCGAGAAAGCGAATCTGAAGACATATGTGAAGGACACTTTTATTTAATGGTTTAATGGGGATCATTAAAAGAAGGAGTAGTTAAGCTGACGAAGCTGAATATATTTGCAATCGTTAGTAAGACGTAAAACATAAAATACCTTTTTATTTTGCAAGAAACACCCGTAAAAATATAGATGTAATGCTAACATTCTGCAATTAATTGTAGAACTCTTTATGAAAGTGACTCAAGCAGCGGATTCTTTTGTGAAACACCGCAACCGATTGTTTTCCTTTCTCGTTCTTATCTTCAACGTCAACTTTGTGTCAAGCGAACACCGAAGGCCTCGTCCCACAGCGCCAACAACAATCGATAATTTGATAAATGAACAGCATGTCCACACGAGCGGTCATATGAATGTGCTTCCATCCCTTTCCCAAACCCACACCGGAAAAAAACGTCCTAAAACAACTGTTATCGTTCGCCTCTTGCGAAGAGATGCGGACTCGAATGCGGGGTTCGGTGGCCGGTGGCAGCTTCGATCCGACGACCGGGAACAATGGGCTCTTTCTGGTGCGCAAAAACAAAGCATTATGACAACTTGCATCACCCTCTCCGCCCCACCCTCGGCGATGTGCCGGAAATGACTAATGATCAAACGTGTTGGCCAAATGGTCGAGCTGGCCCCGCGGACATAACCACTCGTCGGCGTTTTAGTCGCCCTGGGGGGAAATCGACCGAGCCAGCGAACGAGATAAGCTAAACGGCAAACAAGAAACACAAGGACGAAAAAACACACACACGTACACAAACGATGTATGTCGTTCGAACCCAATTCGATTGATTTGCGCAACACTAATCGGGAGCAAATTGATGTGCAAACTTGTGGTGTTTGTGGCGAACGAAGGGGATGACAACAACGAGGGGCTTTCACTGAACGGGGGTGGGAGTGCGAAAATAATGCTCCAGGGCACTCCACTCCCCGCACCATGGTGTCATTAAATTAATAAAATCACACCGCACAGAGCACATTAAAACCGGTCGTGAAGCCGGACATTAAATCCTCGGCCTCTTCGCTTCGATTGGATGGATTGAATGCTGAGCCCACCATCAACTTCCGAACCATCGGGATTAACACCACCCTCCCGACCGCCCCAACAACATCCCAGGATAACACTTGTTTCCTTTCCGTCGATTCGACTGCCCTAAATCCCCCACCGAGCGATGACGGTTCCCGAACGGTCGTAAATCAGGCTTATTTAATTACCCTTATTGAGAGTGGTCAATGGACACGATGTCGCCGGGAGGACCACGGGATGTTCGCACCACGGGAAGGCAGGCGAAAACTTGCGTGAAGGGACGTAAATAATCCCACCACTTGGCACGTTCGTCTCAGCACGCCCCGAACTTTTCCCTCGCCTTTTGGTCAGTTCTAAGGACGAGTTCTAGTGAGGGATGAAGGGGGAGGAAAACAGTATTGGGAAGTGGTTGGAAAACCATATCGGCTTGACCGATATCCCGCACCGAATGTCGACATCGTAAACCCTATCGTCGAATGGAAAGGAATGAGACACCTGTGGAGAAAGAGTGAGATGGCTGGTTGCAGCAAGAGACAGATAGAGAGTGACCAGCAGAAGAGTGGCGAGTGTGCGTGTGTGTGCGCGCTCGAGCGTGTAGAGTGGAAAAATGGGCGTCCACTTCGGTGGCTCTCTCTCGCCGCTTTACGCTTCGCTGGACTTTCGGACACACACGCATGCCGAAGCAAAAGGCTTTGGGCAATGGGAATGTTTTTATTTCTTGTTCCGTTTCTTTTGACATGACGATGACCAATGGACAGGGCGGACGGCCGTTGAGTTCGAACCGAAAGGGGTGCGTGATGCGTGCCTACACTCCACGTTGGTGCATGTCCGGAAGATAGGTTGCCACATACACACACACACGCGTTGCAGAAATTGACCAATGGAGACTGCGTTGCGTTGCGAAGGGAAGAGAAAGCAAACAAACGAACGAACGACGAACGGAGGAGGAGAAAAGCCTACGAATTTCAAAGGGAGCATCGAGTCCTCCAAAGGAAATTGTTGCAACCGAGGGCATCTGCTGCAGTTTCTAAACAGATTGATTTAGACCACAGCGAAAAAGGATTAAACCGTTTTATTAATGCACAACGGGAAATTTCGTTGACAGCGACCGTAAACGTCAAAAGTGACATTTGATTTGAAATGCGTATGAAACGCATTGATTCGAGCCCTTCATTATTGCTTCTGAAACTCCATGTTTCATTGTCGAGTCCCCGGTTTTGCCGGTTCCAATGTTCCACAGCACAACAACGGAAGTGACAACCGAAGATTAGAGGTTTTACGTTTCAATTCGATTTAATGTCCTTCCGTTGCGAAGCCAAACCGTCCCCTCGGATCGAATCACGGTCAGCCGCCTGTCTTTCCGTGTTCCGATTTGTCGAGCGGACGAGCGGCCGAAATGGAGTCGAAGGTCGGGCAAATCGGTCAATCATTGTCAACCACCATCATCACCGTCATCAACATCATCATCATCTGCAGCGATCAGTTTTGTTTCCACACCAATCCGCCCCCGCAAACCGTCCCGTCCTCTCCACGGTTATCGGACCCTTATTCGACCGTTTGGTCCTACGGGTCCTTCTTCTCTCCGCGTTTCTCTTCATGCTCGCGGGTTCCCCTCACTTGAGAAGTGCAACTGCAGCCGTGTATGCATGCGACAGCCGAGGTGCAGCTGCAGCCATGGAATGGAAATTCGTCCAGTTCGTCCCGGAGCGCTGGAGGCCGCCGACTCGAGGGTACTTTTTGGGCGGCTACTTGGCGTTTGATCCGCGAACGAGACTTCACGGCTCTTGAGGTACACGTAGAGTGCATGCACGCACTCGACAATGGAGCTATGCCAAGCCAAGGCCGGTGGTTCTTAGAGCGCTGGTGTTAGCGTCTTGGAGCCATAAAGCGGAAAGGTTTAATCAATACGAATCAGGCTGGCGAATATTGATTGTAGAAACGATGCAAATCGAAAGCGGGGCAGGAAAATACGGCGGCATTCCTGTTTGAAGCTTGTTTTAATTCGAAACTCTATGGAAGTTACGATAAGGTTATTGAGAAAACGACATATTTCAAGAAGCATAAACCCATATGAGAACTTTTAGAAGGCCATCCACCAAAATCTTCACATATTGTATGTTCCATGAAATTTGTTCCCCACTTTTGAAACACGCACCAAACAACTACAAACGCAAAACATCATTCTCTTTGGTCCATCTTCCCCGATTTGCTACCATCTTGGGACAAAAAAACGCACACGGTTTAATAAAGTTTTCACCCTTTTCCACAAGGGGTCAACGAGCAACAAACTAGTTGTCCTTCAAGCTCAAGATCTTGTCGTGCTTCGTTGACACAGCATCCGAATTGTCCCATTTGCGTAAACTATAATGCGCATAAGAATCCTTTGAACAGACGGACCACAACAAAAACAGGAAAAAGAAAACAAATAAAAGGTCTAAATCTTCAGCGGACTTGAAATGGAAAATAACAGAATGTAAGTAAATATATTTTTCCGCGCTCCATCCTGCTCGTGAAGCAATCATCACTACGGACTTTAATTAGAATCTCTTGAAATCCTATTCTACGAGATGGATGATGATGTATGATGAGTTAATTTATTTCGCTCCCTACATAGAAGTCAACCTTATCAGATGTTTGTGCTCTCAAAAGATGGCAAGACGATACGTGAAGCCATGTCCACGCAGCGGGAGCCAATAAAATTCCGATCGAACATATTCGCAACGAAGCAAAGCTCTTGGCAACATTTGGCAAACATATTCTCCACCAAAGCAGGAATCTTTCTTGGCCCCAAAAAATCTAACCAAACAGCCATAAGGAACCCGCGCTACCAGTTCGGAGTACCAGCAATCCCAGATGGTTGTTTTTCTTGCGAAGTAAAGCAATTTTTCCGCTAAATTAGCTGATAGGAATCGCAATCCGCGGAATTGCACCTTCAGCAAATCCCCGAAACGGCAAGACGTCCGACTGGACGCATTTATTCGGCAGGTCGCCAGGCAATCTCGACCTCGGAGAACCAATCGACGTTAATAACGTGTCGTTTCGGCGTGGGTTGTTTTTCCCCAGCGGGGTCGCCATAGTTTGATCACTATTTGATTGACTTTCGATGCATAAATTATTATCCGCTCATTGATACTGTCGCGGAACGGTCGTGTAGAAAAACGGCGCTATCGATGTTGGATGGGTGATTCGAGCGTCGAACCATACACCCTCGTCGATATCGACAAGCCTAGAGAGGAAAAGAGTGATGTTGTGGTCGATGGAAGAATATTTTTATTTATTTATTCATACCGATTTTGATTGAAACCGATGCTCACCCTGGAAGGGTCGGGGTTGCGTGTGCTCAGCGGACCGTCGAAATTTGCGCCGGAAACGGAAACCACCGTTCAACGAGGACAAACGAGGAGAGGACGCGAGAGGAAACAAACAACCGAGAGGAAAGGAAGTCCTGCACGAGGACAAGGCGACAAGGGCGAACCCAATGAATCGACGCGAGACGGACAAATTCGATTAGGAAGTTGTAAATGATATTTGGGCCAGTAGCAGCATCCCACCACCACCACCATCACCACCACCACCACCCTTGGCGAGCAACACCACAATAGGTCGGTGAAACAAAACCCGAGAAAAACAAGGACGCGAGCACCGCAAGATGCCGCTGGCGATTTCCGATGATTATAGGCTGTTTTGGGTACGAAAAAAAAATTTGGGACAAAGCGTACGGAACTGTCCCCGGAAAATATGTCCAATTTGGGTGTGCGTTTTTTTTGTTTTGTTTAGCCATGTTCCACTTCCAATTCGTTCCTTCCTTCCTCCGCTCAGGAGGCACAAATGTCGAATTATTGATTTGATGTCACGAGAGGCGGTCAACCAGCCAGGATGCTCGAGGCGTTTGGTAGGAAACATGGTGCACCGAGGGATTGTGCGGAACGGGAAAACAATCGCCCCGCGGCAACCCGGGTGGAAAAAGCCAGTTCCGCACGTGGAAAATGCTCGAAGGAGGTTGATTGTTTGATTCGCGAACCTCGCAGCCACGATAAGTGAATTAACGTTCAACGCAGAAAAAGCAGAACAAAAACAGGAACCAAGCAAAGATCTTCTTCGAATATTGTGACTGAGTGGGATGGTTGAAGAACGCAGCTTCGTTACGACGCAATCGGATCGGCCGTTGACGAGAAATGAGCAGACGTAAACTGTTCCCCGTTAGTCTAAACAAAAATCCCACGACTCGAGGCAACTCGATGAGTAAGCTCCTAGTGTGGGGAACAGAAAAAAGGGAAAAAAACAACTGGCTAATTAAATAAAACAACCCGTTCCAGCAACATCCCGATAGCCACCTCGTTCCGGTGTCAATAGAGACCAGTACCAGGGAAGCACGAAAACCCCAAGCTCGTCAGTGGTCGTAAATTTGAATAATCATAGTGCAAATATTGGCCGCTCCACATGTACTTAAGACAACCGCTGCATACAATGGACCGAACGGAGCGGGCGGTATGATGCCCCAAAAAGGGTGGATGAAACATTTACAGAACCGAAACATGAGAAAAGAGGAAGAAGAAAAGGTTAACCTCAAACGAACGCGACCATTCAAGATAGAGAAAGCAAGGGGGTCCAACAAAACCCATCGATGATAGTGGAGTTTGGGGCAAGCATGGGGCCGCAGGAGTATCGAAGAGGGGGGTTGAAGAAAATGATGTCGTACATATTTGCATTTACGTGTGGGTGTACGGGTACGCCACTAGCCCTTCCACCTCGGAGTACCATTCCCGACCCTTTCAACGACCTGCAACAACGATGAAAAAAAACCCCACAACGGTGTGACGGTTGAAGCGACCGTTGAAGGGAAGGTGCAGGGCCCGCACCAGCGCCAGAAACGAAGGCAACACCCTGACAACCTTCTGGTCATTGGAGCAATAATCGGTTGAGGCCACACACAGGCCTGCAGGACCCATATATCGCGTTATCAGTGCGTGGCATCCGCGACACATCCGCCTGAACACGCTGAGGCGGGGCCGGGCCTTGGGGGAGAGGTGAGAGGGTGGTCATAGTCGGTCACCTTTTTTTAACCGAACGCCCTCGCACGATCGCGGCACCGCGAGGAATACTCTTATCGCAAAAGTTAAACATTTGCACCGGCGCAGACGGATGGAAAAGAAAAGTTGCGGAGGGTAGGGCGGGGTGGGAGGAAGGGCGCCGGGACTGGACTAGACCACGCCGACACCTTCGTGGCCACCCGCCTGGAACACACACACACACTGGTTAGGGGTAGTTCGAGAATATAATTTCCTTTCTTTATTTAGGTTTTCTTTTTTCTCTCCATTGAAAGTTTGGTCAGGTCCGTTGTGCGCGGTTCTCGTCCACCGGCGGACGCTCTTATCAGTGCGGCGTTGTTTGCGGTGTGCGGAGGTGGACCAAACCACCTCCATCCACCGCACGCTCACTCCCTGCCACCCTGGGCAATTTCCCAAGCCAAGCGCGAGACTTCCGGGGCAAAACGGTGAAGAACAAGAACGAAACGCAGCTACGGCACATCAACCGGGGCACCCTCCCGGGCTCAAGGTGGTTTTGTTGTGGCCTAAAAAAGCCTGAAACAAGCCGGCACATTGTTGCTCATCATCTGTTTGCACACCACACACCCCCACCAGGCGTTCCCGGTTTTCGGACCGAATCGCTCCGTGTCGTGTTTCAGCATCGAAAGGAAAATGAAAACCGGATCGCTAATACACGGTGGAGTGTGTGTATTTTTTTTAATGTTGTTTTTTCCAGTTTATAACTTCATTTCCATCGGTCGGCAACGGAACCTGCTGGTCTAACTGGAACCATACCGGTGAAGTGGGGAGCGTGTGTGTGTGTGAGAGTGTGTAGGTGTATATTTACAGTTCGTTGGCTCGAACCAAACCCCAATAAGAAAGATAAGAATTTAAAACGGCAGAAAAATAGAGACTTCAGAGGAAGTAGCGTGTGGGTGACACACGCTGCCCAATTGATGGACAAAATGCCAAAAGCCACGGCTTGGAACACTCACCCACGCACGCGAAACAGTCGTAGTCGTTTGTATTAATTCAAACCACCAACGTTGACAACCGTTAAAGTATTTTGTGGGGTGGGCATGGGGCGGTGGCGTTATCGAAAGGGGGCGGGAGAGCAAACAAAGTGACAGGGAAGGCACAAGGCTCGTGCATGCAGCTGCAATTTTCCTCCCCCCCCCCCCCCCACACCTTCCTGGGTGGATCTCGCTTTTCGCGGATCGATAACCCGATAACCGGGGTCCACGAGCGATATGGTGGTGGAGGGCTTATCTGCGTGGGAGTACACTCGTCAACGGTTTTTCTCCCCCTCCCTTACTCTCTCTTTCAGCTGAAAATGATTCGAAACGGAGCTGGGTGTGTGCGTGTGTTTAAAGTAATGTCTTTCAATTTTCAAATCCAGAAAATTCAGTTGACTTCCTCTTTGAGATACAGTTTGCATAAAATGGTTTCCAAACCCTTTCGACCGTTGCAAACATTAAACAAACTCCATTCACATCAAGTTCAACGAACTATGTTCAGCGGTTGGCAACGAACTCTGGTACAATCCCGGTTTCCCGGCATTGATGGGCGTGTGCGGGCACCTGGCGGGCGCAGGGCACAATCTTCCCAAAAGAGGTGCTTTACTCGGGGGTTGCAAATTAGAGGTTTCTCAGGACGTGCTCGAAATATGACCCCGAACGCCCAGGTTCCGTATGCCCCGAGGACCCTACGTTCCGGCACGGCCCAAATAAAGCTGTTAAAGCCTCTTGCCCTGTTCACGTCCTATCGAGGACGAATTAAAGTCACCGAGGAAGTCGGCATCGTCGTCGTCGTCGTCGTCGTCGTCACCGAAGAAAGAAATCCGCTCAGGGAAAATAAAAACAAAAACACATTTTTCTTTTACGAAACTCACGATCACGGTTGTGCGAGTAGAAGCCGGCATCTTCGCTGGTGGACAGCATCTTGTGGCGGGTGTTTTTTGTGTGTTCCCGAAGAAATGTTTGCGTGCTCCCCGTTTTGGACCACGACCCTAACTATCACTGCACTCAAATGTCACGGTGAAAACGATGCCACAAAACATTCACTTCCGTTTATCCTTTTCGTAAAAGGATTGATAATCTTTCGTATAACTTATTGGTTAGGTTCACTGTTGATAGCGGTAAATCATAATTTTAGTTGAAACCGCTTTCTTCGCACAACATATTAACGCACACGTGCTTTTCCAAAACCTTCCATCGAGCGGAGGATGAAAGGACAAATCACAAAACCGCGAACTAAGGCAAACACAAGCCAAAAAAGAAACGACCAAGGAAAACCGGTGTAATTAGCATCAGACACAAAAGATTCGTTTTGTTTTCTTCAGGCATGGAAAAGAAACCAATAACCAACGCACGACGTAAACAAAAATCTCAACGCACACGGGCATTTCACTGTCACCGGGAAAAACTTTTGGCGCGTGTCATTATGCCTGCTTCGTTTCCTTTTGCAGTTGTTTCGGTATTCGGGGAGCTGCTGTTTTAGGTTTGTTTCATTGGCATTTGCTTGGACATCACTTGCCGACACACACGCGCGCCCTGCAAACAACCGATTGGCGGGGGACTGGCGAATCGCGAATGTTTTCGGTCCACGCCGGACAAGGAACTACATACACTGCACTGGCGGAATCGCTCCCGCTGGGTTTTCCGTTTCCGTGTCCGTTCGCGCTGACGACGTTCCGGTGTGTGGTCGAGTTTTCTCGCCGACGTCGCGTTTGTCCTGCCCGTTGGAGTCTAGGCGGCACTCTAGCCACACCAATACCACCGCTGCACCTCTTCAGCGAGAGCGTGTGAGAGGGAGAGAGGGAGCGAGTGAGTGAAAGAGAGGGCGCGTGGTTCACGGGGCGAAAGGACAACGTCTTGGACGTTGGCTCTGCTGTTGCTGGTGCTGGTGCTGATGTTGTTTCGTCGATCAGCAGAATTGCACTGACGGTCGTTACGAGCACGAGCACACGGGGAGAGAGACTCTGTCCACCGCCACACCGCGTGCGCGCACACCCCGCACGCACTCACGTCCCTCACGTAAAACCCAACCAAAGGGACACACATCGGCTCAGGGGTCACGTACGGCGTCGAGCGTAAAAACGGGACGGTACGGGAGAGAAAGAGACACACCGCTTGTGCGACAGTGTGTGCACTGCCACCACTCCCGGTCGTCCTTCACCCTGGTCGGGGCAGAAAACACACAGGCTCTTCAAATAAAAAAAGGACCAACGGGCAGACGAACGAACGGACACCCTCTAGGATGGTGTTGGTGAGTGTACTCCGAACCCTCGGGGAGGGTTTTTTTTTCATTCGGAGTTCGTGTTCGGATACGGGAGAGAATTGTGAGACGAAATGATGGAAAAAAATCTCACCCCACCCCACAAACACACACACAGAGCGACACGGAATCGCTCACCCGGTCGAGGAGGTTTTCCTACCCTCTCAGACGACGGAAATCTGAGTAGGACGGCAAGAAACATAAAGGATATATCCTTTGCGTGACCCACGGTGGACGGTATGTCCGCACGAAGGACTCTCACCGTCCGAAGAATGAAAAGCTGAGTGAGGGAGAAGCACAAGAAAGGGGAGAAAAACGGCGTGAGGGTAGAATGCTCTCGCGCTATGTGAAAAATATTACTTTCTCTTCGCTTTTCACTCTCAGCATCTTCGGCTAAAGGAATAGACGGAGGAGAAGCGATGAAAAGAGACACCACGCAGGAGGAGGCGAAACAAAAAACCCATACGAAAGTCACTCATCGGGAAAGGATATATGTTCGTCCTTAATTTGTTTTGTGGGGAGAGGTTTTTTTTGTTTTTTGTAGGCTCCCTAGTTACTGACCATTGTGGTAAGGACGGTCGAACGGCCCAAACTACGGAGAAGCCTATATATAAAAAACACAAACACACACACACACACACACACTAGCACACACTGCGGTGTACGATTTTCCACGAAAGCGAAGAAAGGGGTACAGGGTGTTCCAGACGAAATTGTCGATAAGTGAGGCCACTTCGTGCATGTGTGCGGGACATTCGGTAACACATACGCACATGCCTTGTACCTTATCGCCATCCCGATATGGATCGCGCGTGATAGAGAGTTTTCCACCCACCCCACCCGACCCTTGGCGGGAGAGCACCAGCGGCACACGATTGGCCATCGGGAAAAGCCATCGTGTCCGAGCCGGCGGAACGGAAAGCAGGATAATGTGTGAGCGAAATGGAGCAAAACTGACAAGCATCTTGTTATGTGGTACGAGCGGGCGATAGGAATCGCCGAACGGTGGTGAAAAATTTTCCGACCTGCTGTGTGATAGTTTTCCCCGCAAGGACACACGCACGATTAACTTCTTTGTCTTACTTTTGCCAGCATTGATTGCGGCGGAGGATGGTATAAGCTCAAGGCGAAGTTGAATTTTGCTGCCGCAAAAAGGTGAAAACGGTTTCGAGGTAAACTTTTATCCTTTAATCCGAATAATGCGAGTAGAATAAGTTACTAATTTATTATGAATAGAATATTTTTCCCTTAAATTTAACGTAAAAAAACCAATTTGATAAATAATTTTGAAAATGTATCAATAAAAGCTAGAACATCACTATTATAAAATGCAAAAAAAAGTCTTTCATTTGTATAACCAATTTAACTACTCCGAATGAATTTCCTTGAGTGAAAACCAAGGAGATGTGATATGTATTTTTCAACCAATCTATTAGCTCACTTAAGGTATCGTCTAGTGACAAAACCAATGGAATCGTCCTCAATTATATGTTTCATGATCTTCCACATTTATTTTTCGTTTTTATCATTTTTGATTTCACCCTTCCCCTCCAACCCTTCCTAAAAGTCTTCGGTGCTTTACTCTTATTAGAACTATTTCATTTTGCAATTCGAGACTGGGTTACTGGTTTGGGAGTAAAAAACGCTCAATTGTAAAGAAATTCATTTCCGTCGATATCGACGTCCCGGTGACGAATCGAAACACGGCCGCGCAAGAAAATGATCCTTTCGCCACGATCGACAACGCCGCCTCCGTTTGCTACCGTGAGTTTTTTTTTTATGTTTGTTCCTTCAAAGGACGGTCGCTTCCTCCACCGTCACGCAGCTGGCAACCGATTAACGGAGGAAAGCGGGGCAGCGTAAAGAAAATAATCATCTTACATCAACGGTCCCTCCCACAGCTTCGCCGCATCCTTTTCCAAGTGCCCAAGCGGGACCGTCCCACTATCCTTTCGAGTAGCATCACTTTGGCGATCGCGCAAGCCAAACGCAATACGGGCGGAGGTTGCAGAAGCGCAGCGGACCGCATTTTACTTCGATTTGGAATTGGCTTATATCCGGTCGACGGTATTATATTAGATCCTGCCCGTTCGCCTCGCCCTCGCTCGGTGGATACAATTCAATCGACCGTGGAAATCGTCATCCGGTGCATCCGGTGGAGGAAGCGTGAAGGAGCAGGATTGTTAGGGTGTGAGTGTGCATGCTCCTTGGTATGAATCCTTGCGACCGGTAGAGAAAATTTCCGTTATTCACCAGCCATCCAGGGAGATTGAAAATTAATCAACAATTCAAAAACACGAGCCTTGCTTCTCTCATCGCTGCTCGAGCTGCACTTGAAAAGCCTCAAGATCTCCACATCCTTGGCAGTTCGGATCTTTTCCGGAGCGCTTTTTCCAAAGCAAACCACCAAAACACATTCTTATCGCGTGTTAGTTTGCTTGGTAAGATGGTCTTTTTTTGTAAAAGACATCCAAGACATTTTTTCTTCTTACAATACTTGCGCCAAGTAGAAAGGATCATCGTGGTATAACATGAAAAAACTACCGGCACACAATATAACGGGTATCGGGTACACGCACAAAAGATCTTGCCAGAATAAGAGCGTCAAATAAAAAAAATCGGCCACCAAACTAAACAGGCTTTTGGAACAACAAAAAAAAAACCAGGATCAAATTCACCACATCCGTCGTCCTTTGGACCGATCGACTTCCGCCGTCCATCAACAAACCATCCGCTGGCCCACTTCGCGCCTGGCCGGAAGTTGCACCGGGACACGGGGCAAGAGAGAGAGAGAGAGAGGGAGATAAAAAAACGACTGAGCGAAAAGCGGGTAAAAAGAGAGACGGAACGCATCGTGAATGAATGCTTAATTATATCTTTGATTTATATTAATAACAAAGCCATCGCCATCGGAAAGCGACCTGAGCGCCGGGGAGCTTGGGCGAAAACAACAACGGAAAATTGAGAAACACACAGCACGCATGCAAAGGGAAAAAACTAACGTTAGAAAAAACATTCCCGGTGTGGCTGGTGGTGTGGCGAAGGGCAAGGAAAAAAAGAATCCTTCAACCCACCGTTTGGAATACCGTTACACTCTTTGGCGGGACACGGGATCGGGAGTGAGAAAAAAAGCAACCAAATAGGATGAATTTTTTTAAATTTCCGTCCATGCCTTGTTCCGCTGAGGGTATGATTTTTTTCCATTCTCCTGCCTTTCTAGATTTCCATTAGCCCCGCCGTTCGACAGGAACATTAGAATATTGCGTGCGTGTTTGAATGCGTGATTTATTTGTTGTCCTCCTTTCCCGGTAAAACACACCAAGGATGTGTGAGCGAGATGGATGAAGGAATCTCCTGTTTTTTTTTCCTAGGGAACACTTTTTTCCAGCATCTTCCCCCGGTGGCGGACCAACTATCCGCCTCGAGCCGAAGGACCCCGCGTAAGATGATCGTACATCAAATCGCGTTTCCACTGGATTCCGCTGGGAGAAGTGCAGCAGGGAAAAAAATCTCCCCGTATGATCTGGCAAACAAACGCGCCGTGGACCGGGGGTAGTGGAAATGAAAGAAATTGGAAAGAAAAAACTGCGTCGAGCGACCCACAGCTAGCAACGAGTGTGCGTCTTTAGGACCCCGTGAGGGTACGGTAAGCGTTAAAAAACAATTTATGCGGCTCTTTCTCTTTCGTGTGTTCTAAGATTCACGGCGTTACCGGTCCGAGGTAGTGAATTGGGAGACGGGAGATTGAAAAACTACCCCCTAGGAGTTTTTGCTCCCTTCCAAACGGCTCATAGCGCTCGATTTTGACCCTCGGAAAAAAGGATGCCTCGAGATTTTGGCAGTGCGTAAGGAACTCACACTCTCTCTGTCTCTATTTCTTGAGGAGTTGCGAGATAAGACGAGGCTTGTACACCTGGGTGACGGTACCGGTAGGGTAGGGAAGGATGCAGCAATCATCGGTAGGGGATGATTTTTTGTTTAATTCAGGGTCTTGTGTTGTTTTTTTTTGCCCTCGCAACCGTTGGCAGCTTTCGATCAAAAAACCAAGGGGGTTTATTTCGTCGACATTGGGCTAACGTTTCCTAGGATGAGGGTTTTTTTCGCCCTTCATCCATCTGGGTTATTAATATAAAGGAAAATAAAAAACCTCGTCACCGTCTTGGGAATGATCACGCACGGTGGCGATGATGATCATTGGCGAATCTGTTCCCATTCTTTCCGCGATGCACATCCGGAGGGCTCATCCTTAGAGATCCTCCGAGGGCTAGGGAAATGCGTGGAAAGGATGCGCGTCACCCCTGTGACTATCCTTGCCAGGTCCGAGCGTGGCATCTTCCCAGAGGATACCGTGACGTGCGTGAGATAACGCTCGCAAAAACCCGCCCGGTCATGGGATGGACACTTTAAAGACCGTGAGAAATGGGAAAAAGACATTTTTTAGCCGGCTGGGAAAATGGTACGGACAGCTGTTGGTTATTTTTCGCAAGCGTCTGTCTTAGCCCTGGCCAGACGATATGTGTCCCTTTATCTTACAGTCAATCAATACGAATCAATTGGTTCAATTGGATAACACTACCAATTTATTAAAGATCTTAGATCGATCAATACCGGAACATCCAGGTCCTGCGTGAAATGCATTTAGTTTATAACTTTATACCTCAAACATTTATATCTTACAGTGAAAATTTAGCTCTACGAAAGAATTGATTGTTAGCTACAATTTGAAAAGAACGAAAAAAGCATGCAGTTATGAGACAATGACTAACGAAACAATTCCCACCAGCAATGGAATAATAAACATCTTGGAAGAAAATCGTGCCTTTTCGATGGTTTTGGAGAGAAATGGTATGGTTACGAATAAACCCAGTAACATGAAAGGGAACGCGCGTGGATAAGAACCATGGGCAACAGCGATCAATATACACTTAACAAACGGCTAACTTACACAATGGCAACGGAAACAGAACTAGGTTGTTGTGGGTTGTGCTTTACAATGAATGAAGGACCGTACCTGGAAGAGAAAGAGAATGGGATCAGTATGTGTGTTTTACTTTATTTGGTTTGATAAACTTCACTGAATAAGGGTGAGATGATCCTTTTAATAAAGTGAGAAAGTATTCCGATTTTTTAACTCATTTCAAATCCAATAACATGTGTTAACCATTTGAATTTTAGTTAATAAAGAGCCATACATTTTTATAGTAATAATTGCTGGACAGAATACTGAAGTGAAAAATAACTTCTAACTTGCTTACGGTTTCATCCAGGTTTTATGTTTCAAGCTATTTCTTTCGCTACAGAAATTCATCATATCGCACGAGTTCGCAACTTATTCGCGGAAGACAAAATCGACAATCCTGATTCAACGGTTTGGCCCTCCGAAATGAACTTTACCTCGATGGGACCCCATGATCTGCTTCGTTTTTCCCCCCGTGTCGTCGCACTTCCCACCGGTGGCGAGTCATATTTGTGATGTTATGCGGCCAGTATTGCATCACTCGAGAAGACGGTGGTCTGCTCCTGCACAAGCAAATCGAGCAGATCCCGGCTCGATGGTCCACTCCCCGGAGACACACCTTTACCACTCTCACTCTGTTTGCCGGGGGGCTCCGAAGGTGGAAAACGTGAGTAACCTAATGCCTCCTACCGCTGGGGGCAGTCGGTGCTGTTGTCCCCCTCTTAAAGATTTTCCTCAGCGAGCATGTTCACCAGAGGTCAGTGCCGGCTGCCGACGGCTTCTACGATCGTGTCGCGCTGGCCCAAGTCCGTTGTTTCGGAGCCGGACCGTAGATTGGCAAATGATAATGCGCTTCTCGTCGACGGCTAGTTCTTTCTTCTCGATGTCCCATGGGTTCCCATGGCCACAAAACTGGTCGATTGTGGAGAATCGAAACGAATCGTTAAAAAAACAAACAGGGTCTAATGTCAGTCGATTCCAATGGGTCAAACTGGATCATTCGACTCCACCTAATATGAAATCGTATTCTCCCCTTTTCAAGCAAAACAAAATTGGTGAGCGCAACAACAAATTCACATGAGGGCAAAATATAAATTGTAGAAAATAATAAGTTAAGCCCTGCTAATCCCAGAGTTCGATGCTCGTCTGTGCCTTCCCAGGTTTCGATCAGCATGCCATCAAACATAAATCTTGTTCGAAAATCACTTGTCGTACTCGAAACACAACCACACGGGGCTCGTCACCCGATTCATCGTCTTTGTGCGCCTTCGGAGGATTAGCTACCGAAGGATGGAATTAAAATAAACGACGACAGACCAAAACCTTCGATTCGCCATCCACATCCCAATCAGAGTGCGAAGGAATTGCTTTCGAAGCGACTGGCGAGAGCATCCCTTCGGGCTACAATTATCGCATTGTTGTCCAGCCCTTCGTGATCCGTCCGTTCGGAGGCGACCAAACTGGACGAAATAATGAAAAACGGTCCCGTAAAGAAACCCACCACAAATGGTACTTTTTCCGTATTCTTTTTGGTTGGAGTTTTTGAATTCGGAGGTGCGACTGTCAAGTGACCGATTAAAGGATAAACTTTCTCCCAATTGGCCCAAGGGTTTACTTGGCGTAGGACGAATTTCGAGAGAAAGATGAACGATTTAAATTCGTCCAAGCCAATTTGATTGATTCGTGCGTGGGAAAGTGCACTACAGGTGTTGCGGTCGAGCGAGGAAAGCTGGACGTGCGGGAATTCGGTGAAAAGTTTGATCCTTCCCATCGCACTGCATTCCTGTGCTCGCGTGTGTACGTGTGTGTATCAAGGTAAAGGTCCGAAAGATGTACAGTTCCCATATTTTCGGGTTTCCTTTTGCTTCTAAGCCATTGCCGGCCACAATTCAACTGGGGATGTTCTCAATCATTTATTGAGTCCTTTTTCCGGGTAAGGACGTCCTTTCCTCGAATGGAGCGGGGTTCATTTTCCCTTACCCGACATTCATTTCGCCAGGGTAGGATATTTTCAACCGGTCAAGCGCAGTGTCCAGGAATGATTTACATATTATTTCTAGCATAAACAATCCACCCACAGAGAGAACCTCCGGGATCCGCCCCAAAACGGATGGGCAAACCCGGGTTGCTGGCGGCATTTTTCGCCAACGAGCAAATTGTGCGAGGTACAAACATAGCCTACTTTACCCGAGTGACCTGCATACTTGTTATGATGTCGTTGATTTCAAACATGACCTGCATTGTGTTTTCGAGGTGTGCGGAATTTGCCAAAGCTATTACAGACTGATCGTATAAATAGTTTCCCGGTGTAGACAAAAAACAATTAGGTTTAAACAAAAAACCGAAAAAAGTGAATCATAAAACCACGCTTCGTGCTGATTTTGTCTCCAAAGTGGTGAGCTTTATGGTTTTATGGTTTGTTTTGGATGAAGCCTAATTATTGAAACAAAGCCCTCCCGGTAGGCCGCTGCCCACCGTTGGGACTCGGAGCGGCTCGAAAGGGATGGGGTGTGCGTGACCTAAACCCAACGGTAGCAGGCAGACAAGTGCGGACACGGAAACTCCGGGCAATTTTCCGTGTTTTCGATCCTCGACCATCGTCGGATTGGTCTTGGTGGTTTTGGCGATGGATCGGACCGCCGGCCATCGCATTGTCCTGTTGTCCTGCTCGTTGAGGGTTGGTAGTTTTTCTCCCCGGGACTTCACCTTTCGCCGGTCGGTTCGGGTCGGTTCAATAAAGCAATAAAAATCCCTGGTCCTCGCCCGCCGCGTCGCTCGCAATTGCGGTGAAAGCAAAGTTCTATGTTGGGTCATGTTGTTTTTTCTCGTTACCGTGTTTGATGTTGGTGGTTGTTTGGGGGTCTTGTGTTTTTTTGGTTGTTGGTCCTTCTTCTCCCTCGCACTGCTAGGTGCCCATCGATGATTAACGCCACGGTTCGCAGGACAATGGTTGGATGGTTGGTGTGTTTCTTCTGTTTAAGAGTATCGTTCGCAGGAGAATTTCTGCCGCCAGCTTTTTACTTTTTTCTTCCAAATTCCTTTTTCGCTATCGCCAACAAACCGTTTGGCCCCTGGCGAGTCCTGTTTGGTTACGTATTATATCGGTTGTAAACAGCTCGTAAATTTAACCGGCAAGTGTGTTTTGTTGCCGTTTTGTTTTGGCACGGTTTTTGGTTGAGGCTAGTGGAAGGTTTTACTTGCTTTTCTTTTTTTTCTTATCTCAATGGTTCCTCTTTTTGTTTGTCTATGCGAGTCCGAAGTTTGTATGCGCTTTATTTTACGGGCACGACACCAAGAATAAAAGAAACTCTAATAGAGCAATTGAGGATTGAGGCAATCGTTCCCGTTGTGAGTTTTATCGTTCGACAAACAAAAACAAAAGAGATCCTTGTGGCATTTTATTTGAATGTCATAACAACTCAAAGGCACAACATTTCAAACAAAATTGGGAGTGCGCTTCTGAAACACACAACAAATGATGTTCTAATAGAATAATTTTCATTCACATATATTCCAGTACATTTACATTTTATTTTCTTTATCACTTTCCTCTGATATCTGAACAGTTTGTAAATTGAGTAAAGGCAATCCATCATATGCTCGATTTTTTATTTAAAAACAAAACGCTCGACTAACTGGCAACTGTAGTACAACCAAGTCTGGTCTCTAATCATTCTCCACTTGTGTCGTCACGAATCTTCCGCCGACTCGAGCAGGCGGTGTTTACGTTTGAAGGCTTTGGGTTTCACGTAAACCCCTATATAAAAATACCTCTGTTTACTCTGCCTGCGTCCGTGTGTTAACTTGGCTGTTTGAAGAAAGAAAAAAATGTTCTTATTCCTACCCTAGACCTAATACATCTTCCGATCGTTTGCTCAAAGCAACAAAAACCAAAATCAATTTGCGTATCTTTATGCGATTAGACGCGCAGGCAGCGAAAAATCCCGAACCATCTGTCGACCAGAATATCAAGCAGTAGAACACATCCGAATGTGGAGTAAGCTAACAAACTGGACAGTTTTTGCCACTTTCGCTTTTCCTTAGGTTTTGCAGCCGACGGTCTTGGTCAGTTTGCGGTTTTCGTTTTTCGTTATGTTATAAGAACCACAGATGACAGAATGGGTGAGACGTGAAAGACAAAAAATATCTGCTTGTGAAATGGTTCGAAAAAAGATTCAAAGCCACAGACCCTAATGACATAATCGGAGTGTGGAAGCAAGGGGAACGAGGGCGAGCGACACAAGAAACAAGTCACGATCATGTTGCTGCGAGGATGCAAAACGATAGTTGACCACTTGAGACGTTCGCCTGCGCCTATCCCTGGTCAAAATCCATTACGTTTGCTTGTTCTGCCTTTCTCGAGCCGTACAAATACAAACGGTGGCAGGATGCACAGAGCTGGCAAGCCCGAAAAAGACACCCGAGCTACATGAAATATGTTTTCAAGATGCAAATTCATGTCCTAACCGCATTTCTCTAGAACATCGCGAGGACGTATGTCAAGTGGCCATGGACGTGGTAGTGCCGGGCGGAATCAAGTGGCACTGAAATCGTTCAACGCAGCGAGTGACCGAACAAACGTGGGACAACGGAAAAGAAAAGGTCAGTGAAGGGTCCGTTGGGCAAAAAAAAAAAAATGTTCGTCCGTCTCGACCACATAACAAATTAAATTTGTCATGTTAACGGACACTTTGTGCGCGACTTTGCGTTCGAGCAAGAGAAGGACACATCAGCAACGCCGAGGACCTGCCGGCAGGGGTGTCAAGTTTTCGGGCCGAGCATGGACTCAGTAAAAAAAAAGAAGGACAACGAATAACGGGACTCTCGAGGTTGCGGGGCAGTGATTCTTCCTTTTCCCAGCTTCATCTTTCCCGCGATGGTCAGTTGGTGGATGAGAGAAGGAAAAGTTAATGAATTTTTTCCAGATATTTTTCATGCACCCAAGGGTCGCTCTGCCAAAGATGCGGTGATCCTTCGGTGGTTTGGGATTTAGCGGGCAGGAGGATTTCTTTCTCACGCTGATCTTAAGACACCGAATCTGGCCACATGTGTTCGATGTACAGTGCCCTAGAGTTGCAGAAGAAACTGACTAGAAAGGAACGCGAAGAATTGACCACATGGGGTTTCGTTTTGCGGTTTGATAGAGGACAGATTCGCACTTTGCTGACCGCTACAAATTATGAAAGAATGTTATCCAAGCTTGGCATTGCGTTAGTTAGAAGAATAAAGTAATAAACTCAAGGAGTTTTCATATGGCTTGAATAACCGTAAAAGAATATATATACGAACATTTTACGAAATATTGACCGACTTTATGGTCCAACTCATGAAAGGCATATCACTTCTACTTCCTTGTCCTGTAGTTCCAAGACCTCCAATCTGCAAAGTGTTTTGCCAAACCCACAGTCAATGAACCTTTTCGCGAAGGGGGGGCTTTTTTTCTCCGATCCGATCCATTTTCCCACCGATTTCACCGCGGTGTAGGAGGTCAATAAATCATAGACCAAGTGAGAGAAGCCAAAGCGCCACAGCCAGAGTTACGGTTGCACCGCATTTACTTGTGTTTGTTAGCAAAGCCGACAAAAGGAAAACCTCAACTGAGACCACATGGGATGGGGTTTTTTTCTTCTACCCCCATCCAGTTTTGTTTGTTGTCATGTCTGCTCCCCCGCCGGAGAACATGGTCGTGAAATGGTCAGGGATGGTTGACACACACACTCGCGCGGTAGAGCCTTCGATGTTTTATGTTTTTTCCGTTCTGTTTGCGCGAGCGGCTAGGCGACGACACATTTGCCAACCCGATGCTACTCATATCCGCGTGATTTATGCGCACATGGAGACCATTAAGTGCAACAATTTCATCATCAACCCCGTCGAGGGGAAGTCCTCTGGTTGGGGGGAGGAACAGCATGCAGCATCGTGTGGTAGGCCAACATTGTTCTGAGGATGCTCACGTTGGTTCGGTAGAATGTCGTGAGTTCTTGGTGGCGGTAACTATTCCGGGAGACTCTGGACAATGTTTTTAGGGAAAGAAGTTTGTTAAAAGGCAGGTATGACTTCCAGAGAACGATAATAATTAGCAAGACAATCAAATCCCCTATGCTTAGAGATTTATTTTAATGTTAGACGGTGAACTGGTTGCTAATAAATCGTACACATAAGCAGCCTACAGCACGGTGAGGTAACGAACATTCAAATATCAGCGTCAAGTTCCTAGAGTCGGGCCTTCGGAAAGTTCAGTCGAGGTCCTCCCGCGCGGAGGTCATCCACAAATTCACGATTTTGAGCCCGCTTTCGAGCCCGGCGGTGGCATGCTGGGCCGATGTCACGCGGGATCGAATCAATTGCGCGGTGAACCGGTAGGTCAAAGCGACAAGAAGGGCTTCCAAGGCTTGTGTGTTGTCCTCGGGGCAGAACGGTGGACGTGGACACCCGATCTAGATGCGGTTTGTGGACGGGTTGACCGACCGAATACCGATAGAAAATCTCTACTTCTAATAAAAACGAGTCGAATTGGGAGGATTAGATATTGCTCCCTTCAGTGATCGGTCGACTCCACGCCATATGTTTTGCTCAACTCGTTTTGTTTGCCATCCGGGAGGTACCGTTCGGATTCCCAGGCGACACATGGCGGCTCCCACGTGCACGCGAGCATGTGGCAACATTCCCGTTTGTTTCGGTTTCGGTTCGTGCAGAGCCCATCCCTGACCTACAGCAAGCGGCCACCGGAATGCGGCGACGGTTGTTGTGTGCATTTCTCTAAAATCACTCCCCTTCTCCGGCCCTTCGGCACGCCCTTCCACCCATCCAACCAATGCTCTCGTTTGCCCGGGCGGTAAATTAATTGTAATGAGAAGATTCACACGATTGTATTCAATTTGAAGTGTCCATTTTCATAATTTACCGCGGCGCAAGTGTTTGCACACTCGCACACGAGATGGGTCCGGGGTTGCACTTTAATCGTTTTCCTCGATCCAGCGCGATCTGCCGGACGAGGTGCGAAGATGTGGACGGAAGAAACACGGGCGCACACACTCACACACGAAAAAAAAACCCGTTGGAAGCAAGAAACGCTCGGTGAAAGATTGAAAAAGGTTAACCAGGAAGGAAACCGCCAGCCCGCTTTCCCAAGCGCTCGCGATGGGGAAGAGTCAGTCACCCGATTTCCTCACTCCCACCCGCCGAATCGCCAACAATGATCCATTTCGTGCAGAAGACCACTTGCCTAGAAAAGAAAAGCCGCTGCACTTTTCCACCGGTCGGTGCAACGGTCGGTGCTAAAAGATCATAAGTGAAACATGTAATTTATGCTTAACGGTCCGCAAGGGAAGAGGGAGGCACGCGTTCGGAAGGCAATAAAAGGGCAGTGTTGGGCAGTAATTTAAGCCGTCGTTTTGGAGCGCGTCCTTTCGGCTGGCGATTCTGGTTTTTTGTTTTTTTTATTCGTTTGATCGGCGTCTCGAGTTGAAGTGGCCACCAAACGGCCTCCACTTACGACTGATGGCCCTGAGCATTCGCGTAAAGGCTGCACTTTGCTCCACGGAGAACAGTGAATTATCATTAGCGGCGGTTCGGGCGGACGAGCTTTGATGAGTCCGGAGCGGTATCATTCGTTGTGAGATGTTTGATTATTGCAGCTCCGATTTGTGGCACAATCAATGGGCCATCAAAGATGGAAAAAAACTCCATCAGAGGTACAAGGATGGAGCATGGATACGAAGGAAATGAAAGCGAAAAGAAGGCAAGTTTTAATATTTTTAGTAAGTAAGAGCAAGATAGCAGGATGCAAAGCACATAATAAATGGGAGTAGTTTTTCAAAAAACTGTGTGGCACGAATAGTTGAAAGTCAGATATTCAGGCCAATTATAAAACGGTTTAAAACTATTGTTCTGCGCAAACCTAACCACACAAGACATGATTAATTTTTTCAATCAACCTTCTATAAAAATGTAAAATATCTTCAATTTGATATAATGTTCAGATTAAAATAAAGAAAATAAGTATGTTTGAACTTGTTGTTCAACCATTGGATTAATCTTGAATAAAAAAAGCCTCAAAGAAGTGCTACTCAATGGATTAATTCTTCAAAGTGATCAAGAATAGCATTTTTCCGTAAATTAATATTCGATGACCTGTGCATAATTTTGTCTATTAAAATAAAATTAGATGATCATTTTAATCAAAGCAACATTGGATTCATTCCAGTCAAAATTCAAATGCAGTTCCTCGTGGAAATGTAAAATAAAAAAATAAATGCTACAGATTTAAATCTAAAATATGGTATCGTACCCAAAAAAGCATCTTCAAATGGGCTGCCAGCTGTTGCGTCCGTTCCACTAAACGCCAAGCAGCAACAAGGTGCGCTCTTTGCCATTAAACGGTCGGTTTTTTTTTTCTGTCGGTACTAGTCCGCGTTTATCAATGAACGCGAGAACCGCGAAAGCGCGCGCGAAAATCACGCGCCAACGCGCTCTCCGAAGGGAAAAAGAAAAACATACCAAGAACGGCGGTGCGGCTCGCAGATGAAGCAATATTCCGCTGAACAGAGGTCGAAGCCAACCGGGGTGCGAGTGAGGGAAGCGGACCGTGCACGAGCCGCGAACGGTAAAACGCAAATAAAACCGCGTGCAATTTTCATATTCCGTTGTGGCACTGAAGAAAGCGACGGGTGGATAAGGCACTGGAAGCGTAGGGGGTGTTAAAGGGAGACAGGGAGGAAAAAAGTTTCGCTACAGCCCGAAGGGAAATCTCCCACGCTTCGTCGTGCAGCTTACCCTTACCCTGCCAACTCCCGTTTTCCGTATTCCGAAAAATTAACGAGACAAGTCCCTCCCGACGCCCTGGAAGGGCGGTCTGCAAAGGGCCCGAGGGGGTGGTGGATGCCAGAAAGAAACTGGCGGTTCGAGGAAGAGAGATCGCGAACAGGGAGGCAAACCGGGGGAGCAAAGAAAAAACAACGATATTTTGCTCCACGAAATTGCATCGCGTCTGTCAGCAAAAGGGCAACAAACGGATAATCGTGGGGCACCGAAAAGTGAGAGGATAGCGCGTTCGTCGATGAGAGTCGAGTGAGAAGCCCTTCAGGCGCTGATGAGACGGCTGGCGAGACCTGGCGGGACTGCGAGATGGTGAGATGCGAACTGCAAACGTCAACACGCGCGCGGCCGACGCGGTTTGTTGTGACATGATTAATCTCCCCATCATGGTGGGGAGCGCATCTGCTCGGTTCCGATTAACCTTAAGGTAGGTCCAGTCTGCAGCTTCCCAGCAGCAGCTCTGCAAGCTCACTCGCGGGAGTTTCATTCTGGAGCCTCGAAAAAGCTTCGCCCTGGGACCTGTTTTTCCGTTCTTTTCCGTCTCTTCTCCATCGGTCCCCGGGTTTGGTTCCCGACTTTGGTTTATTTTTCGCTCTACACACCTCGCCGTTTTCTTTCTCGACGTGCTTTTCCCTTGCAGCACGACTTCTCCGAAAGGGCAACGTGCCAACGATGCAAGTCAGGACTTTTGGCCCAGCGGTACACAGCTGCACAGCTGATGAGGTCCGTTGGTACCTTTTCCTATCCTTCTGCCTTCGTTTAACCCTGCTCTTGAGTAGGTTGGGTATGTGTTGACGTATGAATGCGTAAAACAGTGATTCTCAACTTTTTTACCAGATCTCGTTATAAATTTCGAAATTTAAAAAGCGTATCATCTAAGCCTCTCAGAAAACTTACAAATAACAGCTTAAAACGTCATGAAGGGTTCATGACCGTCGAATGCAACGGTAAGCTAATAATTTGTGCTGGATAATATGCGGAAAATAGCACAAATTTGCAGGATATTTGTGCGTTGTCATCTACTTAATTTGGAAAATGTTTGGAAACTGACATGCCGCATTAGGACTTGGCATTTCTTAGAGGAGAGTCACTAAAACCTATTAGAGAATAGTGTAGTGGATGCTCAGCTGTTTACTATACAGAAGAGTGCTAGAGTTGGATCGTGGAAGGATATTTGAACCTAAGATGGATTCCGAAACGAAAATCAGTCTTCTCAAATTGTTTTAGTGCGTTTCTTTATGTCCTTCGCCTAACTAACAATTTAATAAATGAGTTTTTACTAAATTGAATCGATTTTTTTTATTGTTACGTGCTAAATCAAGTAACGTTCTTTAAACTTCTTAGATGTATCGTTATTGCAATATGGTTGAGAAACTCTGTCGTCGAAGAAAACACCAATGAGTTAGGGATTACGCGCGAATGAAAACGTGCTCGCCAATTTTTGCGAAGCATCCATGGGCACGTGTGTGAGTGTCTGTGCGTGGGTGGCTGCATGCATGATGCACAATTGCACTTTCACCCGCGGCATGGTCGCCACCCGCTTCCCCCATTTCGGTCCAGAAACTCGCCTCTCACAAGCATTATGATGGCAGTGATTTACAAGGCTCACACGCCCGGTACTAATCACATACAAAATCACCGTCCTCATAACCGAACCCCTCCCCTCACCACCCCCCCTCTTCTTAGCGGCCATTGGCGGCTTCCACTTCCCACGGGTCAGAGCACCACCCACAGCATCCCATTCTTCAGGCGGGTCAAGCAAAAATCATTCCACTGCGAAGTGACTCCCAAAGAGCCGCCCTGGGTCGTATTTTCGACGGTGCGACGCAGCAGGGATGCTGGGTGGACGGTTGCCGTTGCAATTAAAAATTAGCGTTAGTGAGCACAATGGTTCGGACGCGCTTCGGCGCCCCTTTTCACAGCCTCAGAGCCCCCGCCAGGTCCAGAGCATAAATGCATCCATGCACCGTTGCTTTCCTTCTTCAAATCAAAACCATTCGCATGTGTGGCGAAGGCGAAAAAAAGGTGGGGAAAACACGGGCAACACTTTCGTGACATCGTTTCAACCGAATGTGCTAGAAATAAAACCAACAGCGTCATCCAGCTCCCTTTGGATGCCGATTCCCTTTGGGGAGAGTAACGGCGGTGGCAAAGTTGAAGATACGCCGCACCGATTCCACCTTAAAGAAAGAAGGAAAGAAAGAAAAAGTCCGCAGGGTAGCTTAGAAAACCCGTTAAAATGTGCCCTACGTCAGGTGAGGGTGGCACACATGCAACTGCATACGCACGCGGTTGCCCTCTCCCAGCGGTGATAAGATCAGCAGCGCTAGTCCCGGGGAGGGCGATCGGTTGGGTCTGGGAGCTGCATCATCTTCAATGCTCGCCAAGTTAGTTCCAAGACCAAGGGCGACTAATGAACTTCCGCCGTTTCCGCACGGCAACATGCACGGCACAATTCTTCATGCCCATCGCTCCGGACGGAACTCCCACGGACGGTTGTTTCCACGTGGGAATATGGTCGCTTCCGTGACCGCTTCTAATCATCACCATTTCCGACGACGACGGCGACCATCTGGAACCGAGAAACCGCTCCCGAATCAACCTACAAACGGGTGAAAACGGGACTCAATGGAAGAAATCGAGCCAAGGGGGTAAGCGGTGTTGTCGTACACGTTGCTTGTTAATCCTTTCTGAGTTGGAGCGATATTGACCATCAACATCGTCATCGTGAACGGTACGAGGACTCGATAGAACCGACAGTCAACCCCCTTCCCGCTTTCATAGACTTCCGATGATTTATGATGGTCCAACGTTCCTTCTGTTCAAGTGAAACTGACCCAAGAAGGAAACGACACTGAGAAGAGGGTATAAGGAAAACAAATCACTTAACGTGATACGAAACGGTCAGCGACGGATGGAAGCAGAAGTTTGCAAGGTTCCCACGGACGACGCGGCGTGCAGAATTAAGTGAGCAAATAGATCCGCTTCGATCGACTGCATATTGCACCGTGGAGATATAGGAGGGAGAGACTCTTGCAAGGCTTCCTTGTATTTAGTTATTTTTAACTGTGTTTCTGGAGGCAAACCTTGCAGGTGTAAAGTATGATAAATCGATAAATCGTAAACGGTGATGATGATTATGATGATGGCAGAAAAAGAAGAAAGATTTTTTATAGCTGTTAAACTAGCACATATGGGTTGAAATTAAATATGATAGAGCTCTTTTAACTGCAGAAAAAAAGAAGAATAAATCATCTCACTAGTGAGAACCAATGCTTTCCATTTTCTCTTCAGTTCAAACAGCAATGCGTGTATGTCTCCATTCGGAGGACATCCTCCTCTCGCCGCTGGGTTGTAATTCCCCGACCATCAGTATTTAAATTAGTTGTTCGACTGACGAAGTGTATCGCAATTCACTGCAGCTGCAAATACTTTCACCAATACAGCGTGTTTTAGCGACATTTAATCAAAATTCCTCCACTAACTAGCTTTCCTTGTTCTGCGGTGGTTTAATTTGAACTTAATTTCCATTCCGCGTGTGCCTCCGCGTGTTTTCCGCTTTGCGCAGGCTCACCAAAAACGGCTTGCGAATTCAATTAATTTCGATCCCATCGAAAGTATCTCCTCCAGGCCATTCACAAAAGCCTCCCCCTCATTAACTAACTGAATGGATCGGCTTGTTGGGTTTGCGGCAATAACCGGCAAATCGAACATCGAAACGCATCGGAGGCGCGTGTCGTCGTATCGTCGAGCTGTCGGTGCCATTCCCAAAACGGTGACCCGTCGAAGTCCACGGGCCACGAGCCCCATTCGGAACATGGGCAACATGTGTACCCATCGGTATTTTCCTACCACCCGCGCTAACGCGGCAGCGGAACAAAGTTATTTCATATTTGTCGTCAATTGGAAGAGGGAGGCACGGGAAGGGTAGACGCGACCTACCCCAACACATGTTGCGAAGTGAACGAGGAAAAAGGAAAATAGTTTCATTCCTCCATAGGGTAATTTTGGTTGTTGTTGAAAGGCTTTCAAAGAGGACGCTTGTAGGTCTTTGGATGTTTTTGAAGAAGTTTTCTTATGCTTCCCGATGTTTATGCTTAGCTTGGTCTTGCACTGGCCGTTTTCGATTCACAGCTTGCTTTGGTGATCTTTTGTCATCCTTGTCGATAGCTTTTCGCTCGCGCCTGGAACAGTAGTAGTAGGCGTGTGTGTGAGTGTGCGCGCCCGCGTTTGAATGGGTTTATTGAATTCGATCGTCCGGCACACCTCTCCTCAAAATCTTCCCCAGATTTCGTTCACAAATCCCAGCCTCCCGTACTCAATGCCGTTCTAATGGCCGGTTCCGGAGTCGCCCGAGCGTGAGAAATTATATGCAACGGCGACTCTGTCCCGGTTTTTGCCTCCGACTTCGAGCTCACGCGAACCGCTCCTTCTCCTTCTCCTCGCTTCTCTTGTTTCCCTTCGCTTTACCCTTTGGCCGACCAGGACCGGCGTCGTCCCGATGCATAATGCGAGCGCAGCGTCCAGCACCAGAACCGGGACAGATCTTGGGATCCCGCAGTCAAGTTTTGTTTTGCCCCTGCGTTTTGGACGATGCTTTTGTCACTTGCAGTGCATAAGTTTATCTGCTTTTTTCCGTTCGTCTTTGACCCATTCAGCGAGAAAAGGGTTCTTCGCTTCTCCGGTCGAACGAAAAGCGGAGGAAAAGTAACGATGAAAGAAGAAACGCCACTGGGAAAACGGACGCTTGGTAGAGAGCGGGGTGGATTTGTGTGTCCATGCCTGTGTGCATTTCCATTGTGTGTTGGAGGCATCCACCGAAAAACCAAGCGAACCAGCGGCGAACACAAAATGCATATGAAAAGAACCGGTCCAGCCCGAAAGGACGTTCGCGTTCGTGGGCGCGATTCTGGCCGGTCGCTTTTCTCGCCGGCTTCTGGCCTTGAGGGTGCGGCGGGTGAAAGGGTGAAACTATAAATAATATTTACTATTATGAAGGTTGATTTATTGTGGCGAAATTGAAAGCCACCCGGAGGCGAGCGGAAAGTGGCTTCAGTGGCTGCGGCGGTCATTGAAGATGTCCCTGCGCGTTCTACTCTTCCACCGTTTGTTGCCCTTCCCTTCAAGTCCCAATGCGAAGAACCGGAGGATCTTATTGAGTTTCTTTTTCGGAACCTTAGTTAGAACCGCGCTTTGCTGGAGCGGGTTCGGAACAAGTCACGATGTTCCCGTGAACAGGGTGCGATGCCGATTAAGCGAAGAACTGAGGGATCGGAGGGAATAAAACGGAAGGAGTTAATATTTAGTGACAAATTTTTATCCTCATGCCCGGCCTCGATGATTTAGCATCTCCGGTTGTCCGGTGGCGGTGGGAAAACAGTTGAAAAAGAGGCCGAAACACTCCTCCTGACCCGACGAGCGCTTTTAAAGTCGCCCCTCAAGTAACCACCAAAGGGTCTCTTGCACTGTAGGAGAAGGAGAAGCATTTTTTTATATTATGCTCGGGAATCCACTGTTCTCGCACGGTGTTGGGGTATGATTTATCCGAGCACCCAAGGACAATGGGGCGAGGAGGAGTGAGAATTGTGTCAATACACAATAACTACGCTTCTGGTAAACTCGATGGGCTGCGGCTCAAGGAGAAATGAAAGCATCTTTAAGAATCCTTTTGTCATTTCGGAACTTCGCTGACAAGGTGAGGGATTTCTGTTTTGGTAATGCTTTGGAAAGGATTAATAATGTTCTCACGCCGCGTTATTGATGTCCCGTGAAATTACAAATCAATCAACGTTTTGAAAAATTATGATATTTCTGCTCCAAATTTATTATTAGAGGAGCATTATAAAATGGGTTAGCTAAAGAGTTGCAACTGGCAGAGATCATATTCAGTGAGATATTTCGATAAAAAAATCCAAATCAAGCATGATACCAAGAATCTTGATTGGTGCTACAACTAGTAGCATGTGTTGTTACGAAAAGTGATCGAATCGAACACGATATCTAATGTCGATACGGTCGATAAGATGATAGGAGCAAGTCTAACAAACCCAGAAAGGGAGAGAGATCAAAAACATTTTGCTTGCTTTGTAAACTTAACAACGAACGCACTGTTTGAAGACGATGAACTTTAGCGATTGAGGTCCACATTTGAAACAACCGGTCACTTGTATGGGACAATGCGAATGTGTTTTCCATTCCATCAGTTGAACTATAAGGCTACACATTACTTCTTTCAACGGCTTTCTGCTGGTCTTTCTCCGCGAGTGCACGGCCAGTAACACTTTATCAGTTGATTACAGTTCGACACAGACGATAAAAATGTTTAACATAGTTGCTACACAAACAGGTTTCCGGTTGCGGCCGGCTCATATCTCGTATTTCTAAGTGTCTGTGCAAACCCGCTCGTCAGGAGGGGGGTGAGGAAGAAGGATCTGCCAGTGGCCAGACCCAAGGCCAGCATCGGACCGGGTCAGACTGCATCGGGAAACGCTTATCGGACTATCGCCGTTTGTTCGCCGCTTGAAGATCGTTCAACTCACTCGGAGCGCGGCGACAAAGGAAAGAAGCAAACATTAGGCGGAACGAAGCAAACGAATGAGCGAACGAAGCTGCTCCACATTTCAGTTTCCATCGTCAAACTGTGTTTCTTAATGCGAAACGAAGGGTCGTTTGTGCGAAAACTTTAAGCCTCCGCCTCACAAGGCAAGCTCGTTAGACTTTAATTTCATCGATTTTTGAATTTCTTCAGGTTGCAAGTTTAAAGAAACTTTTCTTTTCTCGCTTTCCGAAGTCACTGATCCCGCGGACGAGCAGGTTTCTTTCTCTTCTCCCTCAAAACCCAACTGTTTGTGGATGTAGCCTGCTGGAGGGAAAAAGACGCGCCCAGTCACGAAGCTACCCACATACACGCACACACAACTACAATAGGAAAAGGCGGTGGAAAACTCGGGGAACGAAAAAGAAAATAACAGAAAAGGCAACCGCTGCTTGCTCGCTTGGCCGTGCTTTGGTTTTACTTTCATGGTGCGAATTTTTCCACCGCTCGCGACGTGGCGTCATCACCATCATCGTCATCACGCTGCTGTGGTGGTAGTGTCAGTCGTGACCCCCTAATTCAAGGCCCGATCGCGATTCCGGTATGCAAAAACTTGCTTTCGCACGTTCGCGCCCGCGAAAAGCGAAGGAATATAAAAATACTCCCGCGTCGAACGTCGAAGGAAGGAAATGCTCTCGTGGTGGAAGGAACACGAGCTGAAGGCAAAGGGAAGGGAAGTGAACTGAGAGTACCCTGTGCCACGTGGCGCGTTCGTTCAAAGTACACTTCCTTCGCTTCAGCAAGGAGATTGCCTGCATTTCTTTTCCCCACCCCGAAAACATGACGTTTTATGTATTCCGGTCGCGCAGAATGTTGGCCCCTTCTTTTTCGCGCCTTTTCCGAACCCAACAAGTGCCTGGAGTCGCGGTCGCGGCAAAGTTTCGCTTTTCACGAGTTGTAAATTTAATTTTTACTCCACCGCGTGATTGTATCCTTGTGTCCTGCGAGTCCTACGAGCTTCCGCTTCACAGAGTTAGCTCTCTCTCCTGCTCCGTTCGAGTCCGCGATAGACAAAGCGGAACGTTTGGGTCGATTTTTTTGTTCGCGTTGTGTTTGGAATTTTATTTTCCAACGGCGCTGGAAAAGTATGCCAGACGTCTTCCTTTACTTCGTTCAGAGCTAGTCCTTTTCCGGTTTTCTTTCTCAAACTTCTCAGCTCAGTGCGGCGCACGTTACGTGGAGTGAAAGTGAAAACTTTAACACTATTCTAGTGTTTTCCTTCTTCTTTCCGATTCAAAATATTTCCGCATCGTGTACGTCATCTGTTGCGGAAGAATTTGTCGCGTGTGATTGACACGGAACCGGATCGAATAAATTCGACATCGACTGCAAAACGCTTGGACGCGGTGTTTGCAAGTATAGTTTTCCCTTGGCATACTCATAATTTGTGTTTATCTTCGCTCGCACTTTGATCTTGGGTAAATATATCTCGTTCCGAGTTCGTTTTACCAAACATCCGGCAAAATCCCGATAGCACATCGACAAAGGTGGTATAAATAAACGACCGACCATCGAAATGGCGCTCCCGATGGAGTTTATTGGCGAGGTCCGCTTCTTTGAGCTTCCCAAACTCGGCGCGGTTTCTAAGAAGTCCTCCAGAACCGTCATCCATTCGTCGGGTCCGGTGCTCTGAACGAGTAAGAAATGGTGGGCAAACATTCTCACGATTAATTTTACCATCGGAGGTCTGCCTTTGCTTCCTCTTTTTACTCCCCGCGAGGTGCATACCGCCAGGCTGTGTGCTAGGAAAATGAGTAGCCACTGCGCCGCGGTAGGAATCGATATATAGATGAGCCGGCTAGACCAAATCGTACACCGTCTCTAGCCGATGGTCGGAGGGCGAAAGAGAACATAAATTTAAATTAAATTCAATTGCACTGCCTTCGGTTTTGAATCGATGCGGGTGGGGAAACCTGGCGGGAGTGGGAGACCGGATGATACACGGTGGATGATAACGATCAGCCAGGTTTTCATTCGAAGGTTGGGAGGCTCTCTCGCGAGCCGGACGCGCGATGCACTATCGGACGACTGCAATGCCCAGTTTTGTTGCCAATCGTAATCGCTTCGGGATCTAGATCTTCCGATCGAATCCTTCAGCCCGCGTTCGCCAAGCGCGCGGCTCGTGGATTGAAGCATTGGAGCGCAAAATCAATTTACTTCTGTTTTATGGCCGCACGACAACGTTGCCCCTCTCGTGCGCCGTTCTGTTCGTTTGGTGATGGTTTTTTGTACTTCCCTCTTTACTAGCGCCTGTTATCAGTGTCGTAAGAATGGTCGCTAACTCGGTTGAAGGAACACGAGTCGGTGGCCCAAAGAGCGGGAGGATGATTTTCGAGAAATGAAACCATAAATTGCTCTAAAACTAGCGAACCACAGTTCGGAGATCATAAATCTTGGCTGCTTCCTTGTTGGAGAAGACATTACGAAAAATGAACGTCCTGTCGCCAAATAGAAAGAGAATGCAACGAAAATGTGCAAAAACTTGTTGTAAAGAGAACTTGTAAAATGGTTAAAAATCCTGTAGTTGCATGTTGTACGCTTTGAAGTCAAACAATTTGAAGAAATAGTTTTTTATATTCTAAATATTGTTATTGGCCCTTGAGCATTCGGAAAATCTCATTTGAGTATTCGGAATAAACTCAAATGACCCTCGAGAGGTCAGTGACTCGCAGATCAGCATGCATTATCCGATGAGCGATCTCTTGACCAGCAATCCTTACGTCCTCAACATCCTCCTTCCTCTCATCTTCCCACTCTCACTCTTTCTCAAGCCTTTTTTAAGGCGATAAAAGATCTTCTGTGCCGAATGCAAGCGCGGTGAATGCTAAATCAGCGACACAGATCGTTATCTTACACAAATCGATTCCCATTCCTTTTTTTTTTGTTTTGTATCTGCATGTGGTTTTGTTTGACATGCTGTTTTTTTTTCTCTATTGCCATTTATTCAAGGGTATTTTATAAGAGCCTGTATTCTTCCCATAAGAGCTTGTGTAGGAGAATAGATGCATAAACGAAATGGGGTAAAAAATCCTTCTACTTATTTAGTCAACTGGTTGCCGAGATGCCTGCTTGATCTACGTGCGTTGGAAATTGACGGTGTGCGGTGGAAATTATGCAGTTTAAAATATTCAAATCGAGCCAAACCGGGGCAAAAGATAAGCAATAGCTATAAGAAGGCTTTACCTAGGCCCCTAGGAGATGCGGATGGAATAAAAGGGAGGGAGGCCCACAAGTGAAAAGTTTCTTCTTCGGAAGGCAAACGAAAGCTGTCGTCTGAGTGGACTTTGGAGGCAATTTTTTATTAGGTTTTGCTCGCATCACAAAACTATTCCCATCGAGCATACAAAGATCACCCGATCCGCGAATTTTTCTTGCAGTGGGGAGGGTTTTTTCTCTCGGTTTCGTATTTTATTTAAAGTGATCGCTCGGGGAGCAAAAAGCAGAACCCTTTAAAAGGCAATGTAGCCAGAAGATGCGGCCGAGTGATAACAATCAGTGAAATCAACGAGGCCGAACGAATGGGAAGTGAGTTGAAGAAAAAGAATCACACAAATCGCATACGATCGGTAGCGCAAAAACTATCATGCAGAAAATACTCGCGTACGATCCACCTGAGCGTACTATCCTTTGGGCAAATCGACTAAAACGTCGTGAAGGTAAATGCAAATTGAGAAGTAAAAAGCCCGCGATGAGACCTTTACAGGAAATCTGTAAGCAAATGGATCGCATCGATGCTCGCCCAAAGGCTATTGAACCGATGGCGGGGAGATTGGTATCAATTTTCATATTTCGGACCAGGTCCGGTGAAACGAGTGTAACGCAGACTCGGAGAGTTTAGGTGCAGTCCTGATGATCTTGACCTTCGAGCGGCCTGTTCGAGCCTGGCAGCCCCACCGACCAAAAGGCGAAGGGCAGGTCGCGTTGCGGCTTAATTATCTCAATCTATCTTTATCCATCTGCCCAAAACGGACCCGTGCAAGCCGCAACCGTGTCCCAACATCCGGCCCAGGAAGAGAGGAAGAGAGAGATAGGGAGGGGGAGACTAAAAACCCGCTCCACAGGGCGGCGTTGTTAATAGCCGCGAAAAATGGCATTCCCGGACGACGGTCCCGAAGTGCGCCTATCTCGCCGATCGCCGCCCGATGGATGGACGCGTTGCACCGAGTAAGACATAAATTTTCCTCCGTCCCGGCTGAAGTCTGTCACATTCATCTACATTTCAAACGGGGCGACGAGACGCCGACGACGGGGCGCGCTTCTCGTGGCATCGGAAAATCCGATTCCTCGGACGAAGGGAGGAATAGAAGGAAAAAAAAGCAGAATCCTTGTGGACCTCGGAGAACGCTGGCAGTTTATTTCTCTAATTGACCACGGAATGTCACATTCATCTCAATTTTACATGACAATCCCGTGCGCACCGACTTCGGACCGACTGGGGCGTTCTTTTTTTCCCCGGCCCGCGAAAAACGTGCCACGTCGGGGCAGGTCACGGGAAAAGTGTCACCAACTCCCGTACCGGTGGGAACCGAAGGGTTTGCCTTCCCGAAGAGGACTTCATTTCCTTGGCGGCAGTTGTCAATTTATGGAGACAGACTCCGGGTGCGCGCGCGCGATGAACTCGGGAACGGAACGATCCGGCGGCAGATGGACCGGCCTGTCGGACTGATCATACGGCCGGTTCGGCCGTCCACCTTCTCATCAACATCGTCATTCGGTGGATCTTTGTCCCCTGGAGCAGCCCAGGAGCGGTAGTCATAAAGTCTTCCTCCGAGGACTCCGGCGAATCGTGATGCGTGCTGCCTACGATCGCTTTGCCTTTGTGGGAAATTATGCCGTCCACCCGTGCGCATTTCTCACCTCATTTCGTATGCAAACAATGTGCCACATCATCATGTGCAGCTGCTCGGTTCCACGGTCGAGGGCAAACGTTTGTGGGAGAGTAAAGCCAGAAATTATGCTAGGAATCTGCAGGCGCAATCACTTCACCACGGCATGACCTTTGGAGATCACTCACTCACTCACTCACTCATTCATCCATCCATCCGTCCAATTCCATTTCCATCTCCCGAGGCCCTTGGTGGCTAGGTTTTCGTGACTGCGGCACTTATTAATTGCCGGGGCGTTCGCCATTTTTTCCTAGCTTTCCAAGCCTCCGTGGCCACCGTGGATGACCCTTTGCTCGGTATCTTCCCACCGTGCCGGGTGCGTAGGGAAAATCTGTCTAATCTAATTAACCGATCTGGCTGCCCGTGCGCTGGAAAAGCGGTGCAATTCTAACGGTCCATGCCAACATCGGAAGGCCCCTTTGGACCTTTGGCGGAGCACGTAGAGGGAAGGCGGTGGTCGGTGGCCCATGCGTAAAAGAGCGTGGAATCCGTGAGGTTGTTCCCATAACATGCGAATGTATGCGGAAATGGTGCAATGGAATCGACGAGTCCCCATTCCATTCCAATCCCCCATCCCTTCTCCTCGCCTTTGTTCTCTCTCACACACTTGTTGGGAAGTTCAACCATCACACACGCAGACACCGAGCTGCACCGCGGCACCTGTCGCGTTCGGTGCCCTGCTCGAGCTTCGCGAGTTTTCGTTTTGCCAAATCGGGAATTGATGAAGTGCACTTTAATAATTATCTTCATCTTGTTCGCCTGGGCTTCCTTCGGGGAAACGGGTTCGCGTTGCAATTGGAACGGAAGCGCCACCAGATGGCGATAGTAGTGGGGGGCTAGCCATCATCTTGAAGGCCTTTAGGACGTCGTGCGGGGGAATGAAGTCCACGCGAAAACCATGTAACAGTGATAGGAATCTTGCCTCGTCAGCTATTGCTAAGATGTGCGTGTGGTTTCGAGAGCAGCCTGCATGTGGGGAGAGTTTTCCCTCGTCGGTGGGTGAATGGATACTTTTTTCCGATTCAGCCAAATGTATGCAGAAGGGACCAACTTGTTTTTGGTTAAGTATAGCAACGAAAATCGACTGAAAGTGATGGAACCTTCGTTGATAAGGTTCATTTCATCGTCTATTACGTAGCATACTTTTAAACATGCCTGTCAAAAAATCGAACTAAACACATCACAAAATTATGCAACAACTTGTCGAGTCTGTTTCTTTGCTTCTGAAAATGCCTGTGGATATCAATCCATATTTACTTCGACAACGGATTTCTATTGACAATTTTTTCAATAAAATGTTGGCAAAAGAATGGATTTGGTCAACAAACTGTTGCATGCCTATGCTATACAGCTCAAATTCCCCACCACATGGCGACCGTGATTTAAATCAGCAATCTTCGGAGTGAAGTGATTAATAAGTGACTCGAATCATCGTTACGATTGTTCAGTTTGATCACTATATCACTGGTACCATCATTTAGGAAGAAAACAACAAGAACCTTGATGGCAGTATTCGTGGATACATGGTGACCACGAGTTATGGATACCGTATATCCACCACAAAACCATGCTACAGAATTCTAGAAAAGATCCGGGGGGTTTGCAGAACGTGATTAATGTATATTTGTCTTGCACCCAAACATTGCAACGATTCAAAGCATGCAATTTCCTTCGTCCACTATTGGCTTGTTATGTGGAATTAATGTTAATTTGGTGGCTTCTATGACCCCTTATTTTATCCAAATGCTAAATCTGTTCAGGCAGATATTATATTCCATAGCTGTATCATTTAATATGTATTATTGCAGTATTTGTTTGAATCAAATCTCCTTCAAATCAAAATTGTATATTACTCTTTATACATCCTGGTCAAACCGCCAAACCATTATCACACTGCGAAGGGATAACCGCTCTTAATTAAAAATCCATCCCAGCTGGGTGTGGCAGATCCACTCGATGCACTCGATATCACCCTTTTTCCAGCCCAGTTGTCACCGGTGTCCCCTCGGACTGTACCATTCTGGCCCGCGGTCAGAAGCCATTGCACTGGTTGTCATCTTGCAGGAGAAAAGGGAAAATTTCGGGAAACCTCGACGTTTGACCTGGGTTACAAGTGAAGTGTACCGGAGGGTAGTGTTCATCTAATCTTGCATCAAAAATCTGTGCGTCACGATGAAACTGAACTCGCTATCACATCACACGGGCCACTGTTGAACGGCGTGATCGGTCCCCGATTGCACAAATGCACACCCAACACACGCACACACATACATTCACTTTCGGTTCGGTACTTCATCCCATTGTCCTTTCATTGCCCAGGAGTTTTCTTTATGATTTGTCGAGATAATTTCCTTTCGGTTTGCATCGGGGCCATGCCGTTGTTCAGTTTACACGGTTCGCTGTCAACTGGAGTGGATGCTTCACGTTCGGCCATGCAGAACTCGCTGGTCAAAAACGTTAGCAGCGAAACGATGTTTTTCGATACACAGAAAAACAACGTTACCACACGCAATTGTGACCAGTTTGTTTTTCGAGGGCCTTCGGAAAATGGACAAAAAAGGGCTTCTGCAAGTACGTTCGAAGCGTCCTCCGAAGCTCCGACAAAAGAAGCTACGTTTTTGTGTCCTCGCCGCGATTGACCTGAACCAAATTTGAAATTGTTTGACGAGTCGAGCAGTCTCGAACGACAGCAGGACATGTGACAAGTGTTCGCGCAATAAGCGAAGGCCAAAAAAAAGGGTACCTGAACACGCCGCACCAAACAACGTAAATTTCCCAATGTTGCCGGCACGGCACGGCAAGCTCTCGTCGTAGGTTTTTCCGCGGACAAATGAGGACAATTGTGACCGGGTCGCGGTGGTGACAGCGTTGGCCGTTGAATTTTCGATGAAAGCGTTTGTAAAAAAAGGGAAATTTGAAAACCCCCAACCAGTTAGAAAGGGTTCGGTGTTGGTGAAATTATCAATCCGCGATCGTTCCCCGAATGGTCAATGGTTGGCGGATGCGTCCACAAAACCGTAACCGTCGCCATGGTGCCGTGACAGGATTTTGATATTTGTTAGCTTGTTATTTCCGTTGCGGGGGTTTTTTGCGCGTCATTGCGGCAGGTTTTGCGGTACGCCGCGAGATAATGGGATTATTTGAGTCCGGGTTTTCCTACCCCCACCCCTCCGACCGATCCAAGGGCGATCCATTTTCCGTCGCTGCCGAACTCGGCTGTTTCAGGCTGGTGACAATGATTTTTGTGCCTGAGTGGCCGTGATCCGTTTCAGCTTCAACGTGGGTGGATGTGCGAACACTCGTTGAAATGGGGAACATTTTATAAATTGGTATGAACTGTAATTTGCGTGTATGGCAGGTACATTTTTTCAATCTCCCACCGACACCGAAACACATTGTCCATCAGGTGCACTATGAAGTTGAAGTTAATTAATGTCCCATGGCTCCAGGGAATAGTTTATTCAATTTTGCTAATTTTTGAATCATTCATTAGCGTTTGGGAAAACTAACGATTTATCGTTATCCTTTGTCAGAGACATACTCACTGTGTACCGTACTGTCTGTCTACCCACCTGAAAAATAGAGAAACAAGTATTAGTGTTCGAATAGTTTTTAATTTGATCATTATTAAAATAAATTCTATCACGTCTCTCTAAAACAAAACTCCACTATCTAGCACCCCATTGGCCAACCGGTAATCGATCGGGCGGATTGTAATAGTGTCCCATGGTGTTACCTAACGTCGAGCTGCGTGTGCGGTTTTTAGCGAATCGTGGTCCACCCTGGCATCGCCAAGTCATCCGGCTTGTGGTTACCGCGAAAAAACCGGCCCGAGCTTGAAGAGGCTACTCCAATTTCGCTCGCCTCGATTGGACACCGCCGTGTTGGACGGGTTTTCCGTACGTAAGTCACGGTTCCAGATCGATCGAGGAGTGAGTGGTTGTGCTTTTTTGTTGCTTTGCGTAACCTTCTCGAAAGTGGCACACGAACCTGTGGTCCAAACAGGTGCGATATCGATTTCTCCGCCCTGCCAAGATGGTCGCGTTGGCGTTTTAAGTTGTCCTGTTTGTGTGAGGGAAAACTTTGGATCGCCGTTCGCAGATTGAAATTGTAACTATTCGGTTTGGTTTGTGTTTTGCGATCACGAAGCTTCACATTTGCACATTTCGTCAGCGTTTGCTTTTGAACGTGGCGCAAAAGAAATATGTGGGCCCATCAATCATCGCACCTTTAAGGGAGAAATCAAGGCAGATCCAATCCCGCAGACGTGCTGGGCTCCTGTTTCGTCTTCTCTTTCTGCCGTTGGTGTTCCAATTTTTTTCCCTACCTTACCTTAGAGCCAGCAAGCACCAATCAAAATCGTCCATTTGCCGTTGACACGCGTGTGCAAGCCGCTCGAGACAGCGTGCCTGTATGCGTATCCCGCGAGCCCACGAGGATGGCTGCTCCCCGACACCCCGCACCATGTTTCCTTTGACCACCCGCGACGCAAAAGCGCGTAAGATCGTGGCCGCCCCTTCGCCAACGGAGCCCACGGAGTTGTAGCAAAAGTGTGAGCGAGACACAGTGCTTTGGAGCGAACGGGTCCGATGAACCCCCAAAGCAAAGTGCCGGAACGAGAACGGAACAGCGCGAGCATGTTGACGGATCGAATCGCCTTCCAAAACGCAACGGTAGGCTTTACACGAGTTTCTTCGAGTGACTTCAGGCCTTCCATCCATTCCCCCTCGAGTCAACCGGAACCTCGATAACGAGTATTCAAATTAGTCAGTACGGTTTGAAGCTATTTTTTCACCTCTCGCCATTTCAACCATTGTTAGTCGGGCACCGAGAGAGGGAATGGGCCCGAAGGACCCCTCGAGGAGGGCGTCTTGCAGTGCGCGACTTGATTTGCACCTTGACGACTTGGCGAGACCACTGGCGAGAGCCGGGCCAACGGAATTGAATTTATGCGACACGCAGGTCGCCAAAGACCATGTAAGAAACGGTGTACACACATGCATGCGCTCGATGAACAATTTGTCCCACCAGGGATTGGTGGACACGGACGGCGAATATTGGTACGACACGACGGTTTTGCACAAATGGCCGAGCCGAGCTGTGACGGGGAATTAATTGGCCCGAGGGTGTTTATCGGACATTTTGTTATTTGCGCCCGTCAAACCCCTCACCGTCGTCCGCTCGAATGAGGTTACGACGACACACACATTCCGTCTTCGAAAACGTACTCGCTTGCTTTGATTCAAGAAAACAAACTCAACATCCCTCACTCATAAAAGCCACCCATTGGTTACTGCTCGGGGATGTCCGATTTCTGTGCGAACGCAAAAGACACACTTATCGGTGAAGTGTTTATGATACACACCGACCAATAGTCACGAAGGGTGCTAAAGATAAGTGTGATCTATTTCCGTCCGCCAGTAGGCACCCGTTGAGGCGTGGAGTCAATCGGTAAGATAAGACTAGGTCGTGATTTTAACAGTGCCTTTATTGGTTTCATACACTTTAGTATTAATCATTCTCCCAAGAGCCGTATATTGAGGAGCTTTTGGTGGTGCAGTTCAAAAGCTTAACATAATTTGAAAGTTTGCCATTGCTTTGAAGATAACCTTTAGGAATCAACCCCAAAATTGACGTACCATATAGGATATAGAAGAACTCCTGAACCTGAGCAAAACTCATATTGTGCCAATAATCTTCAAACATCCGCTACCTCGCAGTTAGGAGCGCTTATTGAATCGAACCAGATATTGAACTTCTACGATGGCTTCCTGCTACGATGGCTTCGTGGAAAACTGTCACACCGGAAGTGCGTAGAAACTGTATCAAGGAAAGAAGAAGAAACAAAAAAAATCCGGTCCGATAAACAGAGGGTGGATAGGGAATACTAACACACACGGGGAAGTAGAACACGAACTCGTGAAGGAGGTAACTAGAGTAGCTCCAATCTTCCCGGGAAAATTCATGATTATAGGTTAGCTTTTCCAGCAGGGAAGATGGACCAGAACCACCGAACAACGACCACGATGACAGTGCCCGGTCGCGGTTCACATTCCTTCCAAGTGCGGCCGCAAGGACGAACGATGAAAGCAACAAAGAAGGGACGTAGGGATTCTAAATCATCAACCTCCGGCCACGAGAACGACGCTTTTCATTTCATTGACTTCGGTGCCAGCGGCGTTCAACACGTTAATCGGAAGCCAACAGCGGAGTTCTGGAAGCGGCGGAAGAAAAGTTCCAGCCTTGCAGGAGTTCCACGCGAAAGCAGTCTGATACTGCGAGGTTTCCCGAGAAGCTACGAACCAGCCACGTATATCGTTCGCCCTGGCCAACGCGAGCCGATGCACTTCCATGCGCCCGGGTACTCGGGCGGTCGAATTATTACGCAATCTGTGAAATTTACATAAAATTAAAATCGAAAAACCAATCTCGCCGCCGTCGTCGTCATCGTCGTCGTCGACGCCGTCTGCTAGCGGGCGCGGTCTAGTCTGGCCGTCTTTGGCGTGGGGTTGTCGCCGTTTGTTCTTCGCAAAGTGCAGCAAATTTCGGTCAACCAGCAGGGCACCGTGGGGTTTGGACCAGACTGAACGTTGTGGCGAATTCTTCGCGGGAGAAACGAAAAAAGACGACAAGCCAGAGAGGATGGTTGAGTAAGCAACAAGGAAGCCGTATCCGGCGCAGGAACACTAACGGGATGCATCTGGCGCTTGACAAGGCCAGTGGTTTTGTCGGTTTCGAAACCACGAACGGATGCAACAAGATGCGTTCAACATGAATTAGTTTTCCCTAACCATACTTTGTTTTCGGGAGGAAGAATTGTGTTCTAGCAATTTGTATAATTTTCCTAAGAGTAATTGAATAATGAATTACTGTGGGCAATAATTTCTATTAATTTATCTAGAGGTTTGTTTTGCATTCGTTGACGTATTTTTGGTAAATTGTAAAAATTATTTTAAAATTTGGTTAAAAAATAGAGAAACAAAACAAAAGCTGATTCAAACACTTCTGTGGATGCATCCATTTGAATGTTTGAATTATCTACCTAATCGCCTACAAAAGTTGGTAACTTCCGTCGATCTCTAACTCCATTCCTGGAACTCCCTGTTAGGTAATTCTAGTTATTTTATTTATATCGTCCAATGAATGTCCCGTTTTGGAAACCCTTCTTAACGCGAACGAAAGAAAACACAAGTAAACTGCGTTGTTCTATGCGGACGTTGAGGTCAGTACGCCACGGACCGAAAACAACCGCCGGCCAACCGTCGCTAATGAAGCGGAAAATATTCACAGTTATTATGTTTCCACGTGTTTTTTTTTGCTTTCTTCCGGAAGAGTCAGCCAACCAAGCGGTGGCAGCGACTCGGTTGGCTTTTCCGGTGTCCCTCTCCCCCCTGTGGCATGCGTTTGGTGGCGACCGACTGGAGCGTGAACCAAGCAGGCCGAGCAGGAGGTGGACCATGCTTCTCCGTATCCCATGGCAACGGACAGGGGAAGGTGCGGTGAAAACTAAAACAACACGTCGCAAAACAAAACACAGAAATCTAAAACGAAAACTAAAACAACGCTAATGCTAGGGTTGATTTGGCCAACCGTTCAACCAACAAAACCGAACGGAACCAACCGGTCCGAACGGCGGATTCGGCAGGTGGCGGGACCCGGTGCGGTTCCTGGAGTGGACTTCACGGTTCACAGCCACGCTCCAGTGTCCAAGAAGGAGGCCTCGAAGCAAGGAGCTCGTGAGGAGGGTAAAAGTGTTGGCTCGCTGGCTCGCTGGGGGTAAGTAACCGTGTTGGACCTAGCGTCAACGTTTGGTCGATAAAACTGTTTGGCCCCTTTTGGGCCGCGTACTGTCAACCAAGAACTCACCGGAAGCGGGTGCAAATGGGCAATCCCTTGGGTTGAACTGATTTGTATTAGTTCTAGGTTTAATGCTAAAAACAGATAAATTCTAAATTAAATAAAAGTTTAAGAATATCAAGTACTTTATGCCCAAGAACATACCTCTACTTTTCTTCTTATTTATGTCCAGTTAATGTTTTATTCTTTAATCAAATTTTCTTCAAGGCACGCGATGCCTGGGTCGATTTATTCACTGTTTATGTCATATTAACTTCAAATAAACCAAACATAGGTCGCCCTTATTTAAAACACATATCGTCAGTTTTCACGCTTGATTCCACTCCGGAACGAACGGTCGAGCGAGCGGGGTTTTTGGCCGAGCGAATGACCGGCAGAATAAATAGAGCATGGCAAAGAATGGATTGAATTGTGCTTCTCCTTCACTGCTGCTTTCCAGCCACTTCCCGACGAGCGACGAATTCATAAGATTATGCTTACGTCCGCGTGATTCCGTAAGACGGAAGTGGATCTCCGATTTACCGAAAAACCAAGCGGAAAGGGTAACGAGAGATGGAACTGGAGACAGATGGTCGGCGACTTCGGGGGAGCAGTTTTGGGGGGATGATCGCGAGGTTTCGCCTCCAACGAAGACTCCGATCGTCTTGGACCAGCCCGGTTGAGGATGGAAATTTATGATCCATCCAGCCAATTTGACAAAACGCATACGGAACGGGGCGTGCGGGACGGTTGCGGGGAACGCCCCGAGGTTGACCGTGGCGGAAGGAACTGCGCAATCAGATTGGCCAGGTGATCGTTTGTGTGGGCGGTCGAGCGAAATCGTACAAAAACAATCGTTTCCCGGACGGCGACCAAGATGATGGTGATGGCGTGCTGTAATGGTTGTTGGATGTGTTTGGTTTTTTTGTTATTTTGCTCAAAATCATGGCCACTCCCGGTGCCATACCGAAAAAGGTGAATTTGCAGCGATATACAGCCGACCACAAAAAGGGCACGTTCCAGGTCCGGCCCCGGAACACCGGCGATGACAAACAGCGTGTGGTGCATCGATGTGGAAATAATCGTCGTCTTCCAAGTCGTCCAAGGCGAAGAACGTCCGCAAGCGGGACCGAAGCGCAGGTCGAACTCCGGTGCGCGAATGAAATTAAACTCCAAAAGGGTTGGCAACGGGAAACCAAACCGCAGCCGGGTAGTATGGGGAAGAAGGGAAACGAAGAGCCCTCGGGAACGAAATGGGAGCGCCAACAGTTTAGCGATAAGCGTGAACGCGTAAAGGTAAAACAAGGCAATGTGGGCACTCACGCACGCACCTAGCGTCTTCCTGTGGCCCAGAAACGGACAACCGAACCAGGGAGGCAGGCAAGTGGTCATAAAAAAGGGCCGGAAGACGATCGACCGCAAGGCGAGGCGAGGACGTTCAGTTTTGTGTGGCGTTGTTTTTCGAACTTCTTTATCATCGACTTTTTCGTGGGACGGAACGCGCCGTCAAGTAACTCGGCCGGTGCCAGTTTGTTTTGTAATTAAGCAAATATTTGCTCATTACCGACGCCGAGCTCGCCGATGGCGGACCGCACGAAGGTGTCCCGGGCGTCTCCGTTCCGCGACGGACCGTTGAATCGGAGGCACAGAATTTTTTGGAGACACACAACACTTTGCGTTCTTCTGCTCGTGCGATCGTTTGTGGAAAGCGATCTGTTTTGACAGCTTGCGGAGTCGCGCGGCGGGTCGTGGAAGGCTATCCGCGTACTACGCCGGGTCCGGTTCTCCACGGTGACGCACGTTCTTAAGCATACACACTCATTTTTTGGGCGGGAAACTGGCTCGGAAGCTGAGGCAGTTGGTCAAACTTTTCGTCTCGTACCAGAACGTCAACAAAGTGTTTCAAAACACTAACTAGATCGAGTAAACCCCTGAACTAACCTCCCGGGGGCGGTGGTGGAAAGCGGTTATCGTGGGCTTCCGATGGCGTCGGCCTCCCTCCCTCCCCCCGCAGAGAGTAGGAGTGAAAGGGTGCGACCAAGAAACCAGCACACCACACGGACCGGCACAACGAGGTCAACCAGGTGACAGCAGGGTCGGTCGATGATTACGACCCAAGCATTGTGCTACGGCCACACGTACCCTCGACGGCAGGAAGTAGGTCAAATGACGTGTACCACTAGGGGTGGGTGGAGATGGTTTGGTTTCCTTCGTTGACAAGACATGTAGGTTTTTTTGCGCGATGATGGTTAAAATTTTCTACTTTCAAGATACCCCAGTGCCACCCATGGGATGACAGGATGGGGAAGCAGAATGAGTGGCCGGTGCCACATTGGCACATCCGACATCCGCTGGAGTCGTAAATTTCCTAAATATTTCGACAAGCAAATTGGTTCACGGGCGCCAACGTGTCGAATCAGCCGAAAGTTTTCCCCCATTTGGAAACAAACAGCCGCATTGAAGAGCGACGGAGAAGCAAGGCATCATGGTTTAGAAACGTTACCACTTCGGGTCGCAAAATTAGTGCAAACCATGAGTCAACAAACGTTCCTCGGTTCCAGGAAGAATCGGTATCGATAATTAAACATTTCAGATCACGACAGCATGGAGATCACTTACAATGGGTTGGTTCTGGTCATTTACCAAGGGTTGGTTGCGGAAAGATTCGTCAATCATGCATTGCTCACTGAGAGCGATTGCTTGCGTCGATAAAGTGTGGCCAATTGTTTGCGACAAGTCATGAGTAACTTTGTGCGCCCGTAATCTTTGCCTCATTTGCGGAGGTAAACATCCAGCGTGAGTAATCGGCGTCGACTTCCCCAACGCCGGAACGTTTCGTCGGCTTGGGGCTGGCCGGTCGTCGATGAGATAATTTCGGTCAAATTGCACCGGAGACAAAGACACCGACGCGGGGATACGTCTGGTTGGCTGGCGTATGAGTTCATAGGTGCAATTTAGTATGACCCTTCCGTTAATACCCTCCACAGCTCAACACCCCCTAGGGTAGTCCTAAGGGATCCATCATCATCAGCCGCCTAAAACCCGTCGTATCCTGAGGCGCAGTGAGCGGTTGGATCGAATCGCAACCCGACTCCTGTGCCGTGCCATCGTCGTCGTGGTGTGCCGAGAGGCGTCCCGACTTAATTATCGTTATTAACCGCGGCGCTGCACTCGGCGTACTCGGGCGAACGGTCGGCTGTGCGTTCAATTACTCGAAATGATTTCATCAATCATCGATCAATCGATGCGCCGGGGGCTGTCGAGTGGAGCGTGGATCTAGAAGGAAACCCTTTCGCTTCGAGGAATTCCGTGCCACCTTCGGGGGGGGATGGTGTCAAGGAGTGGTTCCGGATTTGCATACTCGAGCTACCATTGGAGCGCATGGCTAAGGTGACGCATTCTGATGAAGGTTAAAGTGCTGGACGCGATGGATATTGTGTGCCTTTTAATTGGTTTCATTGAAGTTTAGCGAAACGATGATTTAGAAGTAGATCTGAGCAATGCATTCCAAAGTTCCGGAGGGACAAACCTGCGTATTAATCATCCTAACATTTATTCAAAATATTTTGATTTGTAAAAAATCTTATTCACTTTTACAAAACTAGTTTGAACTTTTGTTTTCTTTTTTTGTTTGCTATCTTGTTTGTGCTGTTAGGGATTATTCTCCCTAGTTTTCAACGGGAAGTACATAGTTTCATAACAACCAGAAATCTTATTTCAGATGAATCTGAGTAGCGAGAAACAAGGATCATCCAGCATAAAATTATGGCCACCCGTGTGCTTTTTCAGAGCACCATCATCATCATCACCATCACGATAATTAAGGGACCTGCTGCGTTGCTCTTGTAGTGTGCGATACTTTGGCGAGCCCTATCCTTTTGTTGTCCCTAGCTGGACTTTGTGCCGCAAAAGGTGAGCGTCGGATAACATAAAGCACGGACCCGGTCAAAAAGTCATTCCCCGAACAGTTTGGAACCCGCGAAAATGCGAATCCCGCGATCAAAACATTCTCGCGCGCTCACCCCAGGACCTCCGCCCAGAATTCCTTCCTTCTTCCGGTTCGGCCCGTTTTGGAGTTGGTTGGTCTTTCGGGACAGTCACGAACCGAGCTGTGCAAACATATTGAATTACACCGAAATTATATCGTCCGAAACGGGAACAGCGGGTTTCGGGTCCACCGTCTGGCCAAGAACTTGGAGACGTTTGCTTGCAACGGGACGTGTTACGTTCAGCATAAGAAAACGAGTACGCGAATCAAAGGGAATCGCCCAAAGGGGGAGAAAGAAAACTAAAGAAAAAGGGATCGTTCTAGCGTCGCGACGGACGATGCGGAGCGGAGTGAAAGAAAAACCAGAGGGACCAAGAAGAAAAGTCAATGCAATCTCCGAAGAAAAGACCGTGTGTGTGTGGGGAACTTGACCTCAAATTAAGCAAAGGTCGCCCTTTGGGCTGACAGAAATCACTTCATTCATATTCAGATTCCTTCCGGTCGTTCCGGGCCACGCATTGTCTCGGGTCGTACATGTGTATGTATAATTATTTCATCATCATCATCCCTTTCGGCTTTCTGCGCGCCGGTTTTCTTGGCCGAAGAAAACGAAGCGGTCCAGCGGAATGACGCTGTTGCGCCGCTTTAGGAAGGGGACGGTCAGCTTGATCGGTTCCTTTTTATTTTCGTGGTTCCATTTTCCTTGCTGGCCATCGGTGCTGGGGCGAGTAGGTTGAAAAAAAAGGGGTTTTCAAACTGCCTTTGTCTGAGATCCCTTTTCACTGTCGATTTCCCAATTGAACTGAACGGCCCCGAACAATGCACCGAGATGCTGTTGGCGGGAGGAAGACGGATAGGGAATTAAACGATTTATTTTTTTGCCTCAAAACTGGACGTCGAATCGCAAAGACCGTTATCGATGGCGATTCTTCTTCTTGGCGTAACGACCTCTTGGTCATGCCTGCCCGTAAAGGGCTTACGAGACTTTTTACCCTATGTGTACGTGGATAGTCAGTCCTCTCGTACAGGGGAGGGTCCGGTCTCGGTTGGGATTCGAACCCACGCCGTCGAGGTTGTGAGCCCCGGCGCTCATGGGCCGATTTTTCTAACCGGCGCTACCGCTCGGCTGTCGCGGACCCTCAATCGATGGCGATTAAGTTGTTTAATTTGCAGTATGAGAAATTCTTTGTTCTTTTCCTCCAGCCTTCCTTCCGTGAAGCAGATTTTCTTGAACCAAGGAGCAAGGAGCTTCTTGCAAAGGCGGTAAGCGAAGAAAACAAATAAATTGAGCTCACACGAGATAAAACACAGCACCATTGTACGCAAGGGTCGTGCCAAGCGAACTGCAACGGCGCGGGATTACAACCAAGCTGGTCCTTATGAGCCGATGCAGCAATCCTTTCGCTATCCTGCGAGAGATCTCGAAAGGAATTATGCTTCCGTTTTCACGAGGGACGCAGTGAAGCCATTTGCTTGAGAATTACCTCAAGTAAGTGGTCAAGTCGAGAAGGTCTGACCACCGGAAGCATCACGAGTGCGTCTCAAGCACATTGTGGAGAGTGTGATTTGAAGAAATTGATTGAATGAATGTGGGACTTCCGTTTCCACGTCAGAGGAATTTGGAATTTGCGGAATTCTGTCCGGTTGGTTGTGAATGCGTGGGAAAGAATGTCGAGAACCTGTCGGGAAAAAAATCTGCTGCCCGCAAATGGCGTTCAATTGGTTCTCAATAATCGATGTAAAACGGATTACTTCAATTTTTATCTTTTATGAGATCTTTAACTCAACTAAAGTGGTAAAAACATACTCCTTTTACCCTCAAATAGAGTGGCAAAAGAGGTAAAAAGGTAATGGAGGCCAGTACATAATCAAAATGGACAAACAATTGATCAAATAGATGAATGTCAATCTGAACAGAAACGTTGAAAGAATCCTAGTTTCATTCTCATTAGAACCGTTTGGCCTTAGATTACCTGCACCGTCCGGTTGCTAGCCTGTTGGTTAAACAACAAACATCGTAGGACGACCGTTTGTCCGCGAAGGACCTTCCACTGGACGAATGGGCCCGCCTACCCGCGAAAAGACACGCCACCCACGAACCCAACGACGACTGGACCCACTCCCTTCGTTCATTTCTTTCTTTCTTTCTATTTAATCGATACAAACAACGGTCCGGAATAAACCTCAGGCAATGGTCCATGCAGGTGAGTTAAAAAAAAGGGGAACGATGACCGATGGCGCGCTGTGGGAGTGAAAACGAGCTGGGGAGGGAGGCACCAGGGTGAGTGGCCAACACGAACGAAAGCAGAAACAACACCGTAGTTGTTCGGTGGGGTCTTCTTGGCTGCACGAAACGGCTACACGAAACGAGGACAAACGCGAGCTGAGACGAAAGTCGCGGGTTGAGAGGATGGTGGAGTGTCCTGGTGTCCTGGTGTGCACCCGACTCACATGCGACCATGGCTGGGCCAATCCAATCATTCATCACCGAGGAGGAAAATGAAGGACGACCAGGGAAGCTCACACCGAGAACTGCGCACCAACAAAATCGTGGCCAGCTCGGGAAAGTTGTAGAAGAAAAGGTTGGCAAAGAAAAAAAAACACACTTACACACATGCAAGGTATAACAAACCACCCACCCGGGAGTGTCCTTTCTACCACCTTCACCAAGTGAAGTGAATAGTCCTTAGAGAAACACTCTTCGGGGCACGGAAGGCGGACATTCGTTCGAGTTGGACGCAAAGAAAAGTCCAATCACACCTGGTCGATGGTCGGGAAAATCTTTTCAACTTCCCAGCGAGACACGTCCACACGATCCAGTTGCGTCCCTCGTGCGGCCGCAGACCTTTGATTGGGCGATACAAATTGGTTCAAGGGAAGGACAAATCGCAGGAAGCCCGTGGTCGATGGCTCAGAGAGAGAGGGAAAACCTGATGAAGCAAAACCCCTATCGGTCCAAATGTCCATCGCGTGGTTCGTGCAGGACACCTGCAAAGATGGGGTAGAATTTTCGGTCCAACCATACACCCCCGATCAGGTGAAACTGTGTCCGTGGGAAAAACGCGCGCGCGGGAAACCGGATAAATTGTATTACAAGAATCGATCAAACTTTCCGTCTGAAACCTCTGACCAATTTTCTTCAGCCCCATCGGTTCTTTCTCTTCGTGCCGTGCCGTGCAACCGTACCTTAAGACACAAAACTTGCGGAAAACGAACAGTATGAAAACCAAAACCAAACGGGGGCAAAAAAGTAATCCCGAAGGACGATGGCTGAGACGCCTTGTGACTGGAACGTTTTGGGGGACCGGCGCTGGAGGCCACCTCGGTAGACCAGGTCAAACGTGAAGATGGCGTGTCAAGTGGATTGACCTGCGGATGTTAGTCACGAAGGCTCTGCGAAGTCGAAAAGCAGTTCACCGTTTGTCGATGGAGTTCCTAATTCCATCGATCGAGCAGAAAAAAATACAGCATTGGAAAAAAGCAGCCGATGGGTTGGCTGTGCTTCCCCAGTAGCGCCCGGTTGCTTTGTTAGCCGGGAAAGTGGAAAATGACGCTGCGGAGATCGTAAAATACAGCGAGCGGCAAATGTTTGGTGCATGTCTCCATTTACGCACCGACCAATTCGTACGCAACCGGAACACGTGAGCCAGAGAAACCGGTGCGAGCTCATGAAAGGTGCTCGACGAGCGAAAACAAAAAAGGGTCTCCATTGAACGGAAGTGCACGAAACAAAACCACGACAATTTTATTACCCTTTCGACGGCGATGCTTCGGAAGGATGCGCGTGAAAGGTGACGCGGCTAACCGTAAGAAGCGAGGATTTGCCAGAAATAACCATCCACCCCGGGATGTAGGAAGTCGAGTCCTCTTCTTGAGACCTTCTTTTTGTTCCCCACGCTTCGTCACAGAATAGGAAGGAGTATTGTAGGAGCCAAGATCCAACGCAAGTTTGGATAGTTTTACATCGGTGGACTTCAGATCTTCCGAACGGAACCGTCCGAGCTTGGGTGGTATTTTGTCATTTTTTTTGTTTTCACCGAATTTTGTTTTCTTTATTTTAAAATCATCTTTTCCGACAACCCTTTGATGTTTAGGAGGTCCTGGCGACGCTTTCGCACGTTTTCTCTTTCCGGAGGTTCCTTCTTATCACCAAATTTTGGCGACTTAGTTTTCGGTTCGGTTTTATTAGACTCCACAACATTTCTCCACCGAACCGACACAAACAAACGCTTCTGTGCTTGTGCCCAAAAAATAAAAACTGGAAACAACCACTTCCCTTCCCGACGGTCCTCATTTGTGTCAACAGACGGACCGTTTCGTCGCGTGTATAGTGTACAGGAACGCGCTTATTGCGTATCTCCCCGTAGCCACCCGATGGTCCGGCGTGGAAGAGCCAGACACAGGCCCAACTCATCGAACGCGTCGTGCACTTTTTCCATCGCCGCACGTACCCCTCGCATTCCCCGCCGACGATCACGGAGGATAACGGAGACCGTTTGGGAAAACCGGCGGCAAGTTGTACAAATATCCAGGGCTACTCGGGCTGGTCGGGGATGTTTTCAAACCTTCTGATTGTTGTATTATGGTCGGAGTTTACGGAAACAGAGACGTGCGATCGGACGACAATGAACGGGCAAGAGAGTGTTTGTTTGAACATTTTGAACGTGTTTAGGTATTTTGGGAAACGTTTTCTCGTATCGTGATTTACATAGACGGAACGTTGTTTGCCCAGAAAATTAGGCCAAATTTTTGTTCCACGCAAAGGGTGGAACTTGGCATATCAGAAGAAAATTGATAATAATACTGGTTGGATAATGCAATAATCAATCAAACAATTTTTATTTTTAATTACGTAACTGATTAGTCAAATTCGTCTTAACAAGACTTCTTAAACAGATTTATAAAATTTCCCTAAGACATTTGATTTTTATCGCGGCTTGCAGTATAACATAATTTGCTAGATAAAAATACTTTTCTTTACAAAACACTAACGTCCAGTCACTAGTCATCACCCGATTCGAACCAGTTGGCATCGATGTGGGCAAAGTATATTTGTGTAAACGGACCTAAAAACGAACTATTCAAGCAAACCAAATTGTGCCATCTGCAAATCAAGCATAAGATGCATAGAAGTTCTTATGCAAAACGAAAGGCAATTTAGGGTAGAGCACGTCGAAAGAAAACGGGTGTAGTCTGTGGACCCTTGTGTCCACTGCTTGGTTGAGAAGGGTTCGGTAACAATTCAACGCCTTTTCTTTTCTTCGGCGCACATGTCCATCGTGTCAAGGGAAGGGTCAAAACATTAACGAATAAAAAACTGATCGTTAATCCATGACGTGAAGGGGAAACATCCTGGTCATCATCATCATCTGACCACACCGGGACCACTCGTCGATTTGCGATGGGTAAACGTGACGACGACTAAGTAAAGGGTAAGACTTCGCTGAATGGATCAATTCTCGCCTGCGTTGACCGTCGGCTATTTCCGGTCGAATGCCTTTGGCGAAGAAGCGTTTCTTCGACAAAGAAGTGTATGAAAAAAAAAACATGCACACACAAAGCATTTCCTTTAGGGGGTTCGGCTCGTGCCGTGAATTAACGGCCATCAAGCATTGTAAGCATAAGTGCCCTTTTTATGCACCATCGAACAACGATAATGTAAATAATGGCTTTATTTCTGTAGTTTTATCCTTGTAATAAAGCTTACCGCGAGGAGTCAATTGTGCCAATTTTTGTTGAATAAATTATGGTATAATATAAAAAAAGTTATATGCAAATCATTGACAACCAACAATCATAAGAAATTATCTGACCAACTTCAATAATTTCTAGCTAACAGTTTGGTACACCCAAATTAAATGTTCACGTTACAGAATTGTCTATGCTTAAAACACCCCTGTTCTGGAGAAGTATGAGACAAATACCCTTCAGAGCATCGCTCCGTTAAGGCTGGCGGTATTAATTACCTCTGCCCAACATAACATCCCTCCAACCTCCCGCAAGAGTGATGCACACACGCACAAACTCCCACCAAATCCCTCATAAAATCTCACACATGCCTCAAATGTTTGTCCCCTCTCCGATTATCCTTCCATCGTTTCTTGTTTTGCCCTGATGGTGCTGTACGATGGAAAATGGTTCAGTCCCAAAATCGCAGCATCGATGTTAGTGCGAGAAGTTAACGAAAAATCGAGCTGGTAGTTGTTTAAAAACCACCTATCATGACCCGTTTGAAGCTTGTTAGACGAAGTAGAAGATTTCAATCAAATGTAACTGTTCCTTCTCGGATTTCATGTGTTGTTAACTTTAAAACGAAAATTCGTTCTGTGGAAACAAGCTTTTGTTCATGTTCAGAATTTCGTACGGTTTAACACAAATTACACAACATTGCACAAATATTATAGATTATATCAGATAATTAAGATTAATACCTTGTGCGATTCGAACTGCAGGCATTTTGATTCTCATTTTGGCGAATTGTGCTATCTTGCTCCACTTCCTTGTTCCTGGACAATCGAGAGTTGATCTTGTTACTTTGCTTGCTTTTGAACTAGTTTTTCACCTTCTTATAGACCACTTCACAAATAGTCACACCAGCGTGACGGAAGAACAATATTCCTTATTTTGCCTCTCCCATTGAACAAGTTTTCCTTCCTTTCTATTCAAAATACGCACACAATTTCCCGGGACTCACTTTTACACCGCGTTAATGTTGCACACCGAAAGCGTGGAAGCTTCAAGCACTTGTGTGCAGCATTCAAGTCATCCGTAAAGGAACGGAAATATTGCCAGTATAACGAAAAAAAAAACGGTTTTTAAACTTTACTACAACAGCTGATTTCCCGAGCGAGCTGTCCGTTTTTCCGGTGTCGTTTTGTTTTAATTCGTCGGTCGCGAGACGCTATTAGATCTTTCTCTTCAGCTCACTTTTTTGCTCCGGACACGCACAGTGTGTTTTCTCCTTCTTAAATTTTTCCTACTCAGCTGACCGGCGTGACTCTCATTTATCATTCCAGTTCGCAGGCCGTCTTAATTAGCATCCTTCGGCTGGCGGTGTCGCAGACGCCGACTTGGAAGATTAAAAAATTCAAACGGACTGGGGAGAGAAAAAATCTTCCGAAAAATCAACACCACCAGACGACGTCCTTCGGTAAGGCTGAGACACAAAAAAACACGCAAACTCGCGCACACACACACTCACAAACGAACGCTACCAGGAAGCGAAGTAGCGGTATTTTTTTTTGTTTCGCCTTCTTGACGCTATCCCACCGTTTTATAGCTTCGCGAGGAAAACGCACGCCGGCTGGTGCTTTCTTCGAGAAGGTATCCTCACTCGAACGCAAAACGTCCTGCGGCGTGCGGATGCTGCAAGGCGATGCCGACGAAGGTAGAAGAAAATACGCTCGAACACGCGGTTTGAGAATAAAAGAACGCGAACCTTCATTCACGAACAGCTTCTTCGCGGGGTTTGTTTGTTTTTCCTTTCCCACTCGCTGGAGTTTCTACCTTCCTTCCTTCATTAATTGTTATCGTGCTTCACTTCGTGAATGAATGAATTTTTTTTCTTTTCCACGTCCACGGTCTATATTTCCACAGGTCACTTCTTTTTCTAAAATCCAACCTGACGCAACTGATTTTCCACTTTCAACAGCTGACTCGCAAGAAAGGCGATTGTTGGCATAAATTAATTTTTCTGTCTTGCGTCCATTGAATTTCCCGTCATTTCACTCATTTCATTCATACACATTCTGTTCGGCCCGATCTGTTCGGTACCGGAAATGGCTTGCCACCTTGCGTTTGTTTGTTGATCCTTGTTTCACTGCAAATATTGTACCGTGTTTGATTTTTCTCGCAAAAGCCATTCGTGCTGATAGCTCCGTTCGGTGTTGATAACTAGAGAACAAACATAAGGTACGTTGATAATTTTGATTCTTACGATTCCTGGATGTATTGCAAATTTTCCCGGCTTGTGTTGTTCTCCTGTTAAGTTCTCCTTTATTCCATCTTTGTTTTTGTTTTCGTTTCAGCTATTTCGGTTTCGTTTCAGTTATTCACTGTTGACTTGATTTTTGTTATCACTTGCGCTGCTTTTCTAAATTTATTACTATATCGTTTTCACAAATGTTTCGTTATTTGGTGCTTTCACTTCACTTCTATTTTCCTTGCGCTACACACTTTTATTTTTTGCACTACCTTTATCGACACTCCGGTTGCGATAAGCGATCGGAATACACACACATTCACGGGCCCTTTGAGCCCCCGGTCCGAATGTCCGAAAATCCCGGTCCGGTTTGATGTTGCGGACGCGCGAGCAAGAAAAGCCACCGGCTCGCTGGAAACTGCCTGACAGACTGACGACGCGATTCACCCGCGTTGCGTGTGTAGTCGGCGCGCGCGTTTCGCTCACTACTGCACTGAGAAGAAGGAAAACCCCAGGCCACCCCTTTTCGTGGCGAGCCGCTGCGAAAAACCCTTCTATACGGCGTGTACGGCGAGCGCTGTGTTTTGCTTAGACGCACCGACGACGGCGTTTGGACATCCTCACTTCGCGACAGTCCGTTTGCATCTAATGTGACCGTCTGGCGGAGCGTTATATCACCGCCCTTCGCGACGGTCGGTGGCGACGGTGGCCGCGCGCGACTCGGTTCCATCGGTCGGTCGATCGGTCGGTCGGTGGACGCGAGAGAGGGTGTGTGCCTGTGTCGCGGACCGTCGCGGACCGAAGACGCCGAAGACACGACAAGCAGCGGCAGAGGGAAAAAAAACAACAGCAACACGAAACCGGCCACCACCACCACCACCAGCGCCGGCCGTCTCGCTCGTGTGCTCCCACGTCCCGCCCGCCACAGCGCATAGGGGTGCAATCATCCCTTTTTCTCTCTTTCTTTCTCTCCGCTCAAACAACACACTCCAACGTCGACTCCGATGGACGCGACGCGTTGTTAGTTGTTTTTGCCGTTGTCTTGTGGGCCTTCATTTACGGCGGAGGGGGTTGGGGTGGAAAACAAGGGGGTTGGTGGAGAGAGGGGATGTTTGGGTGTACTCGAGTTCGCTCACGAACGCAGCATCCCGACGTCGCGCGGGATGCAAATGAGCGCGGGAGAATGAGTGCCTCAGCGGAAAAGCGTGAAAAAGAGCGAACCATTTAAGGGACAGTCGCGAGCGGCCACGCTACGAACCTGCACCTTTTCAATGACCAGCCTTCGCCCCTGCAGCGGACAATTCGGTTGAGTGGTGCAAAGATTTCCCCGCTTTTCCAACCGACTCACCCCCAAAGGATGGCCAGGCATCCTTTTTTCTCTCACAATGTTTTGATACTAACATACACACACAGAGCGTGATTAATTTTCACGTTTTCCTTCCCTCACACACCTTCAAACAACCCCTGTCGTTGTGTTGGTCCGTGCCGGACAGAATCGCGCAGCATCTAATGAGCTGGGAAATCGGACACTTCCATTTCCCACAACCCTCGCATGCTTCCGCTCGTCTATGTACCATTCACATACACATCCCAAGCAAAACCACACACACCGATGTGAGCCTAGTAATCCCCCGGGACGCCGGTTACGGATGGTTCAACAATTTTCCCCTCCCGGCAGGACATTCCCGATGAGAGCCTGACTTTTCACCCCGTCGGAAAACCTTTTCCTCTTTGCTGCGTGTATGCGTGGGTTCTTCGCGCACTACACTACCCCGTGTTGGTTTTCCCGAGGGGGTTTTCCCGCGATGTATCGTACCTTGTGCCGGTGCAACATAACAGAGCGTGCGACGCAACATCGTGAGATTTAATTTTTCCCGCGGTCGGTACTCACTCTCGCGAATTTGCGTGTTTGTCCAAGTTTGCGGTGATTCGCTTCTCTGTCCCTCTTGCATACAGATGCTTTCCTGACCAAGTGCATGGAACGGGGCTGTTTTTTTTTTGTTTTGTTTCTTCCACCCAACACAACAGAGAGCGAGATTTGCTCGGACCAAAGGCCCACCAAGCATCAACGAGCCAACCCCCTCAGACTCGCGCACACATGCAAACACCGACGTTTGCCGACGTCCTTTGGAGGGGATATCACCCCTCCCGGTGGACAGCTTTGCAACCCTTCACCGACCGGGAGGAGGTTATGCGCATACGCGCGACCGGACTTCAGCGAACACTCACGCACCCTTTTTGGCGTATCCTTTGTAGTGAGCTACGAAAAAGAGAAGCACTCCTCAACTCCCCCCCCCCCCCCCCCCCCCTCACCCATCGTAAGGGGAAAGTGCAAGGGGAGGGTGGAATTGGGGGACGTTTGTTGATGTTGGCTACCTCCTCGCCCGTTCATTCTTTTCCCTTGAACCAATAATCGGTCCACATTTTTTATCAAAAGCCCGGTCAACGAAAGGCTTTTTGTTTTTTCTTTCCGTATCATTTTACCAAGGATGTGCTGCAAGTGGTTTTCCAGTGGGCGAGAAAGGAATGCAAAAGAATATCTCACTTCCTTACTCTTTCGTCCTGTGGTGTACCGGAAGGCACGCTGCATCGCAGACACCGTCCAGGGCTAGTACATTTTCTATCGTAATTTCTTTTAATCGTTAACATCGTTTAACGATCTCTTGCACGCCTCGCTTCCACCATTTTCGTACACCCAGTCTATGGCGCGAGTTTTCTTCCTTGCGTGGGGTCGTCCTTGTGCTTCGACCGGCGTTAACTGAGGTTTAACGTCACTCTTGTTTCAACCACCGAGCAGTGCAGACGTGTTTGCAGCAGCCTACCTCCAGCATCCAGTGCAGTGAAAGTGCTTGTGAAAATCAGTCGTGTCTTCAGCTACCTGCCTCGAGCATACAGCTTAAAGTACCTGTGAAAGTGACTTTACCTGTGAGTGTGTACAAGTACCTGTGACTGTGAGAGTGACGGAAGTGAAATCTCTGAAGGTGGAATTTTGGACGGACTTTAACATTGGTGTGGTGAAAAGAAAATTTACTCAAAGTTACTGACACCCGCCCAGGATATGGCGGGTCATACACCGCCTTGGGGAGATCCTTCTCCCCGAGAAAATCAACGTGGACGCCTAGCACCGGAATGGATGGACCCGAAAGGAGTAAATGGCGAACTCCTTTACTTAATCCTACAAGCACCAGAAGGACTCCAGCTGCCGAAAAACCCGTTCCTCATCAGCAAAAGTTTAACCAGCATTGTAGGCGATATGGAACCCTGCGCTCCGATCAACAAAGGAACCAGGTATTTATTAAAAACCAGATCTAAGAACCAATTTGACAAACTACAGACAATCACGCAGCTATCGGACAATACCCCCGTACTGATCACGGAACACCCATTTTTAAACCGCGTGCAATGTGTCATCACATGCCCGGAACTAAAAGGACTAACGGACGAAGAAATCCTGGAAAACCTAGTGGACCAAAAAGTGACAGCAGTTAGACGATTCCTGCGACGCAACAACAACGAAACAACGGAGACAAACTCTTTCCTGTTAACTATAGATTCAGTGCTCGTGCCCACAAACATCCGCATTGGACTACTACAAATAAAGACCCGGACCTACTACCCCCGACCCATGCAATGTTTTAACTGTGCCAAATTCGGTCACAGCAAAGCAAAATGCCCGTCGCCTGTTCCAGTTTGCTCAAACTGTAACCAGGACGCGCACGGCACTTGCAATGCTGCCCCGAAGTGCAAGAACTGTGACGGAGACCACAACTCTTTGAGTCGCTCCTGCCCAAGATATGTTGATGAACAAAACATCATCCATATCAAAGTGGACTGTGGAATCACATTTTTTGAAGCACGGAAACAGTACGAAGAACAAAACCGAAAATCAGTTAACAACCGACTTGACGCTTTGAAGAAAATCGACCCACGAGACCAACAAATCGCTGACCTTACTTCCTTGGTCGCAGCCCTCCAACTGCAAATAAAAACACTTACGGAAAAACTTGAACAAAACAACACAACCACCGAAACTGAAGACACTGAAGAATCCGACGAAGAGATGTCCACCGCGACATCTGACTCCGAAACTTCAAACTCCACCTCGAACAATACACAGGAACACGAAACGAAAACAACCCAAAAACGCAGAAACACCCGACCAAACTCATCCGAAGAAGACCTTCGCTTAACGAACAAAAAATCACAGAAACTTGCACCCAAACAAAGCGACACCCAAAACACTCCCAAAAAAGACACCAAAAAGAACAAAAAGCGGAACGGCTAACAAACACACACGAGTTAGACTCAAAGAAACGACCCTAGCAAGCCCCAAGACACATTCTAACGGACCTACGCTCTTAAACAAACTATCTGAAAAAGAAAACAACCCCCTTTTTAAAAATGACAAACAAATTAGCACTACAATGGAACATACGTAGCATCAACTCGAATATTAACAACCTCCTACTTTTAATTGACAAACATTCACCGATTGTTATATCATTACAAGAAGCATACCCCCGAAGACACATAAACAACAATTACAAATGGTATTTCAAAGAATCCAATCCACCCCATCACAATGTCTGCCTAGGCATACACAAAGACTATCCTCACAAAACACTCAATACCAACACAGACCTCCCTGCCGTAGCAGTACAACTAAAATGCCCAATCAAAGCCACCTTCATCAGCATCTATCTCCAAAACCAAAACATTCCTAATCTCAACTCAAAACTACAAGACCTAATAGACAAAGTTCCCAAACCAGTCGTCTTTCTTGGAGATTTCAACAGTCATCATCCCATTTGGGGTGGTAGCCATATCACGCCACGGGGGAGGGTGATAGTTGATTTTTCCATCAGAAATGACCTCATAATTACCAATCCAAACAAACCCACCAGAATCTCATCACACAACGGACATCAAAGCACACTCGACTTGGCAATACTATCCTCCCAACTAACACAACAACTACAAACAGACGTAGAAACCGACACGTATGGCAGTGATCATTTCCCTGTCATGCTGCAACTTAACGACAATCCTTCCGAATCCCAACTTCGCCCAAAGTACATATATCAACAAGCCGACTGGATTGGTTACCAAAAGGAAATAGACTTTTGCACAACTTATCAACAAAACTGGACAGCAGAACAATTTACAAACCTTATTCAACAAACAGCAAATAGATTCATTCCCCAAAGTTCCAACAAACCAAGAAAACGACGCAACCCCTGGTGGAACGCGGACGTAGCCCAAGCCATAAAATCCCGTAGAAAAGCCCTAAGGATGCTCCGCCGAGCAACCAAAAACAACCCTCCAACAACCCCTCAAATCCTTGCTTTAGCAGAAACATATCGGACAGCCAACAAACATGCAAAAATAATCACAGAAAAGGCAAAAGAAGACTCTAGAGGACGTTTCGTTGAAGAAATAAACCCAGACATGACCTGTCAAGAAATGTGGCAACGGGTTTCTCTCCTCAACGGAACTTACAAAAAACCCAAACCAATCCTTTACCTGAATAACACGTACACCACAGACCCAGCAGTAATAGCAGAAACTTTCAACGAACATTTTTACAATACCTCGTCTACCCAACAATACTCAATCCCATTCCAAAGGACCAAACAGACAGCAGAACTCCACGAAATCAATTTTCCTACCCAAACGAACGCTCCCTACAACAAACCTTTCGACGCTGCAGAACTTACCTGGGCACTCTACAAGTGCAAAGGGAAGTCTGCAGGACCGGATGACATCGGCTACCCACTGCTTCAAAATCTACCCCATTCAGGAAAACTGACCCTCTTATCCATATACAACGACATCTGGCACACTGGCAATATACCCTCGAACTGGAAAAATAGCTTAATAGTCCCCATACCCAAACCAGACAAAAACCCACACGAAGCAACAAACTATCGCCCCATATCACTCTTAAACTGTGTAGGAAAAGTGCTAGAGAGAATGGTAAATCGTCGTTTGGTTTACATTCTCGAAAGCCAAAACCTGCTCAGCGACGCTCAGCACGCTTATCGTGCAGGGCGCGGTACAGAATCCTATTTCGCCTCATTAGAAACAATAATCCAGAAATCTTTTTCTAAAAACGAACAAATCTCCTGTGCAACAATAGACATCTCCAAGGCTTTTGATCGAGCATGGAGATACCCGATCTTAGATCAGTTATCGCGCTGGGGCATCGGAGGAAACCTTGCTTCCTTCATCTCCAGCTTTCTCTCAGACCGAACCTTTCAGACAATAATAGGAAACACCCGATCATCAGTAAGACAGTTAGAAAATGGTGTCCCTCAAGGCGCCATTCTCTCCCCTACACTATTCAACATCACAACACAGACACTTATAAACTCACTCCCAGAAAACATCACGCCACTCATATACGCCGATGATATCCTTCTGATAGCTACCGGCTCAACACCGAAACAAACACAACAATCTCTTCAGAAAGGACTCGACAAATTACAACAGTGGTCCCGCTTCACGGGCTACGACATTTCCCCTGAGAAAAGCAAAATCATCTGTTTTTCCCAATTTTCTGCCCGCCGCTCAAAACCACTATACATCAATAACTCCAGAATTCCTAACGTAACAAAAACCAAAATTCTAGGAGTAGTCATTGACTCAACTCTTAGCTTCATACCACACACTCAATATCTCCAATCTTCCACCAAAAACAAACTACAGCTGTTCAAGTATCTTGGCTGCGGTAAAAAGCGAGCTTCTCGCGAAACCCTGCTGAAGGTCATGAACGGCTGGCTTGTTCCGAAAATACTATTTGGCGCCGAACTCTACTCTAGAGGCGGCCCTAACATCCAAACCAAAGTAGAGAAAATTTACAACCAGGCCCTGAGACAAATCTCAGGAGCTTTCCGCACCAGTCCCATATCTTCATTAATCTGCGAATCCGGACAGCTCCCTTTCAGTCACACCTTACTCAATAGACTAGTATCAGCACAAGCACGACTCAACGAGAAAAATTTCCCAGCTCATCCCCTCACCAACAGAACCAAAACCCTCTTCAAACAAATTACCACCAAAGAACTCTTAGAAATAGAAAAACTAAACAGACTCAAAGACAGACCCTGGAACGCAACAAAACCCAACATAGACTGGACAATGAAAGACATTAAAAAGGACAACTACAACCCCACCATTGCTCAACAACTCTTCCAGCAGCTCATCAATGGCAAGTACAAAACACATCACCACATCTACACAGACGGTTCCGTTCAAGCGAATGAAACCGGATGTGGAATATACTCGGAAACCACATCCAGCAGTCTTAAACTCAATAATAATCTATCAATTTTTTCCGCAGAAGCTTTAGCCCTCCTAATAGCGGCCGATGAGGCCACAATAGACAACAAACCTAACGTTATATTTACAGATTCCGCAAGCGCACTTCAAGCAATAGAAAAAGGAACATCAAGACATCCCTACATACAATCCATTGACGAACACCTAGACACTCGGAACATCACCCTTTGCTGGATACCGAGTCACATGGGAATCGCTGGAAACGAAGCCGCCGACCGATTGGCGAACGAAGGTCGAGCGAAACCGGTCACCATCGAGACACCCTTCCCAAAGAGAGACCTCCTTCGCTGGGCCCAAGACGAAGTACGCTCATCTTGGGAACGCAAATGGAGATCGCTCATCGACGCCAAACTTCACAGCATCAAACCAACCACACTACCATGGAATGACACACCGAAACCACGCGACCAACGGATCCTCACCCGCATCAGAATAGGACACACCCGACTGACTCATAGCTACCTTTTCACGAAGAACAGCCCACCACCAATGTGCATCACCTGTGGATGCCAGCTCACCGTCAATCATATCATAGTTGAATGCAGAGCCCATACTACAGCCAGACAGCAATTCAACATCCCACTAAACCTAGAATCCGCTCTCAGCAACGACCCCACAAGCGAAGACAACATCATACAATTTTTGAAAGAAATTAAAATATATAAAGAAATTTAACAGAAAGGAAAGAATAAATAAAAATGAAAAACAAACCTAGTCTTAAATTTAAATTAAGGCAATATTGTTCCCCTCCCCACCCATTCCTTTCCTTAAACTATCCCATGATTCCAAACATTTCCCTAATATGTAACTTTAATTTAAGATAGAGATGAATGTCGCCGTTAAGGCGCAAAATCTCTTAAATAAAAAAAAAAAAAAAAAAAAAAAAACTGAGGTTTAACGGTTTTTTCAGACGTTTTTTAATTCCTTTACCATGAAGACGCGACCGTTTTCTCTGAACTGCCAATCGAGACCACGTTCTGGAAGGTCAGTTTTATTGACTAAACTTTGAAATTCTGCGAACATTTAAAATCGTAATTCGGGTTTATTTTTATTTACTTATGGACTGTTTTTGCTGATGTACGATTCATAATGAAAACCTGATTAAAAGAAGGTGGACCTTGATGAATAATTTATCTTTCCCCAAACATTTCTTTTTGGTTATTTTAAATAGCATCGGCCCATGAGCGCCGGGGCTCTCACCACCTCGACGGCGTGGGTTCGAATCCCAACCGAGACCGGACCCTCCCCAGTACGAGAGGACTGACTATCCTCGTGCAACAGGGAAACAAGTCTCGTAAGCCCTTAACGGGCAGGCATGACCAAGAGGTCGTTACGCCAAGAAGAAGAAGAAGAAGTGAATGTTAAGAAATCGAATGATTAAAATATAGCAGCTGACTGAGATGTCAATCTGTTAAACACGCCATCTATGAAATTAGAGAAGACACCCGAATAAAATTAAAAATCAGCTTTTGGGGTTGATATCGAAATTAAAATCAGTTTCTACATATCTCTTCTAACCAGATTTGAGCGAATGAGTAACTCTTTTGAAGACAAATCTCAACGGATCGATCAAGGGTGAATTTCATATTAATTTTATGATGTATTTTTTTCATTACGTAGACTTGATTTTGATTGTTTAAAAAGGTGTTGCACTGGTAACGTTACTTAATATTTTATTTTCAATGTTTTTTCTCCTTGCGACCTCCACTGGATAGCACTTCTTTTGTTGTGTGACTTTACCCTTTCCTCGTGAAGATGTTCACCGCAAAGCAAATGCACCGTACGACACCAGAAAAGAACTTGAAATCGAAAGGCAACCCTCGGAGCCTCTGCAGTTCTGTGTGGGTGCACTGATTGGAAAGTCGTGCCAGTGCAATTCGAAGCGTTTGCTCTTGTCTTCCGCCCGGTTCGCCGGGCAAAAGCAAGCCAACCACCACGAATAAACCACAACATCGGAGGGTACCCTTTAAAAGTTTTACCCGCGAATCGAAGCAGTTTAATAAAACAATGCAATTAAATCGAAGGCGAGTCGTCGGGTGGCTGTTGTTGCAACCAATTTCGATCGACTTTCTTTCCCATCCTTAAGGCCCGACGTCCATCAGCGCGAAAATTGGCACACGGCTGCGATTGGCGGTGGGCCGATAAGAGCCTGCCCAGATCATGTAACGGAAGCCAGCGCTGCGATGCCGCCGTGCCAAGCCGTACCGTTTGCGCGCTGTATGTCATCGCCGTAACGTCGTTCCGACGGCGATGCTCATCAGCATCAGCGCAATATGTGTTAGTAGGAATTTCATTAGAGAAATGTAATACACGGCGACTTTCCATCCAACGGTGTGCCCGTTGCCGCGTAAACAAATGCAACGGAAGAAAATATTCCACATGAGAACAAGCATCCACCCACTCCTACAACGAGCTCGCACCGGTTGGCCACGAGAGCTGGCTTGTTTGCATCAGCATCATCATCATCATTTCCGTCATCAGCGTCATCGGGCGGCAAGGCAATCTGAAGGGGCCATGGCGGCAGTACGTGGTGCAGTTGCAGTTGCAAGCGTGCCGTCATAATAGAGCGATGCAATAAAAATTAAACTTCACGTTTATCATGTTTACAGGATTTATTTGTAAAGCTTGCGATGTGATATTAAAAATGCTTTCGATAGTGCATTGCTTATGGGCGTTACGGTTATCTGCATGTGTGTGTTCTAAGTGGGTTGACGGTACCAATTCTTGTCTCGGCGGAAAACTAGCCAAAGAAGCTCCCGCCTGACTCACAGGAGACGCTTGGTTTTCAACCCACCAACATTAAGAAGTGGGCGCAAGAAGATGAACTAAGAAATGTAGGCAATTTTGCCCCGACATTGGAATTGTTCGAAATAGGGAATGATATGCAATTGTCTGTCGACTTATGAAGTATTTGATACTCTGTGAACGAACGACGAGAGAATAAACCTGAAAAGTAAATGGACAATTCAATCCGATCTCTAAAATAGTTTACGCTCTGCTGTTATTGATGAATTATGGTTTGTATTCGTTTGTTGTTAGACAATGTTTTACTAGCGAAGGTTGTAATTCCAAAAACAACCCTAAATAAACTAACACGTCATTTTAAAAGTATCAAACTTTCATGAAAATTCATCCCCTTTTCCGTGGCCTTAGGTCACTGGAAAACCTTCTTGCTGGAGGATAAGGGGTGAAAGGGTCGGTAGAAAGCAAAACTTAAAACCGACACTCCAGGAACCGTACTCCTCGACCGCTGCACGATCACGCTCCGGGGGAACATCTTCACGCCGTTTGCGATCGGCGTTTAGATCGGCGAGTTCGTGAGGTAGCTTTGGATGTGGTCTGGAACATGCGGGCGTCCTCAAGCGTCACGTTTGCAAACACGTTATCGGTGACGATCGGCTCGGTACCTTCCCTTTTCGGGTTGAAGGGAAGCAGGTTCCAGGTGTGTCCAGTGCTGGGTCTGGTTGGAGAAAAAAAGGAATTGCTTCACAAGACGGTCAATACTGACCACCCAGGGTCAGTTGAAGGCAAGAAATTGGGTCAACTCAATTTTGGGTTGCAAAATACAGATTACTTTAAGGGAGGTCAGCATTTTTTTTTCTAATGGTTGTACCAAAATGAAAAAAAGCTAATGTAAATAATTATTTCAAAATTACTTACACAGATAGTTCCATAGACAAAAATAGAAGGTATTAACATTAAACAAGATGAATAAGATTTTATTAAATTTTGTGTACAGATTATAAGATAACAATATGATAAATTTACAGGTATATATGATGTATGGTCAGTAGAGTTTTATAATAAAATCTACTGTATGATTTTTTTGTATGTATGAAAACTCTTTCGAGGCAAATCATGGAATTAATCGTTGGTATCATTTCATCCAATGTTATAGATCTTATAGCATTTTTTCTGTTTCGTTACTTCCAAATTCAATCATTGACAAAAATGTGGTACGATTAAATTATATGTAACAGTTGAGTTGATTAACAAGTTTCCTTCCCTAATTATTACTTTCAAAAAGAAGGATGGTATAACATAAGGAAATTTTGTTTACTGGAATTTTTCAAACCAATGTATGTGTTCTTGTCAGATGAAAAGCAGTTTTTGAACTGAATTAAATTAATAAGAATGATCAAAAAACTGACAAAAAGCTCAAAGTAATTGATATTGATTTTTTTTATTCTAAATTAATTGAAAAAAAGTAAGATAAAACGTACGATAAGGCTTTTCACATTATCGCACAATCATCAGAACTAGTGAGTAAAATCTGTGGAAATACAGGTCTATTTTTTAAACAAGTCTGATTAGGCAACCAAAAGAACTATAACATAATCATAGAGATAGATAATTCAATTAAATAAACTTTTCTACCAAGAAAAACTTTCTCTTCAGTAACTAAACACAAAAATCATCACACAAGATACCACCTAAACATTGCCCCAACGCCCCGGCATAGGATGTTGTGAAGAAAAGTGAACGATGCCACAAACACCTTAATCCGATCGATCCCTTGCTGCGCCCGATGAAGTACCTGAAATAAAATAACCAAATTACAGCTGATCGATTGCTGATGGCTGCCAACTTCGTCCCATTTTCCGGGCCCCCTTAGTGACTTTCCGTCCGTCGGTGCGGGTGGGAAGAAAGAAAGGTCCACGCGTGCTCGTTTGGCGAACGCGATTGAGCAGCGCCGTAACCTCATCGGCCCAAACCTCCGACGTGGCCTGACGTGAAGTGTGCGCGAACCGCGAACCCGCCAGTGAGTATCCGAGGTTCGCGATCCTCGTGGGCTGATATTCAAATTACGTTCCTTTTGCTGCACGAACCGAGGATTCGGTGAGTCTGTGCATTGGCCCTGACAGCAATGGTCAACTGGTTGGTCCCTCGACTCGGGCGATACTTGAAATCGGCGTCGTGCCTTACCGGCCCCATTCCGGCTCGAGCACGTGGACTCCGGTACTCCAGGATGGTTTGTGTGTCGTATAATCTCTTAATTCGAATCTCGCGAGTTCGATCGGACATGGTCCAACTCCACTCGTGGGCCTCGGATTGCTGGTGGACGCGGGAGTCGCGAACTTCAGATGAAAGATGTGTAATTATTTTCTGGCCTTCTTCCGTAAACCGCGTTCGCCTCGCTTGCTTCGCGGAGTTTGTTTATCGGACTGATTGGCGGAACCTGAACACTGAGGGACACTCCTTCGGTCCAACCACCATTCGATTCCGATCCGATCGTGCACCACTGACGATGACGGCGATGATCGCTGCTTCGTTGGGAGGAGGACTCGGTACGGAAGGATCGCATCATCGGTCAGCACTGGAGCATCAACAGCGATCCATCGGGCGGACACGGACCCAACCTAGTACGATCCACGGCTTTGCCGTGGGGCCCAGGGGGTTTTGAAAGCTCGTTCCTGGAGTTGGCCGATGTCAGTTCCCGGTGTGCGGACATCGCTTTAGTCCAAAGATTAGGCCGGCTCGGGACGAGCGGACGGGGCGTAAGCTACCCGCTCTCGTGAGCTCGCGGCTTTCGTGTGTCATTATTACACGCCCGCAGAAATATCATTATTCAATAACGAGATGATTAATTGCTTCCATGATTCATTGTGTTGTCGGCCAGGTTGACTGCATGCTGTTTTTGGGGGCATACGATGGGAGGCTTATGGTCCTAGAGTGGATGGTGGTACTCCGGCTACTCGCTCGCGACATACTTCTCCACGGTCTCGGGCGGTAACACCTACCTTCGCGCGCAGACACGCAAGTCGCCCGGGCATACACACCCTGTCTCGGAAAGGGTTTTTCTACTTCTTCGGGACAGGTTTTTTTGATTCTCGCTCTCTGGGGAATCAATGGCAATGGATGCAGGAAGGGTTTGTAGGAGAAGCAGGAGAACGTTCATTCATGTTTTGCCTCTCGATTATGCTGCTTTTTTCATGTCGTTCATTCATGGTTGCTGCTCCGCTTCGCCCTCGCACCCAAATGCTTCTTTCTGATCGCTTTTCAGTTTTCTTCGCGACGGTCAGATATAATTGAAACATTATTTGATAACGACGCTGATGAGTGCGGGCCGTGAGAGTGTGCGAGAGGGAAGATGGAAGATCGGTTTGACGTGGAGTGGTCTAAATCAATTATGTCCCGTCCGCGCAAGTGAACGATCCGGACACCTTCGAGACGTTGATCTGATTGATCGTTTTCTTTTTTCGTTCGTTCTCCTTCTCCATACGCTTGGAGCTCGCCGGAAATACTGCTGAAAGATTGGTAACCCCTTCGGTGATTGGATTGGAGGACTCTTCCAGGAAGGTTCGGAATTGTTTTCGGCCAGGGTGCTTCTTGTCTTACGATCCATCCCGGAAGATCCGTATCAAGTATTGACCCAGACATCCATTCTTTTGCTCGCTTTGAAACAGTGTTTTCGTTTCCTCGTGGTGCTGTTTGCAATACAAAGTCTCAACCTTCTTCATCGACCAGAATCGATTAACGCTCGATGTCCCGTGGCGAACAGGATCTTTGTTAGATTCGAGATCCCCCTCCCCAAGCCGGTGCCTGCGAAGAAAAAGAAGGAAGATTGAAACTGACCATCCCAAATCGAGTATCCAAGAAAAGCAACACATCGAATGTGCCATTTCCAATAGCCGCTCCACGATTACTTTCCCGGACCCTTGCGCGGAGGTCACCGGTGATTGAATAAAAAAGGGTCAATCGAAAAACATTCTTAGCTTGTTTCCTTTTTCTGCCCGCTGCTTTGATTGACGAGGGACTTCCACACAATAGGGATCGGCACCGGGGTTTTGCCTCCCATCGGAATCGGAGGCCTAGGATCGGACATGGCGTCCCATTCGAGCCCGCGTGACCTTTCGGCGGCACCGAAATCGGGGTGTAGCGTAGTCAGGTTATTTTGAGATGGGTTATGTTGGTCAAGGCGATCGCTGGGAGGATGCTCAACCGATGTTTTCATGCTGTTTCGAGCAGATATTAACGCATTGGGTGAGCTAAGCTCGCGTTGATTAAAAATGGTTGTCCTGTGGAGCAGGAACAATACCGTTGCAGCAAAACTAAAATGCATAACAAAAAGTGATGCATATTGGAATATTTGTTCGCTACACATTTTCAAAAGAGCAAGTTTGCATTCAACAATCACTTTCATTTTTTCCTACGGGGAAATACTTTTTGTGACCTTCAAAGTGATTTCGTTTCATCTCATCCGATCTATCCTATCAGCTATCAACTCTTGGATATATTTTCTTACAAATATTTAGCATCATATAATATCAACAATATCGAACTCTTGTAAAAAGGGAATTTTGTTTGGCTTTTCTTATTTTTCTCGGTCATGCCAATAAAAGATGGAAAATATGTAGTTGAAAACAAAAAGTAAGTTAACTATAAAAGACAATTTGCGGTATTGCGATGTTTAACAATGGTGCTTGATGATTAAAAGATGGCATTGCCAGTCACATCAATAAATGAACAAAAAAAACAAGGAATATCGTTTCTTGCTGTTCGATTAAAAAATTTTGGCTTTATTTTTATTGAAGAAGTTTTTTAAATTACTTTTTTACGTGTAACCGGTTTCATGAGCCTATTTTCTATGCCAAACAATTGTCAATATCATAAAAGACTCAATCAATTTCAAACAAGTAGTATTATAAAAACATCAAAAAGAAAGAAAAAATAATCCAAAATAGATTCAAATATCTTAGTTTAAGGAATAATTATAGTCAAAAACATAATTTCTCCAAATGTTTTCTTATCAAACTATAACTCAAAACCATCTTCAGTAGATAACATTCCAGTCTACCCCATCAAGACGAGTATCGTGTTTCGGAATTCCACACGATAATTCGACTGAAATCGGTACGGGGCCACAAAGGGAGCTCCAAAGTAGAAGGCGCGGATTTGTCTTGGTTCGCAGAAAAAATAATGATCCTTATTCAAAAACGCGCGAGTTGCGAGTGCGAAGAATCGGAATGGCCAAAAACCGGGCGTTTGTTGCGGTCCAGTTTTTGTTGGTTTTTGTCGTTTTAATTTTGGTCGCCAGAGGAGTGCCGTGGAAAGAGACGAGTAAATGTTTGCTTCCAAACCAGACCTACTGGCCAGACGCGGCACATATGGACCACATGTGGCTTAAGTGCAGGTCACAACAAAATGCTTTTTTTCTCTTCTCTTTTCCCTCAATTTTTTCTTCATCGTTGCATGATTTTCTGTTGTGCTGTGGATTACCGTTTTTAAATCGCTCCCCGGTTTATTTTTTACGGTCTCGGATGTGTTTTTGGTGATCGAGATTCCTTTTCCAATCTGGCGCGGAAAAGCATACACCCGTCCGCCCGCCAGTGGACCGCGCTTCCCGCAGGAGACGCATTTTCTCTCGCTTACTCGACAACCGTTCTCATTTGGCGTCGTTTCCTTCAAAGTGGCCCAAAAAAGAATTCAATGTCAACTATGTCACGCTTACAGTTCTCTGTTTAGCTGCGTCTCTTCTTGCGCGCGAGGTTTTGCCGCGTCTGGCGTGTCTCAACCGGAGCGTCCCGAAAATCCCGGCTGCGATTCCGGGCCGCCGATTCGGGTCGAGTTTTCCCGCGGCGAAAAACCATACCACACGACCGCAGACCACAAGGGCAGATTCTTCTGGATACAGGTTTTCAGATGGTCGTGCTTCCCGGTTGTTCTTGCACCAGTCACCACCACCACCACCACCCGTACTTTCCACCCTGCTTCGAGAGACCCCTCAACGCACCGCTTGTGGTGGTGATGCCAGCGTCGGATGATGGCGGACTGATCCGAAGATAATTTATCGCTCGCTGCACATCCCAACATGTGTTTCCCATTATTCAAGCGGTCAATTTTTTTACTTCGCTCCCACCTTCGGGTGTGCTACCGAAATGCGCTCTCTGCTGCACTGCGTCCGGACGCGGAGTTTTCCTGGGGCTCAAAACATCCTGGATGACGATTTCAACGACTGAGACCGCTATGACAAAAACAAAAAAAAACAAAGAAAGGGACATTAGAACCCACAAAGCGACGGGAAGATTTCTTAACGCCTCTCCCGAAGTGCCGTTCGCCGTTCCCTGCCGTCGATTTTGTCCTCCAATGCGTTGCGTCAACCGCTTGGGTGTCGTATTTTATGCATATGCGGCTACGGAAGACAACCTTGCGTCCTGTGGGCAATTCCGGAGCGATCCCACATTTCAACGGCCGCGACAGATGAACCGGATGCTATAGCGGACATTTTGTTTTTCTTATTGTTTTTTTTTCCTACTGATCCGTCTTGGTCTTGATTTCCCAGCCATATGACCCACACAGTTCCCCCTTTCCGTAAGTCCGGTCCGGGAGACCATTGTCGATTTTCCGATGGGGAAGAAAAGTGCACTGCTGCACTGGGAAGCGGCGATGATGGACAGAGCGAGGGAAAGGGAGAGAAGAATGCGTCCCATCATAATCTCGGATGCCATCACTTGAAATGCTTTTAAGGGCAGCCATCATCCGTTGTCAATTAACACGCTGTCACAGTGCACTGCGCGGGCAGATGCAAACACACCGGAGCAACCGAAGGGCTCAGCTGCAAACTCGGCAGCTTGTGGTTGGCTTTGATGGAGAAGAGGCATGGGACAAACTACGCTGCTGTAAATGTGTTCAACTGTTGGGGCATATTAGTTTGTATGGTATTTGGTGTTGGCTTCGGAAGAGGAAAGCAAATAAATCATTAAAAACCAGCGAACCAGATCAATTATTTTTAACAATGTGAATTATAAATCGAAATGGAGTAGTGTCTCCGTTTAAGTAAGTAAGGTGTAGTGACTTGCTGCATTTGGAAACACTTAAGCTACTCAAAACAATTTCTATAGACAGTACATAAGTTCTAATTCGCTTGTAAATTTATGCACCTTGAAAAATTTTAACATTTAATTGAGAATTTCTAACGCTTTGGTTAACAGTAAATAATGATTTTCTATTAAAGATGCGTAAACAAGTATATGTAAATGAACCTTTCGTCTGTCGGGTTTAATTGGATCTACTGCGAATTAATGAGGAAAAATCAATGCATAGTTGAATGGTTGGCTTATGTTTTATTTAGTATAGCTAAAACAGGACAGGTTATATCAATTGATCTTCAAATAAATGAGTAATATTTTCTTCATAAGGAAAATTCTGAACTGAAATTAAAAGTAAGTAACAGTTATTCTTTATCATGTTCTTTTTCTGTATAGATCACAGAAATAATTTGACGAAATGATCTCAGTCTTTTATATTTCAATTGTTTGGTTTTGGTTTTGTTGCTGTGTGATAAACATTATTGCTTTAAATTGATATTTATCACCCTTCAGGCAAAATAATGTATAATTATTTTTCATAAATAGAACTTAAAAAGCATTAACTTCAAAGTACTTTACATGTGGTCAATAATTGTTTGAACATCTCGAATGTACACCGACGTACGAAAACGCTATAATCACTGGCCCAGTACATAATTTTCACCAATTCCACACCATGCAACTAACGCTGGCCGGGCACTACCGGAAAATCTGCCCATTCGTCCCTTCGGTTGCGCGAGGATTCACGGTTGAGGAGCACCGTGTGCGTGCCAGAGCCAGTTGGTGTCTCCTTTCTTGCTTTTTTTATTGACTTTCGTGACGCGCTTGCCCTTGCACTCGAAATTATGGTTCGGAGCTCTATTTTTGGGCTACGCAGCAGCCGTGCATCTTCACGGCTTGCCTTAAGCAGGCGGGGGGGGGGGGGGGGGGGGGGGAGAAGTAGGCGAAGGAATAGAACGACATAAAAACATAGGATTCAGCTGGCAAAGGGCATAGCAAGTACATCGCTTGGGCCGAGGTGTTTTGTGGTCGTAAGTTTCTCAGGGTTGCGCCGTCCGAAAGGGAAAACTGTCATCGGACTGGGAAGGGTCCTAAATTTAGTACACTCCGTGCAATCGGCTAACTTGTCTCCCTCTACCGTGCCCTTCGTTTTGCTCTGCTAGAAGAGTCAATATGGCGATCGACAGCTTACGCGGCGTGCATTGTCGGAGGCTTGCTTCGGCCCTAGTCAAAAGGGGGTTTACCCCGTTTTGCTTTTCGGTTGATTTAAAAATTGGACTGCACGGAGGATCGTCACCGAACGCGGCACCATCAACGGCCCGCTAGAATTTCAACGGTATCCGCGCTTTGAAGTGATTTATCGGTGCCGCGTATCGGTTTTCCCGCCTCTGAAGTCACCGGCTAATTTTCGCCCTCCGTAAAGGGGGCCAGATGCCGACGCACTGCGAATGTGCACAACCCGAAACCGCGGGGGAAAATCTGAAGAAACTCCGACTCCGACGAGCCCGTCCTAAGGGATTCGCTTCAGTTTGTTTCAGAGAACGCACTTTAGAGCGATCTGCTAACAAACCCACTGGCATAAAAGCCGTTTAATGATGAATTCTTACATACGCTGCACAATCCGATGAGAGTGCTTTAAATGCACTTGCTTTTGGCATAATGGTTCTCAGAATAGTTTATGCAAATTTTCCAAATGTGACATTCATAACGAAAATCACAGTGATTTAGGATCTCTTTTTCTCTGTTTCTTGCTATCGTGCAAATAATAGGAGTAGCCGCCAAATATTGGGTTGGTTTTTGTTTTTGTCCCTCTCTTTGAAACTAGTGCTATTATTGCAAAGCAAAGTAAGTTAACGTGTATCCTGGTGAATGCTTTTCACCAACGTCTTATAAAGCTGCTCGAAGAATAGGTTTCTGGACGGTTATTCAATTTATCTAAAATAAAGTAATTTAAAAAAAACATTCGCTCTATTATCATAACCACAACAAAATTGCAAATTATAACAAAAAATAAAAGATCAATCTGAAACGTGACTTAAAACTCATTAAGATGAAAGAGAAACAAATTTATATGTAAAAAAATATTTTGATAATTTTATTCAAAATGCAACAGTTTATAAACAAACAACACCAAACCTTTCTTATCATTCAAAATCTTCTTCTTGACCTTACGAGCATTTTGATCATTCCTGCCCATTAAGGGCTTACTAACTTTCTTTACTAAGTTTTTAAACGTTTCAATTGATCCAAATTTGATTATTTGACGATGAGTATATTTTACCTCATTGTAATGGTGCGTATTATCCCTTTTTTGTGGTGCATATTGCCCCTTTTTTTTGTTATATTTTGCCTTATCCAGATACAGATCTTTAAAAATTGAACTTTTTAAAAATTCATTATTTTTCCTAATAAAAACATGCCAAAACTCCCTAACAGGATACTAGCTTGAACCTTAATGAACCAAATAAATTCATAAAAGCAGTATAGTCACCAGAAATGTTTTCCTAGAAAGGGTTTTTCGGGAAACAGTACTAAATGTAACGGTTAAGCTCTCAAATGTATATCTTATTTTACAAAACCATTCACTACAACTTAATACATCATGAAATGTCCTTTCGTGTTTCCTTTAGTAATCGACCATAAGTTTAGTATGCAAATATAATGAACATGCTGTAAGTTCATATCGAGCTCGTTGGTCTACGCTACTACTACTAATTTGAGACGAGTCAAGTATTTATCATAAAAAGGGCATCCCAAACATTTCTTTACCACACGAATCGTTATAAGATACGAACAGAACACAGAGCGTCGTGTGATTCACAGCGTCAAGAATAACTTCCCATCGGTGGACGTGCGTTAAATTCTCAATAGCCACAACATGCTGCCGGATGAGCCGACGGAAAAAAGGACCTACAAGCAAAAACGCTACCACACTGATGCGGGAAAATGCGCTGGGCCCATCCCGAAACTGTCGTCGCTGAAGAAAGAAACAAAAAAGGAAAATTCTGAGACGCAACCCGATAGCCACGATGAAAACGATGCGCTTGAAATGGTGAAAATCGTCGTCGGGACGTCGTCGACGCCGTGAGAGATCTTCTTCCGTTTCACCGTACTTCCTGTTGTTGAGATGATTCTTTCGTTCGGTTTCTCGGGATGCTCCCGAGGAGTTTCCTCTGCCGTCGCCTCATCGAAGGCGCATCTTCGATGAAGCAGTTTTTGTAATTCCCTTGTCCGGCTCGAGACGCTCGGCGGCCACTGAAGCGATGAAACACACATGTGCTGTCCGCATGGCACGGTTGCATCGGAGGGAAAACTGCACCCTAATGAAACCGAGTATACTTGTGTTGGGTCGCCAACAGTGTGCGTGTGTGCCAGTGGAGTCAATTGAAGGACGTCGGTCGAGCGGATGGTGAAATGTCGGAGGATCGAAAGGCACCCAACTTGAGTTCGAAACAACTCGCTCAAAGATGTATCTTTTGCAGGCTGCAACGCTTTTGCACCCCAACTTCACCCAAATCCCCATTCCTTCCTCTTATCAACGGCATCGAACAGTGCGAAGGTTAGTTCATCCAAACTAACTGTCCTTAATGTTCTTTTTGCTCTGGTTTTCCTTGCACTTTACTTGCACCAGAATGCAACCGACAGTTGCATTCCCCCTCCTACCCATACCTTTGTTCACCTTAGGCTTCCTGATTTTGGGTAAGCCTGTGTGGGTTTTTTTTTCCTGTTTCCGTGCATGTGGACCGTGTCCGGGGATTCATTATGGTTTAAAAATGGTACCAACCGAGTGGGAAAATCAACAAAAACACAACTCCTGTCGTCTGTTCTGAGCGATGCCGCGGACAAACGCGGATTTGAATGAGGCTGTGTGCGTGTACACACACTGAGTGTGTGTGAGGGTATGCAAATGGAGTGGAAAACAGAAAAAAAAACTCTCTTCGAAGCAGAAGGGCGTCTGAAAAGAAAATCGTGCGACACCGCCACTGCCAGTCCCCTTTGAGAAGCGTGGAGATATTTTTATACGCCCTCGGTTGTCCCTCGAAACGCACCGTACGATGCACCGGTGCATAAGTGCATCGATGCACTTGGTGGACAGTGCCGAAAGAAACTCACCCTGTGCTTCCCTGCCGGATTGTCCTTCGTGTGCAAAGGAAGCTGTATTCGAAGAGGGTTGTAGCATGCCAAGAAGGATGGCCAAGTGGAAAGAGATGGACAAGAGGGTTAAGAAGGATGGAACCGGGATGGAAAAAGTCGACCGAGGCACAGGAAAACTTCGGCCCCGTTTGAGCAGGCAACGTGCAGCTACATTAACTTTGAATGATGTCCACATTCTGGCCATAGCATCTCATGATTAAATGATGCTGTTTTCCCTTGTTGATATGTTTCGTGTTTTTCTTACCTTTTTGGATGATTGGGCACCCGTACTATATTGAAAGAAGACTTCTATGGAAGGCAAAATACTATTCGCCCTAGAATGTAATATAGTCTTCCAAGCTTCTAGAAACATTATAAATTATCCACGTATAATTTTTGTAATTTAAAATCGTTGATGGTAGCATTTTTATATCTTATAGATTTTAAACCTAGGGCAATTGCATTAACATAAAAACATCGTTTATTAAATTTTCAAAAGAAATAAGAAAAAATAAAATAGTTCCAACTACTTTGAATAGAAAAAATCGATTATATAATTGATGGTTTATGTTAAACATAATACTACTATATTTTTACTTTTTTACAAAATTAACAATCAAAGTGAAGCAAACATGACCTTTAATAATAAAAAAATACATCAGCTTCTTGAAAAAGAACTTTCTGTTAACGGGGCAACTGTTCAAAGAACTGGGTATTCTGGCAAGATAAAAAAGCGATTGCATTTTAAAAACTGTATCAATAAGTCGTGGTTGTTTTCACTTATAATTACTATGCTAAATCGTTTTGTTAAAGTAACATTTTTTGTCAGTAAGTAAAATATTACAAAAACTCTGTCTGTACATATAAGCTACAATAAAAGAGTAGAAGTATTTTATTTTAAAATATTTGCTTTATTCTATTTATATGTTTGATCATTTGTTCTTTCTACAAACATCTTTAAATGATACTAATCAGTATCACAATGCTAAAAAATTTAAATTTGTCGGTCTCGTAGTACTCTTACATTGTATTGAGCAAGTTATTTTCGCATCAATTTAGAAATTGTAGCAAGCAAGCTTTCAGTTGCTCTTGCCATTGGCAATTTCTCTTTCTGTGATTTAACATACTTAGGTTATGTTCAAAAAGTAACATGACGAAAATGAGCTGATTATTTCCATTCGGTGTATTTTCCACGTTGTACTTCACAGAATGGGCTGCAAGTAAAAGCAGCACAACAATATCATGCGCATGGAGACAAAATGCAATGTGAATAAAAATCGCCTGAAGAACGCATCCACAGCAATGGGTATGCGCAATTGACGAGGAGTCGCCGCAGTCGCGAGTGATATATGGCTAACAAACATGCGGAGTAGAATCTTTATCTTTTTTTTTGTTGCTGCCAGCGAACCCTCCGTAGTTAGCCGGCTTTGGAGGCCTCCCCCGAAGACGGCGGTTACCATTAGCAATAATCATTACCACCAACACACACTGCCGCACGATGGGGCCGCACTGCGGCGTGGGTTCGGGCGGGTTCCCGCAAAAGTAAGAAATAATAAAACCCGTTCATAATGTTGCAAATGGTAACGGAAAACTCGCCGGGTGCGAGCACAGCACAGGGAGAAAAAATCCAACAGAACCAAGCGAAGATTATTAAGGTGTGATCAACAAAGTGCATGTGAGTGCATCAGAAACGTCTCGCGTCTGGGGGCCCCCGGTGGGTCCGGTGACGGCTGGAGATTCACTTCACGCGAAGGCGAACAGCGTTGTCGGGAAGAATGGCAGGAAATGTGTGAGACGAAAATAAGAAGAAACTTCGAGAGGGTCCCGTTCCGGTAATGATCATTTAGCGCTGGGCCGAGGAGGTAATCGCGATCGTCTTGATGATCGTTATTATTTAGAAATTTATGACGATGGCGTAAATTAATCTGTGCGAACTGGCGAACGTATCGAACCCGATCGGGCCAACGTCTGTTTTGCGTTTTCTCGGCCCGGATCCGTACCACTTTCGAAAAGAAAACTATGCATGAATGAAAGCGAGCCGCTCCGTTTGTTTCCTGTGGGATGTACGGTTACTCGGATTCGGACAGTGAATGGAATATGATCGATCCAGGTTAAAGGAAAGAGCATGAATGAAACATCACTGGCAGTGTGTGTACTGAACACTCGTGCCATTGGGGTTTTCCCTACAGGTTAGTGAATGGTTAGAAAAGTGGCATAAGTAAACGCATCAGTAGTTTTGAAAATGATTATTTCTGACGCAAAGATATTTTTTCCATTATCTTATCATTTTATAAATGATATATGGTCTTTAGTGTGATAATCTTAACCCAGTAGCCACATATTATATTTCCTTCTAACTCTACTCGTGGGTCATCATTCTATCAATGACTCGGTACGGCGATATTGAGCAATCGAAAACGGTACGCTAACAAATCGTCTACAATCTATTTCGCGTCGATTTGAACCGTCGCCGCGGAACGTATTTACGAAATCATAAAATCTATCCAATATGGCACGCCAGAGTAGCATCATTAATCGTTGCGCTGCATTCCGCGCATAAATGGCACGTTTGCAGACTATCTTTCTATTGGCTGCAGAATGTTAGGGATCTGTTCCCGGCTGCTGTAGTTTGTTGAAATCGATTTATCATTGTTGATCATCGGTAGATTTTTTATCTTCTCTTAGCTTAGGAAAACTTGCCTCACTGCAGAGAGTTTGTCTGCCCACAAAATTTAGGGTGTAGCGAATTAGTAAGTCGTATTTTGAAGCCCTCTATACACGTTCAGGAATCATTTTTGTTTTCGGAAAACGATAATTATTAAATTGTCAAAAAGATCCCGTATTTTAACCATTGAATACTTTTCCTCCTCAAAACACCGAATCTGGTTCTAGAATAGAATAGAGTCTAGTCCATCGAACTGTCGTGATCATCGTGATGGTGAAGATGCCAATCGCTGCCAACGGATGCTCCCATGCAGATGCTCTACGTTAAACGAGCGTCTACAAGGGGAACATCACAGCGTACGATCAATTGCGCGGGAGGAACCGAACTCGCGCATAAAACTCGTGATGCCATCCCAACTCCAGCCCACCGACTCCGGCCAACGATCTGATCTTTTGATATTTTACGTTCTCTGTCAATGCGCAAAAGGTTATTATTGATGGTTCCGTGCGCGGTATGTCCCGATGTCGCAGAAAAAACGCCTCGCCAAATGCTGTCAACATTCGCCTGGCCTGAAAAGCCTAAAGTCTCCAGCGGGCCTAGCCCAATCTGGAGGAGCGCATCGTCGCGAACAGAAGAAACCAAAGACAAGAAAAACCAGGGTGTAGTACGCATAGACCGTGGAAGTCATCGTAGTCTCCGGTGGCCACGGGTTGTCGTTTTTTTTTCTTGCTCTGCTTCCTCCACGAATCGCCTCCACGATGATAGATCATCACCCGACACTACGAAACTACCTACAATTTGCGTGGTCAATTAAAAGCCGTTTGCCCGCGACTCAGGGAAGCCACCGGGGACAATGACTCACCGACACGCCACGGCCCGCCAGGCCGATGATGAGCCCCCGAGAGCCATTCCGTTCCATAGCGCACGCGGATCTAGCGGTAACTTTACGCAAGCGCAACCCGAACGCTGGAGAAACCCTTCAAGCTGTCACCGCGTGTTTGAAGGTGTCGTCGGAAATTGACCGGAAAATCGGTCGCACTGTCAAAAGACAAAATTCACCGCCTCGAAACTAGGCGAAATTTGCTGAGGGACCCCAAAAAGTGGTCGTCCAGAAATGAGCTCCAATTTCTCGCAGCCCAAACCAGCGAACCAGCCCGAGATGTCAACCTTAACGCCGGTTTGTGCGATGAACCTTTCGTAAGTGTGTATGTGTGTGTGTGTGTGTGCAGATAAGGAGCCAAGCGAGTAGAAGAGGCCCCATCCAGTTATGCGCCTCAAGCGTTGCGATCTAATGGTGGCGCCCTCTTGTAAAGTCTGCGCTTTCGTTCCGCGTCCGAGTCCAAGTACGGGCGGCCAAACACACACTCGCGTGCGCGTGCGAGAGCAAATAGCTTTAAACCAACGGCACCTTTCCGAGACAATCGCTGGCGAGCGATCGAGCAGGCAGTCGCGCCACAGCAGGGAGTTGTCAGCATGAACATCGTCATCTGTCATCTGCGCCAGATCGTCGTGGCCGGGACGCGGCCGAGAGGTCCCAGGGTCCAATCATCGGTAATTACAACGATTGAATTGCGCGCGCGTCTCGCCTGGCGCACCGGCTAGGTGTTTGGATGCGCAGCCGTGCGCACGCGCGATATGACATTCTGGGGTCTCTGCGGGCTGCGGGTTTTCTTCCGCCGGGCCTCTTCGCAACGCCTGACGGAACTCCGCAGGCTCATCACACCGCGGCGACATCGGGCGCACAGCCGTTCGCACCTGACTGACCCCACGGCGAGCCACAGCGAGGCAAACTCGTGGAAAACGGGCAAACACTGGGAATCGGTGCGTGGAACCAGGCAGAGGTTTTTATTTTCCTATGGCGGAGTTTTCCCTCGCCATGATGTCGACGGCCGTCGGCTGACAGTTGTCGTGCGGTTATTTTCCACTTAATTTCCCCAAAGCAACGGAACTGGGCGGCCATGAAGAACTGTACCGATGAGGGACTTTGCAGCCTTGCTAACGGTTTGGCACAAATGTAATCACCACAAACAATTTGACGCTTTGTTTTCTTAGGACCGCTCAAATCTAACAGAATTCAAACAACAATGGATAAACTGTAACTAAGAAATCGTTTAACATATTCCATTAACATGTACTTCAGAGTAATCTAACCAACATTATTAAATTTCAATGCAAGTTTCAATTCAGATTAATCAAAGCAAGTATTCTACATCCCACTTTAGAGTTGGATGAACACTTAACTATCACGACAGCAGTGAACCTTAGACATCAAGACTTCAAGGGCCGTGAATACACCATTGTCCAGTTCACTTTGGAACGACATCGGATTCCAGAATCGCCCTCAGATTGCTGAAAACTCTTGTCCCTCCGTCTTCACATCATAATTGGTCCGTGTTCCGGCTTTGTGGTTACGCTAAGTGTCACCTCGGCATAGCCGGTCGACGGACGCGCGCTTTTACGATACGCATCCACCCGCGATGAAGAAGGCCCTTAGGAGCACAACGCTGGTATAGTGTGAAACGGTGGTGACCGAAAAGGGAGGCAACTTCTTACTACCCAGTTTAGTTGGTCTAAAAAGTGGACAAGAGATCTCGAGTGCTGTGTTTTTCTTTCCTCCCACATGTGGTCCCAGTGTTTCTAGTCAGTGGTTCTATCTGAAGCGCAAACAGTATACCCTTCGGGCGTAGGGAATCCGAAAGACTTGCGGCGACGGACATAATTATGATGACAATACAGATCGCGTTCCGGTGCGCTACCGGCTAGATCTTCGTCCGGTCGATTGTGGCGTAGCTTGTGGTGATGGGCTTGAGTGGGCTCGTGCTAAGCTTCGCTTTCGGCTAAATGGAGCTGTTTGACTTACCGCAACCATTTTTCCTAAACGCAAGCGTAACAAAAACATCTAATATTGTTTAGCCGCCTGTCTGCGCTCAAGGTGCGTGAAATAATTGGACTCATCTAACAGTACCCGGTACCAACCGGGTGAAGTTTCGATGAATTGCTTAAACTTGCATTTGAACGCTGTGTTCCTTACTGATGACCTTTTTTCCCTTGACTTCTTCCGAGGCAGTAGAGGATGGCTTCAGTGCATTGGAATGTTTGATGGCGGGATGCGAGCCCGTAAAGTGGGTGCTATAGCATTCCAATCGAGCCCATCGAATATCTTTTATTGTTTGGTATAACCATTGGTATGGGTTACCTATGAAGAATCGGTGAAGACTAGGAACTAGAATAAGACAATTATTTTTAAATTAGCATAACTATAGGAACATAATATTCCTCTCATAAACACCTCATTTTAAACATTTTTTCCTCAAACGTGTATTCAAAAGGTCAAGTTGTAAGAATTATAATCAAAAGACAGACCTATCCCAAGCATCCAATGCCACTGCAATCGAAATACAGCCAAACTCGGTGCAGCCCTATCGTACACATGCTATCTGTACGTCGTAGTGTCAAGGAAGGTCATTCCTCGAACGGTCGGTCGTCGTGCGCTACCGTGAGCGAGTCCAGTCCACAACAACTACAACAACTGACTCCAGTTCGACAGAAAGTGCAGCACATCGATGCATTCCGCATTACATCATCATATTCGACGAGAGTTGGAGAGTCTGACGCAGGTGAAGGTTTGGCTGCTGGTGTCATCGTGAGCATCATCTTCGAGCGGTCGTCAGTGTTGACAGCGACACAAACTCCAACATTTGCAGCCCGAAAAGCAAAGACCCACGAGTAAGAGCGACGGAGGGTGTTCAGTTTCGTGGGTACAAATTGAAACCGTGTGCGCGAAATAGGGATCGTGCCAAGGGAAGGCCCCTGTTGCAGTTCGCAGACCGCGTGCCGGCTTTTCATGTTCCAGTGGGACCGAAGGATAACCTGCGTGTTACGTGTTGGGGGTTTTTGGGCTTCCTTTCCCAGGTGCCACACGGTTCGCTCACGTCGCTGTCCTTTCGAGTCGGGAAAGGTCGAACCATAGAGGCGCATCTTCACGAGGCTGACTTCACGGATGATCCCAGCGGATGGTCATGTACCCGTGGGCTTTCCGAGCCAAGGTGACAAAATGCACCGCGATCTGACGTTTCTGGTTGTCGTGATTATCGGAGACCGGAGCCGAAAAAACTAAGCGTGTGCCGTTCGGATGATCGTTCGGTTGTAATGAACAACCCAAGGTATTCCAGGGCCGAATGCCAAACGCGTTCACCTTTGGTGAAAGGAACTGTGCATGGAATTTGTCACGGTATGCTGCATGTCTTTTTAACATTCTTCTATGCTCGCGCTCACACACACGCATGTCTCACCGGTTGAAATTGTTTCCTCCAGTGCTTTCTCTTCCATGCGCAGACGTAACCATGTTTTAGCACGCTTTTGAGCGCACAGTTTCATTCTAGCTGTCAATCAGATTTTTTAAAGAATTCAATTTTCAGTACCTTAAGACTTTGCTCCGTCTGCCCATCTTTCAGTTTCGTAACCACGTATAGCTCATGAAAACAGCATGCCCTTTACCTGTGGATAGAACCAAAGCCGCCTGCAAAAAGGTTATGATTGATCTTTGTTATTCGACACCGGGTGCGGTGTCGGGTTCGAAGTTTTGACAGCCTGCGTCCAGATCGGATTGTTGAAGATAATTACGCATCCGTTGGTATGGTTTTAGCCGAAATCGGACTGCTTAAAAGTGATGACGGCTTGGAAAAGGGATTAAACTGTGTCCGCCAGCTGAGCGCGATGGACAAATTGGATCAATAAATGTGAAGTTGCACAATCGCTGGTTCAGGAGCTTTCGGTAGCATAAAGGTGAAGATTGAAGGCATTGATTTTGTCACATCTGGAAGTGTTGAAGATCTGTCGAATGATAAAAGTTCGGCAGCGATATACAGTAGTGCGGGTAGAGTATCAGAGTCGTTGGCATTGTATAACATAGGTCCATTATTCTTTCATCTCAGAAATGTTCCCGTGTTAAAAGAATGCAATAAAAGGACCCAGGAATTTTCTAGAAAACGATTGTATCAATAATCTATCGAAAAAGAATGATTTGAAATTGATGAAATTACCATTTGACACAATTGTTGATTTTGTTTAGCGCCCAAATTGTAGCGAAATCATTCGCTCAAGTTGAATAAAGATGTGTAAGGTCAAAGAGAGCTCAGTGTTGCTGCGCCTAGGATTAATTTAGCAGATCCTATTTAAGATTTGGCGTTTGATTTCTACCAAATGTGTCATTGTTTTAGCAATGTCTTACTTTTGGGCGTTTGATCTTTTTTGTCTTCGGTATATAATCATCAAATTTGGTGTTATTAATTAAAAACCTACTCCTTTTCTATCAAACTACTGAATTAGCAAAGTAGCAAAGTATTAAGTTTGCACATCAAACGAATTTGTTAAAGCAAGACAAACTGTTTCATTGATCTACTAGAAATCAATTTTAAATTATTTGTAGGTCTTAGTGTTCATCATTGTTGACATATAGTTGCCCAATGTAACTCAATTTCAATATTTTAAATTATAAAAAAACAAAGAAATACACGTAATGGAAATTTCTGGAAATTTTCAAACACAGAAAAAGAGATAGCAGAAAAAGAGGTAGCTTACGAAATTTTCATATATGTACATATCATAATTTTTAAATTGTATCGAAATAAAATTTGCTTGTACTGAATATGAAAGTATATATAATAAAGCGGTTCTTCGTAACAAATATTACATTACAACTATGGCGATAAAGTAGGTTTCGATAAAGAATGAAGAAAACCGCTTTATGAAACAATTTGACATGTTGTACATTGAAGTTTATTATTTTTTTATATTTACAAACATAGAAGAATGTTACAGAACTATGAAACTCGAAACAGAAAATGCACATTCAATATAATTTGATTCAACTCAAACTGGTCAGATCCATTGGATCCGATGGAATTTTTTCTTTTCATTGAATATTTTCTTCATGTTGTTCGCCTCAAGCTCATCCCTATCGGCTCTTGGGGGTTTCACCTTGTTGTTGAGAAAACCACTGATGCTGTGACTATGTGGTAAAAGAGATAATAAATCTCTGGCTATCCCTAACTCTCGCCTCTCCTCCCTCGATCACGGCCTAAACGTGTCACACATCGATCACGGAATCGGCACATTGCGGACCAAAACTGCATCGCGGTCAGTTGGCGGTCGGCTGCAAGCTGTAGGCCACAATGCTACCGGCCGTAAGATCGATAGTTTATCGTTTTGCTTGATTTATTTACCATTTCACTTGGTCGTGCGCGGTCGCTGACTCCGGTATCTGCACCTGAATTTGCTGCAACTGCACCGCCATGCATCCTCCCACAAATCGCCACCCGGGGCGGGTCGAGCCACAAAGACAATCGACTCGGTCGAGGGCTCTTTCACCACGCTCGACGATTCGTAGTGCGCCCCGCCAGCGGGCCGAAACCACCAAAGTGTTCAATTTAGCATAATAACTCATTATTGTGCCTGCCCGCGAGAGTCCAGCGTGAGTGAGCCGGTCGAGTGGAAACACGGGAAGCGCACACTGGCAGCTCGAGATCGCCTCTATTTTTGCCTCGAAAAACCATTTGCAAAAGCCACAAACGTCTCCGAGCGGTTCGGAGCATCAGGCAGCATAAACTGCATAATAGTCGAGCAGCGTGAGGAGCGTCGGCAGCAGAGCCGCAGGGCAATTGGTGGGACGAGAAAATCCGTACACCGTTCGCCACTCAATCGATCGGTCAATCGGGTTTCTCCGGTTGATGATAGCGTGCGAGAATATCCCGGTTGAAAGGAAAACTGCGCAAGATCAAGTTTCGTCTTGCGGCGGTGGTGATCGGAATCCTCGGAGAGAATCGATTTACCACCATCGCTCGCTTACGATACCGGCACCGTTCGCATCGTGGCTTTTGGCGGTTTATTTTGCCTCGTTTGATTAATGAAATTTAGAAGCTACCATTGTGCGGCACCTTTTCCCCAGCCACTCTGACGACCGGCGGGTTTGAGCGTTCCGGGTGGCGTAGAGAATTTGGTTGAATAAATATTTTCACTCAACCGGTGCCGATCCGCTTTCGGCAAAGAACTTTCGGATAACTTTCCCTGCAAGCGTCGGGATTCCGGTGGATGAATATTTGCCTGGTTCCTGGCGGGGGAAGAACACGGCGGGGGGTGGCATCGGGGTCGATGGTGAAAATCTGAAAAGTCATTCTATCCAACCGGCCAGCATTCCGTAGAATAAATAGTCCCTCACGAAAGGACCTCATCATCACCAAGCTCATCATCCGTAGAAAAGAGAAAATCGAATCGCTTCCTTGCGCATCCTTGCAATCCCCGGTGTCCACGCCGTTGCGGCCTTTTTCCCGAAAATCGATCGATCGACCGTCCGATCGCCGGACTCCGCAAGGTGAGCATATTTTCCATTAATTCCGGTTAGTTCCAGCCGGTTGGGTGAGTACCAACGAAGGAAAAGGCGGCTGCAAACTAAATCGGCATACAGCGGACAGATTTCGCTGCGTCACCATCAGGATTCTGATGTTAGAATCTGTGCCACCTTTCACCACCAGACACCCTGCGTCTCACGTGCTGGCCGAGGGGATCGAACGAGTCCTTTCAACGATCGTCGATTGCGTTCGATTGGTGGACAGTTTTGCGTGTGTACGGGTCAACCATTCGGTCAGCCATTCCAGTCATGTCCGATACGGACTGGCAGCGTGACAATAATTTCGATGATTGATGATTCCTTTGGTCGTCGTCGATCGGCCAACGTTACGTTCGATTCAATCCCGAACTGCTCAATCATCCTCGCCGCATCATCGTCCACAGATGGTGCTCCAAAAACGGAGGTCCCATGCGGGAAAAAGGCTGGCCCGAATGAGATGTCCCTCGCCGAACAACCGGACAGCGTTAGCAGCATCAGCGACCAAGAATGCTTACGCCACACCCCGACCTTTCACCGAGGTCCCTTTGGTCCGATAGATTACCGAAACTTTGTCGTTTGGTCTTCAGGTTTCAAGATTTTCCCATCCGCTCTGTGATCCAAAGCTCGGGGCTTCGTGTCGGCAGAGGATAATCCTTATTATCGTTGTCCTTATTAGCTAGCATAATGACACCCTCTAGCGAAAACAAACGTTCGCTTACTTCTTCTTGGGCAGAGTTTGTGTGTGTGTATGGGTGTTGCATTTTTTCTTCACGTTCTAAACATTTCCCTTGCAGTCATCTCGATCAACGTTCAAAGTGTGTGGAAGGTTTTGTGTTTCTTCGGTGCTCAGCAAAGGAGAAAATAATTGCCCACCTTCTCCGAGCTCCTGCTGCACCTATCCCTCGATGGGAAAAAACGGCCGGTTTATTGTCACCGAAATTGGCCCAACAACATGAATACGAAACGCAACTCCACTCCGTAACCGGCACACATGCATGTAGGGAAATAATCTCCCTGTAGAACACAACGAGCGCACAAGATTGATAAGCATCAGTTGGAAGAGACGGAATCCTGGAGGTCCTTTCTGTTTTCCCCGTACCTTACGCTTGCCGAGTGCGGGAGGCAAAGGAAAATTACGCTTATTAGATGAAAAGTGGCACTCGACGAATCGTCGACAAAGGAGCGGAGTATGGAATCCTGTTTGGCACGACACAGGACCAGCTTTGTGCCGGTGAAAAGGACCTCTTGTGTGTACCTGCCTGTCTGGCCCGACGTGCGCTTGAGCAAACCTTCAAAGCAATAGGCCTAGTAAAGGGAAGAGAATGGAAATTGTACGCTCTAAGGAAAGTTTCCCGTTTTATGCATGGGACATACTCGGTGTGGGCTGGAGTTTGGTTGGCATTTCTACCGAAAGGTGGACTGAAAGTTCAATGAGTTTAGTGACGGCCGACGAGACCGATGATGCATCGGTGATTACTTTTCCACCATTGTTGGTGCAACCATTCGAGGGTATCCCCGTCGAGGAGTGGTAGAGGACATTAGACGATGTTGCAGGATGCCCGCTGACAGATTATGCTCAGATCTGGTGCAACGGAAGATGTTCCCAGGGTGATAGTACGGATATTGGAGATCCCTCTCGTGATCCAGAACGAACTCACGGGCGCAGTGTTTGCAAACAACGGTTCCCGATCGACGGTTATGGTGAAGGTGACGATCGTCCACCGATAAGAGAGTTTGTTTACATCCGTATCGGTTATTGTACACGGAGTACTCCAGTTATTTTTGTGTTTCGAATGGAGGAAACGGAAGTTTCTTATACTGAACGCACTTGATAGTTCGTATGTTGTCTTGAAGATACAATGTTTGAAGATCACCACTTTCCATTGTAAAAAGTTATTGTACTTCAGTTCTGTTTAACTTTGTTTTGTTCAAAATCTACATCCTGTATCCGTATGGCGGCATACTGTTTGTAAGATGAGAGTATTACGATAGGAAGACATTCATTCATGGGAAAAACGGCTTAATTTCTCCCTTTGGTGAATGTGAATGGATGCTGCAGAAACGCGCCTCTCAGAGCTGGAACGATATTCCTCCTCGAACCGGACGCTCGTTCCACGCTTCCCCGAGATTGTCGGTACATGGAAAACGAGGAATATCCAAATGGCGTCGAACACACCCATTGCAGTCAAGTGAAGTGCCCATTCATCTTTGGTGCCTCAAACCTCGGACATGATGTTCCTTGTTCTCGGGTTCCTCGCCGGTCTGCCCACCACCGTCCCTTTCTTACTCAATCTCGTCTTCCCGATGATGGAGCTTCGCTGGAGCATTATTCTGAAAGTCCATCCTTCCGTCGCCCGATTTCCCCTGGCGCGTCCTCGAGCAGTCCATTGAACGCCTACGCCCGACGTTATGAAAGTTCTAACCTCACCCGGTTAGCCCTGGTGTTCCTTTGTTTCCCTCGGTGGCCTCTGACCTCCCACTGCCACCCACCGGTTCTGGGCGAACAGCCGGGACGAATGAAAAGCAAAAGCACCAGGCAACCGGGTGGGACCTCGCGCAATGTCGATTATGCTCGGTATGGCACGCCAACCAACGCGCTGGACCGTGGACGCTGAGACGTAGGTACGATATGGATGTTTTTTTCTCCTGTGTGTGTCCATGATCGTCGAATGAGATCGAGGCTTTCGTCCCCAGTCGAGGGAATTGTTTCGCCGCACGGTTCGTGGAAGAGGAGAAAAACGCACGGGATCGGGAAAGTTCACTCCTCGGTCCACTCCCTTCAATTTCTGGTCGCGATCGCACTCGACCGAACCGATCAGCGTCATCGTCTTCATCTTCATCATCGTCGCCGTCAAAAGGTGCGCGAGCGTCGAGCGCGACAACAAAACCCGCCACACTTCGCCTCCGTTCCGCCCGATCTTTAATCACATTATTTTACATACAATGGACATCTGACTTCATTGTGTCATTTCCTATAAAACCGTCTATTTTTTTACGTACCATCTCTCCCTGCCAACGCCGATGCGTGCTTTGGGCTTGCCTTATTTTCTACCCCTTAGCCTCATCCGACCGCTTATTACCTTACATGTATGTGAACATGTTGCTGTTGTTGAATTGATTCTTGCTTTTTCTTCAACTCTCTAAGGCAAGTTGAAGTAAACTCGGTGGAGAGTAGAAATTTGAAATGTGGACCGAATGTGGACGATGAGACCCGGCGACGTTGAGGCCTCGCGTCAAATAATCATTACAACTTTCTTCCTCGTCATCATGGGTGTTCGTAACGAGTTGATCCATTTTGCTATTTGGCTATTTTGAACATTGATTGATACTTTCTCTTTTCATTGTTTTGTCTTTGTATTTAATGTGGTTTAATTGCTCCTACCAGAGACTTTTGAGGAGTTTTCCTGGCTTTGCCTCAGAAAATGAACACATAACATTGTATAATCAATGAATCTAGTAAATTTTCCATTCATTCCATCACTACATTAAAACATGCACCAACACGGGGTAGCAACACCTCCAACAAATAACAGCAAAAATAAATCACATTCGTGAAAAGTATTCAGTCGTCGTCCTCATCTTCGACTGTGGCAGTCGCCTTGGACACGACGATTGACATTTACACTCGTGTTTGTAGCAATTTGTACCATTGCCATTGTTGTGTCTATTTCGAAATCCGGTTGAGCAATGGACGCAGAGTCAACCTTCACCGATTGGTAGGGATACATGAAACCCTACTCTTCTTCGACAGGAGAAGTAAAAATGAGCAAACCTTGACTTCGCTCGATCGATCGTTCGTTTTCCCTATGGACTGAGTTTTCTATTATCGGATAAACAGATAGTGGTTGTTTAATCACATCGATTCGGTGGAAGGGTAAGATGCGAAATGGCACAGCAGGTGGCAGCCACCGAAACGGGACCACGCAAAATCGGTCGAAAAGGGATGCGATATCGGTCCAGTAAATCACCGTCACCCGCGGTTCCCGATCTCCGATCCACCCGACCGTTAAAATTAGTGAAACCGTTAGCCAACGCCGCGGTCATAATAGTAATAATAATCATAATGGTGGCGGTAGTAACAAGAGCGGCGCTCTCGAAATGGCTCCAAAGGAGCGTCCCTTGAACCCGCCCGCCCTCCTGGTCCGCGCGATGGAGTTTTAAAGCCAACACTTTGAAGCGCCAAGAAGCGTTTGATCAACATCAGTGCATAAGACACGCATTCAGCGACCAACGATCGACGTCGACGACGACGATGATGATGACGAAGTGTTGTAGCTCTAGGACACGGTCGCTGGCGTTCGGTGCACGGGTTCAGCGCGTTAACGCCGGTGACTTGGTTGGAGGAGGCGCAACCGTGGCCGCGACTGACCGAGTCCCCCGAACCGGGAGACCCCGAGGTCGGTGCAATCAATTCGATTATCTCTCCTTCGCTGCACTCTCCGCTCCGTCGCGATGCACCGGTGGAGGAGGCTCCCGTTTTACTTTTCTTTCTTGCCAACCGCATCGCTTTCTTCCGCGTGCCGTTCCTGCTGCCAACGTTGTTGCGGTCACGCCGTTCCGCGCTCGTCGATCTGTGATCGGAGATCGAGACTGGAACGGGCTTTTCTTCCTCTTGTCTCTTGCAGGCCAGACCAGCCAACCGGGCGTCAATTACGACCATACAGACCACTGGGAGGGGTTGGGGGGGAGCACTACCGATTCCACTGACGCAAACCCGATCAGTCGAGCAGTGATGGAGCTCCCGCGCGCCCGGGAAGGAACTATAAATTTAATGTGATAATGATGGGCTTTCAGGTGAACAGCTGTGTGCGAAGGTGTGCAATATTTAACACTTGCGATAAAAATCTGCCATAATTCAGCCATCCCTGCCGGTTTCTTCCCTTCCCGTCCTGGCCACCGCCTCAGAAAGTGGCAACCGTTTGCGGGAAAATCGTTTACCGAGTCCAACAGATGGATGGACTTGGCGTGGAGCGGTTAAAGATCGATCGGAACGGAGGAAGTGCACGGTTTGGTTTATTGAAAATGCATCCGGAGCGCAGTGCGCAGGGTGGGTAGGACGTTGTCCTCGCTGGCGGCCATAGCGGACATGTCTACCGATACTTTGTTCGCCAGTTTCGACGGAACTTTATCAATTTGCAGCGCCATCCCCGGCGGCCGTTCTTGACTACCTGGTTTGCTGGTCTTTGATCTTTTAACACTTTGGTCAGACGAACTGACAGCTGGGAGGGAGGCAACCGTAGCATGATCGGACACTTACACCTGACAAGACGGTATTCACAGTGGCCGGAATGTGGAATGACGTGTTGTTTAGACACAACGGTACAACTCTCCAAGAAAGACTACGACGCACTCAAAGAAGATTTATGATAGGTTTTAACTGTTTTATAATAATCTATTATATCTGGTATTTTTAACTGAGTCAAAGCACGTATACAAATTCAACTGGCGAATGAGGCTTAATGAAATCAGTCCTAGTTAAGTAATAGCTCCCCCCGAAGCCGGATAAAAATGGTAAACAGCGACTTAACATCTGCAAGTGGACCTACAGTAACGCAATGGACGTCGTACGAATGTGGTTCGCTCTGGATTAAACTTACAAGGCTTCCACAAGTGCGTGATCTTTGGTGATCTACAGTATGTCCCATAAAAAAATGCGAAAATCGGTACCTTAGATTCCAATAATTTTTTTCAAACAAAATAATCAAACAAATTGTAATTTAAGGAAGGGAATCGTTTTTTAAGCCTTAAATGATTACATTAATAATTTGGTATACCATTTTTCTTGATCGCCTCGTCCATACGGGGACAAAATCGAGAGCATATCTTCTCAATGTATGAATCAGTTTTCGAGATCCACGCCTTGGCAATTGTAGCTGTCAGGGATCCAACGATGGTGCTAGAACGTGCACAGGCTTTAACCTGAGCATGTGCCCATGTTGTTTAATCCAAAGGATTCAAGTCCGGACTGGTGGGAGGTCAAATGTAATTGCCCAAATTTCCATGTTTTTATTCAGCCATAGTTGAGTCCTTTTTGAAGTACGTCACGGGGCTGAAACCTATTGAAAAATGATGTGTTTAGGTGCTCCAAAGTTTGCTTTCATCCATGGCAGAACGTGGTCCAACAAAATGTTCATATTAACCTCGGTATTAAATTTTAATTCAGCTTTGATGAATGCTGATGGCATTTTAAAGCTAGTGGGCGAAATGGTCTCAAAATCTATGACTCCGGCCGAATGTTTGGTTATAAACTTGATTTTCAGGGTTTCTGGAACATCCTCAATCTTCTTGGGTGTTATAAACCTGTCTGTACGTGTGTTAGACACGGGATCGACGAAGGACATTTTTTCATCAGAGAATACGACGACGGTATTCTTTTGTTTTGATGTTGACACCAAACGTGTCGAGAACTCCAGCCGTAGTTGTTTGATTCGGTCTGTTACAAGGTGACGCTTTACTCTGACTCTGGACGAACATTTCAAGTCATGTTTGATCAACCGATGCATGGTAGATTTTGAAATATCGGCTTCCTTAGCCGATTTCCTAATCGATCTGCTACGATTTTGTCTCACTCAACCTCTCATTGATCTGATGCCCTTTGGCGAGCGAGTGGACCGTGAATGGCCACTTCCTGGCATCATGGGATGTGGTTCATCAAGGAGTGATTGTTGGATACGGTAAATAGTAGTCAGGTGGCATCCCGCGATCGATACAATTTGTTTTACGGGCATTTGGGCGAGCAGTAAACTAATCACAATGTATTAACGTACATTTTTCTCAACTTTATTATTCGAGAATCACTTCTTTGGTTACATCTTCTCATAGTATACTACCAGATGATTACACACACACATGACCACCGTAAAAATAACGTTTAAAGTTACCCAAAAATAAGCATTGAAAATTTTCGCATTTTTTTATGGGACATACTGTACTTCAATTGATTGATCGTTGATTGAGAAGGTTGTTGAATGCTCAGGTGTTCACAAGTAGACGCGTGAAATCGGTAATGTGCAGTTGTGGCGGTTAAACCATACATCTTATTCACACGATTCTTTGCTCAGCGAGCATTTTATGCGAAACTGGCCTTTTCACGAGATAAAATTATTTTTATGTTACAGTCATTCTATAAAAGTAACGATGATAAAATATTATTACTGTTAAAAAATGCCATTGCATTTGGAACTTTGAAATTGTGTATCAAAAATTATTTCATATAACTTCGGCTATCGAAACGTACAATAAAAGCATAAAACTTTAAATACCTAGAGCTGAAATTCTTGCAATTATATTTCTACAATCATGCCATTATGCTTTCGATTCTATTGAAACTGAATGAAATTAATAAATTTACAAGAAATAGACCTTACCTTTGAAAATTAAAGCAATCAAATATTTATTTTCCGTGAGTAGCATGATTCCATTCTGTATTTTTCTGGAAAGTATTTATTTCAATTACAAATCAATCGAAGTATGTCACATCACTGGGGGTTATGTTTTGCTTTTCTAATGGCATACCAAACCAAAGGGAAGAATTTCACTTTTCCCCAAGCGCTCAATTTAGCAAAAGCAGAAGAAAGTAAAATAGTAAGCCTTCTTACTTGGTCTGTGAAGCCTTCTAACAGTTGTGAATCTCCATCGAAAGATCACGTCCGCGGCTGTAATAATCGCCCCGTCTGGCAGGTCCTGGGATTGTGGGTTAGTAAGAAAATGCACTTACCCCGGGAAAAACGCCGACCTAGGTGCCCATTCAGCTGAATAGGAAGACGGGATCGTGCCTGACTCATTTGGGTAGGTAAGGTAAATAAAATTAGCCACGGCTGACGCAGTGCATATGTAATCACCTGCGGCCATGTTGCCCCGGAGCGGACGAACCCTCTCCACGGCGGTCCATCAATTTCGCCACGAACCGAAGAACGAAAGGGAAGGGGGGCGAGTGGGTTCGAATGTTAGCTCCAACCAAGTAATGTGAGTTTTTCCAGCCCTCCCAAAACCCAAGCCAACAAAATCGTGCAGCTCGTGGATTTGAACTTTTTCCCCGTGAGCGAGAAGTGGCACCGACGGCCGTGGCTTAAAAGCTCACCAGGGAAAGTGTGTGCGACGTAGACGAGGAGATCTGGGAGCAAAATGCATCAGGGGTTCGATTATTACCCGAGTCGCCGGACAGCCAGGAAAAGGGCACCCCGATTTGACCATCCCAGACGTGAAGGTGTAAGAAGTCGAAATTCCACTCGGTGGCCTACAGTGCGATGGTATTTTCCCGCCGATTTGTGGTGCATTTTCCATCGAACTCCAGGTATCCAACGCCGTGGTCGACATGAGCATGAGCTACGAAGCACCGACCAAGGCGACCCAATGAATTCTCACACGACAGGGATGGGTTGAATTTAGTGTTTGCTTTTATTATTAGCTTAAATTTCAACTTGTATCACGATTCGCGCACCTTCTTCTTCGTTCGACGCCTCGAAGCTGCACTTTCCGCGTGCACTCGAAACCTTCCACTGTGGCATTCCGTTCGGCAGCCGTTACGGTCGCTTTCATTTTAGCAGCAGCAACCGGTACGCCAACCGAAGAAGATATTTACTTTTGATAACGGCCTCCCGAACAATGTGTCAGCGGTTCGGTGCGATCTTTGTGAGCGGCCTGGGTTGGACGAAAAATCTAGCTTAGAGGAGGTGTATTCGTGGTTAGGAACAGCAAATGAAAAGGCTCCATAAAAACTAGCCCAAACGGAGTAGAGTGAATCCGAAAACGAATAAGAGCGTTCATAATCCAACAACAACAGAAGCAACGTAGAAAACAAAAGTAATACTCGTGAGTCTAGCAAGGCTCTCGGAGTACAAATAAACTAGGGCAAAGTATTGGCAGCAGCCTGAGCTGCGCACTAGGACGCTGCCAACTTCGAGCGGGAAAATATGAACCAGCTGACATACACGAACGGCGAAGAAACGTTGTGGCATCGCCTATAAGAAACGATCACCGCTAATCCGTGATTTTGGAAATGATTTCATTTCGTCGCCCCATTCTAACTCGACGGGGGTGGTTGAACGCGAAAAGAGCGGCAAGCAGCACAAATAGTCTCGATTTTCACCGACATTTACCGTAGCTTTTCCAGCTAGTATATTCGTTTGGTCTGTTCCACCGGTCGGTCCTTAATTGGACTGGACATAATGAGATGGCGACTGGTGGATTGTGCTGAATGAAAGGTCATGACTTTGGACTCTGCGGAGGCGTGGGATAGTTTAAGTATTTTTTTTGTTTTGGTCTTTGCTGGCAGTGTATGCTTCTGGCTAGTAGTCTAAAGGTTCAGGGTGGAAGGCAACCCCGTTAAGACTCGAACAATTCGTTCGTTCGCTTCATTTGTCTACAGCAGTCAATTGATTAGGACTATATGTGACATGATTTACCTTTGAACTGGAACCAACCATTTGTTGGGTAGAAAGTAAGGAAAGTTGTAGTTAGTCGGTAAGGTTTCCTTTTTTAATTTGCCAATATTTGCTTCTCGCACGTATCAATAATGGAAAATTACGTGTTTAACTAATAAAAATCTTGCTGTGCTACAATTTAAATTAATATTGATTCCAATCATAATCGTATCATAGCCAGAACTGATTTTATGGGGAAAACGATCATAAAATTTTCAACGTAAACAGTTAATAAATCTTGCCTAGAGATAGGTCCAAGGTGTATAATAGCAGGAACTAAACATTGGCATTGACAAATGCAGACAATTTAATTGAGGATTTGTAGGACGAAAAATGATTTAAGATTTCCTAACAAAACCAGCTATGGAAAACTAAAATGTAGATTTAAAATAACCAAACGTTAGACATATTTAATTTCTCATAAAAATGTATATATACAAAATTCGTTCCAACCGATTTCATTCATTCGATTTTTGAATATTTTTTTTCATTACCTAACGACTTAGTAGCAAATTTATGACTCTTATATTATGATTTAAATTTCATTTATTCGTACAGCGTAAAGCGCAGTTGTAGCGAGTTTCATAATCCGGAGCATAACATGATAATTTAATGCCACAAGGAAATTATATGAGCAATATAATGTTCTAGTTCTTTTATAATGTTCTAGTTTTGTTCATCAAATCACTTATTTTTAATTTCTTGAAAAATTGTGTAGCTTACCCGAGCATCAAATGAAACCGATTTCTTAAATAGTTTTAAAGCCCCGTGTTGAGATAAACCTAAATTACCACAGAGAGCGTGCACACGGTACTTAGTTAGCCGAAATTTGAAAATTAAATCGATCCTTTTCTCCATCCAATATTTAAACGCCTAAAATCGTACACATGAAAATTAATAATACCTGCTTTGAAAAATTAACCATTAACTTCCTTCGAAACCAATTCTAAACTATCCATATTTTCCAGTTATAAGTAAATAGCTGTGTGAAAATGAGAAACTTTCTAATCGCCACGTAATCCCTCTCATCATAATTCTCAAATCGATAGCCGGTCGCCTCCGTAATTTTCAAACTACTCTATGATCGATCATGGACAGCAATTATTGCAATCGCTTCCCCATACTATTATCTAAAGTCCGTAATATCGCACTCTGCCGCCAGTCCTCGAGACCCGTTAATTGGCTTCCTACCTGGCAAACGCACGGCAAGTCCCAATTAAAGCCCACCGAGCCGAATGTCACCACCTCGTGTTCTAGGCTCTCACCCACTGCCTCCGTGCCGGCAATTCGATCCAGTACGTCTTCTTCAGTGGCTGTAATCCCGGCCAGCGTGTCATCTAGGGTGTCACATCCCACGACGTCACGTTATGCAGCTGCCCACTCGCAATCATGACACCCACCCGCTCGGTGGCTCGCGATGTCGAAGCGCCCGATGGTGGCAGCATCTTCCAGCCGTTCTGCTGTTCTTCGCGCTCGTGCAAAACCGCACCGCAGCGGCCTCCATTTCGTACGACAGACCGTTTGACGAAGACGGGTCTCTAGGCGATTGAGCAAACTTTGGTGGCATACCCGAGCTTGGCCGGGCATACCTTTCACTTCACGCGCGCCTAAGATTAATGGATTGGAGCGCACGGCGCAATTCTATCCGCGTGCTATGGCCGCCAAAGAAGCCACCCTAGTTCCTTTCTCGCCAACGCGAGCTAAAAACTGTTGCCGAACAACTCACCGACGGGTCGCTTATCCGAAAAGATTTGCATCACCGCTTATCTCATCGGCCTTTGGCCCGCGAGGCCGCACACAGGTTCAGACGATTTTCGCCTGGCCGCGATAAAAATGGCCTTTTCCGGCTGCCGGTTGGCCCTTCAGCAGCAAGTTTCACTTTCAAAGCAGACCAGCGTGAAGAACGGTTTGATTCGAGGAAAAATAACATCAAACCCTAATCTAAACTCAATTAACAATGATCAACACGAGGCGTATGAAATCTTGGAGGGATGCCTTGGACGGCCGTAAAAAGTTTCCTCGTGGTAGAGTTTTCCCCCATTCGCAAACTACAAAAGAGTCCAGCGTCAAGTGCCGACCCGCGTGGTTATCCACCTCCAAAGGGTTTTGAAGAAAGTTTAAGAATTTTCCCTTTCTCTTTCAATCGACTGGTTTTAGTCCGACATCTGTCACCAAAGGATGTGTGCCGATGTATGTGTATCTGTGTATGTGCAATCTCTTCTCATCAACGCAATAACGGGGCCACGGAAAAACTCGCTGATCCCAATTCCCGATAAGGCCAAATTCGGCCCTTTTTACTACGTTTACGGCCAACTTTGCGAACAGCAGTGCGTGACTTTTGAGCCTTTTTCCACGGAAAACTTCTTTGGAGAATGGCAGGAAGCAGTTTGGATCATTTTTTCACCCATACCAAACCACCCGTTCGCTGAGGAATTGTCTTAACAGGCCAGATCTTCTGGAGGGGCCTTTTTACCTTTTCTCGTTTTACTGGAGTAGCGTAAAACCGTTTGTGGTTTCGTTTGGTTTTGTCACGTCCAGGTTAACTTACGCTGAGTGAAGTTTAACTCTATCACTCACACACAGATGTCGGGCCGGGAGATTTAATTAAAGTTAAACAGAGCAAAGAAAAAGTTGGTCCAAACCGAAGCGGGCAAGAGATCTTCCCCAATCATTACGTGGGAGTGTAGGAGTGGTTGGAAGGAAAGATAATGTCCCGGAACAGACCATATGTGAGATGGTGGTCCATTAGTGATGTTAAATTTTGTTTTAATTGTTTTTCTTCGTCCCAATTTCTTGATGAGTTAGAAAATATGACGCCTTAGGAAAGAAATATTTTAGCAGAAGGTTATACAATGTGCTAAACTATTTTTCATTCTGCCGTAAGCTGAACATGTTAAAACTTCTATTCAACTAAAGCCGTGCTGTGACAACCACATTTCTAAGACAAACGTGAGCACATATGATCACGATCCGGATTGAAATAAATCAGCAAACTTCCCCATTTATCATGGATCACCTTTCCAATTTGTGTCAGCGTTAAAGCTGCAATTTTCTAACCCAAGTATGGGATTCAACTTTTTGCAGTGCGACAAGGATAACTTGAGCTCTACATAGATTTAGCAACTAAACAACATCGGAACACAATATTGCAACTTCTGAAAAGTATTCAATGAAGATTGAAATACTTTTTAACTTGATCAATGAATTTCCATTCTGGGCGAAACAAACCCATCATTTTACAACGACCGTTCTCATTTCCACCGACTTTATGGTATCGTTCAAGCATTACCGATTACATTAATCGTTTGCCGGGATCTAACCCATATGGCATCCCAGTGTGAAAAGCACACAAAAAATCGAGTAGGTGGAATGGACTTCAATGCACGAAAACTTCCCCACATCGCCAGATTTCCATTGATCCATCCGAACGAACGGCAAGAGATGAATGTACTGGGCGATCCTTCCTTCGGGTTCGCCTCGTCTTTTCCCGCACGATCGCTCGTTGAAGTCTTTCGTACGTATAACGTCCCCTCGTTAACTCCCCAGCTCGTGCGCATTAACGCACGCGGCCCAGTGAAGCCGGCAGGGACGAACCCTAATCGCTCGCCACGTTTGCCCGATGCACCCACGACTCTGTGTGTGTGTGTGTGTGTTTTTGAGTGTCTGTTTCAAGACGTAAGGTAAGAAGGGGATGTGCGATTTTTCCCCCCCTTCATTTTGTCCGTTATTATTGTTACACCAAGCAGACAGCAAAATCATACACGGTATAAATATTGAATTGGCACGATTTGCGACCAGCCAAGAGAAGCAAAGGCAAGCGTTAGACACATACACTCACACACAAACAAACACACCCGCTTCTCTTGGGGGAAGATAAACACTTTTCGTTCCTTCGATGGAGCCCCATCACCGTTGCAACATGTGATGCATCTTCAAGCGAGCGGGGAAAACAACGGGACAACTGGCAACAAACCTTTGCCGTCGAGCCGGCCGAACCGTCTGGCGTAAGTAGCGGGTATGCCGAACGCCGTTCGGTCCCGTTCCGTACCGGCCGTGGGTGCCACGGCTGCATCCGCTTGCACGTCCTTTTCACTTTTCTTCAAGCTCCGGCCCGGGCTGGCGGGCTGGCAAAACGCTGTGACAGATCGGCCGGGGCTAGCGCGAGTCATGAAATTCGTGCCGAAATGGGAGTGTAACGGTACGGGTTGGGTACGTGATGGACAGTGGTTGCAAAATGGAATCATCGCACGGTAAAATCTGGACTGGGAAATATAGTTTCTTTGGTAACTTACTTCTTATCAAGGCTATCTGAAGGAACTTGTTGTTTGTCAATAAAATAAAAATATTTTTAAAAGTAGAACAAACAGGCTCTCCTGTGGCCTTTTTGAGCCCATAGTGTCACCCATAGTGTCACCCAGTTCTAATAGTGCACTTTCTCAACACGCTCCCCGCATAGAAACGCTAACATTGGCTCATCGTTGGCCAGATTTTGCCATCAATTCTCACGTGCAAAGCGTGGGCTAGACGACGGGATTGAACCAAAACTCACGCCGATCGGTCGCTCACTGGGCACAATCATGCCCGAGCCCCCATGATCGTACCCAAACGAGGATCCACCAAGGCGCTCCGAGAAGCTCGAATTTGTTATGATAATTTGGACTAAACATGCATGAATCTGGGTCTGCGCGCGGGAAAAAGCTGTCCGCCTGGCAACCCCCGATGTCGTTGGGGTGTCAAATTAATTGAATTTTGTCCGCTGTCTGCACGTCGGTCCAAGCCAACAGCCAAGTGTGGCCATTAGGAGTGTGCACAGCGAGTTCCTGTGGCCACACAGGGGACCGTGGGGGGTTCTAGGGTGCGCACCGGCCGACGGTGATGTTTCTCTGTTCCGCCGTGACGGTGATTTGTCCACCCTGTCGGTTCGCGTGATTGTGCTGCGCAGACTGACTCCACTGCATTGACAAACAATTTCGTTCCAGTAACTAATGTCCCAACTAATGAAGGGTCGACTGTAACGGTTCTGTTTTGGAGGCTGTGTTTGGACGGTCTGCAAGTCGTGCTTTGAAATCGTCTCGTTGAAGACGTGAAGAGTGACAATTAATCATGGCTTTCGCAGGACGGTACCGGCTCGAGGTCGCTCGGATTCTTTGACCGAGCATGTCCAGCCAGCGAGGAGGAAAAGTCCGCGAAAAAGCCCCGACGATGGGCTCGTTAGAAGTGTGATGGATACATCTTTTCAGTTCAGTTTGACAAAAGAAGCAAACAGATCATCCCTCGCAAGACGCCACAGTGCGACTTCTCGAAGGCATATGGACGAATGTCACCGATTCTGCTGGAGCTGGAGACACCCGCACCCAGCATAGTCGTTCAGCTTCGAGGATGGGTCACATTCCAAGCGGCCAACATTTTTCGTAACCGAGCCGATCCTCTCCGATTGTTCGGTTTGAGCCCGATTCGAGGACGATCACATTCCAGTGCGATGGAATTGAGTTATTCACGAGCACGCGGGTGTTCCTCCTTTTTTTTGGGTAGTGGCCAGACGGTGGTGGCTGTTGGACACGTTGGACCTTTTCGGTTTCGGCGAGGCGTGCGAAGTTAGCCGCCCCGGGGGAATGGATGGAGGAGACTTCTTGTAGCTAAATGTTGCCGCATAGAGGTTGGACGACATTTTCCATTGCTAAGTGGGATTCATCGAGTTGTGGCTCCGATTGCCGACACAGTGGCTTGTAAAAGCCTTACAGAAAGCGTATACGTAAAAGGTAAGTACACGCGATTCTTGAATGAAATCGTTCCGAAAAGCGCGAACGACAAGAAACCCGCACGAAAGTGACGGCACAGATGAAGAAGCGAACACGTATACACGTCCAACGTCCAGCGGCCAAGGGTCAAACGGTTGAATGATTCGTGGGACGTTGTACGTACATTTCTCCCTCACCCTTCTCCCCACCCTATTCACTGCCCTTCCTTCGAAAGTCTCCCACGTTTGGGAACGAAACATTGCGCGATCGGTGAGCGCGCAGCAAGGAAAGCAAGGTGTTAAACGATTTGTTATTTCTTGCGTTCACGCGAAATCGGTTCGCAAACGGTTGTACGACCGATCGTCCGGCGTGATGCTGATGCTCGATCGTAGATGTTTTTATGCAGGCTCTTTTCCTCTTCTACGCGTTCCGAGCACGAGGTAGTCGATCGCAGAAATGGTAATAAATATTCAACGACAATTGCTGTCCCATTTGGCGGCATCCTGCTGGGAGGTTTTTCAACACAATCTTTTCCAACCCGCGAAAAGAAAGATGAACTTTGGTAACAGGGGTGGTAATCGTTGCGATCGATACCTAACGCGATCGGGTGCTATTGTGAAAGGCATTAAATGAAGGTGAGGGTCAAAATTATTATGTCTTATTCAATGGAGCTTGTATTGATATAGAAAGTTAAATATAGAATGTATAAGATTTAATTTAATCAAATTGAGAATGATTTCAAACTAACGTTGATTGATTTCTTTTAAACGAATTGCGATATACGCTGTGTAAACCAATAAAACAAACAGTAGCATCCAACATGGTTTGATTTATTGGTTAATGGAGCGTTTTCACAATGAGATTAAAAGATATCAACCTAAGTTAGTTTTTAAATTAATTTTATGGCGATGTAATGTGACGAAAGAAACCCCCTTTAAGCGTAAAACATTAATTTTTCGCAGTCTATTGAAGGAAAATAAGTCATTAGTTTACGAAATTCATTATACTTTATATATGAATTATAATCCGAATCCAATAAAATCACAATCCAAACACAATTGATCAGCTGGACAAAGCCGAGGGGCATCCACCACCTAGTAGCATCTTTCTAATCTGTTAACATTTCCGCCATACACGATCTGTTAACATTTCCCTCCAACAGCAGAAACATCGACTCTCTGCTAGGCGATGGTGGAAGGTTGTTGTTCGAACTATTGGAACTAAGATTTGGTTAGCTTTTGCCGTCCCGCAAGCCACTTTCTTCGGGCCAACCCTACCAGACGAATCGACAAGCAACTACCGCCGATGTCCGTGCATGTGTATTTCCCACCCGATTTTCCACCCATCCAACCCATTACTTGCACTCCTACAAATGGTACTTTCCCACCGCTGGCACAGCTGCAAGCAGGAACGTACATACTACAGGCCGTGCATAGCTAGTAAGCTCACCCAAACATACACCCACTTACAAAGCGGAAAGCGCAGCCACCTATCACCGGGACGGTGTTTATGCAAATTAAACACTGATCTCGTATTTTGTTCTCCAAACCGCTTTGTTCTCCCACCGAAAGCAGAAAGAGAGCGAGCTGTTGTGATGTTGGGCTTATGTTTGATTATGTTTCCCGCCGGAAGGTGGTGGCACACACGGTTGCACGGATCTGGCAGACCACCGGTTTACCCTTCAGCCACGCCGGTCAGGCAATCGTTCGCGGTGGCTTTAAATTCGGTTTCTGTTTTCTGAAATGGTAAAACAATTTTATTATGTTGTAGCATTCCCACACGTACTTCATCCCGCGGGGTTCCTTTGAGAGCTTCTGCTTTAGAGCTAAGGGAAATAAAAATAAAGCCACAACCGCTTCACCGAGGGAAAACCAAAACGGGTGCAAACCGTTGTTAAAATAAAATGAAAACTAAATCGTGTTTATTGTGATTCCGTAATTCCAGCCCTTTTCGCGTCGAATTCTAATAGGAGGTCGCACGGCGGTTGCTGTAATGCAAACAGAAGGCTTTGAGCCTTCTAGAAGACAATACAATCCGTGGGAGGAAAGCAATTATATAGATTAATCATCTTCTTCTTGTCTTCTGCCAGCGCAGAATCGAACGTTTGCTACCGTCGATCCGAAGGATCAATATTTATTATTGTATCGATCAAGAAACTATTGAGGGAAGCGCTTTGCTGACGTGGCGATCAAACAGTTTTCAAAAAACGTTACAAAGTTTAATTTGAAAACCGAAAACGAAAAATCTTTTCTGACGGTTTCTAGGAATAGGCTTATGTAACTTCTGAACAGTAATGTCAAGGAACGGGACTAAAGTATTCATGTACCAAGGAAGACAATAAAGCAGTCAAATATCACGAGATCTTCTTTCGTTTCAAAATTGGACCAACATGCCTCCCTCTATCCCTCCAACTGCGTTTGAGGCATTTTGCAGCAAACCACAGAGTGGGCACGATATAAACTTGAATTTGGAGCATCAGGCGTTGTGGATTTGTGCTGCCCTTTTTCCCAGGGAGGTTTGCACACTTGGACCAGTTAAGGGGTTTTCCGACTGGTCGGTCGATTGGTGGGTGCTGACTTTGCGCATCATCGCCATCCGTTGCGCCATCCGGGCGCTTGCTACAGCCGGCAGAGTATGCATTTCGATGGCGGGTTGGAACTGGAATGGCCCTGAAGAGGAGGGAAAACATTAACTTCGTGATTTGATTTAAATTCTCTACCCTTTAGTGCCGCGGTGTGGCTTGAAGATGGCTCACGTGGGAGGCGGCCGAAGGGAAGAATGGCTCCGATCTGGCTAGTAACTGGAGTGTAACATACTAGACTATGCTTACGGAAGGCCAGCAGGCCATACGGTGGACCAGGTCACGTTCTTTTAGTCGTATCAAATGCCACACCAAAAATTGAAGAAGTAATAAGTTTTCTAATGAATTCTTTAAACACGTTTTGGCAAAGCGTTTAATAACCTGACATGCAAAAAGTTCTTTAATTTAAATAGAACGGTTTTACTAAAACTAAAAATCCAATATCAAGTACTACATCGGACCTAGCTCAGTTCTCATGTTGTAAATGTGAATGAAGTTGGTTCGAAATCAGCTCCTGGACCACCCTTCAGGTGCACTATCCTTTTTAACCATTCTCCAAATTAACCTCCAACTCCACCGACTCCAAATCGGGGCTTCCAATTCGGAAAGTGAAGGCGGCACTAATTACCGCACGGTCACTAATCTCGTCACGACAATGCACTTACCATACCATTTAGTTTTCCATCGGTGCTTGCAATTCCAGTACGGGACATGGGGTGGTGTTGTAAAGGAGTTCTGGTAACTTGTTCCCTCACAAGTATGTTCGCTCATTTACCGTCCGGCTTCCTGACCTTGTATTTAATTACCTGCTTACCCTTTTGCCCATGTGAAGAATGGTTCTGGTACAGTATGCATCTGGTAACGTTGCGAGTAATGACAGTAACGCGTTACGTGGATTTGAGATAGCTGACCCTTTACAAACAACTCTATGTTATGCAACTCTACAGAAATTGTTTTGGGGTATAATTATCAAGAACTGAGATTTAGAATTCGTCAACTTTACAAATGCTTTTTATTTTACTTCAACAAGAAACAAAATGTAACAAAACCCTGACCTTCTTTTTCGCCTCGCTAGAAAAGAAACAAACGGCTATAGCGTATAGAAACTGTTTTCTATTGTCCAAAGACAACAGTTATGATGATTAATTTACAGTTACACCACACGAATACGACGTCTCAGATAAACCATACTACACACCATTCCGTTCGCATTTTAAACCAAATTCTTAACATCACGTGCAAAACGCAATCGCATAATTTTCAAAGCTACTGGACACATGTTCCGGTTCTAGCGGTGCCTTCTAGTAGCGTCTACCGGCGCAACAAAGTATATTTCCCGTGCGCTGCGGGCAAAAGGTCAGCAGAAGCTCCCACCCCGGTCGACTTGGCGTGATCTGCCTTACTTTCCCGTGCAAGACAAAAGCGCTTTCCGGCGCCATGTGCATGTTGTGGGTCGTGCAGTTTTCCATTCCCAAGGGGTTGAAGCTCCCTAGGCTTAGTGCCCGAGTCCGGTAGCATCACCAGACAGTGCATCGTCGCTAGCTGCAACATCGCCACCGCCGGCCACCTGGTTGGCTGGTGGAAAATGTCTTTCCCGTGAGAGATAGCGGGTGTAAACGTGTTACAAATCCATCCGTCTGGAGTACCGTAGGGACGGTGTCCGCAATGGGAAAGTTGGTGCCTCCGTACGTAGTGGTCCCTCCTGCGAACTATGGACGGCATTGTGGCACTCCTAGTGCACAAACTGGCGGGGGTTTAACCTGACAACTTCACCGACGCGGCGTGCTGTAACAGGAAGCTTAAGATCTACCCCGTTCTAAACTCGTACTAAACATGTCATTAGCCCGCCTCTGGGCCTCTGCCATTGCTGCTCCGTCATTAGTCGGGGGCTATCGGGGGGTGCCAGAAAGTTGTCCCATGTCGGAGTCGTGTCCATTTTGCCAATTTGACTTGTTCAGCTTGTTGAAGGACCACGCCGCGCCCGTTGTGTCCACGATCCATTTTTTCATCCAGTCATCAACCCCAGCGACATTACAGAAGCGTTGAGGCTCTCGTTGAGCCGTTGAGAGAGTCGTCAACGCGAAAAAGGCACCGCCTTCAGCCCATCGAGTCACACGATGGTTTGGGTCATGTCGCGGAAAAAGTCTGGGTGGGCTTCCCGGTTCGAGTCGCACGGAAAAAAGGCAGACTAATCTAGAACCAAATAAAGGCAGTACAAATAAGCGATGGATACCGCGACCTGTCCTGTCCACTCTGGCTGCTGGTAAATCGATAATTATGTAATGAACAATCCGGGGCATGTTCTCCACGCTGTGACTCAGGTAAGGTTGTTGACATGTTTGTTTTTGTTTATGAGCATGGATTTTGTCTTTTTATTTATGATTCATGTTCGTCCAAACCGGGCATAGTAAGGATGCCACGGTCAAATCTTGCGGGTGGTGATGAAAATTGACACAAAAAATAAATAAACCACTAACGAAGAAAAACGTGGAAGTCGTGTTGTGCTGAAATTCGCCTCCACACTTCCTGGCCCTGGCAGACGATCCCATCCCCCGCACCGGACACAAACAACTCAATCCATCTCCTAGAACGCACCCTGGGCAAGGGACAAGCATCCCGAACTGGTCTTTCGTCTGTTGCCGGTGCTGGATCGACGTTGTCTCCTTTGGTTTTCTTCGCTGCCGGAACACCCACACGTGCTAGCGATTGGGGGCAACGATGCCACTTATGCTTTATGCTTGAGGCGTGCTCGAGCCGTTCAATAATTGTTTGCGGATGATAATGGAAAATATACGAACAAGATCTTAGGCAACATTTCATTATTGTTTAAGTCCTTTTAATATATTTCTTGACCGAAATAAGAAGATCACAAACTAAGACACATTTTTTCAATTGTCCAATAAAGCATCTTGTCCTCTAGGTGAGTTGAAATAGACAGAGCATGTACCATTGTCTTGTTTTGCGCTTCATTTGCAGACGCTTTATCATGTTCTTAATTACAGCATCACCAAGAACAAACTTCCCTCCTCTCCCTTGGCATCTACGGACTGATGTGATTAACTGTAATAATTGTTCTCCTTCGTCGTTAACCCACACGATATGGGCAGTAACAGTTCGGCCAAAGTGAAAATCGTACTGGACAAAAGAGAAAAAGTTCGCTCGATGGACGGTACGGTTTCTGCAAGGCTCTGGATGAAAATTATTTCTTCTGGTTTCTTGTTTCCTCTCTTTGTGGAGGTGAGACGCTCTGTTCTCGTTGGTGGAAAATCGTGTCTTGGAACTTGGCGACTATTAAGACATGGGTCGAGCAATCATGCCCGTGGTAGAATACCGCCATGAAAGGAGCTGAAAATTCAGGAACGAAGGAGAAGTTAATTAATCGTCTACCTTCGCTCGCCGCGGGATAAATGATCGACGATCGTTAGTCTCCGGGAGTGCTGGTGCCCAGCGCAAGTGGGCTCATCCACGCACCCCAAAACAGGGTGGAAAAAGGGGCACGCCGTGTGAAATGGAAAGTGGTGCATCTTTCGGTGCATCGGTGCGGCTGTTTCCCTCCGGGGGACGTTCCCGCGTCCGACGAGATGACTAAGAACACTCCCATCCGGTGTCGTAGCCGTCCTCCTCCGCTCTGACCAACCTCAAACCTGTAACACCGCGGCCATGTTGCACAAGCGCGTCTCGAGGAATCTCGGGGAACCTATGGTCGCGATTGCCGTGCCGTGTTTGTCTTCTGGGCGGTGGAACGCCCTCGTGGAGCTAGGGCGGCCATCGTGTTTGCACCCTAATACGGGGTCGTGGATTTGGTCGGGACGATGATCCACGTCCACACGTCCACCGGATCTCCACTCCTCAGGAGAGAGATAAATTATTCATTTTCGTCCGACGACGCCGACGTTGTTCTTTTTATTGGTAATGTTGTGTGCGTTACAAACAGGGCGACAATTTGGCCACACCTCAGTGTCGCGAAAAATAAAAATCCCACCGAAAGCTTAACTGCAAATTACTTCACCTCGGCGGGTGTCTTGCCGTCTGGTGTGACGATCGCGCATCGAGGATGAATCAGCCACCACGGTTACGAAACGCAAACATGGTAAACTCCACACCATGGTGATCAATAGCGCGACTTCAAAAACGCCAAAGGCACACACCGAGGCGTGTGGTTCTATGGCCAGAGCAACCTTCCACCGTGGTCCAGATCGGGCCGGGCCAGATGCGAGGCGGGCGGCTACACCCGCTGGAACTGGAGGATTCGCCATGCGGGGCTGAAACGGTGTCATACCCTTCGTTGGCCATTGCCGATAATTTATGATGGTAGGTTAATTTGTATGCAATTGGATCAATGCTAGAGAGACGGCAGTGATCATGGCGATCATTGTTGGATGCGTATAACGGGGGGAATAACAAAATGTGAAAAAACCACACTAACAAAATGGATAAAACATATTGTCGCCTATGACCGACCAGCAGATTTTTCGTTGCCAAGGTACAAACCGCCATGGGTTTCTTTTATTTTTTTGTGGAAGAGTTGAGGAAAAAGGTAGCTAGAAGTGCCCGCGTGCCGCGGTAACGGAAAGTGCACATCAATGTCAAATGCTCCTTCGATCTACACTTCACAGGTCTAGAAGGTGGTCAGGAATTTACAGGAGATAAAAGTAACATATATATAGTAAGGAATTACCGTTTTTCACTTGTAGAACAAAACCTTTTTCATCAACAATTATCGTTTCGCAAAGTAAGGGATGGTGTTTTACAAGGAAATGAGCTGTAATTACATATTTTACTTCAAATTTCTGGATTTGCATCTGTTGAAAGCTGTGTGGGACAGTTTTTAATGAATATATTCCGTGGAATATTTTAAATTTGACTTTTCTCATCAATAACAAAACAGGAAATTTTTTTTTTTTTCAAATTGACAAAATATTGAAATCGGTTTAAACACAAAATCTCTTTGAAACTAAAGTAGAGTTTTTGAATTCGAAATAAAATAATGATGAACGTAATGTAATTCCAAGAAAAATGTCGCGGACAGGATAAAAGCATCCATTTAGCCAATCACTTATATAAAATTACATGTTTTACATAAAAGTAGTTTACACGATTGACTCAACGTGGAAAAGCTTGTTTACCCTTTTCATTATTTTTTTCATTATTAGTTTTAGATTATATTTATATTAAGAATATAACTGGTTTAAAAACACACTTATTCAAGCTATAGAAAAATCAGTAAAACCCCTGCATAGTCATAACTTGCCCGCACAACTCTGCGCATTAGGAAGGGATTCTCGCGGATGAATAAAATGCATATCTTTCCATTTGATTATTCGAAAGGATGAGCGGCGGGTCCAAGTTTACATATGACCCTCCTTTACCCGCACAGTGCTTGCGGGAACCTCATCTATCCTGAAGGACAGTGGGACATTTAGGGTCACACTGGTTCGCAGCAGCATTAGATGCCCGTCCAACGAATTATTGATTTTCCATATCGAATAGCGAAATGTATCCTTTTTTCCCTTCACCCTTTTTTTCTCGAGCTATGAAAATTTTAAATAAAAAAAACCTTGGCCAGGGTACAACGGGCAGCACATTAGCGGCAGAAGCGACCCGTCTCCGAATGATTCATTATGTAAAGCAGATGCAGATGGTTCCGGGAGGCTGGTGTGCGATATGTGCTACGGTCCCGCGACCCCTGAGGAAAATGCACGGCCAGGGTGACAAAAAACGACCATCTCATCAGGAACCAAGCTTAAAACGGGAAGACCGGGAAAAAATTAATCTGTGAAAAAACAACCATTGGTTACTGTTGGGATGCTCGTTTTTTCCACCCTTCGTCTTTCGAATGCGTAACTTCCTCGAAACATATTAATATCCTGATGCTCAGATTGCCTGATTTTTTATGCTGGCGGTCGCAACATCGTAGCTGTTTCACTGATTTTAGAATGGTTTCTTTTTTCAAGCTACAGAAGAATTATTTGGCTTGTGAATGAACGTACAACGCACTTCATTCACAAGAAGGATTGATCGATATTTCTTTACTGGAAGTCATATCATCATGCCACCATGGAGGTGATTGAACTCCTTATAATTGAAAGTAAAATCTTTTTCGCTCAAACCTTACTAAGAAAGATACAAAATACTTGTGCCATGGAAACAGAAAACCTTACAAGTCACTTTATTGCTTTCATTGACCTTACACGCTAAGGAAAACTTCATCTCTTCTATCCATGCCCCTATAATTGTAAATTAATCCGTTTGGGAACTATATAAAAATACAACAATTGCATGAGGCAAAACTATACAAACATAACAACGCCGCCTTTATCAAGGTTTCTTTTATATGCTCTGTTTCAATTGCTAAAGAAAACGATACATATTTCTTACCTATCAAAAACATCACATAACTTTTGAAGATTTCCATCATATAAATTAAGTTCCATCGATGCAGAAAATAAAGTACAGGAATTTTTTATTTTCTGAAAGCATCTCCAAACGCAAAAAGCATTAGAATTCTGATGCCTCTTCTTGTCTTACATTTTTGAATGTTTTGTCTTATTCACATTCATAAACCTCTCAAGCTACTTCAATTAATAACTATTTCAACTAACTAAATTGACGAAACAAATTTATAGGAAGGACCATTCTCTAATTTTTAAAGAAGAATTACTGAAGTGAATGTTGATTGATCTTAGCCTCAACAAACAATAATGCCCCCAATCTATCTGAAATATATTCTTCTTCCACCTTCTACGTTTTCAAATTGTAAACGTATAAAAGATGTATCTTACAGTTGTGACACTTTTTGTCTGTCGATAATTCCAACAGCCGGCATTGAAAAAATGACCATGTCCTTCCGAGTTGTTTCCCACGGTCAGCTCCCGTAGAGCCTCGTCTATCTTGCTAATTTTTATCAAACAAAACCAATTTTCGATCCGATCGACCCTAACTGCAACACGGCTGCATCTGCACCTCCCTTGAAAAAAAATCTCGCCTTATAAACCCAAGGAACCAATTTGCAAATCAAGCTGGATCAGATTCTTAGTGACAGTTTTTTCTATCGCCTCTCAAATCAATTCCGGACACTGGTCGTTCTTACCTTGCATGCATATTTGCACACTACAATGAATGTCCTTAAAAATACTTTTACCAGATTGAAAAAAAAGAAGGAAAAACAAATCTTCATGTGAGGGGATAAAAAATTACCATGCTGCCTTCCTCTCGGTCAGAACCGTTAGGGGTCCGAAGGTACGGATATGCTCGCACGGACGGCGGAAACGGAACCGACGCTCCTGGCAAAGCGAAAAGAGAATCCTCCCCTCGGGATTGCGTAAGGAAAAAAACGTTTTCTCTTTCGATACCGGTTTTTTATTCACCGAAGCAATGCGTGAGAAACGGTGGAAAAAATTGTTTTCAAAAAATCAGCTTCTTCTGTACGGTCGGTTTTTCGCTAGCCACCGCTTCCATTTCTCAGAGGGTCCCTTATACAGACTCTATACGCTTTTTTTATCTATCCAGGGGAATTCTTGTACGCATAGCGATGCATCTTCTCCCAGTTCAAATACATTTGTGAGCCCTCACGAACATGTGACAGATCTAATGGCCTTCGGAAGCAAGGATGAAACCCATATCCGTCTCCGATGAGCATTTTATATAAAAAAAATCCACTGGCACTGTCCATTTTTAAAAATGAACTTATCTGGCAGTTTTCTACTGTCTTTTAGTGTGTGTATATACGATGTATTTATGTTGCATCGCTTTCCTTAAATTTTAGGTGGCATAATACAGAGAAATGCGTTAAAAAAATGTTAGTTTTGAATGGCTTGGCTCATGTTTTAATTTTCACTGACGACGTATTTTCTAATCTTTTCTATACCTTGTGAACCATCTGCGGTTTCCATACGATTCTCTTTCAACGTATGCCTCTGGTTGGGTTTATGTGAATGCAACTTGCATGCATTTCTAGCAGCACTGTCTATCATGGTTTTTTACACAATCTAAAGAGTGCTTCACACTATCCGAATTCTCTAACACCTGAGCCAATGCATACGTTTCTTTCGCCGATCGCTCTACATACAAACAAAGCTCATGAAATTCTATCCATGTCGAGACCGAACTAACGGTACACGTTCTTTTCCCAAAAACTCATCAAAACGAATCCTGCGAGCATCCGTTTGCACTTTCTCATCGAGTTTCTATTGTTGCTAACGGGCCTGTTTTTCGGTAAATTCATGCAGCAGCGTTTTCACCAAGAAAAAAGGGATCGTTGTGGGTTGAATCGACCGTCGAAATCATCAAATCGAGCCTGAGATCGGTGGCTGCCGGACGAACATAAAAACACACGCTTTCGTGGGATGAACCTGCTGGCAGGACACGGAAGGATCCTCCCCCCGGATCGTCCTCTAGCATTAAGAGTGGATGAAGTGTATATGCCCCGTGAAATTCGCTCCCGAAATCGGCGGTCTATGAAATGTCCAAACTATCAGGTAGCCACACAAAGGTTCCTTCGTTGGCCGTCCCTGCCACTGTGGTTTCATCCCACACAAATGAAGGTCCTTGAGCGGTACAACGGGATTTTTTTGTTTTTTGAATTCATCACCTGGTTTCATGGAAGAGTTTTTTGTGATCTCTATTCTCACGGTACAAGGATTACAGAAAAAATAAAACTGTTTGTTATAAAATTTTCTTGAGTTCAAGTTTATCTCTACGAGTTTATTGATTTCTGTCTGTATGTTAAAATTTTATTCAGATTCCCCAGCGATCATGGGTCAATTTTCTAACCAAAACTGCTTGTTAATTGTTCTAAAAAATGTACAGCATATGTTCCTTCAGTTATCTATGCATAGGCAATTTTCTAACCCATGTTTGCACATATCGTTTTTTTTTTCACTACTCCCATCGAATTATTTCATGACTAACCCGAACCCGTCCGGTCGAGAAGATCTCTCGAGAGGATAAAGCCGTTCATCCGAACCTGGGCTCACGGTCCGATATCTCACGTACGACGGTGATCATCCCAGTGCAAATTTGGTTCTGGGTCCATTATGCTCCGGGGTGACGTTGGGCAATTTATTTAGGACACACACTGCGAGCTTCGATGGATTTTTTGTCCTCAATGGGCCTCCTTTTCGAATTCGGTTTTGTACCTTCTGCCTCTATAAATGTCACCCTTGAATGATTCTGAATTTCGCACCGATGGACTGGTCTTTGGGTTTAGAAATAAGGAAAGGGGAATAAAAACATCTGGAGATGCAGCTTCAATCTGTCATCCTTTTTTAAGGAACATCTTAGATGGTAAAATTTTTCACCTTATGCATTTTCGTATGTTTTTTAAAGTTAAAAAGAGCACACTAATGTAGAGAGTATTAGTTGATTATGAACTGAAAAGCCAAACTGAAAACGAAGATACTTGTTTTAAACTTGAAAGTTTTGTGAATAAACGATAAGTAAAATTAATTAATTATCATACACAAATTCCAAACTATCAAAAATACGCTTGAAGTAGTATCAGGGACTCTTAACGCGTTTAGAACAAATTGTTTATATGTGTAGTATTTAGAAAACCAACCGAACCCCTCGAAACTGTGCTTCAACACTTCCGGGACAGGTGACCTATGTCGGGTGACCGATGCACCCGACGAAAATGTACGCAATTTTGTCCTCCACAATTCTACCCGGGGTACCAAAGGCCACTGACCACCGGTTCGGCACGCGCCCATGGCGATGGGTATCGAATGGAACTGCCTGCCGTCAATCGATCGATCGATTCTCATTTTCCGCTCGAGCGACCCGAAACCACCACCGGACACCAAGGGGATAACGTTTGGCCGAATCGACATTTGCATGCCGTTCGATCCGATTCGATTAACGTCCTGGAAACATTATTCAGTTTTGTTATTTTTTGCTTTCGCTTTTCGCTCTCTTTCTCTTCCTGCACTTCCTCGGTGTCCCCTTTTTCACACGGTCACCGAACCAACACCACCCAAAGGTCCTTTCTTTGTTCTGATAGTCCTGTTTGATTTTGTTATGACGATGACGGTTTCCGTTGGTGCCCCGCAAATACCATTCCACCCGGCCCGGGTTCGCATAATTTTCCCGCTTTCCCTCGTGCGTTTACCAGCGCCGTAGCGTATCCGCATCCTATTAACCATTCCTTTTTTCTGGGACACTTTGATCGCCGCGTTTCGACCCCGCACCGACATCGATGCGCCTAAGCAAGCGGCCATCAGCGACGACAGTGTCCTTTTTTGACGGCCTCGGGCACGCAAGGGCCACCTTCAAGCGTCCCCCTCCCAGCTAGAACAACCGGCTGATGAGTGAGTGCGAGAGAACGAGAGCGATAGTGAAAGGAAGGAACAAATAACTATCGCTTCACGCTTTATTCTAATGAATAAATGTTATTTTTATGGATTTATTGATTAAACATATCGCCACCCTTCGGCGTAGCGGCGAGGTAATGTCCGTTCAGGCGTGAGGACCCCGCAGTGTAGTCAGTGTCCTGGAGTCGGGCAATGCTTTCCCGATTTCCACCCGGGCTATTCTGTCAGCAAGGGAAGGGCTAAGTAGGAGGACTGCTGGAGGTGACAGGGCGGCACGGTAACGGTCGTTTTCCGGTGGCACTTTTTTTTTGTTGTTTTGTTTATTTCCCTAGTCAGGCGCGGGAGTGCGGTAAGTTTCGACCATTTTTCGCGTGACCACCTTGCCAGGGCCGTTTTCCTTACTTTTCTCCCAATCGGAACGAATAAAAAGTATTGAAAAGTGTGGTGGTTAATATTGACAAATTCGTCATATTGGCGAATGAAAGGGCACTGTTGAAAAATCAAAAAGCATTAGATTGTTTTCCAAAACAATGTTTTGTGTGCAAATATATCGATGTGTATCTTAGAAAAAATAAATCGCCGTAATATAACACATATTATGATTATAAATTAAACCCGATTCAAATAATTATTTCAACCGCCATTTCATGATACTTCCTAAACATTGCCACTCTTATCAAAAACATTACTTAATGCTCTAGGGATTCTTCAAATAAAAAAGTTGTTTTTTCCTTACCACGTGTCTTTTTCTGCTACCATTCAACCAACTAGCCGGGTGGAAATGAGTGGTCAATAAATTGGTTAGCGGCAAGTATTACGGTAGCGTGCATCCCGAAGGGATATTGATTAAACATTGCAGGATTGACGTTGCGCTGAGTTCGAGTAAGGGTCCAGCAGTCGGAGTGACTACATGGACGATATAAATCAACCAACATTTACTCCACCATGGCCAGTGTATGCGCATTTGTGGGATGTTCGCTATTTTATGTTTTCCCTCGTTTTTTGCCAATTCAAGTGATTTTGATGGATTTGCTGTATCGTTACTCAATTGAGTTACATTGAGTGGGGGCATTGCAAGGGAAATGCATTACAAGAAACATATAATGATATGTTTACATGTGTCATAGGCAAGTTTACTGGTCAGTTGCCCCTTGAACGTAGGAAAAAGGAAAATCTATTTGATTATGGCCTGTTGCAAGATGTTTATCATTATGAGAATGAACCGAACAAACAAACTTATCGAAATGAAAGTCTGCGAACGGCTTGAGGCAGCAGAAACTACACCGGAATGCAGGCAGTTGCAATAATGCATCCAGATTGTGTAAACATCCTCTGCTTCGGGCGGAGATGTTGTATGGAGGTTGCACCAATTCCATCCATCCGTCCTTCCCATCCTTTTGACGGCCTGTGTTATGTGGTAAATCCGGTAGCCAAACGATTCCAAAACGTGCCGGCGTAACCTCTTCTTTGTCGGCATCTTTTCTGCGCCCTTGGGAGCGCCTCCGCACGGACCTATGGTCGCCATGCTTAGAACGGTTTGTCCCTAGGCGAGGCTCGCATGGGACGTGGACCTGGACCTGGAAGGATTTATTCCTATCCGTTCCTTTATTTATCGTTCGTTTACGTGCCGTTGGCAAAGTCTTAGCTTGGGTACGGTGAAATGAAATTAGCAGGAAAAATCAATAAAATTGCAATCGATTTTTTCGGCCAACCATGCGGAATAAATGGGATTAATTTGTTTGCAGACAATGGTACGAACGGTACGGGACGAATTGGATTCTGCACCTTTTTCGAACCACGCAAAGCGGTGTCTTCGTGGACAGAAAAAGAATCCCATTAAATTTCACATTATTGCAAGTTCATTCCAGTTTTATCACGCATTGGTAAGGATAGTGACCATTCATTTTATCAATGACAATGACAAACATTGAAGAGATTGTACAGCATCAAATTTTGAAAATCAAATAAATTAGCTAATAACATTTTTACCCGTTGGGTTATAAACATGTTGACCTCATATGAAGTAGATTCGTAAAACTTGATATATCTGAATTCTTTCATAAATTATGCCATTCTTTCCACTCAGAATGTACAGGATCATTTCATCTTTTATAATCCTAACTTATTTGCGTTGCCAACATCTGACCGCTTTCTCGCATGCCAGTGGGCATACACTGCCATTTCGGGCACATCCTCCAGCCAACATCCTGTCGGAGGTGCTGATCAAATTTCGATCAAATTGTCCTTGCGCCGGAAGTATGGATAATTTGATCCACCACCTTCATTCCACTAGCGCTATTTCCGTTTCTGCAACAATGGCGATGTACCAAGAAAGGAACATGCCTGGATGGAGGATCATTTGCTCCTAAACCGAACAAAGACAACGTCCCTATGCGAACGATATACTTTCTCCTATTTCTCTGCGAGATTGGTTTTATTTTCTACCTTCATATTTTCGTGTTCCCGAGGACTCGCCTTACACCGGTGTAGGATGTGCTGGACGGTGGAAATTATTCACAGTGGTTGAACCGTGAAGTTTGTCCCCTTAATCAAACCAAACACACTGACTCGAGCAATGAGCTGATCGTCTGAAGAAAGGAACGATCCGGATCGTTTCCGATGACCAAAGGATGATCCTGAAACATATTGCTCTACGCTGATTTTGCCAGCGCAAAGCAATCGAAGGTAAAATTGGTTCCAGCTTCATGTCAAAACGGATGTTCTGATCGTGTTTCTAAGCCTCTATCCCCTCCAGCACATTCCTCCACACCATGATTTGTTCGTTTCTGTTTTGATTTTTAATTTTCTTTAATTGTCCTTTTCGTTGAAAACCCGCTAGCGGAATGGAAAAGGGAATCGCATCTAGGAAACATCATCGACGAAAGGGGACGAACCATGGAAACTGGACACAAGCAACCGAAAAGAAGAGGATCCGAGGGCGGATGATGATCGTCCGAAATGGTGTCCTTTTTTTTACCTTCCGCCACTGGGCAAGGGTCAGTCGGACGGCGAAAGAACAAGTGTTCTAATGATCAGATAACAGGCGTGCATTTCCTCTCCGCTCGGTGACGATGCAGCGATGTTTTGGCACATCTGGTTCAGGCAGTGGGATCGTGGGAACAGCGCTGCACTAGAATTGTAGGTTGATCCGAAGAGCAAAGGGAGAAACGTCATCATTTCTTGTTGTTGTTGTTTGGAGATGATTTTTTTGTTTCTTTTACTTCGCCGAACCCGAAATGTAGCGAACACAGGGAAAAACTTCCGATGGAAAGGGGTATACATTACTTGCCATCCATCCGATCCGATCCAAAGGAGGCACGAATTTTTCACGGTCGGCTTTTCATTTGGCAAACGCACACGCCGCATGTCGCATACCGTCGCATAGTGGCCCACCGTATGGGCGGCTTCGATCAAAAGCCGTCCGCATTTATGATCGGCAGGAAAATTGTACGCACCGCCTGCTTCATTATTTTTCGAGCGGTCTATTCTTTGCGGTCTCTCCTAACGGGGTTGCGGCCAAGATTACAAACGTTTACATAAAGCTGCAGCTCGAGATGCACGTTTGCAAACGCATATGCAAACAGTGCGTCTCAAGTAAAAAAAATGATCGAATCTGATAGACGTCCCTCTGCCGACAATTACAACCTTCATTGACGATCAACACCGCAAAAAAGAACGTGTAATCCTGCCGAACTGATGCTGATGCAATTTTTGCCAGCTATTCCATTCCTTCAAGCGCAAACCAGCTGCGTGGCCAGAGCGAAGAGCAGGCCAGTTGACTTCGACTCGGGCGAAGCAACACGCACGGCGTGCCAGAGGAAAATCCAACGCATCGCAACCGAACAAAAACCCGTCAACAGTGAGAAAACAATAAAGCGATTAGTGGGGAATAAAATAGCAGGACGGTGAAGGAGAGCCCGAACCGGCAAAGCACAGCCGGAACCGGGGGCGACCACTTCGTGCCACGCTGGTCGGGCGGGAGGATTAAATTTGAATTTTATGCTCTTACAACGTCGGCGTGCCGGTCGAGCGCCTTGTGTTTGGAGTGTCTTTCGGCGTGGCAAAGTAGAGGCAAAAAGGCTGGCACCATACAGGTCCCATGGTGCAGCGGTCTGAGGCCACACAACACACACCTTTTTCTTCCTGATCGTTTCTATTGACGCAGTAAAAAACGGAACGAAAGGCTCCGGGAGATCTTCTTCCTTTCAGAGCATTTCAAAACGTTGCGTGTTGTCCTGCCGAAGGACTAAATCCTGATTAACATTATTGATTGCTTCCATCCGGCCGAACCTTACCGGTCACGGGTGAACAGTTTGCAGCGAACGGGGCGAGGATGCCGAGGATAGAAATCAATCAAAGAAGCCACTTCCCGAGACGGAACTTTTATTCCACCCGGCATTCCCGGCATTGTGCAGCCACTCCAGACCACAACCAAACCGACCGCTTCACGCCCTTCAGACCACCCGGCTTGCTGGCGTTAATCCTTGCGTAAAGCTCGAGCATCCGACCTCAGGTCCCGTTGATATTGGGAAGCTGGAAATTAGGAAAAAAATGCCAATAGAAGGTATGCGAAAAAATCACACACGCGCACGATCACGCACAATTGCGAAGAGAATTTTGGAAAAGAAATGCTGGTCAACGGAAAGGACGAATGGCACAAGAAGTCCTCCGACAACAACCTACCGAAATGCTAGCTCCACTGCCCGCATTTTTTCATTCTTCTTGTGCGGAGAAACCATCATTACCATGACAGTGCCGGTGACGCGGTCGATCGTGACGGTTGGCCATGTCGTAAAAATCAATCAGAAATCACCATAACAATTTGCACTGCAGCACTTTGATTGCGTTTGATGACGCTGATCATAAATTGAGAATTCGTCGTGAAGGGATCGGGAAGGATTAAACCAGCGGACTGGGTAAAACTGTTTTCACACGGACACACGTATTACACATCAACCATTTTTGAATACTAGCAAGTAAAGAACAGTAAATAAATAATAAAAAAAAATAACCACACTGTTTTATAAAATGGAACATTTTGTTAAGTGAGCTTTCTCGGTTCAAAGTATCTGAAAATAATTTAAAATTAAACTAAGGGCCTAAAACTATATGACCAAAGAATTTCAAATCACAAATAAATACATTCCAGTAGCCAACGTATCAAATAGTAAGGATGCACCTAATATCAACCGTTAGCCTTCCCCATCGTAAAGCATACAATTGATCTCCATTCTGTAGCCCAATAAACCAATGCACCGCCTCCGAACGATGAAGATTTACATTCCCCGATCTTCGACCCGACGCTGCCAGCCGGGTGCGATAAATTTTGCCATGCACTATAATTTCGAATTTCAATTTAGCACCATTAGAAAATTAGCCGTTCATAATTCACCACGATTCGCGTTGGGCGCGTTTCATCACGAGCGAACCGGCCGAAGCCTGCACTCTTTCTCTCTCTCTCTCTATCTCGAGACGTCCGAGAGAACCTCAGAACCTGCCCTGGTAGATTATGGGCTTTCCGCAACCCGCGGCCGGCATGCGGCACCATGCTCTAGATCTTCGATTTTCGATACAGCCCCCGAACGAGTGAGGGCCCCATTTCCCGGTCATAAATCATGCCAAACGCTGATGCTCTGCTCCTCCACGTGGAGGAAAGATATAGGGTAGGATCTTCCTACACTCGTTCCCGAGCGCCATTCGGTCGGAGTGTCCCCAGGGGGGATTTGTTCAGCCGCACAGGCTCAACCTAAGTTTGGGTAATACACTCAACCGAATGTGTGTCACAATTCCCGCAGGGTGTCAACGAACAACCCCTAATTCGGCCTTCTGCAGCTGGCCCCATTAAACGGAAGCTCATTCCAGAATAAACATGCGATATTGAGAAGTGCCAGTCAAGTATCGCTCGAGAGTACGATTTTCGCACGCTCGAGTCAGCTGGAGCTGTGGGTTTCTCTCGCTTCGATGCACCGGCGGAGGGTCACGATTGTGCCGGAAAGGATATGTGCACTTTTCAAATGGCCACCCGATTAAATACCATCCCCACGCGTCCGAACATGTAAAACCTGAGCGGCAGCGATCGAGCACGTGAGGCCAACACTTTATCCAAAGACGGGCTATAGGTTATTAGCGAAATTGGAAATTAAAAGTTTATTAACGGCCATCGGGAGCCAAGCGGTCGCTCGGAAGATTGCCTCACAGTAGCTCGGGAATGGGAGTGGAATAGTGTAACCAATCGGTTCGCCAGCGGCCATCGGCGGCCATCCTCTACTCACGTGAAGTTCAAGGTGGTCGCAACTTCTTGTCCAGTTCCTCCTCGGGTCCAGAAGTTGCTACTGTTGGCTGACAACTCAACTCACCGTCTGTCAGTCGTCTGTCAAGATCGACCGAAGCTCGTTCGAAAGCTGGGTGTGTGTGTGTGTATGTATGGCATCTTAAACCCTCCGGAGGCTCTGACTCAGCTGTGGAGCACAATTCGTGCCGTGGTTGACTTTTTAACGAGCGAATGGCCGGTCCACCAGGTTGCACAACGGTCGCGAGCCCTTCGCAGAGTTGCCTTGAGGCAACACTAATAAGTACATAAAAGTCAAATTAATTATAAAATAATGTTTTACCACCTTTTTATGAAGTCCCTTTGGGGACTAGTGTCGGTTTGAACGCCTTCTGGTAATGCTACCCAGTACGATGTACCAATTTGATCGATTTTAGTGTCGCTGGGAGGGTGTTTTGTACTTTTGTTCTTTCCTGTAGGGAACAAAATAATTAATGCATAATTCAAGATAGTTCACGAGTAATTAATAATCTAACGATTAAACGATTCTAACGATTTAAAGCTCACGTGCTACGAAAAGCTAGTTTAACGTTTGAATATATGGACCTTCTTCTTCATAACTAAACATACGCAGCTGGCATGTTAAAACTATGCTTCAAAAATCCACAAAAAGATTCAAATTACTACATTAAAATGTCACTCTTGTGACGTATCAAAATAAATCATATATAAACTCATAGGTATAACAACTCGTTTACTTTTATTGTCATTTAATTTGAAGCGTACTTTTGTATAATATACATTGAAGATAGAGCGATGAATCGATGCAATGTTCCTGCAATGAAATTATGCATTTTGGGCTGCATTTACTTTTTTCATAATTAGAAATGCCAAAATAGGAGAAAGTATCACATCTTGACCTAATAAATGTTTATGTTTATGTTTATGTTTATACAATATTTTAGGAAACAAGTTTAAATGTTTATTATTTTCAGGAAAAATATAGCATATTGTAGCCTTATTTGCCTTTCTTATGGCAAATTTGTGAACTATTTGAATAGAATGCACAACAATAAAAATTATTATTTTATACCAACGTTCGGCGTTGCAACTTTTAAGTTGCATTGTAAAGGATATGTAAGGCTTCTTCTTCCTAGAATAAAAATAGTTTTCAGTAATGCCTACTCCGTGAAGAGCTTGCTAGACTTTTTCCCGTGGTGTACGTGGATAGTCAATCCTCTCGTACAGGCGAAGATCTGGTCTCGGTTGGGATTCGAACCCACGCCGTCGTGGTAAGGGTTGGATAAATGTATTAAAAGAGAAAAACTGTGCATCATTTTATGGCATGCTTTCCAAAATTACCTCCTTCATAGATTTGGTTACAGCATGGTACATCCTTCCTCACAATGTCCTTACCGGCGTCATACGATACCCGCGGGCAACGATTGTTCCTGAAATAGAAAACTGGAAGATATCACGGTCGACCCGTACCGTGGGCCGTGGGCTGATGATTGCAACAACCATAACTATGCTTTCATGTTGCTCATCACCTCCTCCTCTCCCCGCGCATCTTGCATTGAGTTATGGTCTGTCAGGCGAATGTTGTTGTTCGTGCGTTGTCCTGCCATGACAACATGCTTGCCCGCGGCTTGCCCTACATTCTCGTAAAAACATTCATGTTTTGTTTCTCCTCCCCCCTCCCCACGTTTCGGCCCGTGCGTTCAAATTAACGCAGCATAAACAGTGTGTGTCCCCCGGCGAGGGACGACGACGAGAACGACGCATCGCCATTAGAGACGTGCCTCGAGAGGTCTGCTTTCGGGAAAAACATGCCCACAAATACACATACACACACACTCGCATGCAGAACATTTTAATGTGCCCACTCGGGCGCGCTTTTCCCAAACTTTTTCCCAACAAGCACGCCGCTTGGGCTCAGGATACCAGCAGTCCGAGGGGCATAACGCCGGCTTTGACCTCATAATTTTCCTCCGCGACGCGGCTGTTCCTTACCATTTGCCAGCGATCCCTCGCGAGCGGCATCCTGTTTACTCGTTTTTCCTTTCGCGCGCCACTTCCAACCGCCTGCCTCAGTTGGAAAGGATAGAGCTCCTGGCCGGCCTGGTGTACGCTTTCCATTCCGCGCTCGCTTTGAGCATCGCGTCGGTTAATTATCCCGGTGTCGTATGACGCGTTCAAGAGCGCTACATCCGCTGCAATCAATGCGAGTTTCCACGCAGGCTGCACACCAACACCACCGCCGCTCGCCGGGTGGGTTATCGGTGATCGGGTATGTAGGTCGCAGGATGTTCACGATGTGTGCCGCTCCCGGTCACGGTAACACGTATACCTCCGGAGGGCTGAAACATCTTAAGACGAAGGTCGTGACGTAGGTGCTTTCAACGGAACGGAAGGTTTTGGACCAAAGGATTGCCCGGGAATTGGCCCCTTTTTCCCGTAAGCCAACCCAAAACCCTTCTTCGGTGCATCGAATGCCCACTGATTGACAGCTGCAGGCTGGCCAAGCATTTTCTGCCGGGTAATGTGTTTCTTTCTTCTGCTAAAATTAGACGCCCACCCGTCAGTCCGTTCGTCCGTCCGCCGGTTTGGTCGTACATTTTCACGCAACCGAACGGCAGAGGCCTTTCAAGGCTGTTCCGCCAGGGATCAAAGGGATAATGATGCAATCGTCGGATTTGAACCCGAATAAAGAGTCGGGCCCGTTCAGCGGTCGATCGGTTCGAATTTCGACACACTCTGCTTTTGATACCACACGCATACTGCACCTTCTGGAATTGGGTTTTCTGCGTGCTCATTCGATCAGCCAAATCCGGACCGGCCAGCTCTGGGGTTTAGTCTATTATCCAATTTCGGCGAGGGATCGCCACAGAATGTTTCTTTTCGGGGAAAATTGGTTTTCTGTTTTTTTTATTTAGTTTCTTTTTCTCTGTGAATGGGTCAATGAAAAGTATAACTTAAAAAACGGAGGCTTATTTTGTCATAAAAAAGCGTCATACCAAAGGGCTGCAAAGTTTCAAAAAAATCGGCTGATCATGGATTTTGTGAAGGATTAAACGGTTCATTGTCATTGCAGTTCATCGATGAATGTTTTCAAAAAGTGCAAACGGTTAATCTATGCTGTGGCAGGACAATTATTATAGCTTTTGTTGAGGTTTCCCGCGGAACATTGTAAATACAGCAGTAATAGATCAAAATTTCAACTTCGCTTGGAATTAAAATAAACGAAACTTTAGCCGTTATTGCTAAATCGTTTTTGTTAAAAAAGTTCTTCGTCTTTACTGCCATTGCGCGAAATTCAACTCAAAATGTTGGTTCCCTTTTATTGGTCGAAGTGAGTTACATGGAACAAGCCTGCAAATTTTCAAAGATTAAACCGACCATACAAAGAGTGTAAAAACGTTGTCCGCTTTCTTTGTCCGGGTTTGCTGTACAGTGTTGATCCTTTCCTTTCATTTCAACAAAAAAATATCCTCCAGAAGAATGCTGATCCTTTACCCGTCCTTCAAAGCTGAACTCCTTCAGTGGGAGATCCTTTGCGCTGATCACACGTCCTACCGGTATTTGCAGCGCTCTTTGTTGCGCTAGAATTCTTCGGTATCAAGTTTCGACCATCACGTGCGCTATGAGCTACATATTTCTGTGGACGGTTGCTTTTTCTAGTGTTCCTTTACCTAGGCTGCTTTCTCCGGAGACGTGGAGCGAAGGCTGTCCTTTCTTCGTGATGATTGCGATTGAGAAACACATTCCATTCGCGTCGAAAGTGGCATCCTTCAGCTTTCCGCATGAGCTGACATTGCAAAGACGCTTTGAAAAAGGATGCAGCTGGACGCGTATGTCTTTGAAAGAATGTTTATGATGGAAGAAAAAACGAAATCGAGTACTGAAAAAACAGCATGTCACAAATTGATTTAATGAAAATTTGCCGCCAAAGAACGAAACGAAGCTTCATTTGAATGTGTTCAAACCATGTCTTCACCTAATGAAGATGCAACCCACGTTCGGATTTGCTAACAAGCTCCTTCATTATTAATTTTATCGCACTTCCCATAACGGTGACAAACTGGTGGTCTTTTGTTCAAACATATTCGTTTAGCTCCATAAAACAGCTCAATCAGTGTTCCGGTGGCCACAACAATGGTGGTGGAAAATCTTTCCCCGCTCGCTCACGAGAGACTGGATGCACCAACCGGGCCCATTCAAGTGCATTGGCAGGAAGCATACAAAGGGCGCCGTATCGGAGGGTAATCGATAAAAAAAAACACCAATTTCCACCAATCCGCCAATAAAGAGGGCGCATAACGCAGCTCGTCGCTTTGTCCAAACAATTAGACCACCATAAAAAGCACAAAAAACACACACACGCACTAATCGTCCATCGATCGGACGGACTCATGTTTCAATGCTGGATTTATATCCCCCGAAATGATGCGTATGGTTTTGGTTATCTCGTCAAATAAATTTGATGTAAACATGATATCATTGATCGGTTGTGGGATTTTTACGTGCGGTGTCTTTTTTCCCCATTATGCTGCTGGCCATCACTTGCCAGCTTTGGAAACCCCGTGTGTCCTTAAACGCTTGGGCGACGCCGTCAAAACCAGCAGCCAACCAGTGCTTCATGGTCCGATTTTTATTACCGTTTTTTAAGCCTTGTTTTATTGGCGTATAAAAAGCTGCTGGTCAGACATGGTAGGATGTATTGGAGATAAATTGTACCGGCAGGACATGTGAAAGTACGAAGCAATGCATACGAAGGGACGCAGATTCCCTAATTTTGAGGGATCGAACTCCCCTGTCAATTCGGACATTAGTTCGTTACGGTTTGTTGCAAGAGACCCAAAGAGTATTTAATCGACAAGGATGTTTGCGAAATGGTAGAGTGTGGTAAAAAAAGAACATTCCTCATCGTATCTTTAGTGATTAAGTAAACAGAAAAAATGTTTATTCGTGTACGGTTTTATTCCTCTCCGGTTCACTGAGGCGGCAATAGCAGATTGTTTGGATTGGATAATCAGTATTGGATACGTTATTCAATTAGAGCATCAGACAGAGTGACAGAAAAGAAAATTTGTTTAGTTTGCGGAAGAATTAAACACTGCTACAAAATACTTATCCTTTTGTAGAGTTATGTAACATTTTAAATCAATTTTACACAGGAAATTTTTGATAAAATAACATAAAACCAAAGCCAATAAAGTTATTTTAAATTCTATAAAATTCAATTAACTCACGACGCTCAAAACAACACCTTCACACTACTATAGCAAACACATGGGTAAGCCTTCATTTTCCAGCGATCATCTTTACACGTGCATTGACTGAAAAAACCTGTAACGGACACATTTTTTTTCTATTTTCACAACTGAAAACGCAACGGTAGTTTCTTAACCCTGATCCACGACGGTGACGACGGTAGGCTCTCACCGTTTTACGACCGTTGGAACTTTTTCATAGTTGTTAAAAAAAACACAAACCGGCCCAAAATGCAAACACGCATGTCAACCAACCCTTGACGGTTCGGGGGTTATCTCGGTTTACGGTTTGCATAAATCTTCAATGTAATTAATTAGATCGTAATACACGATCACTCGCTATCACCGATTGCCACCATGCGAGACCCAAATGCCTTTTTCATTGTTGCATTGGGGCAAGATTGTTTGTTAGTTTTTTCTGCTGAAATCAAATAAAAAACATTCAACGGGTTGATGAGATGTGCAGCAACATCCAGTAAGCAACAGATCGTATGTAATAATCAACGGTAACATTTTTTCCTTCAGACAAAATCATCCCAAGGGATCCCAAGGTAAATTCTTTGTTTTTTTCGTACTCTAACCCTTTCAGTAGATGCTTTCACTTTTTTCTTGACGATTTTCTTAAAGGGACAGTTTTTTAAACAACGATACCCTCCGACAATAGTAAGTTTTTATGTATACCAACAACATGTTTCGGAAGAAAGCTGATTCCAACAACACTAATTCATTCAATTCGTCTTAGTTTTTACTTTGCGTTTTTTGTTTACGTTTTTGTAAGAAATTTGGATGTTGTGTCGTGAAAAAACCCTTTAAACTTCATTGCCTTCCTTTTAACGGCCGGATTTATGTGCCAAATATAAAAAACAATCACTGACAAACTAAACAGTAAATTTAAGCTGGTTTCTAAACGTGTGTTGAATTTACGACGCCATAAAATTAAGAAGTGTCACAGCATGATTCTGAATCAAGCATCAATTTTGAGAACGCCTCAAGAGAATTAATAAACTGATGTTAACTGTATTACCGTTTAAAGCATAACTGTAATACAAATGGTAATTTTGGTATTACGTTTTCCATCTTATATTATCTGCACATTTTTGCATCCAAGAATTCAGTGTTATTCAGCATTATTTTTCCTGTTGAAATGTGTGTTTCCAAGCAAAGCACGTTCCACAATAGCAACGTCATAATCTCGTTGCAACAATCAATCGGAATCGATTGCAGGCGATAAAAACCAGCTGACCAGCAGTTGACGCAACAAAAACTCCGTAACCCGAACCCCTCGGCGACAGTTGGGTCAAAACTACCCGGACCGTCCTCGAATGCCCCGAACCGATGCTATAAAATGCTTAATTCCCGTAATCGCCCTTTCGCATCGAGCTGCGCGTTTGTGCAAATAAATGCGCACCCATCAAAAAGGCTCGAGCAGGATTCATCGTTGGAGGGAAATAAAAAACTCACCTTTGACCTTGCGTCCCAGGACTGCACCATGATGACCAGCCGAATTGTAATGAATCGTAATGCGCCTGTGTGTATATGTATGTGTGTGCCCTTAAGCTTGCAGTGGCACCCCACGAAAAACCTTCCGATCCTTACGCCTGCGGGTTTCCATTCGTCGCCAATCGAATCGACGTGCGACAATCGAAAACGGTTCAATAAATGTCGCAATTGTTAGTCGATCGAGTCGTGGAGGAGGGACGGACGGAGTGTGCGGATTTTTGCGACACATGAAGTGAAAACGTTGTCTCTTTGCACGCCATAAGGGAAACCTCAATTCAAGCGCACACGACAGCATGCAATTTGGTCGTTGCTCACTTTGCATACAACGATCCCTCTGCCGAATGTGGCCAAAATATTCGCTTCTTCCAAGGGGTGCGTTTGCAAATATTAATGAATGTCACCGGACACGGAAAAGCATTCCCTACGACTCTCCCTGTTTGCTAGGGATACGCTGTTTTCCTTTGGATATCTCCGGAGCCGGATCATAATTAATGAAGCAGAAAAAATGGCATTCCACTGACCATCGGTTAGCAAACGGCGACCAGTCTTTGTCCCGCCGGTGGACAAACAGTTTTTATCCGAGAAACCATTTCTCTTCTCCCCGTTGCATACATTAATCATTTGGCTACAATTCAAACGCTGATCGGGAGGGTGTTGTATCGACGACATTTGGAGCGTCATGTGGTGGGAATTGATTAACGATCAATCCGTGGGTGAGTTTTTCAATTTAGTTTTTTCCTTAATTCATTTAAAAAAAAAGATGTTTGGCAATGGAAATTTGTTAAAAAATAAATCTTTTTCACACGAATCTTCGAAGCAGCAAACACTATGTTAAGCCACCATCCCAAGTAAAACCAAATTAAATAACCAAACCAGAACCCGATGTTCTCAGCCGAAAACATGCCGACCGACAAAATGCACCGTTTACAGCAAAATCCGAAAGTCAAGTTCAACGGTGACTGTTTATGTTTTGGGTGTATATTTTTAAAAACTCCCTCCGCTTCCACACCGAAACTCCCGCAGACCTCGTGCGATCCGAAAAGTCAGTCCAAAACCCACCGATCCCGCCCAAGAGACGATTGAGGGCAGATCAAATGCACTCTCAGATGCGACTAGGGCACCCGGTGCATCCCGACCAAGTGTGGTGCAGTGCGTGGATATTTTTAGAGAGGATTCCTTCGAGGCGCATCGGCGTCTTACTAAGATTTGTGTATGTGTTTGTGTGTATGTATTTTTCGTTTTAGTCTTGCTGTCTTGTGTCTTCTCCCTTTGTCAATACGTAGGGGAACTTGTCCACCGCATGTTCGAAGTAATTTCGACGTCGTGGTCTAAGGGAGACCACTCGGTGGGAATGGGTTTTCCCCTTGCCAGCGCTTGGCGTCGAGCGACCTACCCTAGGGTCCCGGCTTGTGCCGGTGCATTTGACGCGGGAGACGAATTCGGCCCGAAAATAGCATTTTCCGAGCCGGCCGGACGCGGGCTAGTGTGCCGGGAGATGGCTTTTCTCGGTGAGGCTGGTCATAAAAATGCACCACAAGCTCGTCCAGCCTCACCATGAGCCCTCCAATCCCATGCGACAATGACTGCATCTCGGAGAAGTGCACCGTTTTGAGTCCGATTCAACGCACCATTCGCCACGGCAAGACATCGCACTTCCCTTTTCTTTATTTAATTTAGATTCTTTTGCACGCATCCCATACCGGTACTGGCGGTCCCTTTCGGAATCATCATCGTTTTCGCAAAAAAGAAAACACAGATTTTTCTCAGTTTTATTGCCTGTGTTTTCTGACTCAAACCATGCTCATTAGATTTTTTTCTTCATTTTCTCATTCACGCCGAGTGCACACATTTGGCGTTGGCTCCCTCGCGGTGCCTGATCATTTTTACACCACATAAGGAAACGGCCGAGATGTCGTCGTGGTCGTTCGGATGCTATTTCTGGACGGACAGACAAACGGATGGTCCCCGCACCAGGAGCAACTCTCGGGCGGAGAGATAGCGAACCCGGGATCTTCTTGATTGCAACCCTCGCGTTTCGTCCAAGCGGCGCGATGGAACCGAGGGAGTTTTCTTTCTTTACTTTTCACCGCCGTCAGAATGCCGCCGTTCTCGAAGTTCTGACAGCGGCCGACGTATCGTGAGGATCGCACATGTGGCCAACCCGGATCCCCTTGATCGGACAACGCGTCGCCTGGAAGAGACACTAATTTATGACGCTAATCTAGTGGACGTGCCCATCGTCGGCTAAGGCCCGAGATTCCGGGATTTGAAACAAAGAAAGATTTTCCACCATTTCCACGGTCAACGGTTGAGCAATGTGATTCTTTTTATTCTTGTTTTTTTAAGTTTTTACCGCTGTTAATCTTGGGGGAAAATTACGCTTCCCGTTCGGTTTGAAGCTGTTCACGAGGGGAACTGGCTGTGGTTTATTAAATTCGCATGTGTTGCCAGTAAATATAGACTCAGAAAAGAGAAAACAAAATGAAAGCAGGAAATGTTGTTATTTGTTTGGACAGGCCATGCACAAAGCACCAGATGAAACTGTCAATGTGTTATGATGAGTAAGAATTCAGGTTTGGTTTATTTTATTCCTCGTCAACAATCATCGCCGATGGATAATTAATGTTTATTTTCGAATTGTTAGACAGATCCATTGAGTCCACGTATGAGAGTTTCACAAGTGTCATGTAAAGCAATTAATATATTTTATTGTTGATAATGAATATTCAAATAGAAATTTATAATTTCTCTTTCTTGTACATACGACTGTACTCATAAGTCTAATTTATAATCCGCTTCTTCATTTCATCTTTATTTTTATTATGATATTTATTTTATTTTTTATTTATTATGATATTACGGACGTTGCCGTTTCGTATCATTTCATCTTTATCTTTTAAAACTTTTTAAGTCATCCGATTAAGATCTGTTTGAATATACATTATGCGATTATCTTTAATTAAAATATTTTTGTTAATAAAAATTAACAGAAACTACCATTTCACATGCCATGTTTTCGTAGTACAGCGTCCTTATAACCAATAATTTATTTATGTTGATTTATTATCGTATCATATTTATTATAGTATGTGGTCTTCACCAAAGGCTGGATACTGTGCTTAAATCATGGAGCAAACTCCAGAGAAAAAAACAACAATTTGTCTCAACGACGAATCGAAAACAAATTATTCAAAGAAATTTCCCTTCATCACTAATAAACGCTCATTATAGCTGCATAATTGCCTGCGTAGTTGAGGTGTTAAAAATTTTCTATTTATGATCGTTCACGATGGAGCATATAAATTTAATTAAGCCAACAACTCAAGGGCGTCGATTTCTCTTGCCAAATCTTTCCCAACGAGTGAATTAAAAACGTATAGCGTGTATGACAGCCAAAGCCTAAAAGTCTGTGTTCGGACACCAGATAACGCTATTGAACTCTAAGAATGAACTTACCATTTCGATATAACACATTGACACAGGTGAAGGTGAACGTTAAACTACTGTCTAGGTAAACTTTAAGATCGTGGACCTCGGTTCCGCGAAACATATCAACACCAATAAAAATATAATTATTTAAAAACAGATTTCTTTTTCCATGTTAACCCGAAGCGCAGCAGTCAAATTGAGAAAAGTAACAATATGTCCTTAAAAATTGATTGTAAATGGTTTATCATACTCCAAAATAATAAAATATCCATTACTTTATTCACCGTCAAATTTTACGAGGAATAGATTTGCATACTGTATAGAAATCCACAAACAATTGAAAAACATACTGAAATAAATTGACAGGTCCTGAAGAAAGCAATATTTCTGCATAAAAAAATATTAAATATTTGAAAAAAATCATTTAAAAATAAATTTATTCATACGATTGATTGCTAACATGTATCCATAATTTAATTTGTTAATTTGGTCAAAACTTTAACCGTTTCTTATAAATCCAATATATTTTAAATCCTACAAACTTTGTTTTCGTTGATTTTCTCTTTTAGATTCATATCACTGGAATAAATAAAAAAACCTATCGAAAAGTAATTAGTAGAATTTTCTAACCTTTTCGTAGAAAACTAATGATGAATTGAATGAATTATTTCATATGGTTTTAACCATTTTTCGTCAAAGATAACATTCAATAGCTTTATACACTCACACTCGTTCAATGGCATTCAGGTATGAACACTCATGTGTGCGCCTGTGTTAAGAGCCTCCATTTTATCGTATCGACATCGTCCACCGCTGCAGTGCTGGCCATCCAACCGAAAACGTACGAGCCGAACTTTGCCAACCTCTCCAACCACACCACCACCACCACCCTGCGCGAAACCGTCACCGTGCCCGAGGGCAGCCGAGAGAGGACATTTTGCATGCGCAATGCGAACGAACCCCCATACGTCTATACGGAACGGCCACAAACCTTTCGCGTTCACATACTCAAAGTCCTCGTCCTCGTCCGACCATGCTGACCGCCGAGCGCTGATTGGCTTACGAACTTGCGAGTCGAGTACGTACGTGCCCCCGAGGGCATCGTCGGGAAGGGTGGTCCACGGTGGCGGTGGTCCACGAGATGGCAAAAGGGTGCCTTCTGCAGGTGAAACGAGATGATGGAAGAGTGTTTCCATAGAAAATGGACTATCGATTGGATGCGCAGCCCCGAGGGGCCATCGTTATAAGGAAGAAGGCAGGGGGCCGAAAGAGCCACATACAGTGGTGGGCGGAAAGCAGCATGGAAAAACAAACAATTTCCCATCGTCAGAATGGATGGCTAAAGGCACTCGGGACGCTTTTCCATCGCGACCGACCACTCCACTCGACCCAGGGCGCACCCGAAACCGAGGCGAAATGAAACGAATCCTTCATCATCCTTTCGCCGTTCGGTGGAGCGGAAGCGGGGCTGTGTAGTGTAGGTGTAGGAGGGCCCACCGTGTAGGGTGGAAGCGTATGTGGTCGAGTGGGGAGTGACGGTGGCGCAGGAAAGAGTGGAGCCGTGCGGAAAGGCGACGAAAAGCAAACAGGATTTCAATTACGCTGGCCCGTTCGTCCAAAGCGCTGGCACAGGGCAAACGGAAACGCCAGGGAAAAATCATGCCAACGAGAGTGAGTGAAACGAGAGTGGTGGCGGGAGAAAGAAGAAACCCATTTTAGAACGAAGAAAGGATAACCGACAGAAAAGGAATGGGGCGCGAGGATGGTGGTGGCATCCGGAGAAGAGTCACCAAAAATCGAAAAACGGACAACGTACGCTTCGGAACGAGCCTGAGTGCGTGAAAGAGACACCAACAAAGCCCCATAGGTGGCGAGGAGGGGGGAAGGCCACGCCGGGAAACGCCATTTTTCCCGCGCGAGTCACCCACCCTCAACGGGGGGTCGAGAAAAACTCGCTCATGTGCGCACCGCAGGGTGGCTGGGCCGAGCAGTGGAGGGAAAACTCATCGCCATCGGCTCTCCAGGGGACTGGTCTCAAGTACTTACACACACACACACATACACACACAAACACATGGAAATTCGCCGCCATAAACAAAGCCGTTCGTATGCTAATGTGCACACATGTGCACGCACCCTCATTTAACGTTTTTCGTGTGTGCGCACTGCCACGTTTCGGTCCAGTTTTTCCACGAATCCTGGATGCTGGATTCGTCGCTGGCAGTGCCCGTGGTCCGGAAGGGTGTCGGAACGGGAGCGAACATATGAGAAGCGAGAAGGAAGACCAGCTATTTATCAAAAAACACGAAAACCCTCTCGAACGGGAGCCAGGACCGGTGCCTCACATGCTCACAGAGCGTTCGCGTGTCGTCGTGGAAAGTCCGTCCACGGATCGCTCGGAAAAGGGATGGAACGGGCGAACAAAGAACTCGTCCCCGGCCCCTGCAGCAGGTCCCTTTTTCATCCCATGCTTTAACCCCATGGGTTAGGGGTTGCAACGGCGATGCCCGGTAGAATTTCCAATTGGAAAACAGATATTAGAAGAATCCAGTTGGAAATGTGTTTTCACACGTTCACGCTAGTGAATCATAGATGCCACTGCTATCGCTCCGTCTAACACATTTCATTTAAATTTTATTGATCTTCTAATCAATTTTTCGTGGCTTTCTGCTCAAACGTTGCGCATTGCGTGCATTACAAAAAATAAAGTTCGAGTAGTTTTGAGGAAGATTGTTTTACTTACTCTGTTTAAAACAAAATCGTCATGAAAACAATCGTAATCTCCAATAATGAAGATCAAAATGGCCAGATAATTCGTATAGTTTTAGTAAGTCGTGAATATTTTACATTTTTAACAAAATTAAAACACACCGTACAATGTTTATTATGCACTACTTCGCCAATTCAATTCTATTATCCAATTTTCGTATTATTAAGCTACAACTAACACCACCCAAACAATTATAATGATTTAATTTCATTCCTTTTAGTCGGAACTCGTCTCAAGGTCAAGGCGCAAGAAGGAAAACTCGCTAGAAAATTCACGACCTTCCCAACATCCTCCGGCGAAAGAAGGAAACAAAAATACTCAAATAACTTGCTGGCAATTATCAATTACAATCACTTCCCCACGACGATAATGAAGCAACGCAAAGCATGGAAAAAAAAGAACTTCCTTTGAGACAAGGAGTGCAAAAAAATCCAACAAATTAAATCGTCGTTATACTTCCTTCAACTTACTATCATCACGTTCGCAATCGCGCCGTAAAAATGCGCCTTTCTTTCTTTCTTTCGGTCGCCCCGTCTGCACCGCGTGGCGTGAAAAGTGAAAGTGAAATTCACACTACACCGACCATGCCCCCTTCCTCTTTGCCTTCTCACCCATTGCGAAGGGCACCAACGATTCAACGGCACGGCGTGGAAAATAAAAATCTCTCCCGGAAAAACTCTCCCGTCTGCTCTTGTTGTGCCCTTTCTGCTTCACGCCAAGCGGCGGGTAAGGATCGTAAAACTGTGGTAGAAAAAATTCTCCTGCCATCGCGAAACATAAAACGATTACGTGCCACGTTCAACAAATCCACCTGCTGCACCACACCCGCATCCACAAGCTGCGAGCAGGGCGTGCGGAAAAGTCTTCCTTCGGTTTCATTAACGTTTCTCCGCGAACCGTTGGCGAGGATGATTTAAATGCACCAAAGTACGACAGAAAAAAATCTACCCTGCCCAACTCAGACGTTGAGCTGAAACTGAATGAAAAAAAAACGTTTCTTTAAAAGAGTCGAAAAAAATCTAATTAAAAGCCATTATAGACTGGGGCTGAGAAGCAGGGACAACGCTTAACAGTAATGATTGTGTTAAAATGAATAAAACTGGTAGCACAAAAAAATAGCTTCTAGGTGGTATAAAAAAACCACCCCCTGCGAGAAAGAAAATATTCCACTTGATTCCTTGGTTGGAAAAAAAAACCTCGCGATTAAAAGTGTGGCAGGACGAAAATGGTGTAATCATTTGGAGAAAAAAATTAGTCAATAGTCAGGGTGGACTGAAACCAGGGGGGGGGGAAAAGTCGCGACTTGGTGTAGGTTATGGTTTTATTAACTCAAGTCTGCGGCGTTGTTGTACGGCCTATTATTATTATTTTGGTTATTATTTTCAATTTCGGTATTGAGGGTGTGGCGGTTTAAGAATTGCCAAAAATAGAAGTCGGTTATTTCTTCATTTTCAAGTATTAATTTTATTTTTACTTTACTTCAACCATTCAATATCGACTCAGTTTTAAGGCGTTTCTTCTGGAGTTTTAATTTTACTTTCCGTTCGATGACCCCACGTCGATTGGATTTTCTCATACTAACCACCATAGTTCCAAGCAGAAGCATCTTTTTGTGCAAAAGTTGTAAGAATCCAGCTAGGCGATCAGCTTGTGTTTCATTTAAACCCTGGACACCCGTTAACTGCATAAGAATCGATTCATTTCATTGACTGATGTGACGTTATGATGCAATCTGATACAATCATTACATCAATTAAGATTTTTTAAGCTTTGGATTGCTATTATTCCACTGATAAGATCCAACAATTTCAAAAATTGTATAATAAAACAGTCAAAATACCAAATACAACCGTTGTCTGCTAGAACAAAATATGTTCGAAAAATTTGAGCCTGTGTATATGCAACACGCAGTACATTAAGTGCTCGAATGCGAGGACGCCAACAGGTCCTACTTGAAAAGTAGGAAGTTCCTATGGCGCGCCACACTTTTGACGACTCCGCTCAAGGAAAAAAGAATTTTAGAATATTTAGTATCATAAAACATACAATTGTAACATATTTCTTTTAGTGTTCATCGACCTATTCCCTCTTTCGTGGATGAAAATGATGAAAATGCCAGTTTGGTTGTTCTTAAAATAGACGGCTATTCATATCTATACTATTTTCAATTACAACCTTTCAAAGGTAACATCTTTCTTACGCTTGAGGAGAAAAAGAAGATATTCTTATGTGTTTGTGATTCACACAAAACTGCTTTCGAAAGGTGAAAACGAAAGTGCGTCCTCTTGGCTATGATGATTTTTTACGACACCATTCAAACGTTAATACTTACCCGACGTCACCTTCTCGATCTCCGGTCGGGGTTTGTAGAAGTGCCCCGTGTTTGTAGCCCAACTCGCGCGAATACTTCAAAAAACACAATATGGCATAATAAAATAATTTATTTAACCATCTACCCACCAAATGGAAAACCACCACCACCTCCTCTCTATGTTTTCTATTGAAAAACCTGAGGGAACGAAAAAACCTTTCCGTAAGCGCGAACGGAAACGCACGTACTAACACGGAAGCACATGAGAAGCAAAGAAAGGCACACAAAATCCCAACAACTCTACGGAAGCTGCACGAAAACTCGTATGAGATTAAAACTTTTTCCATTTTCCACCGGCCTGGCCACGTTTGCGGTACGCAGTTGCGGGTGGAATATTTTCTCCTGCCTATCGACGTCCACGGTTGGTCTACTGGAAGATATCCCACATGCTGGCCATCCTCCTGCCAGCTTAGAAGGCTGAAAAAAACTTTAAATGAAAACCTTCTCCCCGCCACCATCCCAAGTCCGATGGCGCAGGATGCTTCTTATCTCTTCCGCCGCACGGAAGCAGAAAACACGATGCGAAAAATGCGGAAAGCCGTCCACATCCATGGCAAAGGCAATTTCGATGTGTGCGTGGCTTACACACGTGAAAAACGGGCCGTTTCGGGGGACATCCTTTCCGGTTTCTTCAAACGAGCAGGCCCATGCAGGGAAACAGCGGATGAGAGGGCGAGTTTTCAAAATATCATTTTATCGTCATATGTAAATTACGATCCGTGACGGTGAGGGTGAGAGCAGAGATTGGTTCCTAAGAGGTTGTGATGGTTGCTGGCGTCTATTTTCGCTTGCGGTGCTTATCTTTTCTTATGCAATCGTTTCTTGTTCGTTGGACATCAACCTTTCTCTCAAACAACGCAGTGCGTTGCAGCTGTTCAAATTAGGGAAAATTTTACCCTCAACTGAAAGTAGTTCTTTGTTTGTGAGTAGAAACCCTGTTTCGTTCAAATCAAAGGTATCTAAACAATTGTTGCCATGAGAATAATATTATCAACATAACAAAATACGTTCACTTGAGCTAAACATGATTGCTTCATTTTTCATAACGATTTTATAATAAAAATGGAGTTTTTCACATATAAATGGAGTTTTTCACATATATATCCTGGGTGACGAGAGGATCTGAAGTTAGACTAGTGAAGTTGTCCGATGAAGAGGCAATTCAGCATTTAAGAAGGACGAAAACGGAACATTTGTTGTATTATCAGACAGCCGGAAGCTACAAAAGGAATAAAACCTGTTTTGCTCAGTAATCATTTCTACAAGCCAATGGATTACTTTCCAATGTATGGTAAACCCTGGTAAAAGCCACCCTTTTGTGCAAAGCTTGGTACAATTTTCAATCAACTTTCTTCGCTCGGGAAACACTCGAATAAAATTGCAAAACCTTCCTCCACGTATGCTGGCCCAACGTTACCAACACAATCAATACACCCTCCACAAAGGGAACCGGCGTCTTCGGCGCACTCCTGCCTAATATTCCCCGGCGTCTCGTTTTGTGTGGCCCTTAGTTCGCCAGCGGCTACTTCCGCATTACCGTGCGCAATTTTCCGTGGGTGGGTAATAAATTTTCCTCGAACGAAAATCTTCCTTTCACCGAGGCCGAAAAAGAAAGCGGGGGTGTAAAACCATGTTACCGCATGCACGGGATGGCAACCGCCAAAGGCAACCAACCGGGCGTACGTCTTGTGGAAATTTTCCTAGTTTGATAGGAAAATGTGCACCGTCCGAAAATCTTTCCACGGGTTTCTTGCGAAAGAAAACCATTGGTGGAAGACGGAGGGTTCTCGGCCAGTAAACCCGTGGGTTGATGTGTGTGTGTGTTTGTGTGTACGTGTGTGTATGAGGACACGGCTCGTTTTCCTTCATTTATGCCACCCCCTCCCCGGCATACTGGATGTACCGTTGCTTTTAGCATACATTATAGGATTGAAACGAGGCGCAGATTTTGGGGCGTACGGAGCGCCTTTAACAAAATATCCCTTCGCGTTCGCAGGCAACCAGCGCTTTTGTTGATTTGCAGGACCACAAATCCCCTCGAACTTCCTTTTTCCCTTTCGCCCAGCAAAAGCCCTGGGTAATGGACGAGGCGAAATGTAACCAATGGTAGGGATGGCGGAGCACACTTGTCTTGATCTACGCCACCGTCAGCCAAAGCTGCATCCACAACCGGTCCAAGGTAACGATACGGACGTAACTACCTTCTCACATACGCAACCATGCGCCATTCGGCCATAGCAAGCCGTCCACCCACTCCCCTCAGCTGCGGCAGTGTCAAGTGGCAAAATGGGGATTTTTCGTAGCGTCGCCGTTGGGCAAGCTATGTCCTTTTTCCGACGACGACAGAGGGACGCAAGTTGCGCCTTCCACAGCATCGTTCGCTCGGGCGATGTTCACAAATGGTGGTTGGCCATCGGGAAAACTGTCCTGCTGGCCCCGGGGGTGGAACAGGAGCATACAAACACACACACACATACATGCAAGGGCGCACTTGTCGGCCATACGTGCACGCTGGTTAACCGGCAACCAATAACACTAACACACGCTCAGGACCCTCCCTCCCCACCTTCCGCTCGACCGGCCCGGTCGACGATGAAATATTTTCCACCCCATTTTCCACCGACCCAGATCCTCCCTCCCCCAGGATACTTACCATCAACAAGGAAGAGGGTGAACGAGCGTTCACTGCCGCCATCTTCACGCTGACGAGCCGAGAACGAGATGGAGGACATTGCAAGCCTTTTTCCTCCACCGACCGGCGCCAGGGTGTTCGCAAACCGTGCAAATGTCCGAGCGATGGCTTTGGACGTCGTGAAAATTCCGATTTCGATAGGGTGAACGTGTCCGAGTATTGGTATTGGCGTGGTCGATACGGTTACGTGGTGGGTGGGTTTTCCGGTGCACGATGCTTTGGTGTTGGTGTTGTCCGGCCACCCCCGGGTGTGTGCGATAGTGTTTTATGAGCATGCGGTGGAGCAAGGATGGAAGGCAAGATGTTTCTCGCTACTTTAATACATGAACACTGACCAGCGCTTTATTTTGAATGCGAGTTTTTCACCATACTTTTTCCAACGATTTTGTACATTACATTAAAACAAGCGTGGGCAAATGGATAGTCGTACTTTCAACTTGTGTTATGTGTAATGTAATAAAAAATAAATTATCATTCGGAATGGACAATTTACATGAGTTATGGTCACAAAAAGCTATTTCATCAATACACAAGAGCTACCAAATAGTGATTTAAAGCAGATTCAAGCTTCATATCGAAAGGCTTCAATTTGAGCATGATATAACCTTTCATTTTGGTATTTGGGCTTGTATTTGGTTTAAGACACGGTGTATTCGTTAGTAACGAGAATGCTGAAAAAAATTTAAAGCAATAAAAAATGGCTAACTTAGGAAGTTAAATTTGTAACTGTAAGTGAAAACGATTGCTCAAGTGAAGAAAAATAAATGTTCCGAGTTAATATCACTTGTCTTGCAAGATAAAAATAATAGTTTGCTCAATAATTTTCCGAAGCTCGTGAAGCTGAAACCCTATATTAAACTTAAATAAAATTAAATGTAACAAAATTTTTTTACCAACAAGACTTACATTTTATTGAAAACATATTTTAGCTTTTAAAAACTGATACCAATTTTATAGCCGATATAGAGTTAATCAAAAGATCAGTTTTCTGTACTGATAGAGCTCTACTTAGTCACTGATTGATAGTTGGTACGTCACTACGGCTGATTTTTTTTCATAACAAAGAATATCGGTTCGTCTGCTGCGCCGAAACAAGGAGCACTGCATTTTATGTGAAAACACCGACAGATAGTGATCGGGTTTTCTCACCTATTCATTTGATTCACAAAGGGCATCGTTCGATTTTGTTCAATTTATAACATTCATCCTGCACGAGGTACCACAGCCATTTCCCACATGTCTAAAGACCGTAAAAGCATTTTACCCTTTTGCCTTATATTTATCCTTTCGGCAATCCTTCGCACTCCGCTTTCGATCGGGTCGATGAACGTCGCAGATACGGTTACGTTCGATTGCATTGGCTCTGCAGCGATCCTTTCTGTGTATATTTCGGTGTTTTTCTCTATTCAACCGATTACCGATTTATACCTGAATGGTTGAAATAATATGGGAAACATCATGCTCGCACATCCTTGGCAAAGGGAAGCACACATTTTTGACGGTGTGTAAAGTTTGCGTTCGGTCAATGGCTTTTCTGTGCCATTTTGGGATTCTCTTTACAGTTATGTTTTGTTGTTCCAAATAGGATTAGCCACCTGATGTGAGACCACGTGTCTCAAGCGGCTACTTGTTGCGGTTTAGGTACAATTTTGCCATTGTTTCACTGTTTGTTGACGTTTACTTTGACAGATTAACTCTCATTTGTTGCCACAAACTCTTAACGATGTTTGAATACCATGTACTGGTTTGGTTGCGTCACTTTCAGGGGGGAAATTGAAAACACAATATGCATTTAGTTTAGTTTGTTTAAGTGCCGAAAATTATGGTAAGTTGTATTTATGTTATTGTATTCTCAAACGTAGTGTATGTTCCGATATTTTTGGCGCTCGCTCAAAGGCGTAAGTTTGCATCCCAACCGAGACCGGACCCTCCCCTACTACCTTACTTACTAACTACCAACATACACAAAGGTAAATATCAAGGTCGCTATGTCAATGAATAAGAAATAGAAGACGATTTTATCATTGCATTTCCTAGTCATATTGTATCGAGCAAAAGCCTCCAATATGAATCGATTTGCTGTCAATCAAATCAATTTCCTTTCCGTTTATAAATAGTTTTCATTTGTCAGGCATTATTCACAATACTTTAAAAAGAGATTTAAAGTAACGGAAAACGAAATTTATATAATATCCTGCCCGGAACGGAATTCAAAATAGGTCTAGTAAACCCGTGGCAGGGACTTCTCTGCAAATCTCACGCAAAACTCAATCATGAGACAGATTTTAACCACCTTTCGAGCGCTCCTTCCGGCTATGAATTGGTAAGAAGATCATCCCATACTACAAATGTGCAAGAAATCTGTGCCGGAAAAGGACACATTTTACGAGAGCCCTAGCCTGAGCCCGAGGGAAGCCGCGAATTTTAAGAGGGCAAACTAAGCCAAAAAAAAACCTCGATCCCAATTCCAACAGGATGCGTCGCTAGCGTCGGGTAAGCAAAAATAATGCAAATAATCCATTTTCCCTTAAAGGACCCCAAAAACCAAATCACGCCCAAACCAGCCGACCGAATGACGAAACCCGAGCGGCAACGAACTTTCTTTCCATCCGGCTTGCACAAACCAAATCGAAGGAAAGTATTACCGCAGCAGAGGAGCGAGCAGCAAACGAATCGAATGAATGCGAGTGCTTCCGGGTGCCCGCGAGGAAATAAATTGAACTTTCGCATACCTTTCACTGGCAGCCTTCGGTGGCCACCATTTGCATCGCAAGGGAAGATTACTCGCTCGGTTTCGCGAACCGGTTCCCACTGCCATTTCCCACCGAATTTATCGGCCAGCGATGCAAAACCCCATAAGAAGGTGAAAGAAATTCATCCGACAGCCGGCACTAAGATGGATGGGAAAACCCTTTCGAACTGGAAATTGGCAAACCGTGGACACCGCTGGTTCCCACCGTTGCCATCGGTTCGATGTGAAAGTGAAATATCGAAATTTGCATTATGTAGATTAAAAGGATGCAAATAATGCAACGGCAGCCCTGGCCAATCTTTTCCCCCTCTCGATGCCTTTCTTTTTCTCTAAAGATATGGCTGAAGGAAACTTCTAACCCTTCTTCTATTCTGCACAAAGCAAGGATGCATTCAGGAAAAAAGTAAATTTCGTACACGGGAAAAACTACTTCTCGAAAGGGGTATGTGTGTGTGTGTGTTTGTGCGTGTGTCTAAGTTACGTGAGTCGCTTATGACCTTTCCTTTCACCGGAAAAAATATACATCACCGAAGCACAAAAGCCGACGCTTGATTGTGGAAATCCTGCAAATCCACGGACCTTCAGGACCCACGGAGGAATGAAAAAACCCGAACCGTACCCTAAAGGTAAAGGTCCTGGCGTTTCTTTTCCCCCTCCGGCGCTTCTTGCCTTCCCGTGTGGTTTCCTTTTAAATTAGATCTTCCTTCAACCCTGACAGACAAAATAATTTGATTTCTTTACCCCTTTTCTTCGACCCGCCAAGAAATGGCCATTCCGTTCGGATGATACAGGTACGAACGGGTGCGCTCAGGGCTGGCAACCGGGTGCAGGGACCATCGCAGGATGAAATTGAATTGAATCTATCGGAAACATTTGTATTGGCTGCTGAAAAGAGACTTTTTCGCTGACTAGCGGTAAGGGCGGAAACCGGAAACCCAAACGAAAGTGGCTCAAAAGTGCGCGAATGAACTGCGAGTACCTTAAAATTCCTTCTTGTGCCAGATTTTGTGCGCATTACAAAAAAAATCCGCAGGCAGTTACGGAGACGTTTGCGAAATTTACTGTAATTTATTTCCCAACCTTCGATAGGACGATTTTTGGCGGAGAATGGAACGAAATTCAGTCGCGGCTCGTTTAAGTTCCGTTCGAATCTGCTTGAAGGCATCGTTAATCGATGAGTAGAAATTGAAACATTTGAGGAAAGTAATCGGGTCTTTGGTTGATCTGATGCATTAATTTGCATTTCAAATCACAAGTCTTATGCCAGTTCCTTATTTTAAAGTATTAAAGTGTATTGTATTAATATTGTGTGATTCTGCGATTCGATTCTGATTGTATTTGAATAGAAAAAGTTTTAGAATTATAGGTCCATTTTATATTGACCATATTAGGGTAAAAAGTACAGTTTCTCAACTTTACCATGCAACAGTTTAGTAGGAAAACTAAATGCGAAAATATAATTTCCCATTCTTGACGCATGACAAAGTCACCATTTGACAACCATACAGTCAAAAACACATAATTCAATCTTCCCGGTGCCCTCTCGAGCCGTGCGAATTCAAGAGGTCTCGCACGCTAGGTGTTCACTTTGAACTAACTTCTCTAAAACGGACGTCCGAACCCTCGAACCAACACAATCGAAAACTTATCACCGGTGGCCCATCTGTGCGCCTCGATCAAGATCCTCTGATGCTAGATGATTTATTCTCGTCCACTTATCCCGGTCCACTCGACAGCTAAACTCTCGCAGGACACCACTCCCGACTGGGGCATGCTGGCTCGCGAACATATGCAAAGCACCGCGGCATACCGATAAAATATGGCGCACGATTAATCTATGCGCGACGACTCAACTGACTTGCCACACCATTTATCTCAGCAACGAACTAGAATGAAAAGGACGAGAGATACTGCCGTAGAAAGGGAATTGAGTATGAACTTCAATGTGTGATTGGGTACGTGTCAAAGATTTTCCGATGCCACATTTGATTGGCCATAGCAATTGAAAAGTCAGTTGCAACAGAAGTGTTCTTCGAAGAACCACTTTTCGTCGGAGATAAGAAACGGAGTATGTCAACAGCATGATTCTTATCTTAATAACTTTAAGAACCTTTCATACGATCAAAAATTTTCGATTTTTTTCTTGCCAGAGTTTTAAATGATAGTATTGAATATAGGCTTAATAATTTCCAATCATTTCAATTTGAATTTTTACTCTATAATCAGAAGATTTATACTTACTTTTCTTTAAACGCCTTGATATCAAAACTGTTAAAGATCTATTTTTGTCTGCTTGGGAAATTTTAACAAAAAGTGAAAAAATAGCCAATTCGAACTAGCATTTTTATATCGCTGTTGATAAAAAAAGATTCAAGTTTAGTGAATATGTTTTATTTTTGAGGGGTGAAATAATTATTAAATGCGATGCTGTGTATATTTTTATATAGGTGAAGTACTTTTCACAACTTAAATGCATTTTCACCGATTTGTGGAAAAAATCACAAGCAATAAGAAGGAATATTCTCCAATTTTATTGATCATTATAGAGATAGAACTTGGATAACGCAGATGCATAGATATATTTCTTTTAAATTTCATGTTATCCTACGGGGATGCTACGGTCATCAAAATTGCATACACACGAGTGAAACATTCAAGCATACTTCTCCTCCCGCTATCCCACAGATTTACCCAGTCGACGAACTATCCCCTTATATATTCGACATAACGCTGAACAAACATACTTGCCGCCATTTTCCGCGGCTCGGTTGCATACGGAGGAAAAGCCATTAGCAAATACAGTAAACCGGTGAACCCGTTCGAAGGGGTGCTGGACGGTGCCGAAAGGAAAATCAATACCATCCGATTATCGCTGACCGTGCTCGATTCGCAGCGATGTGTCTGTCGTTTCATTTTTCACCCTCGAACCAAATCGACCCTCGTCGTCCGTTCCATCGACACACCCACACCGGTACTCCCTGCCCATCGAAAATCCCGTTCGACGGAAAAGGACCCTCCGACGAACGTACGCTAGAGTAACGGCTTCATAACTCTTCGTTCGAAGCGTCCCTCGAAAGTTGGGCACAAGAGGACGATTTCATCGGAAAAACCAACGGAACCACTCCCCCACCGGACACCAAACCTCCGTACCCTGCGTTGGACGGAAACTCCGTCGCAGAAAATGGACAACGAACGGAAGAAAATTGAGAAAACTGTGTTTATTCAAACCGACACCATTCGCTTCGACACCGGCGTAAAATCCGCCCGACGGAGTGGAGTGGACTTGGGGCAGCCAGAATCCTTGGCTCGTTCGGTAGTTTCCCAAGCTCGTTTCAAACAACTCGCCCACTCCCCAACCGGGGAAAACCACCTCCAACGCGAAAGGGCGAGCTTTATTCGGTGTAAACCACCGTTGATTTCCATGAAAATCATCCATTTTACATACATATTCGTCGAGCGGGCGAATTTGCTTCATCAACCCTTCTCCATCCACCGAGAAAACACCGCACCTCGCTACGTCCCCGTTTGGGTAACTTTGGGGATATTTTGATCCCCTCCCCGTAAAACCTCCGCCTCATGAATCGTTTGATAAAACATGCTAATAGAATTGATGAAACCAGCGTCCACTTCGCACAAAGAGCGCACGCTGCTCGTGGTCTCGAAGACCAACGTCGTTCGGAGAAGAACGTGATGGCCATCAAGCACGAAACGAAGCTCACCTCAACAAAGAAGACATTTTGCACGTGAAGCGTTGTACATCGGAACGTGAACACACACCCAACCAAGATTCGAACCATCCGCGAAAAACGGATCCCTTCAGCTATATTCGGGAAAATCGATCGGTTTTGTTCCACACCCAGGATTGAGGAACGAACTGACCGCCGGGAAGCGGTGGTGAGGACGGAGCGAGAAGGACGTTATGTACTCCTGGAGTACAGTCGTCCCGCAGGCGTGGCGAGCCGTACCGGGGGAGAAGGTGCTGACCGCCGGTGCCGGACCGAACTGTCGCTCCGAGGGTTGACCGGTTGAATTAAACATAAAGAACCGGACGCTGCCCCTTCTTAAAATGGAATGGAAATAGAATGAACAAAATGGCCGCTATGTTTTGTTCCTATAAAGATCAGAAAAAAGTTATATAAAAAATCAAAGAAAATTATTACCAAAATCTAATAATTTTCATCTTTATAAAATAAGGATCCTTCTTTACATGACTATTATGTAACTTTATTTTATGTTTGACAACCAAAATATGTAATATATTTTGATTACTAAGAGATAAGTTTTCGAATAAAAACAGCCATAGGATTTGTTTTGGGTAGTTTACAGACATTTGTCGTTCTACTAAGAAGTTTTATTTATAAAATGTTATTTTAAATCTTTAATATGAAAGGCTTGAGTTTCTAACCCTTACACATGTTTCAACAAAAAAAAATAGAGGTTTTCTATTCAATTGGTACATCAAACAAGCTATAAGCCATTGAATATAAACATATAACATATAAGTACAAATATTCCATAAATTTCTAAAAAATATAACGTTTACATATATTTTAGTTCTGGCCGTAGTTATTCATATCCCAAATATCTTTGAAACACTATCAATCGATCCAGCTGAGCGCGATGAATAAATTGAATTTAAAAAACCAACCAAATACAGCCACTACCGTTGGCAAAGGGACAGTGGACCGCTGATTACTCAGGCGTCTTGATCTTTTCCCTTGAGGGCAGCAACCAACCAACGCCGAACGAACTCTTATACAAGTTCCCGACGAGCAAGGGAAGGTATGGAATTAGTTTCCTTCCGACCCAACGAAAAGTGCTTCAAATAGCCAAACAAACTGGCAGACTGGAACGGAAACGGTACCGAACGGGATCACCAGCCCTATTCGCGGGACGGCGTAGGGTACGGGCTATGTGGAGAGATTTAGGAATTCGAGTGTTCCCAAGAAGAGAAGTGAAAATGAAACGACCAACACGATGGCCAAACGCAACTCAATGCCCAACACCGAAGGGTGTCCGTTTGTGTGAGCTATTTGTTATTTCATCTGCCACCGATGTCCTCACTCCACCAACTGGTTTCCTCTTGACGTCGTATTATCGCCCCCTGAGCCTCGAGCAAAGTAACATCCCGTGTTCGACCAGCACTTTCGGGAAACTCGGACAGTCTTCCGTTTCTGCCACTCTGCCGGGTGATGTGTTTTCATTTTACCAAAGTCTTTGGCTGCCATTCGATCGCCTTCGTCCTGCCAGAAAGGCAGCACGTTCCCGACTCGGGGAAAACCAATTCGTGGGGGAGAAACTTTCGGGTGTATTTGCATAAACACAATGGTCGAATCCGGGAGTATTAATACTGTTGTTAGGAGAGATTTCCTCGCTTCTCCGACCCCGCTTCGATGAGATGAGTGACGGGATGGTGGCGACCGACCAATAAGGCTGCCGGGGGGTGCGAGGGAACGAAAATGGACCACAGCACCGTCGGCAACATCGCCATCCCAGGACGAGCGTTCGTTTCAATGTGGCCAATTCCTGGTGGGCTTCCCTTTCGATAGTAATTCAATCTTGCTCGGGTCCACCCAAAGGGCCAGCGCGAGCCGACGGGTGAAGCCAGCAAATTTCCATAGTCATCAATTTTCCCGATTTTCCTCCAGCTTCTGCGCCCTACCGATAGTCCCTTCGACCCCTTCAAGATTCTAGAATTCCCCCTAAGTTTCTGGGCTCCCACAAAAGAAACCGGTTTTCCTTCAGCATCCGACAGGATTAGGACACTGGAGCGAGGAATGGTGTTTGGACTGCCGCCGGCCCCCTTTCCAACCCGTATCCGTATTGATTGTCTTCTCTTGGTGCGTCTTTTGTGCCATTCCTTTATCATCCAGCATTGTGTCTCATCGTCACCTTTATCAAAAACCTCCAAACGCTGGACCGCTGGCTGTACTTTCCCGCCCAAAGGACTACGCTGCGTTAAAGGTTGCGAAATTTCTTGAAGACATTTTCAATTTAAAAATGAATGAACAAAATGTGTCCTTTCGTCCAAAACGCCCATCCCGGCTCGCCCAAGGGGAATGCTCAAAGCAAGATGGTGGAGAATGTTTTCATTCTAATTCCGTCCAAAATCAAGCCAGTAAAGACAAAAAGAGAAAAATTGACCACCAACCCCGGTCAAAGTTGTTTCTACTGCCACTCATCGCAAAATAGTCCGTTACTTTCGGAAGCAACCGTTTTGATCTTCCGATAGGGAAATATCTCCGTCCAAACCGAACCGTCACGACGAGCAGATTGATCGAATTTTCCCTCCGGGATGACAAGAAAAATCGTCCTCTATCATATTTGAGTCGCCTCATTTTCGACAGCACGTTTCACCCTCGCGTACGGTCGATTGACCGGGAGGAAAATAGGAAAAGATGTCGCCGTACCACGCACTTTTCGATGAAGTCCAGACGCCCAGTGATGCTTCTGCCATATTTTCCTTGGAAACGATTTTACGAGCAGTATTTTGCTTAGGGGTGAATCATGGAACACTTCAAAAGAAAATGAATACAACACCACCAATGAGTGGATTGCATGTCGAAAGTAGAAAATAAGAAAAGTAAGTATATCTGTTTGAATAGCACCGACAATGCTTAAATTTAGTTAATGAAGAAGAGTAACAACATTGTCAAGATGCTTTCTTTCATCCAAAAGGACGTGATCCATACAGCTATATAACGCGACTAGCAAGAGACAGTAAGCAGGAAAAGCGTTCATTAACCTTGACGCCATGCCATGGCAGGAAAGGTTTTCATTGCAAACCGTCCATAGCAAACCCGTGCCTCCTAAAGTTCAAGGACAATCCGAGCCAGGAAAAATATAAAACGGGTTGATGGTGCAACCCACTTGTAAATTGATGTAAAACTGGAAAGACGCTTTAAGGAAATAGCAGGGCTTTGTGTAATGTGATGAAGCAGTAAAAACATCTTCACCGTCTCAACCAAAAGGATCCGCTTAACAAGGAGAATGCAAAAAATTTCCCTTTCATTATCATCAAGCGGAGCTGCGTGCCGGGGGGTGGGTGTTGATAAAAGTAGAACAAAAATATGGCGAGGAGGGAAAAAAACCTTCTCTCACAAATGAAACGCGACGAGTCGCGGCATCAGCTGATGCGCGAACCCGTGATTAAAGTTAAGGAAAAAAACTGAAAACCCATCTTTCTGAAAGCAGAAAAAAACCAAAGGAAAGTGAAAGCAGAAAAATCACCCAACCCCCCCACTGTCTGCACAACACGCGGCTGAGAAAATCATCCCAAGGAGCTGAAACTCGTGCCGCAATTAAGTTTCATCGTTTTCCGCGAAAGAAAAAATTACGCTACCATTTCCTCGCCTCCTTCCCCGGCCCATTCCGCATTCCCGATGCTTTCAGTTGCAGCGTGATTCAGAACGAAGCGCGAACGCCGTACTTAACCGAAACCAGCGGAGTCTGCCGTCGCCCGCCGATGTTATGAATGAATGAATGAAGCAAATTTAAATAATGAAAAGATTTTTTTCCCGCTTTCTATGTCCTTGCCTGCTTCGCGGTATGCTTTCGCGCTCAAATACTACTTTCTTTGCCACTTTCTTTGGACGCTTTTCTCTTGGTCTTTTCTTTGTCTGCAACTACATTTTGACTACCGCTACGCAATTTCCGCGTGGAAATACCGGGATCTCAATTTTTCCGCCATCTCTGAGTGGCTGAGTGCCGCCATCGCGTTGTTTGTATTGCTGCGTTTTTCCAACGATTGCACCAACACCCGCTAAGGAGGTCCGCTACGGGACTGAGGGGAAAATCATCCCACCCAGCTCCCGCTCGAAGAGCGTGATGGGTTTGTTTTCCCCTATATTGCGACTGCTTAGCGACCCTTTGCTGGCCTTTTCCGCGACCGGCGCAACAAGCCACCGGAAAACCTGGACGGCCCACGCGCACACGCGAAAGAGAAAGTACATTTTTTCGCGCCATTTTATTGCTGGCCCGTGGGAGAACAAAATCTGTTTCTTTTTTCTCCATGCTTTTTTTCTAAGCTTGTTTGGAGAGAGTTTCACTCGCCAATGAAAAAAGTCCTTTTTTTCGCGTTTCATTGATGAAACCGGCTAAAACCGGCGGTTTTTCCTTTTAATAACAATTCCTTACACACCGCCGGTCATTAGGCAACAAGGAAAATCCGGGGAAATGAAGCATGCCGGAGCGGTTATGAAAAAAAGCAAATGAAGAATTAAAAAAACGAAGGAAAATTCATCGGGGAGGAAGAAAATTGTGTTAATCGATTGTATAATTAACGCGTCGCGTCGTGTTTTCCTCGATCTTTTTTTCCGTCTATCTTTTGCGGTATTCGAAATGGCGTGGATAAAAAAGCTTGAGGGCGTCTGGTACACAGACGGAACAATTAAACTGTCGGGATCGAAAAGGCCACTTGCTGTCCGGGACCTTGGACAACTTTGATGAGAAAGATATTGCTTTATTTGATGAGAAAGATATTGCAATATTTTTGCTTAAAGATTACTTTTTTTAGGCATTTTTTTCAGGATTTCTAGGAAGAGAAATTTTTCAAATAATACATCTAACTTTTCATAATTATTATTGGAATATTTTTAAATGGAACTGTAAAGAATATTCTAGTTTTAAATTCCGTTTATTTTTCTTTTTCCTTAGGAATAATTTTAACCACTTGTTCTTCACATCGTATGAACAGAACCAAGGCTCATTCATGCCTTAGACAAGATCTTTCGTCGCGTCATAACAGACAGTTTTTCTATACATCCTTCATCTTTTGAAGCCACGTGCCATCAAGGATGCCAGCTTCTTTTCCTTCGCTTCTTCGCTTACGTTCACGGTTGCACCTAAGTGTGCCATTTTATAGATTTATGCTTTTTTACGGTTCGCTGAGCCCATCAACAATGTCTGCCAGTCACAACTTATACCACCGTGGCAAGTATGACGGGTCCTTCGCCGCGCCAAATGCCAGTTCCCTCCGCCAGCCCCACAGCACATCGAGCAGCGAAGATGCTTTTGATTTTTCGTTCCAGCGAACTTGGTGTAATAAAAATTCGTGTCGCGTCATACGTAAGCAGTTCAGTACTGGGATCTCACTTTTGCTTTCGTTTTGAAAAAAACAACACATTAAAAACATATAGGTATGGAGTTTATCGAATCAGCTGATATGGCAAGATGCATCATTGTAAGAATATTCTACTTGGTTGATACCAATCACAAAAAGAAAAATTTTTAGGCATACATTTTTGATTGTAAGATCTACAACTACTTAATATGTCGAGTTTTTCTAGCATATTTAATTAAAACAACCGATAAAAATTACTTGGACTTTTTTATTTCAACACGTGATTACCTGATTATCGATAACTTCGAAAACTTCTGTTGAGAGGCATCATCGCTAAAAAATTACATATTCTACTATCTAATTGCTACGTCATCAACACTTCCTAAACATACGAACCGAACTAAAAACCTCAGCGCATCAGTGCTTTATTGTTATCCTCGGACAGCTGTTTTTGATCCGGTCTGTGTAACTAAATATCCGTTGAACAACCAGAATGTTCCTTTAATAGAACACAAAAAGACCGAAAGGGACCGCGAAGGAAGTAAGAAATAAATAAACCAGCAACGTTGCAATAGTTTCATCCCATATTTTCCATTGAAATGCTAATGAGCTTACGTCGTTCTTTGGCACTACGCACCACCACTGCCAAGGGTTGAACGAGTTCGAAAATTGAATACTTAATTCGTAGGCTATCCGATCCAATCGATCGATCGAGTCGATGGCATTTGCATAATTTCTATTCCCACTTCCGGGGGCTGGCCGTCCCTTGCGTGATGTAGCGTACTTTCCGATCACTCGATTCATCCAATTTGGTGTGAAGAATATTTGCAGGCTTCTGCAATTGCAAAAGAGGTAAATAATGATTTCATCATGCGCGCAAAAAAGCCTTGAGCTTGCCGAAAGAAACGGATGCAGCTGCACTTTTCCGCCGGAGAATTCCGATTTGGGGCGTGCATACGTGCGTGTGTGTTTGTATGTACCGAGGGAAATCCGAGCATCCCGAGGTTCTTGGTCACATTTGCATAAAAATGTCCCCGGATGGTCCTTAGATTGCGTTACGCAACGCTGGGTCGTTTGATTCCCCGTGCCCTGCGAATGAGAATGTGGCATTTGCCTAGCCCGGCCCAAGCCCTTTCGGGTCAGGTAAAAACGTTTTTCCAACGGTTACATAGCAGCAGCAGCAGAAAAACCCTGCAGCGCGCGTCAGCTTTCGTATGCTGATGCCTATTATTTTTATTACAACATGCGTTTTTTTTTATATTCTTCCATTTCTTTTCATTTACCCCTTCGGTGTCGCAATCGGAACGCGGAACAACGCAGCATCAGCCTGCGTGCGTACCTGCGTTTCGTACCGTGCCCTGCATTAATGTTTTTCACGGCCAGGTGACGGCAGCAACGCGCTGGGACCTCCCTGAGAGATCTCTAGCATCGCAAGGTTCTGGTTGTAAGGTTGAGTTGTTCTTTGATTCGACTGACAGTTCGTCGGTCTCTTTGCATTCCACGGAACGTAAAATAAGTTTCAGTTCTGAAAAGTTCGCGCACGGTGTCAGTTATCTTATTAAAGGATTATTATAGACAAAAACATAGTCTAAAATACTTTTTAGTGAAAAGTTTTTGCCAAGAAACCTACGCAGGGCACAGGGCATTAAGTGTTGTAGATTATTCATTAAAAATATTCGGTGATAAAATATTACACTTGACTGTCAAACAGTGTCGAAAAATATCATTGAGGTACAAGAAAAAGTTGATTGTACGTCAATACCATTTTCCGGGCCATTACGGAACGCGACGGGACATCGGATGCGGCTCATTGTCCTTACGTCTGACCGCAAAATCCGTACAACAATCAAACAGATACGCTTCGGCCCGGGTTTGCCCCATTCTACTGACCACGTCCAGTCCAAACGGTGCCCACCCTGTTTTCCACGTGCTCGTTCTGAGTGATAATCATAATTTATGGACATCGGCATCGTACCAGCATTCGCGCGTTAGCTCTTGCCCAAACACCCCAAAAACCCCGTGAGCCCATCCCGACGGTATTTGTTCGTATGCAAATTGCTCGTCCACCGAGTGGCCGAAGGTTCGTCTTTCCGTCGTTTCCTTGCGTACGATGATTTTGTCCCGTGCCATTCTCGATGCCCAAGGGTCAGCATAAATTTGGGGTCAATTGACCAATGTTGTCACGGCACACGCTGACCCCTGTCCAGCTGGCACGCTGCAAAACTCCCTTGGGCCCTATTTTCCGGCCTGACCAATGGGCAGGGCTGCGCAACCGGGTGGAATATACTTTCGGAAACCCCTTCGGGGAGTGAGCTCTAACGAGCATCGTAAACGGAAGTGATAGAATGGGAGTTTGCCTCGAAGGCCGGTTCGGAGGCATTCCCCGCGTTGACCCTAAACGCGGCCAAAACAAGTCGTTTATCATCGAACGGTTTAAGCTGGACCGTGCCGAACCAAATGTGTCTTGTCGTGTGTTTGGTGAAAATTGGGGATTTTGTGGAAAGTGATCGGTGCGTCGAGAGGCCGTAAAAGGATTAACAGTGGCAGTAAACTTTCACCAGGCGTGGACATCATCTGTGGGGTCGAGTTTTATTAGTCGTTCGCAAATATAAATAAAAGCAGTCGGAGTACATCAATTAACAAAGATCAACTTTTTATAGAATTCATGACTAGAATAAAAATCATACCTGTTTTTAGCATTATTTTTCGATGATTAATCGAAGTTGCAGGATTAACATGAACCATATGTCATATTAACATTCCGCATTTTCGATTGATTTTCTCGCTATTAATTGATTGCATTTATTTCATTATTAAACTAAAAAGTTTTTCCGTAGTTTAATATTAAGTAAAAAGTAGTCTATATGAATGGAATACTTATGAAGCAAATAAATTGTTTTATATTCAAATCAACTTTCTGCTTGGTGCAGATCTACAACAACATATGAAAAATTAACAAAAGCAGCATGCAATATTTACATAGTAAATGTAATTGATTGAAACATATGCGGGTTTTTAGAAGATTTGAATCCTTTAGTAGAAAATTCGTTGCAATAAACACGTTATATTATGAAGAGATGTAAAATTATACATTTGTCAAATCCGTTTAAAATACGACTTCTGATATACAGTAAGGTAAATGTGAACTTATTATTACTTTTGCTAGGACATCAGTATTCAAATACATTTGACAGCACTGGGTTAGGTTAAGCGCAATGATATCGAACTAAACGAGCAATTGGTTGGCCATCGCCATTTTATGTCGAACTGGAAAATGTATAAAGGATATTCTTGATTAGGGCACCGTCAAACCTCGGCGCCATACGATAAACACCGATAGGGTATTTTGCACTTCATTAATGAATTATATGTTTTGAATTTTTTTTTTTTTTTTTTTTGTTAGTTTTGGATGTAGATTACGAAAGTATTACAATTGTCCTGTAGTCTTACAATTGTCTTATGAAGTGTAAAGATTCCCAATCAAAATTATCGTTTCGATAACGAGGTTTTGCTATGTTCAGATGGTTATAAATGTCCCGCTAACGTTGATAACGACTAATTTTTGAAGATGATGAATTGCTGTAAGACTTGCTCTCTTAGTAAAAAACCTGTGTGAAATGTTCATTCCTCAGTCTTTCAAGCCCGGTACAAAATAAAATCACGATGACCAACCGATTGCGCCCGATTGTAAAGTTTTCTGATATTTTATGTGTAACCTTTTCAGAGCTGTTACATTTATTTGTATATAGGAACCCAAACATGAGAAACAGTTTATTTAAATTTAAGGTAAAAATTGGTCACGCACCCTGCATTGTTTTGCAATTATTCAAACTACGTACATTTTAGCAACGCAAAATATAAATGATTTTCTAATAGTTGTTAAATTTCTGAAAACAGCACTATATTGCAACGCTTTTGACGTCATGATGTTTACTGGTAAATAATGTTGCAAACACGACCATGCCATCCTTCCAACGCACACTTCACATTTGTTCATTTCCATGGTACTGGTCCCAAAAGATTTGACGCAGGACTCCAGCGAGGCGTGGGCAGAAGTTTTTAGTGCGAAAGGTTGTTCATTAGCGTGCGCCATAGCTTACCATCGTCGTTTTCGTACCTGCAGATGATTATTTGTCTTTCATATCGCTCATCCACCTACGGCACCACGGGGAGGAAAGAGTTTCCCCGGGTTTCTTAGGGGCTACTTAGGTGCAGGACGCAGGAAACGTCCGCCATCCGAAAATGGTACCACAGAATGTGCAGCGCACGTCAGGACGAACGATCGCTGGAGACGTTCCGACGTTGATTTATGTCATCCGGGCTGACGGATGGCGGAGGAGTGCTCGCTCGTGCACATCGCGTGGTATCCATATCCGTGGGGCCAGCAGATCATCTACCACCCCGCGGTCGCTATACGTCTCATCGTCATCAGCGTCACCATGGAGAAAACCAGCCACAACCAGCGTCTCTCCGCGAGCTTGAGATGAAAATTTGTACAATGTGTAGAACAATACAGTGTACAAGAGAACAAACGCAAAAGATATACGCGCAGCAAAAAGAGACGAAGGAAATTGAAAATGAAAGTCTTACCAATTTGTTCTGATATAGCAGATAAAAAAATTCATTTATTTTAAGAACCTTTATCAACAATAAAATTAACAAAAAGAAGCTTCATTTCACGAATAAAATAGAATTGTTCTTCAAAATAGCGTTGTTATTTGAAATACTTTACTCAAATTTATTCTACTACCGCAACAATTTTTACTTGAACTCAGAGATGTGGTTCCTGGATAGAGTTTGATTAGAACTAAACTAAAGTTCTAAAGATCAAATAATAACATCGATTCCATTGCAAAAATCACGCCATACATTGTGCGAAGCAACATCGAACTCCCTTTGCTCATAATCATTCCCCAGACTATGGGTTGCCCAAAGTATTGCCAGATCCTAGGCGACCGCAGCCATCTTCCCCTCGGCGTCACGGACCCACGCGTCCACAACACACCGCACGCTGCGAGTGCGGTTTTCCCACATGTGCCACATAGCACTTCTCAATCTCATTTCGGGCCTTTCGACCCGTGCCTCCTGGCCTGCATGTTCTTTTAATTAAATTAAAATTATATCCGTACAGCTATGCCCCGTTCCCGACCCCCAGTCCCCTGTGCCTGGTTGGCGGCACACACGAGGGACACAAAAGGGCAGCGCCTCGATGCGATAGCTCGGGGAAAACTTTTATCTCTCCCCCGGCGCATACCGGGCGATTTCGTGCCATAGAACTGTCGCCTGGCAGGAGCCGGCTGCCAAGCGACATGAAGATGCCATCGTCCCACATACATACATACACACACGCACAATGCACGATCGCATCACTCTTCACCGGTCACGAGAAAAGGCTGAAGGACTTTCCGGTGCGCGAGTTAGAAAACTTGCCCGCAGCCTTCGGCCTTGTTTTCCGGCCCAACCAACCCGCTCATGCATGCGGCCCAGTGGGACCCAACAGCCCACATACATACGTACGTGTAGGTGTGCCCCGGATCCCTGTGTGTGCCACCCTTCGCGCTTCTGCGTGCGTGCGTGGTTCCCTAATTGTCTTTCCCGTGTTTTTCCTTCTCATCCAGGGCCATTGCCTACGACGCCATTTGTCCCGACCGAACCTCACCCCTGCCCGGAGCTAGGGCATCCTAGTAGCTGCTGCTTGTCCGACGACGCTCGGTATTTTCCTTCATTTTCATTTCCTCGCCCGCCCCTCGGGCATCTTCCTCCCATACACCGCGCGTCCTACATTGTGTCTCATTTATTTGCATTTATATGAAAACCGTTCCTCCCGTTGCGAACCGAACGTTCCTGCTTTCCACTCACATGTGATGTGCTGCGCATACGTGTGGCCGGCCCATTGCCCTCTTCCTCCCGCTCTCTTTCACTCGTCTTCGTTCGGTGTCCTGCCGATGGAGCCCTCGATCCGGAACCTACGTACCAGCGCCATTTTTGGGTGCTCGAAGTGGTTGCCGATGGAAACGCCACGCCAGAACGCTCGGGCGCCTACGAGTAGGGAAAACTTTCCCTTCATACAGGCGCTCGCACATCGCATGTAGGAGATCTAGCAACCGACCGAGCAGCCGGCTTTAGGCACGGTGCATGGTAACCGGCGTGGTCGTTGGAATCTATGGACGAAGGTCTCCTCGGTTTTCGGTTTTCGGTTTTTCGAGCTGTACATAAAAGTTAGACATTTTTCTCGCCCCCAGCCAGTCTCAACGCGATTCCAATTTCTACCTTGCATGTGCTTCCCACCCACTTCCATTCGCTAGGCAACGGACACATTATCTCAGCCCACCCCCATCCTCCCGCGCGTCTTCTTTGCCGGAAGCCTTACCATCTTGGTCCGTGCACGGAAGGGAAGTTTTTAGTTTTAACCGCACACATGTGTGTAATATGTGAGGCGGCAGCCTCGGATCATGCCCTGCTTTCTACTGTGCCCGTGGTGTCCTTTCCGTGCGCAGAATTCGGCCCGTTATCCGTAGGCAAACGGTCCGTAGGCTATACTACTTGGTCGCGATTTGCTCAGCAATAGGAAAAAAGGGTACTTTTGGGAAGGGGCTTTATTTTCTCGAACGCTCGTGGTTGAACTTTTCCTCCCTCGCACGAATCCCAATCATGAATCCCGCGGAGCCCAAATGGTCATATGTGAAACTAAACCCTCCTATTGTGCCCACGTCGTCGTACACTTTGCTCGCCGCAGCACATAAGCCATTCGTACGGCGGGTCCCCGACGGGACCGAAATGGTATAGCAAAACTACATAAATGGGAAAAGGGGGCTTGATTAACTTGGCCCGAAAATTAATTTAATTTTTGCTGTTTTATTAAAATTAGAAATTCTCCTCCACGTCTCCGGAGAGAGGGCTGGCGCCCAAAAGCACCCGTTTTTACTCACATTCCCAACGGATGTGTGCATGTGAAACTAGAAGATGGCACATACGTTCACGCCGTACCCCACACACATACACACACCCATTTGCAGAGACACTTCCTAGCGGGCAGAATACTTCACCGGCATCACCCTCACCTGAAATCGGCCGCGTTCGGGTTATGAATCTTGCATTGGAAATTTTGGCAGAAATTAGTTTAGTTGCAAATTGAAATTTTCCTTCCGGGAGCTCGAGCCCCAAAGCCGTTCCCGCGCCACCAAGCCGATCGTGGTTCGCACGGTTTCAATAATGTGTCACGCGGAAAATTGTTCACACCGGCCCACGCGAAACAGAAGGGTTGATTTGGCGTCGCAACGTTTAAATCAATGCTAATTAGGCAGAAATGTATATGCCATTTAAAAGCGTTTTCCAGTTTAAAATGGTAATTCATTTATGATTCAGTTTGGCAGCATTCAGTTTTTCGCTTAAAGATTTGTAAAATTGTAATGTTATAATGTCATGTAGTGTACGTGATATAACGTATGTAATGTTAAAATGATAATATAACTATAACTAACATAACTAATTTTAGTTGACTTTATGTCAACTAACGTGAAATTGTTGAGACTTCGTTCAAGAATTAAGCTAGCTTTACAGTTGGTTATGAGGGGATCATATAACCATCTCCAAGGATCCATGTGCCATGACATAGAGCTCATCTTACAATGCTGAATATAAATTTAAAACACAAAAAAACAAAATTATAAGACATAGCTGGAGGGTATTAAATAGCCCCCTTAATGCTGTTGAAAAACCGTATTCATGTTTACGGATTTGTTTGTGTTATCCATATTATTTGATCATCTTTCAAGCGATTTGAAAGTGTCAAATGGAAATTGTAAAAGTTATTCAAGTTGTTATTAATCAAATTGTAGCCCAACTATTATTTGACTTTAAAATGCTCTACACTTTAAAGTGAAATCATTCAGTTTCACAACTTGGTATAGTGGAACATTTCAATTTCATACTTAACTTGTATTCTGAAAGGGTTTACATTTTTTAACTCTTCCCATGGGATTTTTCGATAAAGTTACTTGAACATTTTATTGCATAATACATTTAATAAAACTTCATAAAACAACCACGACTGCAGAGAGCGGTCTTGTAATTTCAACATGTTGTTGATGCTATCTTTAAATAACTGCCACCTGTAAATCCTTTTCAAAACAAATAAATAAGTATCTCTAATTCATTTTCGGTTCCCGTTTATGAGATCCTCTCGGTTGCGTTTGTAGCTTTTGCCAAACTGCCAAATGCCCTGAACCGTACTTAGTAATCCTGCGAGCGACCGCATATGCATCGGGAGACCTAATTAATATCCTTTTACGAAAAATCTATGAAATAAAATTAAAATACTGCTTCGTTTCCGCCCCTTACTGCCACAACCCTCTCGCTAATGCCGATTCGATCGTACAATACTTTTCGGAACAGCGTCATCTCGTAACCGACAAGACAGCCTCTGCCGTTACATTCCGCCACGAACGTGACTATGCGTTTCGCATGGCGCATGGAAAAACTTTTGGCCCTCCCTTGCCAACCGCAACCGCCTTCAGTATCCCGGTAGTTCCCGAAGAAAACTTCCACGCCGCCCAATATGGATGGAACGATCACGAACAGAGATGAGTTTGGTTTCGGTGTGGCTTCGGTTTGGTAGCACGGGAAGAGAGATGGAGGTAAAAAGAAAGCCTCCTCCGTAAGTACAACTCATTGCCGTCGAACGCAGCTTTTCGCTGGCATGCCTGCTGGCGCCGGTGGCTACGCAAAACCGCCGCGTATCCCTTTTGCACCGGATCGTGATGCGCTACGAAAATGGAAGGCTTCCGGATGATATTCCCCGGGCTCGCCTGAACAATCATGATGAGCGCAACGATGTGCGATGTAAAATGGTTGCCCAACACCATTTCCCAGCGCGGCCATCATCTGCCTCCCCGTGCTGCTCCGATATTCATTACCTACTCTCGGTGAAGGCGCGCGAGGCCCGCGGGATGGAACTCATTTTCGTTTCTTCACAAAATTCGACACTTTTCCATAAAACTTTGCCCTTTGCACCGTCGATAGGCATGCACACATGTGTATGTGCACGAGGACACCGATCGAGGGTGAGCCCGGCCTTGGGCCGAGGACGCGTCAGTTTCATGTATGGACGTGCGGAAAATGGAAAACCATACTATTAGAAAGCTGACTCATTTGCAGGCTTCGTTGTAGAGTTTTCTCGAACATATTACGCTTGAAGGCTGTATTTTGGGAACACGTTCTCGTCTAGGAGGGCCTCTTTTTTGAAGCAAAAAACCACATTGTTCTAACTCTCTTTTTTCAATATCCAAACCAGTTCCTTCATGGGGAAAGGTGTTATGAAATATTTTCATCAAAAATCGTACTGCGATGCCCTTTAAACATTTATAAGTGTCTCAAAATATATGTAAGACCATCTTTAAAATACTATGTGTGTGTACTCCACAATCTGTGTGTTGCCAAATTTGCCAAGAAATCAACAAAAATATCCTGCGACCGGAACTTTCGTTTTTATCCCATATCCTCGCAAAAAGTTCGTTAGAACAGATAAGCAAATTGCAGATTGACTACGGATGTGAGTGTTTGCGAAAGCCTTTACTTCCGGTTTCCTGAGCCCACCAAACGCTTACGTCGAATGGAATTTTCTTTTCCACAAATCCTCCATTCTTCCTGTTAGAAGGTAGAGGGGTTTGGCCTTCCGTGCCAAGGCGAATGTCAAGCAAATGCCTACCCCCGAGGGCGAAACGGGAGTAAGCCACCGGTACAATTTCTTATCTCGCTCCGTTCAGGTTGTCTTACGCTGTTGTCCGTTGGACCAATGTTAAATCCGTATGGATGTAGCAGTGTGGAAAAAAGGACATCCGCCATATATGCTCCCGGAAGGGGTTTTAGAAAAAATCTTAACCTTTCTATTTCCCAGAATAGTATTTCTAAATCAAAAGATGATCCTGCCGAGTGCTGTTGTAATGGAAATCCGGTGGAAACCACCGCAACGCTACTGCTACGGATACAAACCGAACCGCTACCCATCGGGCCATCCTGGAGCTGTTGGTTTTCAATTTTAAATAATGTCACCTCGCCCCGACACCACTCTACCTACCATCGGCCGACATACCCCTTGCGTGGAGGCAGAGTTGGAAACCATTTGTGAAATGTGTTCCCTGCGGCCGTGTCATCGTGCTCAGTCGGTCGGAGTACCGGCTGGTGACGGAGGGCGGCAGAATGTGACCACGACATTCCGATAGTGAGCGAAAATGCGGTCTGCTGCTCCCGCAGATCCACGGACCTGGTTGGACGCCATGTTGCAGCATGTCTAAGCGCGAAACCGACCCGTTCGGCAACGACCACTCTGATATGGATAAAGGCGGGGCGCGCGGGGGATAGAAGGTCGTTATCCTGGTAGCCGGGATTGGTTCGTTCGTCACGAGACTGTCGGCAAGGCATCGTGGCCGTAGATTGTTTAACGGTTGCAAGGTATGAAAATTTCTCCTTGTCGACAAACGCGCAGGCAAAGACAAAGAACTCGCAGGCAACATGCAGCAAGATGAAAATATCCACCATAACACCAAATGAACAGTTTACTGAAAAAGAGATTACTACACAAACATATTTTGCACATTCAGCATGTCAGTCAAATTGGTGACAACGACAACCTTTGATAATCTTTCAAGGTCTCCTTTCGTAGCTATCAATTTCTTTAAGAATTCTAAACTGGAACCTCGTTTTTATTTATTTTTATACTGGTGTATAATAGGGTCATTGTGATTTACTATTGGAAACATACAACTTTATTAAACTTATGCTCTCTGTAAGTTCGGTATGGAGTATCTGAAATGCTGTTCACAGATAAATACAATAAATAATAAAAATTGAATTTTGTCCAATGTGTTGCACAGGGTAGATAATGATAACCGTTTATATTGTCGATTTAACAGAAATTTATAACATTCCTGCTAGAGGTAAGCATCGATTGAATGGGAAAGAGCTGAAGATAATAATTTGACTAAAAAAACACTATTTTCATAAACAACGTGCATCTACGTCAAATGAAATATATTGTCGCGAAGATCACAGTTCATAAAATTTCAAATTATTGTTCCAATATGTTATTAAACTTTTCGCTAATACCAGGACTCAAACATTTTGCGCAAGCACCATCTAATTTTATTGGCAGTGGCTCATATAACGGTATGTGATTTCCCAGCAATGGGTTGGCAACGTTGGGCACCACCCACACAACTAAAAATGTGGCATCAATTTACCCCCTGCGAGGACCGCCGGGGTCAGCACCTCCGCAGGAAACCGAGCTTCAGGTGTACGAAGGACGTCAGCAAGTATTTCTAACGATCTGTAAATATTTGCGCCCTAGCACATCCCAGGTGAATGCCTCCAACTCCGCACAGCTCGACGGACAAAACGGGCATGGCTGATGCATGCAACATACGCATGGCCGAAGATACACCACGTACGTGCTCCGACGTGTGCCGCACCCGAGTTTTTGCGCCCCACACTGTAACCCATGATGCTGATCATCAGCCAAACGCAAACACTGTTCCATTTTTCGTACCTCCTCCGAAGCCATCGTCAGTGACGGGGCGTAAGGCAACTGGGCGCAAATAGTGACACAGCATACCACTGGCAGGAGAATGGCTAGAAGAAGAGTGCTACATTAGTTATTCATATGAATCGCTTCTTTTGTCTGGAAACTGGAGATCAAGAATGAAATTTAGTAAGACCAATGGCAAGGCAAAGAGTAGACTTTTGCAAATCGATATGTTTTAAATACCTTCTATTTTGAATGTTTTTGGATCATCAAAGGTACTTCAAAAATTGTAAATGGTTAGCGAATCGATTTAAATAGACAATTTTAATTTTCATCTTTTGTTTTTTCTTGTAGTAGAGAATTCTACAACGAAATAAATCAGCAACAAGCCAAGATGAGACCGCAAAAGCCTGCAAGTAGCATGTGCCCTCTTTAGCAGCCACTGTGAATTTACCACTTTTTCTCCAGCAAGTATGTCGTTTGAAATGTTGAAAGCATCTTTTTTGCGAAAAGTTACGAAACAAAGTGCAGAACAAAATGTATGCAAATGAGCGCTTCCCCGCCGTTTGGTCGTGTATCCGTCAAATGTGTCCCGAACTCCCCGTAGCCAACCGCATGGCGATCACATATGCACCGTAGAAGCCTCGTTGCCAGGGCTGCACTCCATTGAGGCGGTAGCTGCGGTCCCTTTATTGCGGTGCCTTATACTGGCTTTCAAAAGCGTCTTCCCTTGTACGCTCGAACGTCATGCAGAAATTAGCCCCAACTCTCGCCCCACCAGACCTCGAAGATCTCCTGCAGTCATGGACCGTCGACGGGAACGTACCGGAGTTTGTTCTGGAGAAATTCGTCGCCCGCACCAGGTACCTAGCAATGGGGAATGGAAACATTTTGACGCTACACTGACATGTGATGATCATCCTGACGATGGCAACGTTGACGTCGACGACGACGCTGACGAGGACGATGGTACTGGCAACCGAACCCGGACTCGGGAGTGTGTAAATATAGTTAATAGTTGAAGCGCAAAACGCGAAAATAGTTAGGCTACAAACTGCCTGCCTGCTTTCCCCCGATGGGCTCAGCTTTCCTCCCGTTTTCCTGGAGAACCCGGGACTTATGGGAACACATTACACACCAACTGGAGCCATAGTGCCACCCGAAACTTCATTCATTCGCCACCGCTGTCCGCTTCCTCGCCGAAGCGTCCAGTGTTGGAACTTCTCCTCTAATGCATGAATAATGCAAATGCGTTCACAGCATATTTTATTAAATTTGCAGTTTTGTTCCGTTCGTCAGGGCCTGGAAAATTGACATCGGGACTGCTGCAGCCAAACTCATCATCACCGAGAATGGTGATACGGTGTCATACAGGAACAAGGAATGGATCCCACGGGTCTCCAAATGGCGCCAATCGGAAGCGGTTGTGTCAGGAATTTGAGTGTGCGGAACGTTGGACGCTGTGCATCCTACACTGAGGCATGCTCTGATGCGCTAAACCACACGTAATTATAATTAGCTCTAGTTTTGCGACATAATGTTCGGTTAAAATGAAGTTTTCTATATATATGAGGGAAAATCCGAAATATATATATAAACTCATAAATCCGCCCTATGAAAACAGAACATTTTTTGTATGATGTAAAAAAATACGAAGAACTATTTAAAACTAATAGCTACAATTCTATATTCGGCACTGTTTGTGGGAAACTATTTCACAGTGAGCTTATGTTCAATTGCAATCAATCAGTTCTCTAACGTCCTTTATGATTGTTCAGCATCGTTCCATCGTACCAACTCATGATGCTCTAATCAAGTACCATGAAATCTACATTCGAATCACAGTCTACCTTATTTGAATTCTACAGCATGTAATTTTCCAACGCAAACATTACCCTGAAAGCGGGATGGTTCTGTTGATTTTGTGTATTCACTCTGATGCTGTGCAGCACCAACATATCCAAATGTCTAACGATTTCAAGAATCAACTAGCTTTGGAAACTATACCCTGGCAGACAGGTTGATCGCGTTCGCCGAGCGTTACTGTCGCGCTGCATGTCCATGTCCTAGTAAAATGTATTTTCCTTGCAAGAAAGCTCCGTACGGAAAAGAATTCCTCTCGTCGTCCAAACCAACACACCGCACCAACCGTACCGTTACCGTGGCCGATGAAGGGTGGACCTGTTTTACTTCGGTCCTTCATTACGCGCCCGTTCTACCTCGCTTCGTTTGGACATTCCGTACGAGCCATTCACATAAAGAATGTGTCAGAAGAAAACCTGCTGTACCGACCATCGGTGCGTAATGGATGAGGTAGGATGCTCTTCATCTTATTTTCTTTAGTGCAAACCGATCCGAGTACCTAGCGAATCCATTGGTTCAAGATCCTGGCAGACCTCCTCCGTTACGCTGGTATGCTTGGCATAAGTAACATGACATGACATAAATAGCAGCAGTTTTCACTAACTTGGAACAACGTGAGACGTTTTACATCGTGCTGTGACTGGCGATGCTGAATGTTGAATGCACTTCTTGTTGCTTTTTTGTATGTAGTATTTATGCAGTATAACAAAAATGACTTCACACAGTTGGACAGCAACAAAAGTTGAAAACGAAAGCAATACAAGTTGTAACACTGTTAAAAGTTTGAAGCAAATTCTTCGTTTGTACAGTTGCTTGAAGTGCTATGCAAAAATGCAAACTTCAAATGGTGGTCATTTTTAGTTTTCAAACTTTGCGTTGAATCCCATTTATAGAACGATTAATTTACAAGAACTCATTACTTGGTGTGAAAAATCCGAAATTCAATCATAAGAATAGCATAAGAAAGACCATTCCGGATTTGTACGTAATAAATGAAGTATGAAACTCATGTGCCTATTACATTTATACTGACACACCAAACATATTTAATAAAACGAGAAGCTGATTTTTTTACAGCATTGATCATGAGAGAACGCCTAATATTATGGGAAACATAATGTAGAATAATCGTTTGATTTATTTCTAATGTAGAATAATCATTTGAGTGTTTCCAACCTTTTTCAACAAAGGCAAATTTTTCAAACATTAAGAATTAACAGAGCAAACTCGCGTCTTTCTGGTACATTGGTATATTATAGAGTGCATACTCAGAAAATCATTATGCTTCTTACCCCATTTTCCAGCAATTAATTACCTACAAACGAATGTCAAAGCTCCCCAAAGGTCGTCGCTCGTGAAAGCCATACCTCGAACTGGTCTTGTGAATTCGGATGTCTGATTCAAGTTTTTAATTACACCCCAGACATAAGATAAGATATAAAGCGGCAAACTTTCGCCATATTCTCTCGCACGCTGGTAGATAATGTTTACCTTTGGACAATAAACGATCAGGAGGCACGGATTTGGTGCCGAAATAAATTCTTTACGGGTTTCAAAATCAATGAAGGAAATAAAAGGGCTTGAGTTTTACGAATGGTTTAAGCATATTGTAGCGAGAAACATAAAAATCAAGTTTATGTACTGAAAGTTCAGTAGTATGTTCAAAAGCATTATAGGTTTTTATGCACGCCAACTAATACTAAAATTAACTTCTAATTGAACTTCGACGGACCATTATAAACAGCATTCTGCGAGCAATCACTTTTTTTCAAGTGTTGTGTAGCGTGTGCTGTACAAAAGCTGTTAGAACTAGACTTGTGTAAATCAGATTCAGATTCATTAATCTGAATGAATCTCTGCGTTTTGGGGATTCATAAATTATTCGTCGAGAGATTCATGAATCTCAAAGGCACACCAACTGATGCAAAATGATCAGCCAAAAATGGGCGGCGGGACCCTTTTTTTTGATTTTTTTTTAGTCGCATGATCCACGCCAATGGAAGAGTCGTGGAGATTCTTCACAGATCCATCAAAGATTCATGAACATTCATGAAGATTTCGAAAGATTCATTAAGCTTTGAATATTCAAAACCGCAAAGATTCATTTATCCATCTGAATGAATCTTAGGTAATCGATTCATATGAATGAATCTCGTCCAAAGGTTCGGGAAGCACAACATTATTTAGAACGTTACAGTGTTTTGGTCTTTTCATTTTTTAGTAAATACTGGCAAATGGACTAAAAGTACCGTATTTTATCGAGTATAGTGCGCACTTATTTTCAAATAAAAGGTTGATGAAAAACTATCTGCGCACTATATTCGAAAGTTACCCAAGCAGTATGTAACCAAGATGAACTCCTCAATACTTTTGTTTTGGTTTAGGTGCGCACTATACTCGATAAAATGCGGTATATTAAAATAGCTGGCTGAAATAAAAACAAAATTTTCATTTTTCCTACCCATATCTTTTGATATTGCTTCATGAACTCATCAATTCATCTCCTGATGTTGTATCATATAAATAAAGTTAAAAAAAAAGGTTCAAAGCTGAACAGCACAAAAGTCTCTAACCAAACGTTGATCAATTTCCACTTGCGCATCAAGCATCCAATTTCCTCCCTTCCCGTCGCTGCGGAAAACCCGTCGCCTTTTCCCGTCGGGCCAGTTGGAAATGAACCTGTCGGCTTGCTGGCCCTCCATTGGTTCGTTCTACCGCAGCTCATCGCCACTGGCAACCAAGCGGAAATGAAAGAAATGAAAAACCTACAGAAGCCTCCGTCCACGCACCGACGCCTCCCCCCCTGCTCACACCATCCATATATACATACATATATATTTTCACATTTGTTCTCTTCCGGTCCACATACCCTACCCCTCTGTATTTTCTGTTCCTCCACATGATCAAAAAATACCACTCGCGGCTAGAAAAGGCTAAAGAAACAATTCCCCCCAGCTTTGCGTCCGAAAGACCGACCCGAACGCCCAATCTCATCAGTCTTTAGCAAGCTCCGGAAGAATGAAGCCCGGATCCTTCCTCGACATCCCAAACCGAATCCTCGGCCTGGGGCTGATACTGCTGAGTTTGCCATTTCCAATCCCATTCGATAACGGAACACACGCCTATGCCGTGCGGATGGACCTCACTCGAATGGTATAAATTTAGATGAAAAGTCTTGCAACGTGGTGTGGTGATGGCGGCTCCGGGGAGGAATCGTTTGGCCATCCGTACAAAGAATTGAGAGACTGGAGAAGGGTACCGGGACGGAGCACACGTGAATGAAGGAAAATGAAGAGCCATCCACCAAACACGCTGGGATCTGTGCAAAAGGATGCTTTCGTGTTCCGGCGTAGGTTTTAGAACTTTTATAAATTTATTTCAGCCTGGTTAAGTGAAGGATGCTTTCTCAACACACTATTGGGTTATATGATGGTAAATGGATTTATTATTTATTATATACATTTAAGGTTTCAGATTTCCAATATTCCTATTACCTTTTTCATTTATGCAAACATCAACTTTGCCATCATCTATATTTTTTCAAGAAATCTATTGAATATTTATTTCGACTATACAATGTATGATATTTTAGCATAACAAATTTTCTATTCCTTTGGCTACCAAGAATTATAAAATTTTGTCAATAGATTTATCACGACAAATGATAACCAAATATTTCCAAATTGTCATCAAGATTATCTTGCAAAGTATAATAGCCTTTCTGTAAACTAATCATAACCAATTTCATCTCGATAATAAATCCATACGATGAATAATGGAAGTTTGTTGTGCGAAATTTAATCTAAGATATGATGAATCAAGCAACAGTCATAACATCCAATCAAAATAGGCCACCAGAATAAATAAATAAATAAATAAATAAATATTATCAAAACTAAGATAAGTATGGCCTACGCTGATTGCGACTACACCCACCGTGCCGGAACGGAACAAATTCCCCTTCATCTTGTGCAAGGCAGCGTCCGTATTGGTTCGACTTTTGGAATAATATATTTTTACCCCAGAACAACGGACAAAGGCTCACCTATCGCCCAAATTGATGGATATACACCGGGCACAAAACCGAACCCCATCATCGACACCCAACGGAAGCCCAAATCCGTCTAGCTTCATCACAGCCCGCAGAACGAATAAAAAAAAAAAAAGAGCGACGGAACCAACGAACGGAAGATAACAAAAGGATGAAAGCAAATCCACCTCGAAGGCTCCGGGAAGCTCCGGAGGACCAACATCCAATACCTAACAATCCATCTCAGCCGCGTACCACCGTTTGGCCTCCACTCAACCGTTCTTGAGCGGACGGAACCATGCGAGTATTGAGAGCAATTTCGTGCCCTCTTCCCGCTCACCACCTACCGACTCCCCTTGAGTTGTTTCCCCACTTCCTTGTGTGGTGTATACTTTCAACTCCCTCCATCTCGCCCTTAGCAGCAATCTCATTTTCCGTCCGCCATCACCAAGGCTGCTTCAGGTCGGCCAGCAATGGATTCGTTTCCTTCCATGCCTTCCCGTTTCCCGCCATAAATTCTCTGCCCCTTATCTTTGCATGCAAATTTAATGTACTCGCTCGCTGGGTTCGATTTTCGGGGTCCATCGCGAATCAGGCTGAAATGGATGCTCACGTGGTGGACCCGACACGCTCCGCACGTGTGCACCGGGCGCGCTAGCTTTTGTCGTGTGCTTGATTTTCTCCACCCTCCGGGCAGCGAAGGAACCCGTACAATCTTCACGTAAAAAGGGACGTCAGGCATCAGAAGCTATCGGGCAGGGGGTTTTCTTACATCGGCCACGACCGCTACCGGTTTTCGGTTGATAAATGGAAAACCGTATCGATTTTGCCACCCGCTCGGGGGACGGCGCTGACTGAAGCGAATTCCAAGCCAGACGACTAACGGTAAAAGGCATTTGCTCCCTCCGGGTGCTGCCATTGTTACGCTGCATAACCACAGCACCTGGGAGTACCACGGCTTAGCTGGTGGCGTTCGTTTCCCACCATCACGGCGGTGGTGAAGAATAGAGCGGCCAGTGCGGCGAAACCTCACAGGACCTATATGGGCACCCCCGGGACTGGGCCGGGCTTCGGAAGACCAACGACCACTAACACTAGCGCACAGATGCCACCGAGTGATTGAAGGATCGTTCCTACGGATGACTGCCTTCGCACGGGAGCGCCCGAGAGGGTCGCTGCGGTAGGTTGAGCATTACGTTTTTCATTCGCCATTCTTTCCGGCGTACCGTACCACGAGTCGAGACTGTACGAGCGCCAGACTTTGGAGGAAAACCATGAAACATTGATCGGGACGAAGATGAAGACGAATGTACTTTACCCGGGCCCGCGGCAGACCGGAGGACCATCCGACGGAATGAACTACGGAAGAGAAATGGGTTTTCGGTTCCAATAAATAATGTATGTACACTGGGTGCGCTCGTTCCACGAGCCGCTCGGTGATGAGAAAGTGAACAACGCCGGTATTTGGATTGGTTTACGCTCTGTTTCCATTTTCTTCCTCTGGTGTACGGATGGTCGACGACAGGCTCTAGCGAAAGCGAAAAAAACCCCCGAACACTCGTCGTGAACGACCAGGCGCCTCCATTTAATAGATTTCCCCAATACCGACACGCCGGTGACAATGCACGTGTGCTAAGTAATGTGTGGCTGCTCGCGACCCGATATCGTTATCGATCTGAAGGGTTAGTGCGTGACATTTTCACCGTCAAAAGTACCCTCGTTAACAGTCGTTGATAAAGCACCGAAATTTGAATACCATCTCGCAGCAGCAGTTAATGTACGTTAACGATGCCAGGTGTTTCAACATCGCGAACGTCACGGATTGATCCCGAAAGACAATGACAATTTGATCCGCCCAAAGATTTGCTGTATGCCCGAACGAAGGGAACACAACAATCCCTATGTGGTTGGGCCCACGGAAATTCAATTTCATGTTCAAACACATGTAAAATATAAAGATTTTCCCAATTTGCTTTTGCGTTACGTCTTCCATAACACATCGGCACTAGGTCACCACATTGAATAAAACAGAGAATATGTTAAAGGTGTAAATTTAACGTTGAACGTTAAAACGTTGTTTGTCTTAATTATATCAATAGAAATCAATTGATTATGATGTTTTCCATCAATCGTTTTATGGAGTGATTATTATGCATTCCTTTCAAAGAACCCTTACTCAGCTACATTGTAACATATTATATATTTTACTACCAATACTGAATCGTCGCCTCTGGAACTTTCCACACTTTAAGTGTAAGTATTGCAGATTTCATTGAAGATTTGTTTGATTGCTGTTTTTTCATGAAATCATCGAACTTTTACCTTTGAAACTCACTTTTTATAAATAAAATAAACATGTGTGCTCTCACCACTTTTGACAAAAAACTAACACGTCGTAAAAATGCGCGAAATCTATTTGTGTTACACGCACCGGAGAGTGTTTAAGACTTGCTGATGTGTGAGTTTTCATTAATATTGATCAAAATTTAGACTCACACGGTTCTATTAAAAAAATCCACATATGTACACATCGTTGACCACTAATGTAATCCAATGATTGCGACATATGTCAAACTTCATTCATCAAGCATTCAACCTCCCGAAATAACTAATACCATAAAATAGAAAGCTATGTCTAGAATTTGATTTCGATTGGTGCTTCATGGAAGTGTTTCAAATAAAGTTTTGTCGGAAAGGGTGGAAGCAAAACTTTTGAATAAGTGTAAAAACATAACTCTCAAGTAAAGAGTAAAACACAAAATTCTTTGCTCCACCCATTCTTAATAAAGCGTCTAGTACAAAATATGTTTGATAAATAATATTTTCAGTTGCACTCATTAAGTACTGCACACACGTCTTGAAAAATGAGAGCAACTCCATCAGGGTACATATTCAAGTGTACTAAACTATCTTTTTTTTATTTGAATATGTTGAAATATTTCAAACATAACATGTGGAAAAAGGGGGAAGATATTTATTCAGGGCTTAATTTCAATATTTTTTTAACTTTTCATGCAAATTACTTAACTCATATCTTTGATTTGCTCATGGTATCAAATTCAAATCAAATTTAAAGCTTAATTTAAATTCTGAAAAATAATGATCAACTAAGTCACGTGTTTTTTTTTTTTTTTTAAGTGGCACGACATCCCCTAGTGGGACAAGGCCTCCCTCCGAAGAGAGTTTGTGTGACTGAAAGACGGTATATTATAGATCGGTGGTCAGCCGTTCGTAATACCGGAGGGTGCCAGACTCGAGATTCGATCCCACACCTGTGGTGTGGTGTTTCCTCGCGCTACCGCTGCGCCATGGGCACCCCCATAAGTCACGTGTTTTGACAATCAATAAATAGAGAATTGTCAATGCAAGTAATATTCGTTTACATTACTTATTATAAGCCTTAACTCCCAGTCAGCAAGAGTTATCCACTTCGAATTTAATCTATTGTCATACGTTTCATGATCTGGAGGAAAACTTCCTCCAATCCAAAGCCAGTTGAATGGCTTGACTGAGTGGGCATGAAAAAAAAGGTCAGCCCGTGCTGAATATTTCTCGGTCAGGTCGACCAAGATCAAGGGGGCTCACATGCGCCACCTCGTCCGAAGCAAAATGTGCTGTTAATGTTATCGTCCATAAACTATGCGCTCGTTTTTAGTATTATTGTTATCGTTACTGCCTCAGGCCGTGCCGACACCCTTGGGGTAAGGGGGAATTTCAGTGGCGAAAATGTTATCCCATCCTGCACAGCAGTTACTAACCCCCGAAAACAAGGTTCACATGCTTGATCCTCAAACACAATCAACCGTCACACACACACATACACATGGAATGTGGTCGTAAAACCGCTATCATACAAACACACCATCCCGATGCCCTAGCTGTGCTCCCGCAAATATCCTTTCCCCACGACCGAAGCACCCAGACCCGCTCGCCATGGATAGCCCACTACTTTCGGGTTGTTATGGATACTGACGGTTCCCGGCCGTGGGCCTTGCACGGTCGGTCGTAAAAGGTCTCACCAGAAAGCCAATGGTGACCCATAATTTCGAGTGTGCACTAAGAGTGTTCGTAAGAAATGAAATTGGACATCATGGGCTTAATTTTATCCTCATTAAAATAACTGCACATCAATATAGACCATTTAGTTAAAATGCAATAGTCGAAAACAGGAGTCTGAGTTAAAAGTTTTTAATAAGCCAATTTTTCATAGATATACATTCATAGGAAAACCAAACCAATATCATGCTTTCATAAAGATAATAGATTTTATAACATATTATTCGAGGGTCCGATACGAGAGGAATGACTATCCACATACAAAAGGGAAAAATTCTAGTAGCCCTTAATACGAGTAGGCAGGCATGATCAAGAATTTAACAATACGACAACTTACGTAATACCATAATAAATAAATATTTTAGAATTTTTCTAATAATGCGTTACTATAGCATTAATAAATTCAACTGGTTTCTTTATCAGCAATAGGGAAGACACGCTTAAATAAGGGCAAAATTTGTTTCAAGCCGAATATTTCAAGAATTATGCCGTTACTTTCTCTTTGGAAGCGAAAGTTAAAAACGTGAAAGATAGGATTGGCAGCAAAACTTTCATTTTATTGTTGTTTATTTACTTGATAGCATATTTTCTGTAGTTGGGTAATGATTTGCAGAATGCCGATAAACTGCGCGAAGTATAAAGCAAGTATGGTAAATATCCGCCCAACGGTATTCGGCCGACCTGTTGTGTTTCATCAAAAATTATTTACTTTAAAAATTAAATAAACACAATAAATTATATGAAGGTAAGAACATTTTAAAAACAGTACTAATGAACGTACATTTTTTCTACATAACAACGCCGCAATGTTCTGTCACGCGTGCAGGGCAGCACAAATCGACCAATCGAACGAAGCGTGGAACCATGATGAGTGTTTGGTCCGTGGGCAAACGCATGATAAGGTCCACAAGGGGTACGGCGGGTGTGCGGTTGCGAGGGACGGGACGCGCATAAGCAGAAACGAACGGTCCTTGACGCTCATGTGAACGAAAATGGAGCTAATGTATGGAGATGATAAAGGAAAGGGTCGTCCGCGCATGTTGTTTTGTCACGCACCCGAAACCCAAACCCCTCCCCACCCCCTCTCCGCCACATTCCTCCCACCTGTGCCATTTTCCACATACACACAAACATACACACACGCGCGCGCTCACACAAAGGTTTTCCACCTTTAACCTGCTGCCACGCAAACAAAGATGGCCACTGCGCCATCGGAAACGAGGGAAAATGGGACGGTACAGTCAACGGTTTTCCCACCTCCGGTTTCGTTCCGGATGGCTTTTACATTCCTGTGCGCATCGCACACATGTGTGCCCGCCGGACCGTGTCGTTCCCTCTGCCCATGGCCGTTCGGGAGTGTATGGTGGTTATGAATGTATGTGTGTGTGTGTAGATGTGCTTTTCCATAACGTTCCAGTGTTTATGTACGGTTTTATTTTACGGTTTCGGCATTCACGCAAGGGAAGAAGATTTTCCCTCCTATGGGGGTCCAACAGCGAAAGGCCAACGGAAGGATGTGTCCCACACCGATCGTAAAATTTATGCTCGTTTCAACAAACTTTAACCACCGGCGTCCTGCTGCTCGAACCCTACTCCCTACCTTGCTAGGGGTTTCCTCGCATGTCCTGGCAGCACACGTACGATAACACACATACACACACGCACGCATGAGTGCTTATAGCGTGATACGCCACTGCCCGTTTTATTCGTCCATTCGAAGCAAACACCCCGGCCCCGGAAAAGCCATTCCCTTTCAACCCACCCTACCCGGTTGTGTGAAATCCCTCCGGTGAATTGATAATGCGTGGGCATCTAAGCCTCCCGCAAGCACGGTGCACCCTTCTTTGCGCTTCCCTTCCGGACGTGCGAGAGTTTTTCCGGTAGCGGTGGAAATGTGTATGTGGATGAGGATTCGCTTCACCCGAGCCACCCATACACACACTTGCCCAAGAGCCCCCGCAATAACCTCTCGAGAGCAAGTGGCTGGCCGAGGCTGATTACATCCCCGAAAAAGCAACCGATGGTCGCACGCATGTGTGTGCGGAAAATGGAAAATGTGTCCAGCAATGGGAAAGGACCATTATGTACAAACACACAACAACGCAACCGAGCGCCATCATCGTAGGGCCATGATGTTTATGAGCGTGAGATAAAGCGCCCGCTCGGGACGAGAATGTGAACCCATTTGGGTTTGGGTCGCTCCGAAAACCCATTTAGATTATTCGGATATTTTACCACCGTCCGCTTAATGGGACGAAACTAAGCTGGCCCTTCGCGGCCGGAGGAGTTGGAGGAGCTGGTCGTTTTTCCACTACTTTTATGTATACACACCGTTCGACGATGGAAGACGATCCACATACGAGGAGGACAGGCACATTACCGACGACAACGACCCGTTCGATGGTGATCTGGGACCACCCCTTCCCCCCGTCCACCAACAGCATGATGGCCAAGCTGCGGGACGGTTCGGCCACTGTCGCCCCGATTTTAATATCACCTCATTTCGCGCAAATTGTGCCGTGCTGTGCGACTTTTTTACGAGGCTCCATTCGCCATTTATGTGCGTGCGTTCATAAATTATGTTTTATTTCCTCGACGCACATGTACGTCCTTTATTGCGTTAATATGGGGGACTTTTATGTCCAAATGAAAATCAGGCCTGCGCCTGCCTTACGAGCGACATCCGCCATCGACCACGCCATCAAACGAGCCTCGGCTGTCCCGTGGAGATTGGTGTTGGCCGCTCGCCGCTCAAGCAAACGAGCTTGGGCCCGAGGATCATATTTATTTCTCATATATATGCACTCTTTACTTGACGCCCGCTTTATCGGGACCTGCACGAAATGAAATCTATTAATTGTCCCCATAACCGAACGGAATGGTTATGGACGCAGGGATTTACTGTCAGACGGTCGTAGCAAAATTAATGAAATACCTTTAAAGGCGTAAACCAACTGTAGTTTAGAAACTGTATCTTTTGCAGGACAGTTTGAGATACCCTGTTTGATGAGATTTTGCTGAAAATTTTACTGATGACACGTCAGTTTGTTTTGAAATGGTTTCCTAGTCCAAATTTGCTGATTTGATTTCATAGGTTGGAACAGAAAAAGGAAACTACGCTGCCATGGGACATAACATTAGTTTTTCGATGTGAAGGTAAACAAACAACATTCGATTTTCTCCAGACACATTATGGTGCAGTTTTCTGAATTGGAAATAACCAGACAACAAACCACACGAAAAAATAGAGAAAAATATTTTCAACAGTGCACGGAGCCGTACCGCTCAACAAAAGCATCCAAGACGCACAGTGGCCTCGATTGGGACCTTTTGGTATCCTATTTCGTAGATATAGACTAATTTAACACCGATATGTTTTCAATTAAAATCCCGCTTGTGTTTTTGAAGAAAACAACAAACAAGTATTTTATTGTAATTACTGTTTATATAAAATGTTATCTTCCTTGTTTATATGTTTTAAAATCATTTTCAGAATCATGTAATATATAGGTCTATACCAAATTGTAGTTTTTAAATTGTAGTAAAATAATATCATGTTAGAAAACAATCTCACTGAAACCAAACGAAAGACCTTATGTTATTGGTTGTCATGAGAAATAAATAGGAATTGTCAATCCTAAACATCACAACTAATTACCTAACATACTGAATTCATTCATTTACGGTAGCTTAAAATATGTAACATGATATCTTTCATTTCAATTACGTTCACTTGGGTAATTGTCCACACCAAACTTATAGAAGTCCATATTTTTTTAACTACTCATGATACACTTCAATTGTTGTTGGAAATTTCACATGATAAATGCAAAGTTTCAGTAATTTTTTATAAGACAATAAAAGCTTGGTATACAATGCCATATAAAAATGACTGTAGACTCACTTTTATTGATTTTTAAGCAAATTATGTCGTCATCTAAACATATATTTTCCAAAATATACTTTTTTTACAAAATACAAATGAACATTGTGCGAAGTATCTAAAATACCGACGGTTGAGCCACTGTGAGACGCTTTCCCGTGCGTAGTTTTGCGACACTTTTTCGACCGAAAACGCAAACCGTTCGAGAGTGATTCGCACAAACTCGTTGCTTTCGGCTCATAAGTAGGTGATAACGACCACTTTCCACGTTTACGGCGCCACCAGTCGACAACCATGGACCGGCGCGTGACGCGACGGTACCTTTGTGCCATACTGGCGTCGAAGGAGCGCTCATCAATAGCTACGACGTCTCGAGGAGTGTCAAGTGGAGGAGAAGGTAGAGAAGGAAAAAAATACTGTACGTACGCAAAATATCAAACTTATTCTTCAGCCTCAACCCGTAACCCATCCCCACCCACGCAGCACGCGAAGTCGATGGAAGGCGTTATCTTCACACTCGCCATTCACATTACGATTTCATCTATTATTTATGCCAGCCTGCCAGCGTCGTCTCTAACAGCCCTCGGTGGGAGTAGTAGTTGTTGTCATTTCTGTTCGGTTTTTTTTTTCGTACGCTACCTCCATCGTCCTTTCGATGCTGTTTCGATTCCAATCTTCCATTGGCCACCAAGGGCGACCATGGGCGCCCGAGCTGAAGCCAATCTGCCCGAGAAAATGGCAGTATAAAGCGGAAAATGATGTTTGCGAATTTTGGTGCTGCTCCGGTCCCTGCGGGACGCCCCCGTAGAATGTGTTGCTGGTGGTGATGGTGGTGCAGGCGGGACCAGAAGGCATTCTACGGAACGGGAAGGATTTTCCCTACCAACTCTGCTCAGGGTAGGAGCGATTGGGAAAAGAAAAACAACCCCTCAGAGCGCCACCGGCAGGGCGGAGGTAAGTGTGCACTTGTGCGAAATGGCGAAAAAAAAACCCCGACATGGCGACAACCCGTATAACCCACATGCCTAAGGTGTCGACTGATAAAACGCACCCCCGCACGCCAAGGATCAAATGAACATTACGCAGCGTATCGAAAGGGAATGGATGAGAGTACATTCTTACGCACGGTCTCTGGTGCTGTTTTGGAAAATTCCTTGAAGAAAGAAAAACAGACACAAACGGATAAGGGATAAGCAGTGCGCCCTAGCAACGGAGATGTGGGTGGAAACCGGAGGAAACATCACGCATAGCAAGGGAAAATGGCGACAGGACGGGGACGGGCGGGGAACACCTTAATCAGAAGTAAGTGGAAGTGGTGGTACTGTAAATTTTAATGCGCGCTCTGGCGTACCGAGTTTCGACTCTGATCCTGACGGGTAATGATGAAATACAAGCGCCGGCCCGGAACGGGTCGCCAATCGAATTTTCTTTTCTTCAACACCCCACCGCCTCGATCCTTTTTCGAGTAGCGGGTTTTTTTCACAGAACAAAAACCCCATAAACACACAGCCACACATACACCTGTCGAGTATTGCCTAACCTACCTATTGACCCGCGGAAAAGAGTGTGATGTTTGTGCGCCATTTTGAAAAATTTACATCTTGCCAGCATCACTCCGAGGCCCCGTCTAGATGCTTGGGTACGTTATCTTTCCGCCCGAGTGACAAACGAAAAACGCCATAGCAACCGCCGGCGACGATTGGAAAACGTAGCAACGGCGAATTTAAAAAAAAACATAGATTTTTACTTGGGCAGAGGGGGACTAACGATGCGACATGCGAGGCAGGAGGTTGATATGGTGCGAATCCATTGACACACCACCACACGATAGGATGCGTGCACAATTCATGAACATCTCCTTCACCTTCCTCTGGCAACGGCCCCATCCTAACGTGTCGTTACCGTGAACTTTTCCGCGAACCGCTCAAATCTCCTCGCTATACTTTCCCTGCCCTCGGCGAACTTCCATCTTTCGCAAATCGATCATTTTGGGGAAACGGGTGTTTTGAGAGCATTTCCATGGCGTCGAAACCGGAAGAAATGGCCCACGATGAGTGCTTTTCCAACGACAAACAAGCCCGTTTTACAGTCTGACGAAACTAGTGACGAACCTCGCAAGTTTTAGAGTGGTCCACTTTCTCACTGAAGGTATCAGGCCTATCAGGTAACTTTTTGTCATTTTCATGGACTTTTGTTTTTCTTTTCCTACAAATGGTTCTAGCTTTATCCACCTAGCTGTAGTTCCGGCCCGGACATTGTAGATAAGGCTTGAATGATGCATTTACACCATCAATGATGAGCACCGTCCCTTTTCCTATCCTCTTCTAAATCATGGTCGAAAAATTCATTTGCCTTCTGCACAGTCGGGATAAAAGTAAAAACATGTTCTCCTAGAACTTTTGAAGTAAGTAACTACTAAGCTCTTTTATTTTTCCCTAGAGGGCGCTTTCGTGTGGAACACTGAGAAACTTGAGACAGGATGTTGACGAAAATTCGCATCAATTTGTATGAAATATTTTTACTTTTCAATACTATCAAGTTATACGTTAAGTAACTTCCGTTCTGTTTATATTTCACTATCAACATTTAGAATGATTTAATACAACGTTTCAAAGCTAACATAACACCCATTTACTTTCCTTTCACTGCATTTTATTTGATCCTTCTAAGCATAATGTACGGACTTAAGCGTCACTTTCGCGGTCCCTTGTGGCATCCCCTCGGTTCAGGCTGACACACGAACCTGATAACGTACCGCGGTTCCATGACTTTACTAATGCAAAAGTAACATCCATCCTCCGACACGCCTGACAGAACGCCGTGTGCCATTATTGGAAACACCAGGCCGGGGAAAACTGCCGAACGACCACCGTTTCGTTCTAATCAATGTTCGGTGTGAGTTAGAATACTTTCTCCCGTTCCATGTCATTTGATCTTTTTTTTTTACTGTTCAATTTTATTCGCCGAGTGAAAAAAAAATTGCAAACACCCCTCTGCCATCGATGCTGACGCCGTACTGCCTCCGTACGGTAAAATTTGCAAACGTGATATTAACCTATCGACAGCGAGCGGGACCAAGGGTCGAATATTCGCGCATCTTATTCATCTTCCTATACCGTGGGGAAAGATTATTTTCGTTTCCATCTCAACATCGCCCCGATTCAGACCCGTTGCTTGCCATTTCCTCGATATGTCTGGTCGCGTTGCGAAAATATTCTTATTACATTTGTTTATGCATCTTGTTGTTTTTTTTTCTGCATAGGGTCGTTGCTTTCCATTCCCTACGCACGCCCATGGCAGTTGGAAGGAAAGGAAATATAATTGGATCGCTGTCGAAGCTGGCAAAATGTACGGAAATGGTAGGAAAAGCGGGAAACCCTAGCCCTCGCAGTGGACGCCCGTAAGTCCCATTCTGCGCCAAGCGGTAGGCCATTAAAAGGGATTGCGAGGGTGTATTGTCAAGCGGTGAAGCGCAAAAGTAAAGCTTCACAACATTTGCCACCGTCAGACGTCAAGTGAAGAATCCCCATTTGGATTAGAAGGTATTTATTTGCACTTGATAATTTATCATCGATGGGCATGCAAATTTGACAAACTCTCTGGGGTAAGGAAAGCGAATGGTGAAAGCATTACGATGTAGTTTAAAAATGCCATTTTCTAAAACGATAGCCCTGCAAACTGTGTGTTTATTTCTTTATACTTGTACCGAATGAAAACACTGAAGTGAAATGAAGTTATGTTATAGAACATTATTTAAGACCTAATTAATAAAAAATTTCTTCGTTGTAACAAAATTAAATACCCAATTCATATAAATCTAAAATTCGTAGTCAGTTTCTCTACTCTAGCATTAATCGTTAATGATGTTGTACTTATTTTGCATTTATTTTTTTATCATTTGCAAGCAATTAGGATAGTAACTGGAAATGGTAGTACTTTTATCAACATTATTCTAACATTTTTAATATCACTTGATTCAAAGCATTCATTCGTTTTCCATATTTTTTTTGTAATGAGGCATGATGTCTTGTTGTAAAGTAGTTACATGTTCAGAAAAGTTTTATCGCATCTATTACGGAGACCTTTAGCAACGCCTATGTGAAAGTCCCCCACCATATCAGAAAATGATCCATATGTTAGTTACGTGTTCACAGTTTGCCACGATCACACTATTTATTCATTAAGTACAAAGTAAGTTTGACTCACATCAAACATATTTATTGATGATTTCGAAAAGGCGAATGATTTTGAAACAAGGTACATTGCCTTCGTTTATGATTTTGTTTTTTGAAACTGTATCCAAATTCACGACTGCTACACATGCAGTATTGTATGTTCGTGTAGCTTTGATCCTTGAATATTGACGTTCGATCATATGGCCATTGCTTGCCTTAGCGTTTAAGCTGGGACTTTCATGCAACGGGGTAGCAACCATGACCGAAACCCACTGTAGCACGCGCAGATAGTGTTCGTTTTGATTCAATCTTCATGGTTTGTCTCTTACCGAAAATTGTGTTAAAATTTCATTGCGAGTAATTTAATTTCGAGTGCCACCCGTGCATGTACATAACCTAACTTTCCATTGAAACGTACCTCACCGATACCAATTTGCGCTTCTACTTTATAGTAATGAATTGTATATTTGATCACCTTGCCAACCAACTCTCCCACATGGTGCAATTAACGTGGGCATGAATGGCAGGTGGTTGAAGAACGAGAAAACATTGAAAATTTCGCTAAATGCTGCCATCCTACGCTATTTTAGAGCCATCATTCGACAGGTGCCCTGCACAAAGCGTATCGTTTTACGATTTAAGCAAACGAACAGTCGAGATACGTGAATTCCATTCCATGCCAAACGAATAAGAGCGGCCGATGGCGACCAACGCAAGCAGAAGAAAGCTCCCGACATGCGTCCTCCACATGCTCATGGGGAGCTCATTAGATAAAGTTTGTTGCCAGGCGAACAAATTTACATTACATGCAAGCGGTTCGGTCCCGTTCAAAACCGACCGCCACCCACACCACAGAGTCCTGTTGCAAGCCCTCCGCCAAATCTATTACCCATCAGCACAACGGTTCCAGGCCCGTGCAAATGATGATATAGAACACTATAGTGGAGCCGACGGTCGTATTTTCCAGAGCCACTCCCATGCGTTTGCCATTGTGTGTCAGTTTTTGGAGGTCTAATTTAATCCGTCCTGCCGCTCTCTCCGATCTCTGTGTATTAGTGGTGCCCGATGCCGGGTATGTGGTACGACTCCCCACCGCCAAGCGCGTTGCTAAAGCTGGACGAGTAAACGATCGGAAGGCCGAGAAGATCCGACAAAGAGGTTGATGCAAGCAGGGCTTCATTAAACTTTCTCACTCCTACATTCCCGACACTCGAGGGCTCGCATGGACTTGGAGTCACTCGTAAAACTTCCCTATACCCAAGAAATTCTTCCACCCCTTTACTGCTCTCAAGACTTTTGAAAACCAATGGATCCTTCCCCATCCGCACTAGTTCACCCAACGAGGGTGGGTTGTGTTGCTGAACGTTGGAACTGGAGCCAGATCGGAAGCAAACGTACAGAACTGATTGTATCTGTGACAACGCAACACAAATCTTTCACACCACACCCATTCCAACACTCTCCGTGAGATTCAACCGTTCGTCCCTCAGCAAACCCCAAGCAGAACCTTCTTATCCCCCGATTCTATCTCCTTCTTACGGCCTTTCCTTATTCTACAGCCGTTCCTTCCTGTCCCACATATCCCTCGCCTGCTCTACATGGTGTCGAGATGAAGTGAATAAATATAAATGAAAAGACTTTTCTATTTCTGCAACGCTCGTTCCACCTGACCCCCTGGAACCGACACTTTCTCCGGTACTGCGGGTGGATTGGATCTAACGGTGAACTCTTCCGGGTGGCACCGGTTGCTAGGATCCCCATGCAGTGCACCCAAAAGCGTCCAAATGGTATCCTCGTTTCCCTGGCGGTGAAATTCGCAGGACTGCGAATCACCGAGAGCGCCCAACACGAGAGGAGCTCTGGCGAGGATACGGAGGAGATGCAGTACGGGTGGCCAACGACGGAGGAGTTCTCCGCGAGCTTGACTCCAAATTTCGACGACTGGTACAGTAACCGCACACATTTCCCATTATTTAACGCTCGGAAGCATCGCAATATGGCTTATGAGATTTGTTCGAGTGTGCATACTTTATATTCCGCGACATACTCCAGCAGTGGAATTGGTGCACTCGGATACCATTTGAGGCGGAAGAAGGTGGGATCGAGTCCGAGAGTCACAGGATACACGCAAAACAGTTCCACCGGAAGTTGAAGCCACAAGCTCCACAATTCATTCGCAATGATCTCGAGACACATGGAAGTTCCCGTGTGTGTGTGTAAGCCTCCTTGTGGTGCCTTCAAGAACTCTCTGTCTATTCAGTGTCGCACTTTTTGAGCCGAAACCGGACTGGATCTCATTAGAATTATTCATGAACTCTTCCGTTGCATCATAGAGGGTGGAATTTTCATTTCCCTGTGTCCTGCTTGACTCTCCCATCCGCATTCCTTCATCCATCAGGTCCGTAAATTGGCTTAATTTTTGTTCTTTCCCAAATCTCACTAGGCTAACATGAGACCTCTCGACTATGCGCTTTCTACTGACAGGATTTAACCATCCTTTTCACCGAGCGCGTTCATTTTTGTGGCAAAAATAATGTTGTTTCCACAACCCCTTCGCCATGTGAGCTAATATTTGCACGGTTCGACACTGCGTTTACATCCGTCCAACCGCCACGACCACAAAATGTCATATGTTGTTTTGAACAAAACCCGATCAATCGATCAAACTATCATTAATCACCGGCAGTAGTTTTGCTGAGAACGTACTCTACGAAAAACGAAATACGAAAAATTCACCAAAAATATATCATTAATCATGCCTCGTTTCGAACGATACTTCAATCAGACGATAATTGATAGTTTCACTGTATTTTTTATATGTTGTATTACCGTATCTTTGTTCAAATATATTCGATTCATTTCTCAAATATAGCAGAACTAAAGGATCAATTTCGCTTCAACTCAAGTGTTAAACTGGAAAAATCAGCTTTTGATATCCAACGGTACCAAATTTCATACTTATACAGAAGAACTAGGGTAATGGGACCAATAGTAGCGCCTTTAGGCATTTAACTAACAATATGATGTATTTCATAATTGTCAACAATACAATATTTTACATATTTATACAAATTATGATCAAAACACCATTATTCTTCTGAACATACAGAAAAAATCGTTTATTTTTTCCTAACCGGTTGTTCCTATAATTGTGGTATAGTTCCTATAGTTGTGGTATCGAGTCTTATAGCCTTAAGAAAAACTAGGCATTCTTCAAACATTTTAAGAAATTCAGCATATTGATATAACCTAAATATTTGTAAAATATAAATTTAGGAACCTAAATATTATGGGAGTGTTAAAGCTTATCTTTTGAACACTACGTAGAAGATCAAAGAACTTTTCATACTAAAACGAATAACGCTAATATATTTATTTCATCGTAGAGCTAGGATTTTATTCCACTAAAACCACTATTGCTACTAGCACCACTATGGGTGCCCTTACCCTAATGCCGAGGAATATTCGAGTTCGAGTTCGGAGAGAATATTGGATTCTCAACTAATTGTCATAGTATTTTCGTTCCACCATTGATTTATTAATTGATTTCGTTCCACCATTGTAACCACAGAATGTATCCCGTTCGGGGCATAATGTTCACATTAATTGTCATAATTATCTTGTTCCGGTATTTTTTGTGCAATTACCTGTCTACCAAACTGAAAATCCCTATCCCAAAACTAAATCTTGCGAGCAGTTTTTGTAATTAGAACTGATTATTTAGGTTAAGGGAAGAATATTCCACTAGGAAAATCTACTGCAAGCTCTAGTATCGAGTTTGTCAAAAAGTCACCAAAAGTCAGAAAGGAAAACAGTTTTGTCAGAAAAGAAAAGAAAGTGATGGAATATTCATTAGTAATTTTCTTATTGATTTGAAACAATGATGATAAATAAATCTGATAAAATGAGATTATATGAAAAGTGAAAATGTGAACGTGAAACAATTTCTTCTCTATTTAACAATTATCCATCAACTATTAACCATTATTGCAAAGTTTCAATGAAAATATCTAAGAGTAAATGCAGATGCCTCGCACAGTCACGAATTCAAGTTTACTTTCATAAGATTCTAATCAACATTTACTTCACCCCTATGCTCAATCCTAACACGCCTTCCGTTATGAAGGGCCAAACATTTGCAGATTTCAAAACACTCATTACGAATCTCATTCAGCCATAAATAAACGCATCCTTTCGTGTTGCCCCACCGCGAACACCCACATAGCGTAGAGTATAAATTATCGAAAAAGCGAGCTACTGCCGTGCGAACTTTTCGTCCGCTTTTAGCCAAACCGAAAACGTTCCACGTTGGACAACGGACCCGACAAGCGTCAGTCGCAGAATTTCTACCCCCATCCCACTCATATGCGATACGCGCTGGGGAGCAACATATACAGCACACATACAAACACATACACACGGATAAGGAATGTAGGATTTGGTGCGTCCAAGCGTTTGCTTTTCACCGTGCTTGCCCTGTTTCTCGCTTTCGTCCTCCTCTCTCGAGCGTTGGTCGATCGTTAAACGGAGACATACATTTCCACTGCTGCCACTGGCGAGCTCTTGTCCCTCTCGCGCTCTACCAGCGCCACATAACCCTGTATCGTCCGTGCCTTTGTCTGTTGCGAAAGTAGTCCTTTTCAACCTCTCCACCACTAGAGAATCCGTTCGTATGTACGGATTTTAATTTAAGCTTGTTTTATTATAAAATTTATACTCCACCAAAACCGCCATCGTCGAACCCGGCTCCACCCGAGCATCCCGCCGGTTTTCGCCCGGTCCATTCGATTCACAGCTACGAATGTCCTCCGAGCCCCCGTAGAGGCCCCCGGTATCGCCCAGAACTCAAACTCCCGTGTGGGAGAATGGCTTCGTTCTGTCTTCCGCGCCGATGGCCGATGTGCAGGAACGCCATTGGCTGCCCACCCAACACTACCCACCAGAGCATTTCCCCCACACGACGTTCACCCGACGCTCGAATGCGTCCTTCCACGCATCACCAGCCACATTCTCCCACCTTCCTCGACCCGCGACCACCCACCAATCCGCACCCCACCTACCCAGTCACCAGCCAGTGCGCGCTGTCGTATCAAACATGCAAATATCTCATATCCTTTTTCCCAACTTTCACCCTAACCCCAACTTTTCGTCCCCGTTTTTCACCTCGCGCCAAGCACCTTACCATCCGGGTGCCTTTCTCTTTCCGATTTTCGGTTGCTAGCCGCAGGGAACGCGCACGGAGTGATGTGAAGTGGAGTTTCTGTGAAAGCCTTTCCCTACAATTCTTCAAACTTGGTCCTGCATTTGCCCGCGCGTCTCAGAAAATGCCTGCTTGATGGCCACCACCATCCGCCCTTCCTGCTGCCGATGTTTTTGCTGCTTATTTTTAGGACTTGAGGCTAACTTTATTTTCTTCGCAAGTACTTTCGAGCGAGCACAAGCACAAGCTATTATATATTTTACCTTGCGTTCGAGTATGGACATCTTGTGCCAGCGCAGCCTCATACTCCTACTCGTACACAAACACAGCCACACATACTGACTTATCCTTTCTCCTCACATGGGTACGAAGCCACACACGCACACACACACAGTCGAAACCGATGGCAGCGGACGATCCAGTGCCGCCACCGCAATATATCGAAGTCCTCTCGATTCTCCCCAATTCTTGTATCCCAATCAACTGAGCTATATCCTTTTCTTGTTCGTATTCCAACCAAACGGCTCTACCCTGAACCACACGCAGTGATGCTTTCAATTTAACCCAACTAAACTCGCAACGCTCCACAGGGAGGAAAACAGCAGGAGAAAAATAATCTAGCGAGAAAAAAAAATAAGCTGGTGTCCCTGTGGCGAAATTGTGCCTCATTTTTGGCCACGCCAAACATACACTTGACGCCGATTCAACAGACTAGCTACTGTAGTACCCCATACTCGCTTAAACGAGGGAAGAAACGATCAGTGTTCACTTTGAGAAATTCTTTCTAAAAACAAACAAATTGTTGAAAATAACATAAATGCAACTCCTGTCAGATGCATTGGTTTAGTAAAATTATCCACTTTCATGAAATTAATGTTCAATCTTTAATAGAGTTGTATAAATCCGATTCAGATTCATGAATCTGAATGAATCTCTGCCTTATAAGGGATTCATGAATCTTTCGTCGAGAGATTCATGAATCCTAAAGACACACCAACTGATGAAAAGCCATCAGTCAAAAATGGGTTGAGGGACCCCTTTTTTTGGCAGCATTGTCCACGCCTATGCACGAATCGGGGAGATTCGTGACAGATCCATGAAAGATTCATAAAGATTCATTAAGGTTTCGAAAGATTCATATGAATGAATCTCGCCAAAAGATTCATTAAGCACAACACTAATATTTAAAAAATATTATAGAATTATATTATCCTTGAATCAACATTATACAACTGTAATAGCAACAAATACATAGAAAATAGGCTTGGGCAAAATTAAATACTTGAACTGCAAAAAAAACCCTTAGGATAATCCAATATAGCAGAATTCACCAAAACCACCAAAAACCCAATTCTTTCAAAATGTATAATATATGTGTGTTGTTTGGTTTCCCAGTCGGCTTCCGGTCGAACCGACGCTCCTACTCGCCAATTTCCGCACCACCGCAGAATTCCGTGCGCGGACATTTTCGTGGAATACTCTGGGTCGCGGTCTGCCCCTGTTGGAGAAATGGATTTTGGTGTTTACCGCACATTTGCTTCTTCGCCATATCCACCCACCATCCGGGTGGACGAATATTGGAAACGGCTATGTCCTATGTGCACACCCGTTCACCTCGATAGAACACACCATTGCTGGATGGGCCTTTGTCCTCGCCGGTCTTTGCTATCGATCGATACCGGTTCACACACTCGCGCTGTATGGTAACGAGAATAATTGGAATATGGTGGGTGGGATGGAGTGGAAGACTGGCGAGAAGTTGGCAAAGTAGTAAAGGCTATGACTTTTCTGGGAAAAATAATTTGTTTGCCGTCCTGTGTGGATTGCTGGAATACAGTAAGAGCAGGCATACGACATCAAAAACATTCTTCCTGACTACGGAAACGTTATATGATATGAAGTAGTATAGTTTATTCAAGCCTTATTTAATAATTTCAAGGAACAAGTTGAATTACATTAAATGTCACGGATACACAATTTTTGTTTATTTCAACTTGGTACAAGCAAACCTGTAAAACTTGACAAATTGTAGGGCATCCATTTTTACCTAGATTTCTGAGGTGTTTTTACAATACTTGCCTTGAGTATCATGAAACTTAAGTAAATCGTTAGAATACAAGAGTTCTTACACTTGTCGCTTACATGTTTTTAAATGGGACATTATACTACCGGATCCACTTTTCGTTTTATTTCACCTGTATGTTTTTTCATTCATAGAGCAATAATCATTTTCTAATAAGCAAATAAAAAATCAAAATATCTATGAGCACATATGTTAAAGGAAACTCAACACAAGTACAGAAGGAAACCGTTATCCCACATGCCCCGCCGACAAAGGGCTTCTAATGGAAAAGATTTGCATGCACGCGATTTTCATATTTTACGACATGCGAGCATTATTACTTTTATTTTTAAAGAAAATTGATATCGCAACGACAGCTAAAATTCACCGGTATGGACAAAACCAAACCAAGCCGTACCCCATGGTCGCAAAAAAGACATAAAACAGGACACACAGAGTCATGCCATCCCGAACAAAACCCTACAATGCGTGCATCCCATCGCTCGTATTGACATTTATCATCCATAACGCACGGATTTGCGGCATCGGCAGGGCATGTAATCCTTATGAATCCTCCACTGGCACACCCTTGAGGGCCGGAAGTAAATGAATTGGCATGCAAAAGCTAGAAAAAAAAATCCATTCCGATAACCGTGAAATCAAATACCCCAGCCAGGGCACTTCAATGGCAACGAGTGATAAAGTTACATGTAACGCTACCGCGATCCTGTCAGGAGTGTCATCCCGTCCCGGTGGGCCAACCGGCTAACGAGTGACCCCTTGTGCGAGAGAAAACCGCGACAATTCCACGACCTTTGATTTTTTTACTTTTTTCCCCCAAGTTCGTTATCCTTGCGCGCTTATTGTAAACATATTTAAGTTAGTTTACGCTACTTTTGAAATCAAATTTTGTACCCTTTTCTCCCGCTTTGCGTATGGAACCCTTCCACCTCTACACCGACAGCTTCTCTCGTGGGGTGAATGTACTAACAAATGAGCTGAAATCTAAGGAATGAAATGAAAAAAAGGGTCACTATGCCAATTGAACAAGACGAGAGGAGCACAAAAAAAACTCTTCCAATGCAATCAACCGGTGCATCCTGCTGGTGCAACATCATGAAAGAGGACGCAACATATCAGGCGCAAAGTGATAAATTTAAATTGGGAAGAGCACCCGGCTAACAATGAGTTCGGGGTGTCATGTTATTTTTTTCCGTTGCGTTTTAGGGTCCCACATACGTCGATTTTAAATTGGCATACGCAGCTTTCATGCCACACAAAACACGGTTCATATTTATGCTGATTTTTTTTTTAGTCTACTATCTGCCTTATTTCGTCCTTTTTTGTGGCCTTCGCTACCAGCTTCCAGCCACAGGGTGGATGTTTTTCACAGTTATCTGGCGGGATTTACGTTTCGCAAATGGCTGATTAATAGATTTGCGTATGCCGATATATTCCGCATTGGCTTTCGGGATCGACGATGCGAATGCTGAGCTGAGAAGAGGCTCCGCGTACCGGGACCTCATCATAAGTCACGTCCACATGCACAACATACGACACCCGTCCGTTATGATGCGCACGGAGCCGGGCGAAAAATAAAAAAGGGTTTTCCATCCTGCCACCGGAACGGTGTGCCTAATAGGAAGGGTTGGATTTATTTGCGTACATTTCCACAATTTGCCTGCCTGCCCGCTAGCCGAAATCCTAAATCATGCTGTTTTGACGCTACGACGCGTAACGAAATCTTGCACAGCTTCCTGCCACGCAGGGAACACGGTTCGAAATTCTAACCCTTTTTCCGGGACGCTTAAAACGGCTCGAACAAAAGGACGAGCACGCCGGAGAAGGGTCCTCGCATTATGCAATCGCCCTGCTCAAGACGTCGGACGGTAGGGAAAGAATTTGATCTCCTTTAACCCATTGAGAAATATCGAAGAAGGTGAAAGTATTGAATTCCCGCCCAATTCCACTGCAACACGTTAGCGAGTGCAAGGAGGAATTTTGCACCAAGAGGTGTTGGTTCTTGGATAAACAGGGAAATAGAACTAGAGCAGAGCGAGCAATCCACCCTGAAGGCACACGAGAGTAAACTTCTCGTTTTGGAGGGTTAAGAAAATATCGTCAACCCCCTTGGACCATGTGAAACTCAGCAACAATTCGAAATCCGACCAATGCTGGCGATTACCGAAGAATGGCCCAGAGGGGTAAGTGAAATTCGCCTGTCCAAAGGAAGCCCATTGAATATCAATCAACACATCGGCGTCGGTTGTATCCTGCGGTGCTTTTGTAGGAATTTTGATTCGTCTCCGCAACGCAACTCAACGAATCTGCATTGTTTTAATGTTGAAATTTCAATTAATCACTGACATCTGGACGTGCATGCATCACTGAAATCCAAGGGAGGAGGTTCAAACATTTTCAAGTAAATTTAAATCGTAACCTTAGCAATTGTAGAATATATGAAATTTGCTCTGGCATTAAAGACGGCCTATTTTTGACTAGCCTAATATCTTGGAATAACGAGAACGAAAAACTACTAAGCACATTCCATGACCGAAATGAAGAGACTCTAGATAGTAGTTTTGTGTTCATGTTTTTTAAACTTACAACTTTGAGCTAAAACAATCATGACTTTCAATCGGTATTGTATCGATATGTCTTAATTACTTGTGTAAATTAATTAAAAATAAATTCAAAGATATACCGAACCCAATGAGCAGAGGAACATAGATATTTATAGTTATCACAATAAACAAACAACTAAAAATTGTCTCAGTTTGTTTCTTTATGTACTAAGGACCAACGGTATCGAAGCTCTGTAGAATTCATTATCTCGATTCGATAGAGGCATGTAATCTAATCGACCAACTACGGTACCGAGTGCAAAACAAAAATAAAATAGAAGAAAATTCTCCTACCCCGTCTGCCGTAACGTGCACACAGGAAAACCCTCGAGTGGATTTTCATTACGCAAAACCTCCTTCCACGTGCAGCAATCGAAATGCCACACATTTTCGTTCGTTCCTCCTGCCGGTTCACCGTTTTTCATCCGTTCAATATGTGCGCCAACAAATAATTCACGGCTTCGATTTTCATTCACGTTGTTCCGTTTGACACCTTGCGATGGCCTGTCCTTCAACTGGGCTTTCCGCGAGATACCAGGGTTTCCCAAAGGGGAATGCGGCATTCAGTGCAATGCTGCGACTGTAAAAGACTTCCTGTTGGGTATGCACACGATGGAGGATTTCATGCCGTGTCCAGGCGACACGAAAGAATGGAAGGAGAACCAGATAGATAGAGCCTTTTTTGCACAAGACGCCACAAGCATCAAACGGACTCCTGCACGTCACGGGTAGAATTTCTTTGTGGCCCTCCTCGGATTCCCGGTCACACACATATGTCGTGTCAGTCGTTTCGTGTGATCCGGTGACGCTGACAAGACGCTGCTTTCTACTACAAAGCCCGCTGTCTATTTCCGCTGGGAAAACCTTTCCTCCGCTCTGCGCTTCCTGACACGCGCTCGATGCTCGCGGGCGTGGAAAAACTCCTTCGGGCGAAGATTGAACGGCCACGGTGGTGAAGATTTACCAACGGAGAGGGGCAGAATGATTGGAAGTACAGAAAAAAACCGTCCAGGAATCCGGTACCGAGAAAGTCCAAACACTGAGATATTCGATAAAGGAAGCATCATCCAACGGACCTGCTTTCGCTACGCCCATATTGTCTCCGCACCGGAATCGGAAGCTATTTATATTTTATGTTTTTCCTGTATTCGCGTTTTATCTGCGTTTGACGAAGTAAAAGTCGTGGAAGCATAAAATATTTATGTGCGTATTTCGTTTCGCCCTCACACTGTATGTTATGATTCGGTGCCGGGTGCTACCGGCCAAGGATTTCTACAAAATCATCCATCGCTTTTCCTTACGTACGCATGACGTTTAAAGGGCTATTCGTTGTAGGTAAATGTCCCTGCAGAGGATTATTTAAATTTTTCGCGCTTTCACATCAAGAACTACAAAAATATTTACCTAGCGATTGTAGCACTTTCGATGCCTGAAGCGCATATTCCGCAATATTATCTACCTTATCTGTTTGCCAAAATCATTCATTTCAAACAATGTTTAACTCCTAGCTTTCCATGTCTAAAATAATTCGTCACGGAACCACCACCGATGTGTGATAAATGTGACAATAAAATGGACGGCATAAACCAGTGCGTAGATAGGACAATCTTGCCAAAATTTCCAATGCCTTTTCCATATTGCGAAATGGCTGGCCAGTTGACTTCACCACTACGGTAGTGCTGTTTTTGCAGTTAGGGTAAAAAAATGTGAGGGTGCGAATTTTGACCTAAGGGAAATAGCTTACGCACAATCGTTAGGGTGCAAAGGACACTCCCACCGAGCGTAGGAGCTAAAATGAAAATCATATCCATCGGCAATATACACCCCAAGTGTCATCGTTACTTCCAATCAGATACGAAAAATAGAAATTTATTCTTGGAAATCCAAATATTCCGTGCTCTCTGAAGGAAATTGTTAGCTAAGCAATTGCTACAATTTCCAAAGGTACGTTGCAAATCATACTCATAAGTGAACCTTTGTGTTTGAATGTTTTGTTATTCCAGTTAAATCTTATGGCATCATTATCGAGCAAGAAAAGAAGTTTTTGTTCAGTTACTGAAAACAAGTTTATCTTTGTCATATTGGAAATAAAACGATGAGATTTAAGAAAACCAATTGTGTATTATTTCCGTTGTGCTGGCAGCATTATTACACTTTTTCTAATAAAATTTATCCAACTCAATGCTTTCAGTGCAGAATGCTTGTCCTTAACTCTACCTTCAAAGTCACACAATTCTTCCATTCACTCCATTTCAGCTTTTACTTCCTTCGCCTCGTATAATCGCACTAATTGGTTGTCGGTAAGTCGGTTCCATAGAGTTGTACATCCGAAAAAAAATCATTCTGTAAAAAACTTACTATAGCAACAGACAAAAAACATAACACAATATCAATGCTTATATGTGTGACGTGTCCCATGCAGCTAGGCGACAGGCGCAAATTCCAACACGTTTCAATATATAGTTCGCATCTGTGACGGTCGTTTCCGGGATGGTTTATGTTTTGACGCTCCATTGGAGCCGTTTCCACGGAAAGACGTCTATTTCACCGTCGCTGGCCAAGCGTATTCAGCTACAATCGTTTTTTTTTATGTTTTTTGTGTCTTTCCTGTTCGAGAGCCCATTACAACACAATCGAGCGCTGCAAAACGACAAAGAATGTCATGCACAATCATTTTCGTCATCATTATTACGTTCCGAGCAAAGGGAAAAGTTTGCCCACTGCTACCAACCAGTACCACGAGGACGGTGGCCATGGCAATAGCCACAGGACAACTCCGTTTACTCGGTTTTATGTGCTGCACACATTCCACCACCCACGCGCTAGTAAAGCGTGGAGATACACATCGCACATATTAAACATTCCTACGCGCCTCTGAGGGTCGAGTGGGCAATGAATCGAAGGGTGCGAAGAGCAGTTTCCTCCCAAGCTGCGACCGAGAAAATAACAACTCTTCGCAGAGGACGCACCATCAGGCACATACACACACATGCCGGCTGGCGCAAAAACCTACCACTTCCAATGGGCTCCACTCAATCCCAAAGGACAACCCATTCTTCATATGGCCAAAAACCCGAAAAGCCCCGAACGTCCGAGCATAGATCGAGGAGTGGGAAGAAGGGGGGGGGGGGGGGGGGGGGGGTATCGGTTGCGGATGAGGGGAATGAAAAATACATTCTCTACACATCCCACAACGCTCGTCCACCCTTCCTATGACCAGTGTCGGCCACCGCACTCCTCCGGGTTCCGCCCAATCACGTGATAGTCCGTCGGCCATCTTGTTTTGCCACGACAACGGATGAAGCACGGCCCTCACACGGCCACTGTCCCCTTGCCATCGTCCGGAGACGGTTCCGGTCGCCATGGACGACGTCCGGGAGCCACACACTGTCCATGTACGTGTGTGCGGTTGAGTGTGTGTGCACCCCCAAAAAGCGTGCACATAATGGGGCCGACCCCGTTCTACTCACCCATTCCCGTTCAACGGTACTCCTAAACTACGGTAATCCTCAGCATTCGCTTCCCAATGTTTCGAAAGTGACATGACAATTGATAAGTTTCCTTCTAAGCAATTTTTGGCCAATCTGGTTTTATCCTTGGATGACTATAATCCTAATCTGAGTTGATCAAAAGGTCGTCAATATTTTTGTCATAATGTTTTATGGTTCTCATCACTATTAAAATTTTCATTAGAATATAAATAATGAATTATGCATCCAGAGCTATTTATTTTCCACTTGTTTGTTATTTGATGGTACAGTAACACAGACACATATTTTTAATCAACTGTAATAATCATTTCAACTTGAATGCAACCGTTATACAGTAAAATCTCCATTCAAGTAGTAGAAAATCGGATATAAATGTAGTTTCACTCATAATACCCTTATTAGACGAGGGCTTTTTCTGTCATCTTTGCCCAGTATTTTTCAGCCAAAATTGGCTTTTGACATAAACTACTGTCCGCTCGTGTAATAACGCAAAGTTCCACAAAATGTGTTTTGCAGTTAATTGATCATTTTCATGTTTGAATTTAGCGTATTGTTCAACCTAGAGTAACGAACAAAATCTGTTGCAAAAACAGAGCAAAAAGTAAACAAATCGCCACTTTGACATAAAAATACTAGTCGAAAGAAAATCGGAACCGGTCGTGCCCGGTTCCGATTTTCTGACAGCAATATTGCTGTCAATGGCCGTTTGACACTATCTTCCAAAATCGACGGACAGAAATATTCCTCGTCTAATAAGGGTATAAAGATTATTTGTCAAATCTTATACATCTGCGCGCTTGCGAAAACTTATTTTTGCTGTTGCATTTACAATGTACAGAAGAATGATTAACAGGTTGTTTCACTAAACTATGTTAAAGGTTGAAATTTAACGACCCTTTTTCGCACTTGCTAGTGCTGTGTGTTCTTTTGAACATACTCTTTTTATATTGTAGAAAATAAGTATTTGAAACCGTAACAAAATGTGTTATTGATTTATTTCCATTTAATTGCATGGTACACGCAGAGACCTCAGCAACACTTAATTCTATCCTTAATTGTAACAAAACACCTAACAATAATCGATAATTCTATACATTTGCAAACAGGTATATCGATTTGAGGCCAGCTGACGATACATGGATGTCGAAAAACTGCCTATTATTTCTAGATAGTAAGTATGGCGCGTCGATTTCTCCTAATATAAGATTGGCAATAAAAACTGTTGGGGTCACTTCTCTCCCCTTCTCCAAGGATTGTAGGCCTAGGAGAGCGAGTCTTCTCGTTTCGTAAACAGGAGGTTGCTCCATGTGCCGCCATTAGCTTCGCTGAATGCTTACAATCCTAGCAGACCAGGTCATAGTATGAGGTGCCCAAGATACAACATTAAATTTTAGGATGGAGCGAACAAGAGTGACTAATAGGATTTAAAGTCAGTAGTTGGTTGATGCAAGAAGCCTAACTGACGATATGCTCATTATTATTATTTAATTGGCACAACATGCAATTGGCCCAGTGGGACTTAGCCTCTCTCTATAGAGAGTTGTGTGACCGACAGATAGTATATTATAGATCAGTGGTCAGTTTTTCGTAATACCGGGCCTTGTCAGACTCAAGATTCAATCCCAAGCATAATTAATGAAGAAAGAAAACAAATTTGACAAAATGTGTCATTTATTTACAAACGTTCTAAACACTTTTCAACCTATGCTCCAGCACCCCACATGACGGACGATCCGCGTACGCCTGCTACGACGGTAAGCACGACTCATGCCGACATAAAGGTGGGTGGTGGGTGTAAGAGACGCGAGCGAATGTCTCGCAAAGAGAACGACAAGGGTTCGCGGAAAGCGCGGCTTGGCGAGGAGTTTGTGTGGGCGAACGGAAATGGAAGCCAAACAACATGAAACGAACGAACCGTACCGCGAAAGGATGTGAACGTCGACGATCGGTTCTAGGGTGCCGATATGAGCATACATTATATTCGACGTTGCCATGGCGGTACACACAGCATCCGATGGACCGTCCGTTTTCGTCGGTACCGAACGCGACCGGGAAACGCTGGTGATAGAGCACGCGCGTTACTATTTATTCACTCGCTCGCAAGGAAAATCCTTTTTCGCCACCACTCCCACCTAGCCCCGTTTACTCGTTGTTCAATCGGCGGGTGAGGGTTCGCGCTCTCTGTCGTGCGCTCGGTCGAACCTGCGATGCTGTCTCGAGTACGGTAGCATCCATTCGCTCGCTTTGTCTGTCGCAGCGCCCATCACGGCAACCGGATCCGCTGCCATGGAAACGCGCAACAACACACGCTATACCCTGGAGGCAGAAAATGTCACGCGACGCGTAAAAATGTTGTATACCCCGCGCAATTAGCGCGCAATTGGCGCGCAATGTAACAGCTAATTGCGCGGGTCTGAGTTACCCTCGTGGGCGATTTTGCGCATGCGCATTGATCAGAAATGGCGGCCCCGAGTACCCTGTATAGTGATGGTCATCATGCAAACATAAGTCCGCCAGTTCCGTAATATTTTTATCAACATATATATTTATTTCGGTTTATTTTTAATTACCTACACCGCTTAAGACTATTCTTAGTCATAAATTTCACTACATATCACTGCACTACACACAACACTTGTACACTAGAGAATATCTTCGGATTCGCATCCGAGCAGCGGAATCCAAAACAAGCTTCCGACGAAAGATGCTCTAGAAATGAAAATAGATAGGAAATTACTATTGATGTTTATACACAATCAATGATGGAATACTCATCTTTTTTTGTTTTTTATCGATGAATTCTGCGAGAACGGATCGGACGCCAGCAGCAGCAGTACCTCTCCGTGCTGAAGAGTAGCGATGTAAACAACACTATCTATCGATTAAATATGTCGTTTTCGGGCTGAATATGAGCAGCAAAGCAAGCCCACACACAATTTCTTCACTCTTATCCATAAAAATCACTAAAAAACACTGAAAACACCACTAATTTACCCACTTTATTTTCACTGCGCTCGACGCACTCCAAGCCGGTCCCGGCGGCTGCCATCACTGAACGCTCCCTTGACAGCTTGACTGTGAGCGTGGGTTTGAGACTATGGTGGCCAAAAATAAGTGTGATCGTTGAACAAAAATCGCGTGTGACGAAAGTTTATCTGTCCTAAATTTTTTTAAATTTGATAATATTTTTTTGTACATGGTTGAGGTTTCGCCTATTCAACAATTGCATGAAAAATCGGTGATAAAAATAATTTATCCACCCGCAATAAACTTTGTCCACAGGACAACCAAATCCCACAATAATGTAGGCGGTTTCGCTTGGCATTGAGTGATTGAAAATCTGGTCGAAGTGTGAATTTGATTTTCATTGTTATTTTCAAATACATGGACGTAAATCATATTGAAAATGATGGAATCGAACGCATAATCTCTTTTCTATGTTTATTTCCGTTGTAAAATGTGCTGAAATCATTTGAAGTGCATTATGGACATGCTTTTTAACTTTTTCATTCTGTATAGTTACGTACAAGAGTACAAATACGTTTGGAATTTGACAAATTTGTTGATCATTAATCAAATCGACGTTATTTATTTAAGTTTTGCAAAAATGAAAACGGTTTGAAAAATTGACTAAGTCCCAAAAGAGCGAGTACGAAAATTCGGGGTCGAAGGTGGGAGTAGGATGGCCTGCTGATTGTAGCAATTGACCGTTGACGATGTTGCACATCGTTTGAAAAGTGTGGGCCAATGAGGGGTGGAAACGGGTGGAGACGGGAGAGACGTAGACGTGACACGGAATTTTGAGTTACCGCTGCCAGCAGGGGTGGGCCAATGAGGGGTGGAAACGGGTGGAGACGGGAGAGACGTAGACGTGACACGGAATTTTGAGTTACCGCTGCCAGCAGGGTAAAGGCTTTCGTGTCGTGTTTGGCTATCGTGTGCGGAACGTTTGGACATTTTTCCGCTCGTAGACTTAATGCCATCCGGAAGCGGAGGCGCTGCGGGCCGCAGCAAACGCGACACACCGATACGGCCGCCTTGTTCCGGAAGTGGTGCATATTTTAAGCGCGAGAATGGGACGACGAGTACCTTCTCGAGAGGATACACTCTGACCGTTCGACCACGGTTTGCGGGCTGACGTTGGCCGACAGGGGCGAAGGAGAGGTTTAAAAGGACGAGCTCGCCAGCAATCGTTTCGCTGGTCGCGTTGGAGACCTTCGATTTTCTCTGCTGCGACTGCTGTACCCCCCCTCGCCGTTGGGCTGTTTGACAGAGGACGGTGGTCCTAACCCATCTTCACTGCTTAATTGTATTTTATGTGCTTAAGCCCCGTCTGCCACACCGGTGTACATGTACGCCTGTACATACATATGTGGACCGCATCCGGCTTCCGATCCGGGGCCGTCCACCCAACACATGACCACCCGTTGGGATGGTTAAGTGAAAGATGGAAGAAGGGAAACCTAGCACACTAGAGGAGCGCGATAGGAAAACTCTCGAATCCGAACGGAAACCAATGATGGTGTTTTCGGGAGGCTCTCGGACGATTTATTTCCTTGCATGCAGGTTTTTCGTACATTTACTCGTACAGCTTAAAGTGATGAAAAAACGAATGAACAAAGACTAAACAACGTCGAGCAGCAAAAAATTTAAACGAGGAGCAAAGGAAGAAACACCCGTTGGAAAAGCATTGAGTTTCTTAATATTTCCATACACGTACCCCACACGCCTTTCTGCCTTTGTTTGTCGGACCTTTTTAATGAACTACACACATAGTGTAGTGTAATTTATTGCCTCACTGTACAACATTTACTTGACGTTTGATTTGTTAAACCCAACTTGGAAAAAATTAGCTGATAAACGAGGAACCCATCAGTTCTGTTTAAACGTATGTTTTACAGAGCTTTTCGAATTTAAGTTGAAGCATTTACAACAAGACAGACAAACAATGAACAACGGTGCACAGCAATCAATAAAACTTTCTCTTTGCTCTCTTTCTCATGAGTCGCATATATAGCAGAAATTGTATATCTTTTGTTTAGTGGATCTGGCCTCACTCCTATATGTAGCTTCAATAGAGTTCTAGAAAGCGATACAGATTGGTTTTTGGTTATCATTACAATATGTAGGCTGCACGGTTGTTTTGTTTCAAAACAGTAATTACATTTCGAAATAAATCGAAATAACAAGTTTATATAATAAAGATTTGTTTACTAATTCAAAAATAATGAAGCATGGAAAAGAAACCTCCACAGACTTTATCTTGAGAATTGTACTTTTCTATCGATATTAAACAAAATACGTTTGCTTCTCCTTCATCCAACATTCAATTTGTTTAAACATGGTAGTTTTGGGATTAGACAGCGTGTGACAATGAGCTTTAAGTTAAAGTTGCTATCGTTAAAAATAGCTTAGCAAACGCGATTGGGGTATAAGTTATGTATTTTTATCATAAACACTGATGAATTTGTTTACAATGTGAACTTTCTCATTAGTTGACTTTAATTAGTTGATTAGTTGAGTCTTTCCATATGTTTTATTAATATTCATTAGCATACAACAGGACATGTTTTGAACAAAATGTAACATCCAATTTTAAATATAATATATGGAAGGTATGGTTCAGATTGTTTTATAATTTTTGTTTTTTTTTATCTTTTCAGTGAAGGATGAATCTACCTAAACCCCTTTCCTGAAGCAAAACATACGAGCCAGCCGGAAGCATCTTATGCAATCAAAGCAAGGCTTACGCTTCCAATCCTTTCCAATCCCGTTATAATAGAATGCACTGAATCTAGAAGTAATTGTTTGGCACATTTCGCAATAAAGTCCTGGTTAAGTAATACTAAAGCAGCCATTATTAATTGGACGTTCGCTAAACTTCACCAGCCGCCCACAAGCTCTTCCGTCCATCGGTGCGGTTCAATCACCCTCTCGCCGCATCGGGGGACTAGAGAAGTTCCACAAGAGGACACACTCAGCTGTGTGTACGTTCAGCTTGCAGGATTCTGGCTTGGTTACTGTTTTTTTCTTATATTTCTCTTTCTACATGTGGGAAAAATCCAATTTTCCACTCCCTCGACCAAATGCTCATGTGGTCGTGAAGTTTGAGTTTGAACTTTCGTCCCCCATTTTCCGACAATGACAGTCATTTCCCTGTGGTTCCAAGTGGCGTTCGGCGTCCTCCGCACGCAAAATGAGAACAACCCCTTTTCACCCTCCAACGAACCTGCGCCCGCATCCGTCTTGGGCCCCGGAACCGAACGGCGAATAATATATTTTTAATTAACATTCTTAATTATGGTTCCATTAAATTTTTCAACGAATCACATGGCCGTCCCGGGTTCAGCCGGGAAGCCATCGCGTACGTGTGGAAGGTGGCACATGGCGTACCGAGCGAACGAGCAAACGAACGAATCACGTTCGCCTCGGTGCCTTAAGTGCCTCCGTTGCCGATTTTAATGGGTGATGTGGGAATTTTTAGACAAATGATTGCACACCGAGCCGGGCAAAGTTGTACGGTCCCATCTTTATTCCGGTGCTTTGGCGGGGAGTTTGCGCCCCGAATCCTTTCCAATGGCGACCATTTACCCGAGTGCAACTGGAGGCGGCGGAGGATGGGAGTTTGATCCATTTCGGTACATTTGACGGGCGAGTTTGTCGAGAAACTGTGCTAATTAATCACATGTCGTAGTCAGAAGCCATCGGTGGCACCGGAGACTGGCATCGGTGAGCCTACACAATCCTCCCAGGACAAGCCGATGAATACGTTCGTACAAGGAAGGTCGTTCTTTGCATCCTCTCCCATCCCATCTCAGCCGGGCCTAAACCAAGAGCAAACCCGTGCGCTTCGATGGCGATAGGCACTTTTTATGTGACAAACAACGAAACGCACCAACCTCGGAGTCTTGGTGTGCGAGATTAATTTACGCACTTTTCCTTGGGCCCTCGGGTTGTGTCGCTGCCGAGGATATTAATGCTCGGTTGGCCAGCAAGTGGAAAAATCGGCTTCAAGCCAGGCTGGGATGGAAAACGCGCGGAAAGGGATAAAGCTAATTTATGTTAAGGAATGATTTGTGATTTGTTTGGCATAGGACAGAAATCAAGAAAAGCACGATTTTGGGATCGACATCGGAAAGGAATGTGCTGTGCACGCTGGTGCGGGGAAATTAATCGTACTCTTTGGCCAAAGCCAAAGCCGACTCGTAAGATAATTACCGTCTAATTACTATGGGATTTTCTAAGGCAATGTACTGTAGCACACGTGATACATAAATTTTGAACCAGAAATTAAATATGGCGCTACAATTCACAAGAGAAGCAGATGGATTATTTTCAAGAATCTTATTATTTGCAAGCAATACCACTTTCATTTGTAAGTAACCGTGGTATATTTCAACAATAGCCATAGAAATGAATAATAATTAACGATGTGGTGTTGGTGGTTCTAAATTTTAAAATATGTTCCACAAAATAAGCGCCATTGAAAATTTCAATTCAGTCTCATAACTTCTCATGTGAGAATTTCTTTCACCGTAATGTTTGCGAGGCGCCTAAACTAAATTTGCGCCTTTGCTTGGAGTACCAAACAAGTATAATAAAGCTACCAAGGTGTCCCACTTCAGTGAAACCGTAAATTGAAATGTCAACCCGTAGCCGAAAGCCGTTCTTGACGATTCAATGGTATCATTGAAAAAATGCCAAGGACCCATCCCGTGGAAATGGAAGACCTCAAGCGAGGCTATCGTCTCATCTTATCTGTTCGATCCCATCTCGCTTCGGTTTTTTTTTCCCTGCGAACCGGTTCGATTGAATGTAACAACAAAGATAAATTTCTCACACAACCCTGTATGAGCGAGAACCGCGGTGGAACGCACCGGTGGAAAACGCACCGTGCAAATGGAAATCATCAAAAGTCGAGCACTTTATTTAGCACCTCGCTATTGAGCTGCTCGAAAAGAGGAAGTTGGTAGCCTTTTGGGACTTCAAGACCGCAGGATTGCCTGGCGTAGGTTACAATTTGCTCACCTCCGTTTTTTCTACCTTTAACCACCACATTCCCTTTACCTTGTCTTGCATCGTAATCGACTTCATCAGCGATGCTGCAAGTGTCGGCTTTAACTGCCATCGTCGTTCCATCCACAACGTCCGCCCTCGGCTGGAACTCATTCGTATACGACACTTGCACGAACCGTTTTTTTTTTCTCCGTCTGGCTGCCAGCTGGCATGAACAATTTTTCTCCGGTGGGATAACGAAAAGTGCAGCACAAGAAAAAAGCGCGCTTTCGCACTTTGCAACACTTTTCACCGATGGCGCAATCCTCGCCCCGTAGGGGATCCCCAGTAGGATGCTGTTGGCAGTAAAGAAAGCATCCTTCGTGCACCCTCTTGACTGAGAGCGTAAGTGAGTCAGTGTCGCGACTGCTACATGCGACTGCATCAGCTATAGCTGCTGTAGGAGCAGCATAAAATGATGCATAAAAATCTGGGTCATGGAAAGTGAAAACTGTAGGTGGAGAAGAAAAAAAACAGGATGAAAGTATGCAGTGTAATATACACTGCTGAAAACGAGGATAAAAAAAACTGCCGTCGAGGAACCGTGAAGGTACAGTGAACTCGGAAGTGAAAACACGGCATCAAGGTTAAATGAATTCATTATCATACCAAGAGGGGTGCTGGTTCTTCATTCATCTTTTCCGTTTTCCTGAACATCTTTAAGGTTATGGGATTATAAAGTAGCAATTGTTTCATCTTTTAAATTCCATGAAACGGTATAATAATTTAATTCTAAAAACTGCTTAGACCAGTATGAAGGAAAATTTATGACAATAGATTACAAGCAAAATCCATAATTAATTTACTGACAAAATTTGTATGGCCAACTCTTACATTTGAAGCAACACAACTAACTTGGAAACACGTTGCTGATGATTAATCAGGTTGAATGAAACTTCTATTTCTTCAGCACCTTTTCCTTTATTAATAGACAATTTAACAGAGATCTAAAATTTCAGCGATGTAGCTTGGGCCACCATTAAACCTAGTTCAGAAGGATAAATAACAGGGTCAAATAGTTCAAGAAATCAGAAGAAATCATATCTTCCTTTCGTAGCAAACCCATTCAAACCACTCGTGAACAACCAGTACTCTCATGAATATCTCCCATGCCGTCGAATCAACCACAACACAATTCAATTAGCTTTTCCTTTACGGGTGAGAAAATTCGTTTAAGAACCTTTCCTTTGTCCCGAACGCAATATCCTTGCCGCTTCCTTGGGTCAGTAAATGTAGAAACATTCCCATCGGACCCCTGACCACCTAGACGATCTCGTCCTCACTTTCTCCATCAAGCCATTTATAACCCTTGTGCGGCATTCGAGCCCTCCCCACCGATTGGGCCATGTCCAGCGGATAGAACGAGTTCTTCGCAGTCGGAAAATAATTGACCAACGAGTGACCGGTCACCAGGGACTCCGAGCGAATGGTAGGTTGAAAGTGCGTCTTGTTTTTTTCGTTGCCCATGACACGTTATACTTCCTTCCAGCAGGGGTCTGAACCGAAGCTAAATGTCCAGTACGATGTCCACGGACGATTCGCAAGGACCTCTTTTACCCTTGAAAGCACCTCTGGTCATCACTGCCAGAGGCCAATGTTTACAAGCATGTCTTAAGCGTCCTCCCGAACGAATCGAAGGGTTGGACTGAACAGCAATAAACGGTTTATGAATTATTTAGCGCAGGACCGGTGGCCAGAGAACGGCTTGTGCTGGGAAGATTTATTGATTTGGAAGACGCTGTTTTGCGTGTGGCATGTTTTTATTGACTTTAATTAGTATCCCGCCAAGATCCCAAACGCCCCGAGAAACCTGTTTCAATCCGATCTTCCCTTTAGAGAAACCCTGGTAGTCATTGTCGTGGTACATCATGCTTATGGAAAATAATATTCTGCTTCTTTTTCTTGGCGTAACGACGATCTTGGTCATACCTACCCGTTAAGGGCTTACTAGACTTGTTCGCTCTCGGTTAGGATTCGAACCCACGTCATCGAGGTGGTGAGCCCTAGTACTCATGGGCCGATTTTCTAACCGGAATGGAAAATAATATTACACATGATAAAGTTCTCCAATATCGTCATCTATTAGTGTAAAATCGTATACGTTCCATATCGTACGTAATTTTACGACCGTGGGAGGAGTGCATTACGAAGAGTCGTAATTCATTCATTCCGGACGCCCGTTAACAATCATTCACCACCAACATCGATCTTGCCGCAAACGAAGTCCCTTGAACGGGGTTCTAAAATATTACCCGAATAACTTCGCCTCATGGGAAGAAAAATTTATCGCGAAAAGTTCGATCTGAAGAGCGGTGAAAATTGATGGGTTCGTAAACATACACCATCAAAGAAGGAATCGGTCGTGTATTATGTGGAAAACTTGTTAACGCAAAACCAACGCGAGTCATTGGACTTCTTTCTCGGCACACATGAAGGAAGCTGCTGGGAACACCTTACGACATTTGATCTTCTGCCACGTGACCACGTCACTGCGTTATCCGTCTCGCATCCAATGCTAGCGAAACCGATTTCCATCTAGAACCGAAACCAGATACCCGGAACATGTAACGCTCTCGACTTTTATGCATGTGTGTTCTCTCGATTGGATGGATCGAGACTACTGCAATAGGTAATATGTGTTCCCATGCGTCGTTGCTACTGATCTGTAAGCTCACATTTCCTGTTCCTGAACAAGACTCGTGCAAAGTTTCTCTCAATGTTCCACGTTTCCTAAGAAACCCATTCCTAGTTGAGATGAAAAGGCAGTATAGAAAATTCCAGCGCTGGGAGTAGCGAAACTGGGGGATTGTAAATCAACGAAATAAAAGCCATCCATCGGAGCAGCTTTGAAGAACGGAGCCAAAAAGGAACAGAATCTCAGCCGCTTTCGAAGAAACTTGAGGTATGAATGCAATAAAAGGGTACATTGATTGACGCAGCGAGAAGGGATTTAATTGCTAAAGTTCAAAAGTCTGGAGTAAAGTTCATTCCAAAACGGTTTAAGATTTTACTGCATACCTCAAGTTTGCTGCTGGGCTACGCCAGTCGGAACCACCTACTATATACGATCGTTTGCTTTAGTACCTTCACCGTGACAGATGAGTCATTTTAGATGCACTGAAATAATATCCCGAATGCAATCTATTAGTTTAAAGGAATTTCTCAGTTTAAAAATAAACATATCCTATGTTTCACTTTAAAAATCATGGACTGAGCAATCAAACCACAATCTATGGGCTAAACTTCATGGTTTTTATGTATGTTTAAACAGTTGCATAAGATTTAAATTATTATTGTATTTTCAATTATTATTGTATTTTTTCAATCACCAAACCTTAAGCGATTAAACCATAGTTTGTTTAGAGCTTCTGGTGTTAAATAGGCTAACGATAGCATCATTTAGTGTTAAATCTACAGGCATATAAATAGAAAGAACTATTTGCAATAACAGTCCTCATGCTAATGGATGTTTAACCGCTAAACTGTTGTAAGAAAGTACCCTGAATCAACGGCATGAAACATGCGCCTTCTTCCGGACTGAGGACATTGAAGAGTAATATTAAAACATTTATGAGGATATTACTACCTGACATGTAAGATTTTGTACGCACAACGATTCATCAGGCTTACCACTGACGTTAAAGCTGGTTAAGAAGAAATTAACGATCCAAATTTATTACACCTGGAATTTGCCATTAACAACTGAATACCAAAAGAGTATCGTTAGTATTAATCGGATTTAACACTAATAAGATTTGCTTTAGCAGTTGTGAATTTTAGACTTGAATTTCTTTAAACTAATTCAGTCGAAAGATTTTAAAAATCTATGAACGAATAATTTAAAATCTATCAGTCTCGTATATTTTACTCTTTAATGTTAACTCAATCTTCTTTTTTGCAATTATCTTAATTTGAAATAAGACGTTTCTAGAAAGCCAATCTTAGTAAGGGATCGACGTAAAACACTCGATGCCCCTTATACGGCACCATCTAACACCTAGTTCTACCACGTGTTAATGCCAAGACATCTTGACCCCTGACATAACCTTCAACCGGACGATGGTCAAGGCAGAAGGAATAGAGCAAGCAAACCTTACCCGGTAGCATACAACGTCTTGAACTTTTCCTTCTTAATCCTTTCACGTGTGGAAAGAAACGTGTCCAGTGTCAAGCACCTCGTCTGTTTCCACCGTTGTCCACCGTCAATGCGATGACATCGGGAACCGAGCCACCCGGTTGGGACCATAAAATTTAATCATAAAATTGTAAGCCCAACCCGCGTGGAAATAAAATGCCCAGAAGAATGGAAGGAACATGGTCCTATTTTCCCTCAGAAAGGGATTGCAGGTTTTGCCCTGCACTAATCGAAATCAGAGCTACCTCAACGTTGTCAAACTAACTGGACAGAGGGTCTGACCTCTGCCTGGACAGGGAGAAGGTCACCGTTGACCATCCGGACCCTTCTTTCACACTCTCGTCTATGTTCGTGTGTATGTGTGGTCATCCCTAGCCAGTGGATTAATTTATTCAAAATATTTTATCAAATGGCGAAATAAAGCACTTCCCGGCGACCCAAACGCGGTGCTCTATGGTTGGCTGACCAGCTGCAACCATTCGGATGGTGCTGACCACTTCAGGATACTGCCTCTAATCGGTACAGGGGATCGCTCGTGGTCTTCCAAAAAAAGTTACATCCAGCAAGGGTTCGCCAGGTAGCGAGCCGACTCGCGCCTTGCCGCCGTTTAATGCACTGGGAGTGACCCCTTTTCGGGCATATCCGAGGACGAACCCTTTACAACGATCGCGATATTCGCGTGCGATTGGTGATTCGTAAGACGGACCCGTCGGAAGAAAGCGTGGAATAACTAGATGCAATTCACCCTTTACCATCCATCCTGGGCCCGGGAGTGAATCTAAATCAAAACGAATTGGTCAAACCAGGAGGACATGGAAAATGACCGCACGTCCGCCATTACTCGACCCGTTCGTGGGGCGTACGCGTTTAATGTGCGTTTGGGAAATTGAAGAAAATTGATTTATGGATTGTAGAGACAGCTAACGGAAGGCTCGTGCGTCGTACGCGGTCGCTAATGAGTGTCTTGTGCCTCCTCTCGAATACCTCCGGATAACCGCATCATTTCCCGAGTTACCGTGAGGTTGCTGCATGTGACAGATCCTGTACATGATTAATGATAAATTAGACACTTTCATTCTATACCTATTAGTATTTCCAAGTCAGCTTGATTATAATTATTTGATATATTTGGAAAAGGGTTGCGTAATATTGTTACACTCGGATGTTTAAAACATTCTTGTTATAATAAAATATCTTAATGCCAATTATTTCTCCTTAAAGCTCAGCGAAGCATATTTGTAAGATTTTCGATTCCAGTTCAATATCCAAAACAATATCCCGCAAGAAAATCCACCACAGGATTTTCAGCCACCCAAATACAAGCAACTACCACGCAAAACCTCCTAAACCACCCGAATAAATCGAATTGATTGAAATTCCAGCGCTCCGAGAAAATCTCGAAGAAAATTGAATCGAACACCAATACAGGATTTCCGGAGCCAGTGTCAAAACATGCGGCACACACAAACACACACATGCCACATATCTGGCTGATTGGAATGTGATTCCGTTAAACCGCGCGGATTGTTTTCTCATTTGCTCTCGACGGTTGACAAACGGGCGTTGCACCAAGACGCGTTTTGGTGAGATGCACTGGCTTCCCCTGGACCGCATCCAACAGCTTTTTGGTAGCCCCGAACAATATAAAAAGGATCTATAGATTCCGTACAACAAGAAGCCAACACGTCTTGGAATGCAATGAACCGTACTGCGTGGCATCCGACAACTTGTGTCGTTCGGTTTCCGGGGTCGGTGATTGTGGCACTGTCTGGGTGTGTGACGGATTGTGGTTTGGCGAGCAATCAAACACAGGCCCAGAAAATTTGTGCCATATTGAAAACAACAGATCGGATCGTATCTACATAATATGGTAACTGTTTTTCCGAACAATGTATAATAACCGAGTTGAAGGAATTATGACGAACTGTTTTCTAAACTCTTATGTTTATTTTTATTGAAACTGTAACGTTACTAACCAATTTATTTAAGAAATAGTATCATTGAAAAAAATAACTTATCAGTATGTAGATTGTAGAATTTGTTACACATGTTTGAATTTTAAAACGTTAATTCCTCTCTTCCTTCCTTGAAATCCTTTCCTTTACATCCCGCAGGGACAACAATATTTTAAACGCACGGATTGTACCCTTCCCGTGATGTTTGACTTTCGCAACCCTACGGCGAAGCCATTCGAAGCTTTCAATCAAACATCAAACAGCGCCTCAAACGTGTCACGTCTGACGAATACGAGAATGAACCGAGTTTTTATAAGCCCACCAGGATCTCGACATACAACAACTCTCTCACACACACACAGTCAACCTCCCGCCGTATGCAAATTGTCATCAAAACCCTTTACTGCCAGCGTCGGGGGCCGGGTTTGCAACGGAAATGAATCCCCGTTTTCACCCGGCCTGACATGTTCCAAACCCCTTTCCGTGGATTTCATGATGGAATGGTTTTCCCTCGACTTCCACGATACCGACGACTACCTGCCAGGCAGCGATCGTGAGCCGCGGTCCAGCGATCCACAAAGGTGGTCCTGAAATGTGCCAATCTTTTTAATTAGAGCACCCGAAGGGTCTGCCGGAACCGAATGGCAAAAAGTCTAACCTAACTGGGCAGGGGGAACGGTACGGAGGATACCCGGGGTTTGATGACACTGTGATGCGAAATATCGTTGCCTGGTCCGGGACTCTAAGGCTCAGTTGAAAGGGTTAACGCGCTTCTAGCTGTGCTTGCGCGAAGATACGCAAAACATTTTTAAATTCGAAACCCCCTCACAACGGCACACATGCCCAAATGTGCTACACTTTGTTATTTAGGCCTCAACCTAAGAAAAAAAAGGTGAAATATCCTATCGCACGCAACTAGGGATCATTAACCGGAGACCCAGATCTCTAATTCAACCCGGACAGGTAGTCGCTCGGGACAAACATCCCGGGATGGAATGGCCGATTGGCAAAGCCACCGATCGTCGGATTCGACACTGATTAAGGATGCGTATGCAAAACCCTTTCAGGATCAGGAGATACCGTGGACGATCGGAAAGGGGTACTGAATGTATAAAATGAAAATTAAAATTTTCTACGCCTCGCTACATAAATAAAGTGCCGAACCAGCAGCCAGCCAGAAACCGTTTGCCCCGGGCCTCGAGGACGACGGTTACAAGGTTTTGGTTTTTCCTAATAGAAAAGGCTCCAGGCTACCGTTGCACCGAGAGCCGCAACCGTCGGCACTTTCTCCGGGCGTGAACGGGTCAGCTTTGGTGAGGGACAACAGCATGATTTGCGTAATAATAAATGAACCACTATTGTTTGATCGTAGATCCGTTTTTAGTAGCGTAAAAACTACAAAGGGCCAATAATTTGAAATTTATTATGATGCTGCTTTTCATAGACAAAACGAACCAAGTCCAGGGTCAACGGGAAATGGATAGTCTGGTGTATTTGCATATCTTTGGTCCGATGATCCTGAAAAAATACCTACCCGAATCGTGTACTGCATAAGTAAAGCATATTCATGTTACGGAAAATCAAACCCGGGTATCATATTAGGCTACCTGTTATAAATGTGATCCATTCCGAAATTATAGTTCTACAATTTCTGTTCGTATCAAAGGATAATGGTCAAAGTTGTCATTTTATTCATTCCAAATTATTTGAAATACTATGCAAATTCAAATACCTAACTTACCAATAATGTGCGACCCAAAAGATAGGGGAAAATATAAAATGAGCATGAATTCATGGTACATTCGTTTGCACTCAAATTAGATTAAAAAAAAACAATCATGCCAAGCATTGAACCGTTCATAACTTTTACCTTAAAAATTAAATTTATCTACCTCAAAATCAATTAATCTTTTATACATTTTTAACTATTGTATATTAACATTTTTAATGATTTTTACAATACGTCACCAATTTTGTTTTTAATTGAACAAAACATATTTTCCTCTATCGTCAATATTCATATCATGATTATGGCAGAAATTTAAATAATAAATAAGCTTTGAATTACTTACTGATTATTCGCTATTTACAACACTGCCTCCGTTCCTATTTTTAAATAAAACTTCTTCGAATATGACTGACATGTTCTACATGTGCTATAGTTCATTTGTTCCTCAAAAAGGAAAACCTCATACTTACATCTGTAGTTAATAATTAAAATAAATTTTCATTTCAAAATTCTACGGCAGCCGATCCTATGCATCATAAACACGTGGTAAACACTCCACACATCAAAGTTAGTCGGTACGTAACGGTTGATCGCTCGTTGTAGCATACTAGATGGAAAACTATCGGATCCGCAGAATTCTGCCCGCCACCGAGTGAGTGCTCACCGTTTGCGTGAGTGTTCTCATCCTTGCGCACCGACAGGATAACAACAACAAAAAGGAGTGCGCCGGGATGCGTGTGTGCCAATATGTGCGAGCGAAACGACACACACTGCACAGGGGCGTGTCCTTACTGGATGAGGCGAATGTCCTTAGAACGGCCGCGCGCGTTACGTAACAATGCTGGCATTGGCACGATGGGTTCGTCTCGCTTTTCCTCACATGCATGCTCGCACGTCCGATGGATCAACACATGCGACAGGATTTATGTGCTCCACGTCCACCTCCGCCGCAAAGTGCAGAGTCGAACCACCTTCCGCTAGTGGGAAACGCTGGCAATGGCGGAAAACTACCAAAGCTTGGACATTGGGGTATTTCGCTGTCCATTACAATTCGAGAGAGCACCCATACCTCTAGCATGTACATAGCCGATCAAAATAAATCACCCCCGCCAGCAATGCAAATTAACCCCAAAAACTGTGAGCGAGAAAGCTTATGTCCAGACTGCGGCCAACACATCGAGCGATGTTTGAGAGTAAATAACTAGCTCTTAATTTATTTGGTGAATAAATAAAGACTTATGTTAATTAACCTTGCGTGCACTAGACAACGGAGGTCGTTCAGTGCGCAACGTACCCGCTCTGCATACGGCCACCTACCACATACGCAATGGCCGATTAATGTTCGGTATCGAAGGGTAGCACACACCCCCTGAGCCAAAACCGGACTCACACTCCTGTCCGCCGTAGGCATGTACGGAGCGTACATCCTTCCGTGGAACGACAAAAATATTGATAATACTCGATCGAAACCCGGCGAACAACTGGAACTGGGTCCCTCCGGCAGTCGGAGGATGTTTGGCCACATCTGAGGCCGATTATATGAGGCAGGGTAGAGAAAGAAAACACATCCATTCGGTTCGTTCGTCGAAGGGAGATAGTGGCGGGCAACACAGGAGAACAAAACATATAGTAGAGGAAAGGATCAACCGTGCATGCTGGAAATGCTTAGAAGAAGCGTGTGTTACATCGCGATACATCGTGTGCGAAAGAGCCAACCAGCTGCGACCCTATGCGCTGCTGTACCCTTTTCCCTCGACAACCATTTCCCTCTGGTATTGAATTCACATAAATATAAAAGGATCAAATATCCTTTCACACCAGCCAAGCCGAAGGGTTTATGTACACACGCGCGCACAAATGTCCGTTCGGGTAGCTCGAATGGAAGAGGGCACTGGAGGGAAGGTGCTTACCGCAACCGGCGGGGGTTGGCGGTACACATAATTTATTATGTGCCAAAATCGCAATCCGCCTGCGAATGGGTGTGTTTGTATGTATGAGCGCAGGTGAACGTACGTATGCGTTCTTCAAAGTCGCCCCAGGCTACTTCGACGCGAACGGTGTACGTACATGTTCGGGCAAGCGGGTATGTTCGGACCACGTGTCCTCGAAGAGTGCTGGACATGCTTGACGGTGGAACCACTTTTCCATTTTGTCCGGGAGAGGTTTGAGGTCATGCTAACCACATACCGATACATGAGAAAGACTTCCAATTTTGTACATTTTAGTGCTCCATTCACTACGCCCCACCGTGTCTTGCCGCCCATTGTGCCCCGGTCACGAAAATGGCAGTGGCCAGGGCCGCGTACACGTATGACGTTGATAAATGGAGTGAAACCGCAAGAACCGCACGATCTCCTTTACAGCGGATCCTATGTGTTCACGGATTCTCGGCTTGCCATCTTTTGAGATCACAACGCCTTTGCATAAGAGAAATAGGTTTTTGATTTTACAAATTCGGTCCTCAAACTACCTTTCGGATACAGTATCGACAAATACGAAATACACTTCTTTTTGAAAATAGGTTCCACAGACAGCGGGAGAATGGGGAGCAAATGTGGAGCGACCACAACAGGCAACGCAGGGCAAGCAAGAGTACCTTTCTAGTAACTGTTATCTTGCGAACAGTTTAAATCCGTTAGACAAAACTAATCACTTCATTGAATAATTTTTATTTCCACAATAATCAATAAATTTTCCCTTTGTAGAGGTCGAGCATTTCATGAAATTTTGTTCCTTACAACTATATTTAAGCAAATTTTCAAACCAAAAAGGCAGTTCATTTAACTTATGTTACATACTAATCCTTGGTGAATGCAATGAGACATAAAATTATAGTATTCAATTTCGGAAAGACAGCTCTGTGTGTCCGAAAAATTGACAGTAGAAAGCCAAATTTATCCAAGTGTTCACACGTTTGCATTAAACTATAAAACGTGCTTATTTCAATAAAATAAATAAATAAATCCTTGATTTAGCGTCATTGATATTTTCCTTCCTCCAAAGCTGTTGGAAAACGATTGGTACAGTTCTTAGTATATATAATTTTTTTTACAAATAACATCACACTCTACTTTGAAATTCCTCGATGAAGTGACAATTTCGGTAGTTTGATCTGGTCATAATAATCCTCAGTATTAGGATCGTGTGTGATGTTTTAATATTTTTGAATTTCATTTTCTGTGCAAACTTCAGTACTGGTTACATCCATTTTCCCCAAAGAATCAGCATTTGTTCCGCTTGGTCCCTGTGCAATAGTATGACTGTTGTCTCCGTTATGAGGGCGGTTTTGTTCGACAAACGTGTGAATCGCCCGATCTTCGGCTTCCTGCTCGGCTTGCATTCGCTTGAATTCTTCAATTTCGTAGCTGTATTTCGGAGTAGTTATGCCCAGAAACGACGCAAGTCCTTCCCCGACGTAATCGCACCCGGCAAGGACGGTGCTTCCAAGCTTGTATGTTTTGTAACGCATCCATTCGCTCCATTTTAATTTGGACTGCAATAAAAAGTTACGTATTTGTTGGATTTAATTCAATTTATTTTTAACAACAGCGCCCCCTGGTGACCATTGGTCATTGACCGCATGATGCCTAGTGAGTGCTGTTCAGAGTTTTAATTTAAAATCCCCTTGATTTTATTGCGATTTTTGTTATTTGCTCGCCTGAATCTATTGTATTCAAAATCATGACGTTATCCGTAGTTTATTTCATCCTTTGAAAAGCAAACAAATTTTCCTTGAGTTTCCGAGGCTTGAGTACCTTGTTTCGAAATAGTGCACACAATTGATTTTCTCGAAAATTAGAAAAGACAGAAAAACCTTATTTAACACAAATTTGTGTTTTGAAAAGACTTTTCATTAGACCGGGTCACATGCTCAAATCGGTTTAGCGATCATAAAGTTATTAACAAATTTGTTGTTTCAGCAGAAAATACCAACCCAAAGGAATCTGTACCTACGCCCCATTCAATTATTTATCATAAACTAAGAATTACAGAAGAATCTTTGTTGTACAGAGTTATCTGTCTTCAAAAGACCTTTCATTGACAGGTCTGTTGCTGAAACTGACTGAGGCATTAAATAGTTATACAGTCTGTTCTCGAGTTACGCGGTTCTCGACTTACGCGGATTCGGAGATACGCGGTTTTCAAAATTTGACAGTAGATTGGGTTTATTACATCGATTTAAATTCCTGAGATGTACAACCACACGAATAAATATGTAAATTACGCATTTGCATAAATTACGCTGTTTATTTCGATTGTTGCATTTTATGTTGTTTGAATACGCTTGCATTGCATTCATATTAATGGACAAAGAAAAAAATTGACTATCCTATGATACATGTACACAAGAGCTCGATCTCTTACCTCCTAGTATAAACTATGTGTCAAGCAATATTCGAGATACGCGGAAATTCGAGATAGGGTGAGTGAGGGTATTTTGGCCCACGTATGTAATTTTGGCCCACTTAGAAAGAAGATCAATTATTTCAATGATTTCAAATAAAAATGCCTCCTAACATTTTTTTTAGTGTTGAGGTCAATTTATTCTTGTTAAATACCAAATTTGGAGGCGATTGCATCAACATTTGTAGAGAAAATCGCTTAAAACTACGAAGCTGTCTCTTTTTCAAAAAAACCATGTCGTAGGCGGATAGTTCGCCCACCTTGAGATATAAGCAACCACTGCGTAAAAAATTCTGAAGTAATGTTTTTCTAAAGCTTTGAGCGTTTTTAGGAATTATCAAAACGTTACTTGAATTTTTAGAGCACGAGAAATAATTTTAATTTCGATCCAAAAGTGGGCCAAAATAGATGCAAGGAAATCTGGTTTCGATTGAAACGAAATTTGTATGCATTTTGACACTGACAGCTGGTTGTCAGAAATTGTCTAAACGAAAATCCGGTGATCTTGGAAAAAAGTGGAAATTAAAATATCGAACTAAACATTTTATCTTACTTATTTAACAAAAGTAAGAGTTATTAGCACAATCTAAATTATTATAAAGATTATTAAAACCATAAAACACATAAAAAAGGCATTTTTCAGGTGGGCCAAAACTGGTACACAGGTGGGCCAAAATAGAAGCATAGCGGGCCAAAATAGCGACAAAAAGTGTGTTCGGAAATTGATAATTTTTCAGTGAAAACATCAAATAAACTAAAAAATATGAATTTTAATGCATGCTTAGATAGCTACTCTACATTATCATACCCAGTTTGTCATGATATGATCGGTACAATTAATGCAACGATTTATTTTGTGGTGACCCTTCCCTAAGTGGGCCAAAATGGGTACTTTTACCCTACGCGGATTTCTCTGGTCCCCATTATCCGCGTAAGTCGGATACTGACTGTAGTTCGTAGAACAAATTCCCAATCCCAATAGAAACAAATCTTTAAAATCCGTCAAGTTGGGATTCGAAACTTTGGAAACCGTCTAGGGATCGAGTCTTCGGATCTTCCGAATCCCGATTCTGCCAACACTAGTCAATATGTTTTCCGTGAAAATAAACAACGCGCCGTTGCTATGAATCAGCAGCAGCAGGTTGCGTAGTACCCCTCCTTTTATGGAAAATGGTGCCAATTTCCATGGTTTAAAACATACCTCATCAACTGGTGCAGCCTCAATTTGATCCACCTGATCGGTTTCATCGTCGCTGTACTCTTCCAGCGTACCATCGCTGAAATGTAGCACTCGCTTTGGAGCCCGTACTCTCACCTCAACGTCCTTCTCGTTTTGAATGAAGGTGTCCGTGGCGTCGGATTTGGTTTTCAATGGAATATCCATCTTCGTCATGGCGCTTTTCGGTTAACTGCAGTTTGTGCGAAGAGTATTTTGCGTGGGGTATATTCGATAACACTTTAAATTCTTCCAATGCACTTAGAACAGTAGGAATTCGATTTTATCAGGACAATGATTTCGCTGCTACGCAGTCTACTGCGACCTCGGGTTGTCAAAACAGTGTCACGTTGGGGTGGAGGGGGTTAAAATGCACTTCAACGTTTGACAAGCTTGCCAAAATGTCAGAAATATTAATTTTTTTTAAATGTTAAATCCAACAACACAAAATTACAACAACATTACCTCATTCATTCCGCACTTCCATACATCGAACACAGATTTTTCTTTCTTCCTTCAAATCGACCCGTCCAAAATTCTTCAAACTATAAACTTTCAACTATCCGGTTTATTGAACGCTTCTGTGCTTATTTACAATCAACAATGGACAGAACTGCTCAGTTCTTGGCCGATGGTTGCGGAATACGAAATTTGGACATCTCGATTTCAGCTTCGAAGTAGCTTGTTTGGTCATAGCTAAAGTACTCCGGTACTTTGTAGGTCCCATTCCTCTCAGCACCCGGTCCTACCGGACCGTCCTTCTTATGCACGCACCGCGAGCTCAGCCCAGGAACATCTCCGGATGGTGCTGCGGGAGATGCCGGAGATCCCGAGCCTTTTGAACCGGCAGGTGCCGCCGGTTGGCTGTAGGTTCTGGCAGCCACGAGCTTTACCAGAATGTCGTTTTTCAGCAGGATTTGCCGGATCATTTTGGTACGCTTGGTGAATAGTCAGGACAAACTCAAAACACTGATTATCCAACACTCCGTTTGCTCGAGTGACTGAACGTCACACTTCGCGCAAGCCCACAACAGAGTTCAGTATAGCATTCGCAGTCCGTGATAGTGATACGTTGCGGAAGCGGCCACGATCTATAGCTTGAAATGTGCTCCGACAAGACATACGGCACGCCAGAAATAAACCAACCTATAGTTTTCCCTTTTCAACAAACAGCAATTCATTGTCATTTGTAAAAATTTGAAAAAAATCAATCAATTGGTGCAAATGTTTTCCTGCTCCCTTGCAAACTCACTGTAACTGGATTAGTATTATAAATAACTCTTTAAAAAGGGCCAAAAAGTATATATAAATAGTTGTTGGATCGAATGTTGTACGAAATATTTGCATTCGAACCCTATACTTAAAGCTGCCTTTTTCCTCCCGTTCAAACGGGAAATTTAAAAATCCTTCTATGTTTTAACTAGGAAATCATCCCCGGTTGACGACAAATGTCAGTTCACCCTGATTTTGGGTCCCCGCATCCAAAAATCTGTACTTCTCCCCCCCTTAACTCTATGAATAGAAATGAGAATGTGTGCGTTGGTCGTTTTCTTAGGGAGAGAAAAGGTGCGAATGCGTCCTATGTATATTCTATCCTTTGCAACCATGCAACACCAAACTATCGCCAAATGCTTACTGTGTCGTTATACGCGTATAGGCACGTACTTACGTACGAATAGTATTTGAGATATGTGAGTGTGTTTCTTGTTGGAGCAACCACAGCATCATGTATTTGCGCATTCTGGTCATAGCAATCACAGAGTGCAGGCGCAAGTGCATTGAGCATCAAGCGTTATGATCGTGCCATTAATACTGCTGAGGTAAGAACAAACTAATAAACGTATGAAAATGATGGAAATCTAGGTACTTTAAATCAGTAACATTCTAACTTTTTTTTACTTTTAGGAATGAAAACCAAAGCTAAAGAATGCGTCGAATGGTGCATGAGCTGGATCGCATATGCAGTTAAGAATTGGATCTTTCTGGGACGGCAAGTCCACTGCAGAGGCCGGAACTCTACACTGGTAAGTCAGAAAACAGTGTGATCGCAAATATCCGAATAATAAACATCCGATGACTTAATTCTCAAAAAACAAATGTTTTGATTTCACCGCAGCATTCTGCGGGTAGAAGAAAATATCACATTCGTAGAATATACCATACACACACACACCTACACGCGAGCTAGTCTCACCCACACCACCAAGCAAACCAATGCAAATGTGTGCGGCAATACATGGGCGATCCGTCAAATTTTGACTTGCTGGGAGGTTGCTGGGACTCTTGCTGGAAGTACATGACAGCAGCAGAAAATTTGAATTTCTGTCAACCGGGTCGTCAGTAGAGGTTAAATTTCAACAACATATTTCATGAAATCAGTGCCCCTTATGATCGAAAGGTAGAATTGGATTGGACTTTCTTGTGCAACATTGATGAAAAGGTACTGCAGAGTGTAGAAAAACGCAACAAGTGAAACAGGTCAGTCCTATTTAAAAGAACAAAATGACCTAAAATGCCTTTATTTTGAAACAAAACGCTATCTACTACAAATCTACTTGAACTCCATGGTACATTACAGTCGAATTGAATTAAAAAAATGTATTTTATATACTCATGAACACGTAATGTAATTTTTATATCCCGATTCAGAGTTCTTTAAATAACTACTATTTTCAGCTATACTTTTAAGACATAAAATGTATTGTTACATTTGTAATTAAACAATTTAAATTTATTCGCCAATTACACCAGCATATTTTTACACCGCCTTAATCGCCGCACGTGCGGCGTGTGGTGTAATAAACAAATGCTTGTAATTTTTTCACGATGCTGTGTTGTTTATTTGCATGGCGTAGTATAATATTAATTATTTATTACCTAACTTATTCTCTGTATCCGTAAAAAGTTTTACTCGCGTTTCTTTCGCGAGTTCACGTGTCGCATGAAAGCAAAAAATAAGTGCCGAGGTATCCGCAAACAAAATCCGTGCGTTTTTTTTGTTTTTTTTTTGTTATGTGGTACGATTTCCCATCGGAGGAATCTCATCCGATGGAATTATGACAAGGAAATTAAAGAGCGTTATCAGCTGTTTGCTCAACAAGCAGAAGTGTTCACAAACAGAGCTGCCGCGTTGTAAGGTATTCTCTATAGTGTTCATTATTTGCTCCACCGTAGTGCGGTTGAGTTAAAGTGCATTGTGAAGCAGAATGTCCTCGTCCGACCTCGACGTGTTGGTGTTTGGATCATGCATAGTGGATTTCATAAGGTTTGCGATCGGTTGACGCCGTTGTTTTGTCGATCTTGTGTGCTGGTTAAAAAACCGTGCACTTTTCTTCTACATCAGCTATGTTCCGCGGTTGCCGAAGGTCGGCGAAACGCTACACGGAACCCGGTTCGCCACGGGCAACGGTGGCAAGGGGGCTAACCAGTGCGTGGCGGCGGCAAGGCTTGGAAGTCGAACGGCGATGATCGGCAAGCTGGGTGATGATCCTTGGGGAGGGGCATATCGGGATGCACTCGCTGCCGAAGGAGTCAACGTGGAACGGGTCGCAATTGTGCCAGGCGAAAGCACCGGCATCGCCCAAATAAACGTTGCCGATAACGGCGACAATCAAATAGTCATCGTGACCGGTGCAAACAAATGTCTCGCACCAGCGGATGTGCAATCGAGCGAAGGGTTTCTCGCAAGGGCGCGTATTCTGGTCTGCCAGCTAGAAACACCGCTGGAAGGAACCATGGCTGCCCTCAGCGCATTTGAGGGAATCTCAATTTTAAATGCTGCACCGGCAGAAAAGCAACTGCCTCGATCACTTCTAGCCAAGGCAACGATCTTTTGCGTGAACGAAACCGAAGCCGCGCTACTAACGGATATGCAGGAAGTCAACGATATTGAGTAAATTTTCTCCAACGCTACGGACCAACCGGACCATTCCTAACTGTTCCTCTACAAACTCCTTTGTAGACAAGCGAAGACGGCACTGTTGCGATTGCGGCAACTCGGATGTAAAACGGTTATCATAACACTCGGAGAAAAGGGAGCCATCTTTGCACGCCCCGATGACACGGAGGTCGTTCACGTAAAGCCGGTGAAGGTGAACAAAGTTGTTGATACTACGGTAAGTACCCTTTTATCTGTTATCTAATCGACACACACGGATTGAATGTTCATCTCTGATCGCGTCAGGGTGCCGGTGATGCATTCATAGGCGCATTGGCGCACTTTATGGCTAAAAATCCTGAAGCCGATTTGGCGTGGTGTATCGCCGCCGCCAATCGGGTTGCTGCGTGCTCCGTTCAAAAACCAGGCACTCAGACGAGCTTCCCGAGGGCCGCAGATATTGATTTGCGCGAGGATTTATCTTCACTGGAGAATCAATGCGTCAAAGTTTAAGTGAATTAAAAAAACTCAAAAATATACTTTTCTTGTATTGCATTCTGTTCACTTTTATTATAGTTATCAAAGTCATTTAACAGAGTATGAAATAAAATCCAAAAAACGAGTTGGCTATCAATTAGTATGTGTACGTGCTACACCTGCATTCTAAATAATCATTATTCGATCTACCAGCTGGTTGTGTAGTGCCATAACTAATTCATAGATCATATACAAGAAGCTTCAATGCTGTATTCCTCCATCTTTCGATGTACATTTATCGCACAGGCACAATCCATTAAACCGTCAAGGGCAGAAAAGATTAAACCAACCGGACGCTCAAGTTAAAACACGGTGTTAACGACCGAAGCTTCGAAGTTGCCAGTTTGTTTTATCTGAAAGACATAAACAGGTTGAAGAAAGGAAATTACATTAAAATTATGCATTTTCAAATAATAATTAAGCCTTGAATGCAATAGGGTTTCCAGATCAGAGGAGGCTGATTGTCAAGGTGTATAGAGGTACTATGTGCCGGATTCGCAATCCTATTTTAGATTATTTTTTGATGACAGAAGTTGGCATCTCTAGCCTGAGATGACGTCATGGTGAGGGCCAAGGTGCTTATACAATTGATTTACTTAAGTGTCCTTTTTCATGACATGTTTTAAATGGTTTTAAATTTATTGATCACCTTTTACCGAAATAAGAAAGGATCAAACTTTAACATGATTTCTATTATGATGTATTCAGTCTCATCCATGTATCGTTAAGGTTGGTTCTGTGTGCAAAAAAACCAACGAGTGCATCTGATTCAAACTCACTGCACAGTAGTACTGATAAAGGCCAGTTAAAGTTGAAGGCAAAGTCTAACGAGTCACAATGGCTAACAATTACGTTTGAATGTTGTTTTCAGTACAATTATTTATTTTTTTTAAACCTACCTAACTTCAATTACCTTTTTCGCATCGGTTTGTCTTATCTGTTCTTATGGTCGTTTATTACCAGTATTTACACAGCAACAGCTTTGCCTCCCATAGGTGTGCGCTTGGCGATCGAGTCGGGTGCTCCCCGCAGTGAAGGTATAACCTCGACGCACCCATTCTTCAGATCGATATGGTCAACGATGGACAGCAGCACTTCAATATCTTCGACCGATTCGAGTATCACCGGTGACGCAAGCAGCCGGCAGGCTTGGCCATCAACGTTGATTGAGTAGCAATCGTGTCGGAAGATAACCGTCCGATCGTACTGCACGTTGAAGCGTCCCGGCGAATGCGCCTTGCGTCGGAACATGATGCGATGCGGTTCGTAGTTCGGCTTTTCGTCCTCCGCGATCATATCGTCCTGTACTTCGCCAGAGAAAACTTCATCCCCTTCGGCTGGTGGCGTCTTTCGTTTTTCGAGCACGGTACGTAATGACCACTCATCGGATGGAAGCTTGATGCTGGCTGCGATATTGCCGAGCCCAATCATTGACAGTGCGAAGGATTGCTTTTTAGGGCCAGTATCAGCGAACCTACAATTAACCACGTACCATCGCTCGAAGCAAGTAACCTTTTTTTTCCTAAATTCGGATCCTCCCGACAGGCGCTGATTATCGCGCACCATTTCAGGCCGTGTGTTTCCTAGCACACGCATAACATTTCCTCCCGCAGTGGCTACGCCAGCCGTTTGCCGTTTGTTTGGTGAATTTTCCGGAGACGAAATCAGTTTCACGTTGTTGTCCGGATCTGCCAGATCGATTGAGTAATGGTTGTTGCCGGAGGTGGCCGAAAGCTTCGATAAAGCGCGACCATCGCCGAGCTTCATTGTCGCGTTCAGTATGCGAGGTGGCTGCGAGGAACGCTTCAGGCCCATGGCTGCACCGGCGCTTTGTCTCTGCTGTACACGAACACTTTTGTACAGGTTGGATTTGGCGTTCGGGTGAGAGTTTTCCGAGGGTCTTCCACGCCCTCGGACTACCGTCTGCTCCGGTGGCACGCGCGAAGATTTGTTAGCACTAACGATGTTTTTTTGCAGCATATCTTCAAAGTCTACGATGTCGTCTTCGGTAAGAATTTCCGATACTCCCAAATCCCGTACTCGTTGCTGCTGTTGCTGCTTGTCGGTCACTTCTTTTTTCTTACGACTGAGAAGCTCACTTTGGCGCACCCGTCTTCTGACGTCTTGCAAGTTTTCTATAGCAATTGGTCTCTTCCTTTCCAATATGGTAGCCACTAGCTTGTTGTTAGTTTTGGATTGAGTCGAATCGTCGTTTTCGCCAACGTTTTCTTCTTCCATTTCCGATGCCCCGTCCGAGTCTTCCTCCTGTTCCGCCGTGCGCCGATTGTCGGAAGAACTTTTCGATTTTTTCATGATATCCTTCACACTCACATACGTGATGGTAGGCGATTGATCACCGAGTCGCCCCATGCGGCTTTCCTCCAACAGTTTCTGCTTTTTCTTGTTCATCATATAGTATGAATTCTTCGACACACGCCCCGGACCGCGAGGAAGCATCGCAAACGAACGTTCCCTTAATTGAGCCTTGCGCTTGTTGCTACCATCGCTTTGTTCCGCGTCCTCGTTTTCATCGGTATCCGTGTCTTGCGATTGATTTTGTGACGAATTCACATGCTTGAGTCCGTATGATCGCCTCAGCATCTTGGACTGCTGCGACTCGTGCTTTCTCTCGTAGTCGGAATCAGTCGCCGCTACCTTTCGTTTCAACGTTTGACCCCCGAAGCTCGCATTCTTCATACCCGGAAGTAGCACTCGACGATTGTACAGAGAGGTTTGCTGTTTGACGGGATGCTTTCGGGGACGCCCCACCGGACGCTTCGCTGGTACGACTTGCTCGGCCTGATTCGTCTTAGCATCGCTGTCGTTGTAAAAATCATCATCCTCGTCGTCCTCCGTAGTACCAGCGGCCATTTTAATGCCAACCGTGCTTTTCGTAGCGCCACTACCTCGTCGCTCTAGGATGGTCTTTCCTCCCAGGTGCTTCTTAAACACCGTAGTATTACTCTGCGGCGATTGACGCATATCGTCGGCGTCGTCGGTAGATTGATCCAGTTTCTCCTCCTCCATATAATCAGCCGAATCTATAACGAAGCCAAATTTTTAAACGAATAAAAAACCCTTTTTACACAACGACAAATGCGCAGCTCAAAAAGATAAGCTATTCTCACCTGACTCAACGGAATCCATGGACATCTCCAACTTACGTCTGCCATCACGCATCATCTGTGCCATCATGTGTCTCGATTTGCTGATACTTATCGTCTTTACGTCCATCTTTTTCATCATCTCTTTGCGAAGGTTCTTCACCGGTTCCGTGCGGGGTGCATCCGGATTTTTTGGCGGACGGCCACGTCTCTTCGGCACGCTACCACCCATCTGCGGGGTGGACGACGGTGGCACCGATTTTCGAACGATTAAATGATCCAAATCGTCCTCATCTATCTCGAAATCGCCTTCACTCATATCGCTTCCCTCAAGCGAATCTTCCTCATCCTTGGATGGCGGAACAACCATTTCATCGTTCAAGTACTTCGGGTTCGGCTTAATCGTACGACGGGATCGCCCAGCAGTAAGACTTTCGGACAAATTCGGTGGCGGTGGTCCGGACACGGAAGCGTCCATTTTTTTCTTAATGCGAGGCATTCTGGGTCTATTTCTGCCTACGTCAATACGCCAGCCACTCGTACTGCAGGAATTGCTTAGGAAAGATGGATGCAAACATCAGTTGCACTGCTTTTTGCGGGCCAACTAGTAGCTAGCTAAACTTACCAACTTTCACTTCGTCAGAAACTCCCGAGGGCAGCGATTATCCGGGCAATAATGTGGCAACTGGAACAAACGACACTTACTAAATAGGGTTGTTTTGTTTATCAACCCCGTAGCAGTGCACAAAGCACCGCCGACTATGATGGATTTTGACTTTTTCACCTTTACATTGGTGTGCGTTCGTCACACACAAGTGATATTGCAGCAGTTTCCCAAATAAAACCCGGTCCTCGCGGCGTCGATCGTTGTAGTGGTGCTGCTGGTAAAAGGCTGATGTTGTTGTATGTAGAGGTGTAGTGTATTCACTGTTCCAAAGGTCCAGAAACGCAGTTCTTCCCGCGCGAATATTTAGGGCAGCAATATTATTACGCCACCAAAGCAAAAATAATTTGCAATCGATTGCAAAAAACTAATGCACATGAACCATCTGTTTTGCGTCGCAAATAAGTCTTTCCAAACCTGCTTCAATATTAAGTTACACACTGCGATGCAAGCTTCACACCAACTCCGCAGCACTCTGCAATATCAATCTTCCCAAATTGGGATGTAGTAAAAACGAAAGCGATGGAAGCAATTACTTCATATGATTGGTATTTTTCGCCAATAGTTCTTTCGTTTAGAAGCACTCGCAATAATTTCCAAGCGTTATCAACCCAAGAAAAACCAGCGCAAAGATACACTTCACGAAAACCAACGCTCAAATATCGGAGGTTGTCACTTTTTGATGGCTTTTGCAAGACATTCTCAACGTTGCGTATCTTTGAACCGCAGTTATAGACGCACCTCCAAAATGGCGGCCACGACGCCAACCTCCATTCTGGCGTCACGGGCCGCTGTAAAGGCGCTTCAAAATATTTGAAAATGTTTAGAAGTTATTACAAAAAATTGAAGTCAATGTTCAAATTAAATAAAACTTATTTTTGAATAAGGAAATTCCGTTTCTAAGATGAATAAGCACAATACGCACAGGTAAACCACTTGAAATTTCAAATGATGGACTAATTATGTATAAACAACACAGATCAGTAAAAGTTTTAAAGCGATTTTAACTTTACCAACAGGTATTTTAGGTGAAATAACATACAATCAAAATTTTCTAAATGCAATAACGAACCTTTTGTAAAAATGCAAGTTTACGCGAGCCGCTGTAATGAACTTTTGACAAGAATAGTCCTAGTGGTGGGCTTATTTTTATGAACAATTCAACCGATCCATTAACCCACAGGTACACGAGTTCCGTCGGAACTCCAGTCGACACGAAGTGAGAATTATTGTTGAAAAATCAAATCCATTCGGAGATCCGGATTTCCGAGTCCGAATCCCAATCTGTCATATCATGCGTGCTCTTCTAACTTGCCGATTTTTCATATCATTTGTTAACGTAGCATCCAAATCCAATTCAAAATCAAATCTGATCAAGATAACTGGGAATACAGGTTGATCTGACCGAATCAAATCTTTAGAATCCATCAAATGGGATTCGAATCTTTAGAAACCGTCTAGGGATTGAGTCTTCGAATCTTCTGGATCCCAATTATGCCAACACTAACGAAAATGACATTTAAGATTTAGCATTTCATCGTCGATTATTGAAACTTATTTCAACCGTGAACAAAAGGCAACAATCGACGGTCTAGAGCCCTTCTTCTACTAAACAATCGTGTTAGGCAAACAATTAACATGGAAAGCACGGTCGCGCAATACAAACAGCTTAAAACGGAGTGGACCAAGACTCCGATCAATCTTAAGCTCTGTGGTACAATTTTGGACAAGCTGAAGGTAAAGCCGTATGGTAAACTGTGCAACACAATGTTTAATGGAAAACCCTAATCTTTTTTAAAGGTTGCCCTCGTGGAAATGTCGTACATTCCTACCGGGAATGCTAGCACGAACCAGCAGGAGTTGCTCATAGCTAGGGACATTTTGGAAATCGGAGTGGAGTACAGCATCGCTACCAAAAATATTCCGGCATTCGAGCGTTACATCTTGCAGTTGAAGTGGTTTTACTATGATTACAAGTAAGCATGCAAGTGAACTTAGTTTATTCCTAGGATCCGATACTAAGCTGCATGGTATTTTCTTTACTTGCATTGCAGTACCCTTATTGGCGAATCGAAGAACAAGTATCAGCTGCTGGGTTTAAATTTGCTCTTTCTTTTGTCACAAAACCGTGTTGCCGAGTTTCATACCGAACTAGAGCTTTTGCCCGCTGACATAATCCAAACGAATCCCTTTATCCGACATCCACTGGCGTTGGAGCAATACGTGATGGAAGGACGTTACAACAAGATTTTCCAAGCGAAGGGCAACGTACCGGCAGAAAGCTATAACTTCTTCATCGACATCTTACTGCAGACGGTCCGCAACGAGATCGGAGTGTGTTTGGAAAGCTCATACGAACGAATCTCACTGCAGGAGGCAGCGAAACGGTTAAACCTGAAGACAAAGGAAGAGGTGAAGCAGTTTGGCGAAAAGAAAGGCTGGAAGCTTAGCCCGGACGGTTTCTATCATTTTGTCAATGAGTTGGCCAAACCGAAGGAACCGATACCATCGCAAGAGTTGGCCGAGCAGGCCATAATGTACGCACGGGAGCTGGAAATGATCGTTTAAGTGCGGGACAGTATTGCGCAAGTGCTACATTTGAATAAAAAATCACTTTATTATTATTTCGATCGCTGATTTCTAGATTCGATTGGTCACAATAAATCAACATGCGTTTATTAACAAATCGGTGTTACCTACACCAGATATCGATCTATGGGAATGAGACATTCCATTTCGCCACACTCATATATCCATAGCGGTTTCACTAACTTCGCCTTACTGCTGGGGGGTAACTTGTGCTTTTGGCGAGTAATAACATAATCCACATCCTGCAGGACCTTTGAAAGAGTCCTAAAAAGATATAAAATACGAATAAGCAAATCCAATCCTTCGCATTGCCACGCCATAACAACATACCCATTATGGGAGTGAATGTATTTCTCCAATTTGATAACATCAACGGCTGCAAGTTCCGAGTCCAGATAAAACGTTTTATCTTTGAAAAATTCATTATTCGAATTTTCATCATTGGCATCCCCTTCGTCTTCTGTGCTCACATCGTACACGCGGGTGCCACGAGCAGCCCCATCGTCTGAATCGGACTCAACCAGTTCGTGAAGCATTACCGGTTCTTCTACTTCAACAACATCATCGTCCTGATCCTCCACTCTCGCGTCCGTAGAGGACACTGGTTCGGGTGGCTTTTTAGTAATATCTACAATCTCATCTTCCGAATCGGATACATTGGCTTCATCGGTATCGATTGCGAACTTACGCCAGGAGTAACGCTTCCGGTTGTTGTAGCAGCATTCGATCCATTCTTTTTTTATTATTTTCCCCTTCCCTCGAACCTGGTTGTACTTTGGTGTATTTTTGTAAGCACATCTGTAAGAATGAAATCATTGAAAATTGTGGTCTGAAGGGAAATAGTTCACTGTTCGTTTTACATTAAATGGGTACACGAAGAATCCCAGTCCGGTTTGTATTTCGCTCCCATCGCCAGTGCTTGGTTACGGATGGTTCCTCTTTCGGGATTCTGCAGGCATATTTAAATTCATGAAATTATTCTCCAAATTTGTAACCTGCATTCTATCAGACAAAGTGAGCGTTGGTTATTTAAGCAGTTTTAGATTGAATCCAGTAGGCACGGTAGAAAGTATATTATTCGAAAATGAGTGATCCTGAGATTCAAATAATACCGAAGAAGTTTTACCGATACTTCCTCAAAGGACTCTCTTATTATACATTCCGTTTAAACAGAGGTACACAGGATATGTCTTACCCGTCCCAGAAATGTTTATCTAAAAATATAATTTATCTTCTCCCGCAAAACAGCATGCACATTGGGAGAACTGCAGGCATACGTGCTTTTGAAAGGCACTGAAAAACTAACCGATATTGAACTGACTCCCTTGTCCGAGCAAGTTATGGAACAACTCGTGGAGACGCAGATAGCTCACCTGAACGGTGGGTGTTACAGATTGAACGAACTTTTGCGACCTTTCGAACACGTCGAACCTTCAGAAATGTATCCAACCGAATCGTCTCAGAGCAGCAAAGCTGGCAAGAGCGCCAAAACCGTAAAATTTTCGAGTTTAATAACGCTGTGGACTATTGACTCTGAAGGTAGTTCACAGCAGTCTATGATGGTAGACTACTCAGATGCTAGCATTGGAAGTGATGCAGATAGGGCAACAAATAACCAGGAAAATGATAACTTTCCAAACAATTCATCTCCCAATCCTCCATTCCTTATCGCAACTGACACATCATCTGATGATGAGCAATAAAATATAAATGCACAAACATTGGCGTTATGTATGAGGAATTGAAACAAATTTACCAACGAACTAACGATAAATTATTTGACACCGTTAAAACTCACCTGTATTCCGCTTATAACCAGCACCACATTTTCAAGCAGTCTTCCAAACGGTTTGTACTGCACACGTTTTAGTACCTCTTCGTCTGATTTTACCGGAGGTGAAGAAGACTTCGGTTTTTTACTCGATGGTGAACAAGACTCAGAACCTTTACTAGTTGGGCTTGGTGAAGACAACCTTTTCTTCGGTACCAACTCTCTTTCAATCGGCAAAGCTGGTGTACGCACATTCGTAGATACCTTCACGGGAGTTTTGTTTTTATCATACGGCGGAGAAGAATAGGATGGTCGGTGCGGGTTTTCAACCTGCTTCGGTTTACTAATTTCCTCCATTCGTTTTGCAGGCGGAGAAGAATGAGAAGCCTTGGGCGGTTTTTCAACCACCTTTGGTTTATTTTTCTCCTCCGTTCGTTTGGGATCGCGATCCATCGATTGCCCGGTTAGGTCGAGGAATTCTCTAAACTTGGACGAGGATACATCGTGTAGTTTGGAAGATTTTTTCGAAACAACAGCCTCCTTGGGCCCAGCTCTCTGCTTTTCTTGTTTCTGTTCCGCAGTTTGATAGCGTGCCATACTGTCATTAAACTTGTTGTCCGGCTTTTCGTCTTCTTCGTCGTACAGTACGGCGACACTGTTACGATTCGCTTTCGGTTTATCTTTGCCTTTGTGTAAATTCGCATCTTCATCGCTGCTATCGAAACGCTGGGGTTTCGGACGCGGAGTATTCACGCTTCGTACACTCCCTGGTGTGGGAACGTTTTTCTTCACTGCTTCCGGTGTCACCGAATCGCGCATCAACGCACTGACGGAAGTGGTCACACTGAGTGTGTTCGGTTTTAGCTTTTCCTTCCATCGAGCAAACACATTCAGCGATCCGCCAGCTGCTTCCCCACCATCCGAGTCCGGTGAATCCTCACGCAGTTTGAATCGTCCGAAGCTGATCACATTCGAATCGTGTCGCTTTTCCGCTTCTTCCTTGATTTGCTTTTGAAACCTCTCGGGGACGAGGCTTTTCTCTTTTCTTTCGCCGCTGGCAGTGCGAATGGTCACGAATGTGAGCCCATATTTGACGCGTGCATTGAAAGGCTGTGTGCAGATAATTTTCACCAGGTCCCACCGATCATCGGCCGCCGATGGAACCAACGTGGATTTGTTGAAAATCTGCACCCCATTCGGGGAGGTAGAGTTTCGACTTTCCACCGGGCCCATGAACCGGGTGCTAAGAAGTATTTCGGTGAAGTCGGGATTGCTTGGACCGCTGCGAGCCACCAGTACCTCGATGAACGCCGAATGCTCGTTTCCGATGTCGATGCCACTGATGCGAACCGGTTCCTCTAGACGAATCACTACAAAGGCGTTCTTTTCTCCTGCCTCGCGACATTTCCATTTTTTGTTGCCCGCTTTGAGAAGATTTGATGCTGGATAGTGCTGTTGGTGAAACGATGCTAGCATAAGAAATGGCTGATTCAACAAAACCTACACCTTTATTACCGGATCTTCGGAGCTAAACGATTCAATGGATATCAAGTTAACGGAAGCCATTTATTCGTTTGCCGGATCAAGAGCGGTTTCGTGATCAAACAAGAACCTGCGTTGCTTCTTGAGCCGAAAAATGATGCACCAAATTATTTGTTTACATTCAACGACCGGCACCTTGACAATTCGACCAAAACATGTTTAAATGGACGGATGCAATCATGAAAATATTTTTGGTTTTTCTATTGATGGAAATAAAGGTAATCATTAATGAATTTTTTGCCATTTCCACATAATTTATTCACAAAATCTAAAGAAATTGATTGAAACAATCCTACATCGCACGCCCACCTTTAATTAGCTCTGGTTACTGCGATTGACGTTGTATAAATTTGCCTTCACTTCACAAACAGCTGCTCCTAAAGCTTCCAGGCGGTGGAAGCACACTTCCATGATGTTTATCACATCTACTGCTCGTATTGCCTGTCCAGCAGTAGCTCGCTTCACATGGTCACCGTCGTGTCGATACGGGATAAGGACGTTCTTTAAAACTACAACTTTTGGCGCATCAACAAACATGGCAAACTGCGTTCGTGAAATCGAAGGTGACCTCTTCAGTGCTCCGAAGGATCACTCGTTGGCACACTGCGTCGCGGCAGATCTAAAGATGGGAGCCGGCATTGCCGTCAAATTTAAGCAGCTCTACGGAAAAGTCAACGAACTGCAAGCACAACATGTTGGAGTCGGTGGTGTTGCGGTACTGGAGGATGGCCAGCGGTACGTGTACTATCTGATCACGAAAAAAACTTACAATTTGAAGCCGACCTACGACGATCTGACAAAGTCCCTGCAGGCGATGAAGGACCACATGGCCGCGAACGGTGTCGGTAAGCTAGCTATGCCTCGCATCGGATGCGGTATCGACGGTCTTGAGTGGACGAAAGTTAAAGCCATCCTGGAAAACGTTTTTGGAGGAAGCGGATCTTATGAAATCGTCGTGTATAATTTTGTTCCAAAGTAAGCCTTTTTCTATAAGCGACAAATTACTACCGGATGTTCCTTATGTCTTAGAATTACAATCAATAAATCATAATGTGCGAGGGAATTGAAGGCTTTTTAGCAACTTTTTTTCATTTCGGATCAAGGTCAAGGGTATCCACCTGCATTTGCCATTGTTTCATAATTTATTCCATCACATGGAGTTCAGCAAATATAAAAAAAAGTGAAAAACAATCCTGAAACAAGAGAAAATAATTCGGGCTGGATCGTCATCGCTTTACTTAATAATTTCGGTAACAAGACCCGCGGCAATCGTCACGCCTCCCACACGCAACATAATTCGTCCTAAATCTTTAAAGTCCGCATACCGCTCCATACCGATGGGGCGTTGAAATTCAAGTTCAACTAGTGCGCACGAATTGTTGCCTAAGCAGCGCGGGTGTTTTTTTACCACCTCTCCGGTGCCTTTGTGTAGCTGGGCCTTGAGCTTGCGAATGGTGGCCGGTTCGATGAGCGACTGGTGGTGCAACAGCACCGGGTAACCCATCGTGATCGGAACTTTGATGTTGAAAACTACGATACGGGCCAAAATGCGGGTGGCCAGCGGTACCGGGTGGTAGATGCTGGACAGAATGTATCCAACGGCGATGTTGCTGATGTCGATGTTGGTCAACGTGAGCGATATCTGATCGCCGGCGAAAGCAGTCTGCTGAGGAAGCTCATCGATGAAGATGCTCTTTGCGACAGCCTGCTCCTTGCTGGGACAGACGAGCAGTTTGTCGTTGATGCACACGACGCCCGACTCGATGCGACCGCATATGCAAAAGCCCGAACCAGTCCCTTTGAAAATGTCCGCCACCGACATACGGAAGGGTTTGTCAATTGCACGTTCAGGTGTTTTGAAAGTATCTGAAACCGAGCAGCATGTTATTGTTAGCTTGTACTTTTCATATTTAACCATTAAAATCAGTTCTATAACTTACCGATAACTTTCAGTAGCGTAGGACCGTTGTACCACTGAATCAAGCCAAGGTCTGTCGGATCCTTTACCAGGTTTTCACCCGTTAGACCAGAGCAAGGAACGTACGTGACATCCGAGTCGCGAAAGCCGGCTTGCTTAAGGAACACCTTTAACTTATTCACGATCTCATCAAACCGATCTTTGGACCACCCGACCGTGTCCAACTTGTTGACCACCACACCCAGCTGGCTCACACCGAGCGATCGCACGAGCAGGGCATGTTCTCGGGTTTGACCACCTTGTTCAAATCCGGTCTCAAACTCACCCCGGGTAGCGTCAACGACGAGCAGCGCAACGTCGGCCTGGTTTGCACCAGAAATCATGTTCGGTATAAAATCCTTGTGTCCTGGAGCATCGAGAAGTGTTATCTGAAACAAGAAAACGCAAACTCTAAATCACCAACGTCTTACAGTGATTGTAGAAACTGTGAAAAAATATACCTCTTTCGTTGCTGTCTCGAACCGGGTGCTTCCAACATCCATCGTAATGCCCCGCTCGCGTTCCTCACCCGTCTCATCCAGCACCCAGGCATACATGAAGCTTTGTTTCCCCAGCTTCTTACTTTCCTGTTCATGCTTGTGCATGACACGCTGCGATACGTTGCCCGTGTCGTACAGCAGATGACCCATCAGAGTGCTCTTGCCCGCATCGACGTGTCCGATCACAACCATGTGAATATGCTCTTTCCTTGTACCGCGCTCTTTAGTGAACAGTTCCTTCGCGTTACGAACTGGTTCTTTCGGGGTCGACTTTAGCGACTGGTTGTGCAGCTGTTGTAGTTTGCCTTCGTCAGACCCGAGTTCGGGAGTGTTTCGCCCAGAAACGCTTGGCGACTGTCCCTGTGGGCTGCTGATCTCGAAACCGAGAGTTTTCCTTGCCACCGGTGTTACAACGACCGTCGAAGCAGCCATAGATGGACGCGCTGGAAGGTTTGTCTCCGGTGCCGGTGTTGCAATGACGGTTGGTACATTCTGCGATGCCGTCTGCATCTTCTTTTCCGACCGTTCCAGCAATCGCTCCCCAATACCTGGATTGATAAAATAATGTGGTGCAAATGTTGTGGATACATAATAAAATATGGTTCCTGGTTTCTTCACTGTTTGGCATAAACACGATTGATTGATTTCGGGAACGGCTTGAAGTGAGATTAATACTATCGATTATTAAAACCTGCTTTATTATAAAATCGTAGCAGTGACGTAAGTAACTTGCAGAAAATTAAAAAAACTATCATACAATCAAAAGTAAGCAAAAGATCTGGTTGAACTTATGTTGATTCACCATTCGTCGAATTAAAAATTGTGATGTTTTGCAAATCTATAACGGTTAAACTCTACCCAGTAGCAGATGACAGACTTAAAAAATAAGCAGAATATAATAAATATAAGTGGGATGTACAACTGCACCCAATAGTAGATGATATCTGTGTTTAATCGTTACGGCTTAAAATGTATCTTTCATCGTCGGAATCTCTTAATATGTTCTAGCACCACATCGTCCGGTGAAGGTACATCAAATTGGAATGGATGAACAGTAGTTGCCTTCGGAAACTTGTGCATTACATGCACCGGAAGCTGGCGCTTTCGGTAACGAATAGTAAGCAACGTTCCCATGGTCGAGGCTATCACTGTCCGATGGGTGGAAAGATCCTTTTTCAACACGGAGCTAGCATCGATTGTACAATACTCATCGATGGTTGGTTTGATAGTTTCCTCAAGATCGCAATCGATGAAACCGTACTTGATAGTTTCTTGCAATTCAGCCCCCCTTGTGAGATCGTTCGTACGAGCGTGCTTCGAATCGGGTCTCTTTTTAATGAGAGCCGATTTTAAATCCATTATCCATCCACTATTTACAAGCAGTTGACTGCTTGGATTGCTTCCTGCCGTATTGGTCTCCGCCGTTTGCTTCGGCTGTGTACCGTATGTCAAGGGCACTTTAAACAACGGAGGATGGGCTCCCGCCGAGGAAGCGGGAGACGAACTGAAAGGAAATGTGGGAGGCGTTCCTTGGGACTGGAGACGATGCTTGGCTAAATCCGAAAGGTTTGAGAAAGACTTTTTCGCAACCGACGTCGATATCGCTGAGGATGTACATGCAGACCCAATCGAAAGGGAGGAGAGTTTGTCGAGATGACTGATACTAGGAGGCGAAACAAGCACACCAGACGAAGGTGGTGGGCAGTTTTTGTTTTTCAACGCCATCTGCTCATCTTCATCATCGTCGGTGTTTTGTTCATCTTCCGACAATTTGTCAGATGGTTCTGGTTTTGCTTCTCGCTTCATTCGTTGTTTCACTAGATCACTTAAATTACCGCCGGTGCCAAACTGCACCTTGGGCAAAGCAAAACGTGGTGAATTCAGCAACGGCATCTTTAAACCTAGTGTACTAGTGCTTGGTTTTAAGTCTTACCTTGCGTAAGCAATCCAATTACCATGCCCATCCGGATGGATTCGTCAGTTGAAAGCGGGAGCGACAAAACCGAAAAAATAAAATTAAAATGAACGTACGTTAATAAAGTTGCGCTGTAGGCGAAGCGAATCCTTCGCTCGCGTGCTCACTAGAAAACGAAGCGTGTTTCGCCCGTGGGAGGTCAATTTATACATTGCATGCACTGTGGGATCGAACAAGTTAACCGACGTATAAAAATTTAAAAACAAAAAATAAACATTTTTGTCACACAGTATCGACATGACGAACAAAACCCGGACTTCGACCATTATACAAATAAAATAAATCACAGTATTTGGCTCACAATATTTTCAATATTGGAGTAATGATCCAAACTATACCCACGGTGCTCAATTATTGTTTTTAAATTTCGCAACATTTGCGACTGGTTCAACGTCATGTGGCGTAATGCAGGACAAGTAATGCGTATCTCTAGCAGTGTATGCGTGAGTGCGCCAGTAATCTCACCTTTTTCAATTTTCTCGCTCGTTAGTTTGGTACCGGATCTGCCGGCCGTCGGAGGTGTCTTGTTGCTGTTCAGTATCTCGTCCAATGCCTTGCTGCAGTCGTAATCGTGCTTCATGATTGCCTCCACCATCTGCCGGTCGGTGCTCGAGTCGCCAATAATATCCCTGATTTCATCCATGCAAGACAGCAACCGGGCACGGTCTTCATCGTTGAGCTCTGGCATTTGGTAGCACTACGGAACGAAAGCCGGTCTCGTCAACCGTATAGGCGAAGCAAACTTCACGTACACCATGTACATACCTCCGAGTCGCGTCTCTTGTGAGCGGTGCCCGCGGTTGCCACGGCGATTTCCTCATCATCTTCTTCCTCTATATCGCGATTGTTCGCAAGGAACTCGGACATGCTTTGCTGACCCCTGGCACGGTCGTACATCCATTGTTGTGCATCCGTCGGCGAGATGCAATCATCTTCGACCGAGTGGCCATATCGATAGTCGTCATCATCGTAATCTGTTGGTGGAGAACATTTGTTGTTTTACCTTCTCGTGCAGGCCAGTTTCGGTACCATTACGTACCATCGTAGACAGCGTTGCGCACATTCCGATGTCTAGACATGATTGTAGTTGGATGATCACATAGAACACAAGTTTAATTCACAAAAGTTTTCGTTTACAAAACAGCTCTCGGCATAATTATCTCACGGATTGAAAAAATACGTGTTTATTTGATTCTGACAAACACTCAATGCAGCATCGGATTTGTAAACGTCAGATGTTTGCTTTCGACTTTTCGACACATTACGGTTATACTCACTGATTTAATGCTGTCCTTCGGAAAATACTAAAATTCATTCCATATACGCATCTCCTATTCTAATTATGGTTAAAAAATAAACCTTTAACACCATAACTGAGATTCACGATCGACAAAAACGAGGTGTCTTATTTAAAAATAAAAAAATTTATCGAAAGCAGCCGATCCTGAAGGGTGGAGATTTGTCAACGTCTGCCTATTAGGCATGGTTTTAGCAGCCGGCATCTGTGGTACTCGGTAAAATAAAATACTTTACCGGCAGGGTTATTTTGAAAACATTGGAAAGGATGCCACCGAAAAAGGATGCGAAAGGAGGAGGAAAAGCTGCCCCAGCGAAGGGAGCTGCTGGAGGCAAAAAAGGAGGAGGCGCGGGAGCCGAAGAAGGTAAAATTATTTATTCACGAAATCCCGATGTTTTGAATCGGAAGTGATTTGCTGTGGATTGTTCGTTCCAGGTGCCGGAAAGGAGAAAAAAGGGGGAACTGCGGTGAAGGTTCGACATATCCTTTGCGAAAAGCAGGGCAAAATAATGGAAGCCTTGGAGAAACTTAAAGAAGGACAAGCCTTCAATGTGGTTGCTACGAACTACAGCGAAGACAAGGCCCGCCAAGGGGGCGATCTAGGCTGGCAGATTCGTGGCGCAATGGTGGGACCTTTCCAAGATGCGGCTTTTGCACTGCCAATTTCAACAACAAACGCTCCGAAATACACGGATCCTCCAATTAAAACGAAATTCGGATATCACATTATAATGGTGGAAGGAAAAAAACAGTGATGAATAAATTATGTGATTATTGTATGTTTCAATCAGTCATTTTCAGTTTCATCGTTTTGTTTGCAATATTTTAACTAACTGCCCAGTTTGGTAGAAGCAATACGAAGCTGCGTACAGCCCTAAATAATTACTGATTCCTTCTGTATACGTTCGCCGGAGGTAGATAAAACCCACTTGCTCCGAAGCGAAGAAGAAAAAATTAGAAACTACCGATGGGATAAAGACGTGCGTTCCGATTATGGCTCGCCAGCGGCTACCTGCCGGGGTGTAATGATTTACAAGCCTTTCTAACAAAATACACAGCCAATTTATGAATGACCATATGAGTATGAAAAGAAATACCCCGTGCCAGACGTAAATGAACGCAAACGTGGCTAGGCTGGCAAGAATTTTCTGCGGCATTGGTGATGTTTTCGTGCACAGTTGAGTATAAATGTACTTGAAGAGGAACTCGTATAGGCTCCGATCGAAATACTTCCACATATCCGAGTACTGGTTCACTCGGGCTATGCAGATTGGTTTCGCAGGCATATCAATTCCATCGAAACTACCGAATGCTATACCAACGCCATAAAATACGATATACTTGATATAGAAAAATTGTCCCATCAGAAATCCGAGCCCATAGAGCGCCCATAGGTTAACGTTCTGTAGCAAAACGTGATCTTGCTGAATAAGGTTTACATAAAGAAAGTGTTGACCCACCAGCATAACCATGGTCCAAAAGAGAGCCATTGCTAGACGGCTAGCCAAAATTGTAAATCGATTGAGAGTGTTTGATCTCTGATTACATTCCGTGGAGATATGAATAGTCTTGAATCGACTGTAAACGATTGCGGGACCCATTAACAGCAATGGAAAGTACAGCAAATACCCCAATAAATCCAATAAACCGTAATGTTCTGTTGGACGTGGGTCTCGTTGCTTATCTAAACAAAAACTGATACACTTAATAACGTTCCACGAAACGATCAAGCTAAGTTGCAACAACTGATCATTATCGATGTTCAGGTACACGTTCAGTTTGTCATAAAAGAACCAAACCTTGAAATAATTTATGAAAGCAATCCAAAAGACTGCCTTCAACCAAACAGTGCGACGATAGTTTTTGCCAGAATTTCCGTAATAGAACGAAACGCACTGAAACAACAGCACCGCTAATACTAATACGTTATACATAAAGAAGATAAATATCACTCCGTAGATTGCCAGGACGGTGGAAAGTTGTCTGCCATATCTTCGGCAAAGCTCCATCAGGCAAATGTGTAGCACGAAAAAGATACCATGCCTCCGTACGAACTGAATGTAGTGTTCCCATTCCCAATCAAAATCATCGCGTCGCCTTTGACGAAAAATGAACCAACCATCGTCGAGTGTATGATAGTTAGGGAGATTTTCTGAAAAGAATGAATAAACACCAGGTAATCATATGCTGGAAAATTACGACAATTTATCCTTACCGTTACTCAGTTCATAATTCTTGTAGAACGAATACAATAGGCATGTAACATACAGTATGCAACAGGCAATCAGTTCAAGAGAAGGTTTTTTCGCCATGGCCGAGAAGAGGTCATCCCGTTTGTTTTATGGAAAACAGAACGTCCTAAAACTATATAGAAACAGTCAACATGTGGTCGAATCAATGAAGATTGGCTGAATTCCTTTCCGGCCTATCATTTGGTAAGCATGTTACTACAATATTTGCGCTGGACAAGTTTGCAACTCATCACAGACCTACTCTTGGAAAGGAATAGTTTGCAAGCTCTAACTTTTTGGAAAGTACCCTTTTGGGCAATAAAACAAAAACGTTTTTCACTTGTACTTACAATATTGGTCCTCTAATCTTTAACCTTTCTTTCAGTAAACTCGTTGTAGTTATTATTTAGCCGTTCTTTACTACTCTAGTGGTAAGATCAAAATAACAGCGCATTCTTAAACGCTGCTGTAACCCAAGATTGTCTCTACGATGTTATTTATAGAGGTAAGCTAATATCTTGAGCACTTTGACAACTAAAGCTCGAAGCAGTTCAAAACATCAACTTTTTCAAAACCAATGTTAACATGAATCGATTAATTTATGTTTGAAAAAAAATCGACCATTATTTTGCGATGACCGGCGGATTACGATACTATATCCAACTTCTTCAAGGTTCAAGTAATATTTTTTTCAAGTAACCACAAATCATCCTTTCCAACCTAGCTTATTGTTTTGGCCACACTGTTTATGTATTTGGGATCAAAAAACACGTTAACTTGGGCAATTAAAGATGCAGCGGTTCATGCAAGATTCAATTTATCAAAAAACTGTTTTATCGATGCGTGGATTTCGTTATACAATATAAGCAATTTGATAACTCTATTTAAGGAAATTCGATAAAAACACAGATCATGCATGCATGTGATCGCACTCCGAGGCATACTTTTTCGATTCAAAACGAATACTTCTTAAATGTACATATGCTACTAGCATATCCCTCAACTATTGGTTTTTGCAAAAACAAAACAAGCGTAAATAAAGCAAAACTAGTAAGCGATCGACTTTGTTTCTCTAGCAACTAGTTCCACTCAACAAAACCTCAACAATCTTCTTCTTGGCGTAACGACCTTGTTGGTCATGCTTGCCCGTTAAGGGCTTACGAGACTTTTACCCTACGTGTACGAGGATAGTCAGTCCTCTCGTACAGGGGAGGGTCCGGTCTCGTTTGGGATTCGAAACCACGTCGTCCACCTCCTCTTTTTTTCTCTTCTCTTTTAATAATAATCTGTTAACCTATAAAATTATTTGTTTACTATTTTTCGAATGTACGATAATGAAACACAGTCAAACATTGAGAACATTTTTGTGTATAATCTTTAATTGTAATCATCCAAAATCAATTGAAATTAAACGTAAGAAGTTGGTGCAATTTTTTCTCAATTTCTGTATTATTTTGTCTGGTATTGTGAGTTTATTCGTCTAATCTGTTTAGTTAAATTTTTAATTGCCATTTCTCATCCTCATGATGATACCAAAATGTGTTTCAACTTTTGCTAGCGATGGTTTTCACGCTTTTCTCAACAATCAACTGTAAGACAGTAACCTTTCATTTCTTCGATTTTTCTTTTGTTTGTTGGATTACATGTTCAGTATATTTAAATTGAACCTCCTCGCATCATTTCACTTGATTCATTTATATATTGTTTTATATACCACGGCCTTACTTCATTCCACACCGCGTTATGTGTGTATATATATAATCTTTTTTGTTCGCGCAACTTGATCAGTTTTGTTCCAACTTTTTTTTTGTTGATCAGTGAATTTTTACTCCTTTTTACTATATATAAATAATTACTACTGATTCGGTCTTGTTCACATGTGCAGTACTTAATCGTTGCGGTCGTGGACATAATTTTTCAACTATACCCACATACCTTTGACGATTTCTGCCATCGTGTTACTACTGCTTCAAGCTGGCTACACTTGCGTTAATCGTATGATAATAGCAGCGTATCATCCATTCGTTTTTAACTAACAGCCGAACCAATGCTAAATTTAAGAAACGATCAAGGAATTCACCCATCTCCCGCCAGTCGTTCCACATCTGGCTTGACCTTAAAGTGAACGTTTGTTCGAGAACATGGAAAAATCATAAAGCATACAACAGGAAAGTAGCAGACAAGGGAGGATCGTGCCAGATAGAAAAGAAGCAATGAAATAATTGTATCAATGACAGATAAACAAGTAACGCCTATAATAAAGGATGTAAACAGTGGATACATTGCAAGCCTTTCGTTGTCCAGTCAAATAGCGTCCCCGTTGTTCAAAATATTGTAACTACTCTGCCTGGTCACAGGATTTTCATGTTTCAAACATGCCTTTGTTTTGTTTCGTGCTAGCTAGCGATCTTCACTAAAAAGGAATGGACAATTAACATTATATTATCGCACTACTACCATCGAGTATAGCTCTATAGAAACATGCCCACTACCATGCCCTAGTACTCGATACACTGTGGATGTTGGTCAGCGATATCCTTCGAATTGTGAAATGGTTACCAACAACCATAAAGTATGCGGTTTGCTACTTACCACTCCTATTGCGACCCATCCATCTATCGCCTCGACATCCTTGCTTCAAAAGCCTACCAACGTGCGCAAGATCCATATTTAGCACGAAAAATGATCCACTTGATAGTACGGTTTCATTCGTAATATTTATCTCTCCAATTTATTTTAAACCTTTGAATGAAACAAAAATTATCTAGAGATATTACCCTATTATTAAAACACTTCCGTCTCTTATTTTGATTTTCTTCAAGCCATCACAAAGCCAAGCTTCGGCCTGTTTTTCTCTGGTGCATTAATGTTCGATTTCTATACTGGCAAAAAAAGCACATCTACACACTCACACACATATTACACGTTGCGTATACGACGAACCCAAAAAATCCAATGTGTATCCAGCAAAGAACTAAATGAACCGAAGCCGGATGATAAATGCAGCGAGCCAGACATATATAAATGTCGTAAAATCCAGCAATTTTGAAGGTGTACGCATTTTTCATCACACGTTCTATCCACTGTGACAGATTTTTGATATTATATTCCCCTAGGGGTTATATATGTACGCACGTGTTTGTTGAAATGTATTCATTTATATAGCATGTAATGTATTTTTCCATATTACGTTACATCTTTTTCCTCTGGAATATTTCCATTCATTTCCAATTTATCTTATCACTTATTTCAACCAAGAGATATAAGAATTCATACGTGCGTTAATTGAACATATTCCTTCCATTTGCCCTACATGCTATGTATTGGTCGCTATCATTTTGCGCAACTAGCCAATTGATTTCAATCATCCAGGTAAAGAAGCAGCAAAATAACGCTAGCTACAATACCGGAGTTGCTTCTTTGCCAGAATTCAAACGCCATACTCACTGCCAAAACAAATTTATTCAAAACAAACAAAAAATAATTTGAAACTGCATGGATGAGTTAAAAAGCGTATTTAGCGGACCTTTTACACCAAGGAGCACTTCAAAAAAGTATCATTTGTCTCGAGCTAGCGTTATTGTTGCTATCGAAAAAGGGTGTTGATGGCAAAGAAAGTGCTATTGCCGTTGCTTTGGACAAACATATCTGCTGGTGGCCGTCGCCAATGCTGGAGGGGCTAATTCTGCGGTCGACTGTATTAGCAACAGACCCGTTGCGGGTGACGATGGTCTTTGTCGCATTAAAAGTAGTAGCAGTAATAGTGGTATTAGTAGTAATAGGTTCATTTGGAGCAAGAGTGTAGTTAATTTTAGCTTTTTCTGTAGAATTAGATGTAGTAACCGTATTTGCAGCAGTTGTAGTAGTAGTAGTTGTAGTGCTTGCAGTACTATCTGTAGCTGTAATAGTAGTAGTGCTTGATGATGTTATTACTGAATACGCAGCATTATGAACATTCGTGTTTTCTGCTTGTGGCGGTCACTGGCAACATTGTTTTCGCACGGAATCAGTCGTTGGATTGGTCGGCTTCACGTCGATGTTCTCCAAGTTCGGTCTAATGACGCTGCCTTCCGGTGGATCCCGGATTTGCTTTTGCGACACAATTCGATAGATCTCTGTAAGGCAGAACATATGAAAGAAAGGTGAGAACAGCCGGTCAGCCGATAGACGCATGCGGCTTGTAAGATTTACCTGTGAGTATGTTTTGGAATGCAGTTTCGACGTTTGTCGAATCCAGGGCCGACGTTTCGATGAAGCTGAGCCCGTTACGTTCAGCAAAGCCTTTCGCTTCATCCGTGGGCACGGCACGCAGATGTCGCAAGTCGCTCTTGTTGCCGACGAGCATGATAACAATGTTCTGATCCGCATGATCGCGCAACTCTCGCAGCCATCGTTCAACATTCTCATACGTTAGATGTTTTGCGATGTCATACACGAGAAGAGCACCAACTGCACCACGGTAATAGGCTGACGTGATCGCCCTGTAGCGCTCTTGTCCGGCGGTATCCCAAATTTGGGCTTTGATAGTTTTACCGTCAACCTACATGCAAAAATCAAAAAATATATATTTGTAGCAGTGTCAATGCATTGGTTTGATGGTTGCCTCTTACCTCTATACTTCTGGTAGCAAACTCTACTCCAATGGTCGATTTGGATTCCAAATTAAACTCGTTCCTAGTGAATCGGGATAATAGATTACTTTTACCAACTCCGGAGTCTCCGATCAGTACAACTGAAAAAGGATACGATGGAAATAAATCATTGTTAGCAGACTCAAGAAATATGTTGCACAGTGGTATACATTCCACCCACATCATTCAAATTATTGTTCATTCGTTAAAAAATACATCTGAAATAGGAAGAATAACAAACTGTCCCATCCTTATGACTGGTAGCCAATTTTACGTTAAACGAAATGTTAATCTTATCTAGAGATATTATGTGACGAAATGGTCAACTGTACGAACAAAACATGTCAATGTAATTAATTTCTTCGAAAACAATCGTGTCTGGACGTATAAAACAACTGGATGAGGTTTCGTAAACTTTGGCAGCATACTATCCATAAGTCCGTGAGACTGTTAACGAAAGATGCTGTACGTTGGATACCTTCCGTGGTTTCTTTTGAAACGTTTGCATGCAATGACGCTGTCTATTATACAAGCACGCACTGAGGATAATACGCAGCATCTAACTCTTTGGCCACCCCTTTTTTTAGTAAACCGATAAGTAGCGAGAGCGCATGAAGTCATCGCATAAATTCACCCTATGGGACCATCGGTTTGGTTGTGACATCAACAAACTTTTGCGCCTATGCGTGTATTACTACAATACGGTCCATCATCAGTGTTTCTATATTTGTTATAATAATTCATACATGCAAAAATGCAACCATCGTGCACTCCGGATGGCATGGTTCATAACTTTTGTAAGCATTTGTTCTGTTACATCTTGTTGAGTAAACTAATCAGAATGAAAATATGCAATACACAATGGACTCGAAATGCATTACCCGAGCATTCAATTCAGCGATCCAAGGATACGTCATTGTAAGAAACCCAACAGTTTATTATTGGACAATGGAAGCGAACCAACTATGGAGTTATCCCAATGGCGTGTGAAAAGAATGATATTTGAACAGCGTAACACCGCCCAATTCAATTTGGGGTGCGGGACCTGCTTTATTTTACATTTTACGTCAGTCATTTCACCCTAGACGCCCCTTAACAGCGCCTTTGCTGTTGCTACAGTATCGCGCCTCTTATCGTGGCATTAGATGATTCATCATGATTCATTCCACGTTTGCTAAATGAGCGTGTGAAGCACTGAGACATATGAATTAATACCCTGTAAAAAGTACAACTTTAACCGCCATGCATGAACCCTCATGAGAAGTTAGAACAGTTAATTAAATTTATACGGTCAACCATCCTGTTAACCTTGGTAAATAGAACTCACAGGCCCTTGGCAACCAAAAAGAAAAATATTTGTAGGGTTACAATAAAGATTGTAATCCATACTTTGGGAAACACATTCAACTGGTTTTGAAGTAAAATAAGCAAGTCTGCAATCTATCGAAAACGAAACCCGCATAACTTCTGACATTTGGCTTAGTTGCGTGGGGTAAGTATGTCAACGTTTGATCACACCATAGATGTTAAAAAAAAAAACGCATTTTGCCTCATTTGACTGACAATCACCATGAACAAAATTTCGTCTGTATTCATAAAACATCAAGTAATTTTACTGGACTTTGGTGCGAATAAACCTCCAGACTTTTAATGGGCATTAAAAACATAGTCGGTAATATTGCAATATGATAAGATGTCAACTATTCCTTCCAGTGTAGTACCCAACAATCAATGATTTGCATTGTTCTGTGAAACGATTAGCAGCATTACATGCTTACCTTTGAATAAATAATCATATTCATCATCACGGTTGCCCATCTTGCAGCAGTAGGTCTAGTTGTCCTTGAAGGGTTGATGTTCTGGAATCAGTGCACTGCCTTATTCACCGGATTCCTGTGGCTGACTTTAACGCTGCTCCGTCTGGCAATATTGCTTTAATAAATTGCTTCTTCCTGTCAATATTGAACCCACGGTAGGAAAGAAATACACAAATGAATGAATTTCTGGGCATGGAACATTTGCATCGTTCGGGCGACCTCGAGCAGCGTAAGTATAAAATGCGGGAACAGTTGTGTTCCCATTTCTTGGCGCTTTGCTGGAAAGTATGACCTCGAGCTAACTGATTCGAAATTCTGAAAACAAAGCAAAAAGGAGCTGCATTTCCTTTTACACGCATACACTCTTCCTTCCCACACAAGCACATTACATGCTACTTCACAAGGAAGCACAGAGTACACTTTGTTTTTAACACTACTTAAATGTTATCTTTTTTTAAGTACTTTCTTGCTAACTGAACAAAGGGGGTGTTACTTATCAAAAAATAACACAAATGTATCTAACTTAACAAATTTTCACCGATCAGAAAAAGGCATACCACTATGAATAAGAGAATTAGAAAGTGCAATTACCAGTCAACCGCACATTGACCATTTTATAGAGGAAAAAATGTGCAGAACTCATGTGAAAGCACAAACAATTCTACAGTTTAGTCCAACATATTATCATCTTTTAACAATCCCTCAGGCGCTTTGTCACTCGTTCCACGCAGTCAACTTATCTCGCAAGCCTTTGTCGTTCATTGCCAATCGTACAAGTACTCCTCTACTTTCCTGTGTCGCGAAAAAAACAGCCGTGGCACTTACGGCTAGGCAGACGTGTACGCAAGTGTCCCACCACGGTGGCGGCTTTCTTTCGTCCGCCCGATGACAGACGATATTCAACCGAAAATGTATATGCGCAACGTCTCCGTAACTTGCGAACGAGATGATCGGGAATGTTTTTCATCTGTCTGTTGCCTCATCGTAGGGGAACTATTCTGATTAATCATGGATAATACGCAGAAAAACGAGTTGACGCCATGGGTTCTCGATTGAAAACGAACATCACCAAACGATACGAGATGGGTTGCATTTACTATGTTGCTAAACTGCGACGAAATTCTAGCAGAAGATTCTTAATTGTTTATCGCGGCAAAAAGCAGATCTTTGCAGTGTACACACGAATCGTTAGGAACGCAATCGACTGTATCGGAAGAACAAAAAATGATGGATCCGTAATCAAAAAACAAAATGTCTGCCCCTTTACAGGAATGACTCGATACGAGAAACGACGGAGATCGGCCGGAAAACTGGTCACACTTATTCCGCTTTTACACAAGAGCTAGTAACCACATTCTAGACTTACACAAACGAGGTTAAAGGATACGATTTTATCGTAAATTCGCACAGAAAATTACCGATTTTCGTGGCCGACGAATTCGGAAAACCTGGAATTAGACTCACGCAGCACTTTTGCTGTGTGACACCTTTCTCCTTTAGTGTTGGCAGAATCGGGATTCGGAAGATTCGAAGATTCGATCCCTAGACGGATTCTAAAGATTCGAATCCCATTTGACAGATTCTAAAGATTCGAATCCCTTCTGACGGATTCTAAAGATTTGATTCGATTAGGATTCGAATCAGATTTGATTAGTTTGAGACTCGATTTGATTCGATTCTGACTTGATCCTAAACTGTTTGAATCGACTCACAATGATTTAAGTCAAATTAGTCACATAACTAGTCGATCTAGAGACAACCCAACGAGAAATTTTGGCGTTATTTTGGGGTAAAAGAATTCTCTTGAGAACTGATCGCTCTTCTTTTGAGAATTCTTTTACCCCTTCTTTTGCAGCAGATTTCCTATGCAATCTTGGATGTAAAACGACTTCTGAAAAGAAGGGTAAAACAATTCTCTTAATACTTGCGGGACACCGTAAAAGAGAACAGTTTTGACAACGTGACTGTGTAACGTGTTTATAACACCTATTTCTGACTATACGCGCAAAAAAACGTATACCCATTCGTAGCAGATTATATGAGCTGGGTTCAGGATATCTTTTCTTTCCCAAAATAATTATTTTCATGCAGGAAAATATTTTTGATTCTTTTATTATTTTGATACATCGATAATATTATATGCATATCGTCCGGTTCGGAAGGCAATCAGGGGAAATGTTCAGAAATCGTCCGACGCCTCCTCTGGTTCGTGCTGGCAAACAGCGACCACGGATCGTAGCAGGCTCCTTCGATGTACGATGTGCAGCACCACTCCGTCATGCCCAGTGAAAACACGTAGAATGCATTCATGTTTAAGGCTGATTCGCACGTCGGCAAGTGCAAGTGGCAAGTAAGCAGGCAAGTGGCAAGTAGCTGTTCGCACTGCAGGCAAGTACTTGCCGGTAACTTGCTCACTCACACAAGTACACAATAACAAATAAACTTTAATTTACCATTATTTCATCATCAATCAATGAAAAGATCGATCAACGATACGATCAAATAATATTTCTCGAACATTAGTCGAAAATTATCCTAAACAAATCACGAAAATGAAACAGTTTTTGTTTGACAACTTGTAATTACACGAGTTGTCAACCAATACATCCAGCTACTTGCCCGAAAAATAGACTCGGTTCTATTCCAGTGGCAAGTAGCTACTTGCCACTTGCTACTTGCTGGGTCCCGATTCGCACGGGGTAGGTACGCGGCAACTTGCCACTTGCACTTGCCACTTGCCGACGTGCGAATCAGCCTTTATTTCAAGCCGCTTCTTCCTACATGTCGAGACACTAAAATGTGTGAAAAGTGCGGACAAATCGTCATCAGTAAGAACTCTCTGCTGTGGGTTCTTACACACGTACTTACTGTCTGGTGCGAGTTAACCCGGCCCCGGTTAACCACCCCGAGTCGGTCGATCCTGTTGGAAATGGGTGAATACCTCTGCGTATAAACCTTGGGCAGAAAAGAACTAAAGTTGGCAGCACTGCATTTGGCTGTCAACGTAACTTAAACTGTATGAAATAAATTATTGTTACTGGACTTTCAAAGAGACAACACGTGTTTTCTTGCTGCTTTCCTCTATTGGTGTTTGATCCAAGGGTGGAGTATTTCCACAGAAACCAAAAGACATTACTCAGTATTTTTCAACAGGTTATGGGCCCAGCCCCAGTGCTTCGGAGCGTGTGTTGAAGTTTTTGGTTGAGGACAAGGTTTTCCAGGAAGTGCAATTGTGATATTCCTGAAGAGAAACGGTGTGCAGAAAAAGTAACAATGGCGGACGGTTGGAAGGCAATATTTGCGAAGCTCGGGAACGGTAATTATCAAACATGGAGGTTCCGCATGCAGTCCTTGCTGGAACGCGAGGAATTGTGGGACATGATAGAATTACCGAAGCCGGAAGAAAATGATGATGATTACGCAGACTGGAAAAAGAAAGACGTCAAAGCGCGAGCGACGATTTCCCTTCTTGTTGAAGATAGTCAACTTCGCTTTATCAAGAAAAGCAAGACGGCTCGTGACATGTGGCGCAACCTGCAGGCTTACCACGAGAAAGCCACCATCGGTAATCAGGTAATGTTGCTTCAAAAGATATGTTCCAAAAACCTAAGTGAAGGCGGTAACGTGGAGAAGCACCTCGAGGAATTTGAGGACTTGTTTGAGCGCCTCGACAACGCCGGGGTAGAGCTCAGCGAACTGCTGCGCATAATTATGATGCTACGCAGTCTCCCACCGTCTTACAGCAGTTTCGTTACGGCATTAGAGAATCGGCCGCAGGAGGATCTAACCTTAGATCTGGTAACTGCGCGGTTGCGGGACGAGTTCCAGAAACGTTCCAGTTCTAATGACCTCTCAGAAAAAGAAATGGTGTTGAAAGTGACAGAACGGAGCGAGCAAAGGAAGTGCTTCTTTTGCCAGAAACCTGGACACTTAAAGAAAAACTGCCGCAAATTTCTGGCGCAATCCGGCAGTGAAAAGAGTTTCAAGCCGAAAGCGAAACAGGTTCAAATGGAAGGCGAACGCTCGTCGGAGGAGAAGCAGGCGGCGGTTATTGGAGCTGTGTGCTTCATAGCGGGTGACGTCATACCGGGCGCATGGACGATTGACAGTGGTTGTACCTGTCACATGACTAATGACCCTGAGTTTTTCGCCGAATTTAAAAGAGAACCTTTGGGTGATGTGACTCTAGCAGATGGAACGAAAACAAAATCGACCGGAATTGGGAACGGTGTGATTGTAGGCATGAACGCCAATGGTCAACGTGTGGCCATCACACTGGAAAACGTGTTGTTAGTTCCAGCGCTAGAAGGTGGGCTTATATCTGTAAGAAAGCTCGCAGCAAAAGGTTTCTCGGTAGCATTCGGAAGAAAAGGTTGCGAAATAAAAGCACAAAATACTACCGTAGCTGTTGGTATATTAGTCGGCAACCAGTATAAGCTAAAGGTGGTGGAATCGTGTATGACAGCAACGCGTTATCATGGTGTAGACTGCCAACACACGTGGCACCGGCGAATGGGACACCGTGACATGCAGACTGTGAACACGATGGTGAATAAAGGGCTAGTTGACGGAGTAAGAATGACAAACTGCCGAGAGCGGATGGTGTGTGAGTGTTGCATGCTGGGAAAGCTGGTGCGGAAGCCTTTTCCGCAGGTTCTAGAGCGGAAATCTAAGCGACCAATGGACATCATAAACACGGATCTCTGTAGTCCTATGGAGCGTCCGACGCCAGGCGAATACGGAGACCCCTGCGGGGAACAGGCGGCAACAAAGAACCTAATGAAACAGGAGGAGCGACATACTTTGAAGGATCCTGTATTAGAGAGTGACGAAAATCTTCCGTTTGAATGTGACAACAAGAATGAAGGGACCCTGTCACAACCGAGAGCATCAGAGCAAGAAGATGCAGACAAAAAATATGAAGAGGTGGCCAGAAAACTAGTGCTCATGGAACAGGACCTCAAGCGTTCGGAGGAGAAGGTCGAGATGAACGAAAGCAAGATCGTCGAGCTTGAGGAGGAACTCCGCGTTGTCGGTAACAACCTGAAGTCGCTGGAAGTTTCGGAAGAAAAGGCAACGCAACGGGAGGAATCGTACGGTGGTCAAGTGAGAGTGTTGAATCAGCGTCTCAAGGAGGCTGAAGCTCGCGCTGAATTCGCTGAACGTTCCGTTCAGAAGTTGCAGAAGGAAGTCGACAGACTCGAAGATGAATTGACTGTCGAACGTGCCAAGAACTCCAATGGATCCAGGGTACACAGCGGAAAATGAAGGAAGCAAACCGTTCGAAGACATAACACTGTACAGGGGACGCAAAGCCAGTCAGCCTAACAACAGTGACTGTAGTGCGACAAAGCGCGTGTTACAATACTTGCAAAGTAGTAAGGTTGGTACTCACCCAGGAGGAGTGTTGGAAATGGGTGAATACCTCTGCGTATAAACCTTGGGCAGAAAAGAACTAAAGTTGGCAGCACTGCATTTGGCTGTCAACGTAACTTAAACTGTATGAAATAAATTATTGTTACTGGACTTTCAAAGAGACAACACGTGTTTTCTTGCTGCTTTCCTCTATTGGTGTTTGATCCAAGGGTGGAGTATTTCCACAGAAACCAAAAGACATTACTCAGTATTTTCAACAGATCCAAGCGCTGGTATCGGACACGGGCCACCGATGCTATGTTACACCCGGTAACAACCGATGATCGCCTCGATGTCCAACCTTCACCGACCAACTATTAACGCTGAGTTGCAGTTTCGGCGCCTGTCGCTAAGGGTCATCGTCTCATCCTGTTTCCTTTCCTGCCCTGTTCCTACCATGTTTCATGATGTTGTTTAACACATTGTTTAATAAACTTCACTCCGATTCCGACATCCAAACCCACGAAAGCGTTATTCTTAACTCGCAGTTAGTTGGCCAGACTTGCACAGTCAAAAGTAAACAAACAAAGGTTTGACAGCCAGTACCTCCTTCCACTGCGGTGCCTCCGAAAAAAAAATTATTGGTAGGTTATGAGGAGTCCATGCTTACCAAAAATACACTTGGCAAGGTTCTTTTAGGTAGGCATGTATACCTTTGGTAGGAACGTGCAGCAAGGTTCTCCTTGGGTGATTTCCATAACCATCAGAACTATTTATAACGGTGAACCTCACATCGGAAATGTGTGGCATGTATTTATTTCAGAAAAAGCGAGTTATCAGGTATGATATGATGGGGATTAAGATTTCAATATTCTATTCCCAGACCAACATTGATTGTTTTACATCTTTTGTAAACCAAACTGTTACCGCGTGACTACATTAGGCATACCATACCAAAAACTTGGTACGGTCGAGCTCCAGCGTACCATACCAAATGCAACCCAGCACTTCTGGGTTGGCTGGTTTGACACTTGGAGCGTACCAGTTTTTTGGTATGGTACGCCTAATGTAGTCACGTGGTTAGATTGGGACTCGGACTTGTGGAATCGAGTAGGTATTAGAATACTCCATCACTAGAACGAAGCTGACAGTGCACCTTGGCATCAACAATCTTCAAAAACCTTGATCACAATTTCAAATAATGGTTGTTTCTGCTATTTTGTTAATAACTTTAATAATAACTAGCCTAGGCCAATTGGAACAATGATTCCCTCAAATGAACGTTCTTTTGAAGACAAACACAGAAACAACTTCAACAACAAAGATTCTTAGTATATTCTTCGATTTTAAAATAAATATGTAAAAAGTCTACAGAAACCTTGGTTGGTAGTTAAAGCTGAAATAGCAAATTTGTTGCTAACTTTATGGTCGTTTAAAAGATTTTCACATGAAAAATCCTTTTCAGACCAACAATTTTGTGAAAATGAAGCTTTTTCTATTGGTTCAAAGTCGCACATCGATAAGTGCGGGCATTGCTAAACATGTACAGTAGATATCCGACATACGCGGATTCGGAGATACGCGGTTTTCAAAATTTGACAGTAGATTGGGTTTATTACGTCGATGTCAATTCTTGAGATGTACAACCACACGAAATTACAAATTTGAATAGCTTACGCTTTTTATTTGGTTTATTGCAATTTATTTTATTTGAATACGTCTGCATTGCATTCATATTAACGGACTAAGTAATTATTTTTATATTCTATGATACATGTACACAAGAACACTCTTAGTATATGCTATGTGTCAAGCAATATTCGAGATACGCGGATTTCTCTGGTCCCCATTATCCGCATAAGTCGGATATTGACTGTAATTTTTTCAGATGAACTGTGGCACAATGAAATTTAAAAAAATTGATTGGAACGATTACGGTTAACGGTACATTTAGAGAAGTGAAGCAGATTTGTTGTTTAAAATAACAAATTTTTCACTAATCGCTTAAATTTACGTTATTTGTAAAACTAAGCAAATATCATGGGGGTGCCCATGGCGCAGCGGTAGCGTGAGGAAACACCACACCACAGGTGTGTGGGATCGAATCTCGAGTCTGGCATCCTCCGGTATTACGAACGGCTGACCACCGATCTATTATATACCGTCTTTCGGTTACACAAACTCTCTTCGGAGAGAGGCCTTGTCCCACTAGGGGATGTCGTGCCATTAAGAAGAAGCTAATATTATTCCAGTTTGGGTGATAATTCATTAAATTTATTCACTTTAACAAAACTTCACAAAATGATTAAGTGTTAATAGTGCGATGGTTAATGATCTTACTTCCTCATTAAATTTCGTGCAGCGATAGAAAAGGTTGTAGAGCATCTAAATCTTTCGGATCTAGTAAAAGATCATTGATGTATGGCTCGAATGCAGCGCAGAGCCTGTAGAGACCTTTTTTAACAGCTGCCTTCAAGGCAAAGTAGTTCCGATCAATTTTCCTCACGTCTATGTTTTTCGAACCGAACTTATCTACTACCTTCTTTAACTCAAGAAACGATTGGATGATGCCCGGTAAATCATTCTGCACTACCCCGTACATATCCTCGTGCAACGAGCGACAGGCTATGGCAGCTAAGCTGTAGATTAGCTTGGTGATGGACGGGGACTGCACTGCGAGCAAATAGTAGCTTTTGGCGGTATTATTCTCTTCAAAAAGGTAAGCGTAACCCGGTATTCTGTGTAGGTCGAGCGGCGAAATTGCAAACGTCAATTTTTTTTCCGATGATGCTCCCGACAGGCTCAGGTTATCCGACGACTTCGTAAATGATGGCGTAGACAAACTGCGAACTCCGAACGTTTGGTTGTACTGTCTCCGAAGAAAACGTTCCTTGTCCATCGAAGACGTTGAACGGAGAGTTCCACCAATGATTTCAATCGGTGGTGGTTGCTTGTGCTCCAAACCATCGATTGAAAGATCCAGATCGTGTGTAAACGTGCGAATGAGTTGAACACACACATCGCACAGCTTTCGCCAGTTTTTTGGGTGTCCTCCAGGATTCGTTAATTGATACAAGTGCTGCCGCCGATTGCCAGGTATGTTTTCACTATCCGCGATGGAAAATAGGTCCTCCACGGCTAGTTTCTCCACCAGGGGAATTTTTTTGTACGCCAATGCATCGGCCAACAGCGGTTCTTTGGCCACTTGTTCAGCTATACCAAATTCACAGGGCTCGGTTAGAAAAATACGGAATAGTACATGCATCAAATTCATGTTGCTTAGAATCATCGAAATTAGCAGCCAGCTGTATAGTAGCAGTCGGCCGTCGGTTGCAATATTGTAGAAATTGTATATGAAAGATTCTTCTTGAAGGCGAACGTTTCCAAGTAATGCAGCAACTTTGTGCCGGCAAAGTAATGAAAAAATAAAGTAGAAACTGATGAACATTAATGAGATTGCAATGGATCTTTTCAAAGATTCTGGAAAAATCCTCCTGAAGCTGTTCCTGAATTGGACCACCTTGCGCAGTAGAACAATGCGAAACTCGATTGCAATTGGATTCGCATGCGCTTTAAAAAAACAGTAACATCCGGAAAATAGACCGCATACAACGAGGTAAAGGAATCTTTCGTTCAGAACCGGTGGTTGATCTTCAGCTGTTAGGAAGAGTTGTCGGTAGTCGTCCCGTAAGAAACGTGTGTACAGCCAAGCCGTCAGGCAGCCGATTGCTCCACTCGAGGCCAAAGACATTGAGCGTTGTAGGATATTGCTGTACAACCTGCCGATTTGTTTGGGATGATATCGTTCTTCCCGGAGGCACGGTTTAGTAAGCACTACTCCATGAACGACAACGGCAGCAGCTAAACATATCGCTATGAACCAGGTGTAGAAAGACAGCATGAGGCGAATTGAGCCGGCGATCCAACTAATCGGGTGCAGGATGTTAAAGTTGACGAAGAGTAAGAAAATTGTCATGAAAAAATACTGCAGGCCCACACTGTACACTATAGCCGACATAAACCGGTCGGTGCAAACCCTTCGGAATGCAAGGTCCTTTGTTTCTACTGATAGTTCCATTATTGCCAAAGCCAATACAAGCTGAAAAGATGGAATACATGAGCAACATGACAATGTAGCGAACTATGCCAGAAGCTCTTCGACTTTAGTTGCCATACTTTACCTAGCTTTGTATAGCTTGCAATAGAAAACTGCTTCAACTTTGCCTCCCAACTATTTCTTTTCGAGACCGGCATAAACACCACAGAAGCGCGCAAAACTTGCGTCGAAAGCCCACTTGTCCGGCAACTGATGAAAGAATGACAGTCGAATTGGTATTTACAAAATCATTTGATGCGCAGGTTATAGCACGGTAATCTTATTGTGACATAAACTTCGCATTAACAAGCATCAAACAGAAATGTCAAAACAATATTGTCAAAAACACGTTATCATATCGAGCTTCTCACTATATCAGCACGTAGCCATTAACTTAAACAAATAGGTTCTATAACCAATATTTCCGGCGAATTTGAGCACATAAATTTGAATAATTTTGTTCATAGAATGTCAGAATTGGATTTGTTTTTCTGTCAGCCCAATCAAAATGTCCTGCATGAAACGACCTGCACTCTGAGTTGTCTTTGATTGTCAAAATTCACTTTTAGCAGCTCCGTCGACTGTTTGTTTCGTACACGTGCTTTTTCCGTTGTTGATTCTCAACTGGCTAGTAAAATACGGCACAATGCGCGGTAGCCACATATTTCAGCCGAATAGGGCCTTAGGATACGTGAGCAACCACATTCCGCCGAATGTGCGTTATATTGACCAACGTAGAGAAAACATTGTGATCACTTGCGTCGGACGATCTTTTCATGTGTACGGTTGCAACAGTTTTCGATTAATCCGTGCCGGTCGTATCCATCCGGAGAACATCACCGCATTAGCTGCTGATGGATTCCTTACCTACGTTGCCGTAGGAAACCAGATCTATGGATGGCGATCCAGTGTGGACCTGCGAAAGGTTTACCGTGGCCACGAGAAACCGGTACACTTACTTCTACCCTTTGCGAAGCATCTCATTTCGGTGGATGAGAGCAGTCTGTTAAAGATATGGGTGGTGTCGACACAAGCCCTGTACTTGGAAATACCGTTCGCAAACAACAGCTTCCAAATCTCTGCCCTCGTTCATCCAGCGTCGTACAAGAACAAAATCCTACTCGGTAGTGCACAAGGCGGGTTGCAGTTGTGGAATTTGAAAACGAGCAAGTTGGTACATAAATTCAAATGTAACTTCCAAAGTAAAGTGCTGCAACTGGAGCAGGCTCCAGCGATCGATGTTATCGCCGTTGGACTGCACAATGGCCGAATCATCCTGCTTAATCTGAAGTACGAGAAAGTGGTAATGGAGGTGCACCAAGACTGGGGACCAGTGACGGGGATAAGCTTCCGAACCGATGGCACTTCCATCATGGCGACTGGTAGTTCAAATGGTCAGGTTGTTTTCTGGGACTTGGAGGAAAAAGCGATCGTTTCTACACTGGTGGCCCACGATGACTCGGTTACCGGTGTGCACTTCCTGCCGAATGAGCCGTTGCTGGTTACGAGTTCCCCGGATAATTCGCTGAAAATGTGGATATTCGATTTGTCCGACGGCGGGGCACGCCTGTTGCGTATACGCGAGGGACATGCTGCGCCACCGACCTGCATTCGGTTCCACGGAGCAGCAGGAAGACATATTCTATCCTCTGCTGAAGATTCATCGCTACGTATTTTCAACACCGTGACCGAAACGCTGAACGCCAGCATGGGGAAAGCAAGCTACAATCGGAAAGCATCCAAAAAGCAAAAAAGTAAATATTTTAAATATTCAGTGGTTTGTAAGGGCAGTTTTTCTCTTATTCCTAATATTCATTTCATTTTCAGAAAAATCCGATGATCCGTTCCGTATGCCGCAGATCAACTATTTCACGTCGGAGACGACCCGGGATAAGGAGTGGGATAGTATTGCCGCCCTCCACCAAGGGTTGGTGCAAGTGACTACTTGGTCTTTCGATAAGCGACGCATGGGTGAACTACACCTCGTGCCGGCCGCTTTTCAGAATAAATCTGAAAACAAGGATTTCAGTGTTATAGCCACCTGTCTGTGTCTGAGTCATTGTGGTAATTTTGTTACCATTGGATATTCCTCGGGACACGTGGAACGATTCAACATCCAGAGCGGCATTCATCGTGCCAGTTACGGATCGCCAACCGCACACAGAGAGTATGTACGCGGGTTGGCAAGCGACAACCTGAACCAATTCGTCGTGTCCGGTGCGGCGGATGGTCTGTTGAAGTTTTGGCACTTCAAGCAAGCGCACAAGACGAGCGTCAAAATACCGGTGGATACGGTCGATGTTGGAGAACCGATAACGCTGCTTCGGTCGCATCGTGAGAGCGCCATGGTTTGTGCTGCACTTGACGATTTTACTGTCCTGCTAGTCGACCTAGACACGCGTGCGGTCGTGCGGCGCTTCCAGGGTCATCGTGGAACAATCACGGATGCTTGCTTTTCACCCGATAGTCGTTGGCTGGTTACCGCTGGGCAGGACTGCACCGTCAAAATATGGGACATTCCATCGTCCTATCTGATCGACCACTTCCGCGTGACTAACATGTGCACTTCGCTTACCATGTCGCCGACAGGGGACTTTCTTGCAACGGCTCACGTGGATTACCGTGGCGTAAACCTATGGGCGAACAAGAGTTTGTTTTCGCACGTTACACTGCGAGGGTTGAATCCCGAAGCCGAGGCACCGCTGCTCGATCTGCCAACAACAATCTGTGAGGAACAGCAGGACGGCATCGCGTCGCAGCAGGAGAGATCGGAAATGGATGTCGACGAGTTGGAAGATGCATTTGAAGAGATCAATCTTGACTATAACTCTCCACCGCAGCTATCGAGTGAGCTGATAACTATGTCCGATCTTGCGGCGTCGCGTTGGCAGAACCTTCTCAATTTAGATATCATCAAGAAGCGCAATCGGCCCCGACAAGCACCACAAAAGCCCGAATCGGCCCCATTCTTCCTACCGACGGTGGCTGGACTTGATTTTGGTTTCGATCTAAATGCATCCAACCAGTCGTCTACTAATGGTACCGGGGTACCGCCACGCGGACAGGGACGAATCATTCGCACGACAGAAACCATAGATAATTTAACGCCTTTCGGAAAACTGTTGCACGATGCGATCGTCACGGAAGCATATGGTAAAGCCATTGCATACCTGATGAACCTCGGTCCCACCATGGTGGACCTTGAGATACGGAGCTTGACTCCGTTATATGGTGGTAGCGGTAGCTTCCCGGTGATGACGACTTTCATGCGTATGATTATAAGCATGTTTGAAGAGCGAAAGGAGTTCGAGTTGGCGCAAAGTTATTTGAGTGTATTTTTAAAGCAGCACGGCCGAGCGATCGTACAAAACAGGGAGCTGAGCAAACTTCTACCAGAGCTAGAGAAAGCACAGTCGTCAGGTTGGTCCTTGCTGGAAGACAAACTGTTGTACGGATTGGGAGTTGTAAGTAACCTAAGGAACTACAGCGCTTAAACATAAATAAATGTACGTCATGTTGTGCGGAGAAAGCTAACGATTCATACTTTCTTTTCTTTATTTCACTTACGCCTGGAGGACTTTTTCCCACCACCTGTCTTCTTCGATCCACCACTTTTGCTCCGTCCCATATGCTTTCCGCCGTTGTATTTAGATTTGCCCTTCAGCTCGTCTCGCATTCCTTTCCGGCCAAATTTACCTTTTCCATTCTTTCCTCCGCCGTTTCTCTTCTTGCTATCATGGCGGTCGTCGTCTTCGTCGTACTGCTTGCGATTGTCCATACGTGGCTTTTTCGGCTTCAACGAGTAGCTCGAACCCTTCGGTATGAACGGTCGCTTCCTGGCGCCCTTGTGAGCCGAATCGAATAGTTCGTCTTCCGGATTGGCACCGATCGCGTCCCGGTAGTATTCGCGATCGTCCTCATCAGACAACTCGCCAACTGCTTCCTCTGCGTCCTTCAGGAGCAGTTTATCCGTCTCGTTGATTTGATTACTCTTCTCTTGTGCCGACGTTTTGGCACGATGGTCCTCTTTTTTGTTTTCTTTCTTCTTGATGTTTTCGGCCTGCTTTTGTTTACGCATTTCCTTCAACTTGCGTTGTTGGGCTCGCTTCTTACGCATGGCTTCCACCTCAATCGCACTCTTCTCAATGCAGTCATGATACAGCACTTCGCCTGTCATCAGATCGTCCTCGATCTTCATTAGGCGCATCGTTATGCGTGGGCCGATTTCATGTAAGCGCAACGATGATTTGTTGTCTTCCAGATTGCCACGATTCAAATTCTGTGGAAGGACCACGTGCGATTCTTCATCATCTACTTCGGATTCCGAAAGCAGGTGACCCCTGGAAAAGAAAAATTTAACAAAATGAAATCGGTGTCATCGTGGCGACTCCGTGGGGTACCTACTTTTCAACAAAATCGGCGATATCTTCGAATCGACCCAGATCCGGTATGTTTCGAGTAACGATTTTCTTCACGCCCTTGTTTAAATTAACCGGCACCACCGTAATGGTGTAATGGCGCAGATCGACCAGTTTGCTGACCGGATTGTAGGACAGCAGTACGCACCGCTTCAGCGAGGAAAGATTCACCGTCGACAAATTGATCGATGGGAACATGTTTTGGAAGGTACTCGCCATCAGCTTTAAATGCTTACCCTCGCCGCTGAAGTTGTTCAGGATCACCAGCGGGGCTGCCTTGAAGCAGTCTTCGTCGACAAATTGTTTGCGGGCACTATTTATCACATCTTTCGCCAGGGTGTACTGATGCACCCTAAACGTCAGTGTCGGTCCCTTTGGCATCCGAATCACCTTCAGAGACAAACTTTCCGTGGATAACGACAGGAGGCACATGTGCGATACGTGAAAATAGCCGGACATATGCACAAAATCTTTCACCTTGTTGATGCGACTCTCGCGAAGGTGTGCCGCTGTGAACGGTTCCATCATCCGACGAAAATCTCGCGATAGTTTGCTAACCGACGAGCATCGTTCGCCGCGGCGAATGACAAACGTGTGAGGAGCATTTTTGATCGCCGTCGGTTCCTCCTCAATAGGAGCAGCCACTTTTACTCGATTCCGCTGCTTTTGCGCTTTCGAAAGCGGCTTACGGGATTTTTTCTTCATATTGCTAGTCACAAAACAGAAAACCAATTCTTCGCCAACCGGGGAACACGTGCGACACGGAGATATTCGTTGTTTACCTGTTTTGACGTTGATGGACTCGAAGAGAACAAGGTGAATACAACATCAAGTTATAATCCACTCACCTTGGTAGAGATTGTGAAGAAACTAGTGATGGGTAATTCAAACCTGAACCGTATATGAAACAGCTCTTTCAGAGAGCATATCCAAATTGTTAAGTGTTAAGATCTAATGGCCTTATATAATGGTCACTTGGCAAAGTCACTGGACTGTTAAACTGGTGTACTGAGCAAGCTTATTTCACCAAAGCCCCCAGTCCTTGACAGTACAGTGGCTTTACCAATGCCACCGTTGGTGACCAGTGTGACGACGCTTTCACATGGCTATTGGGTGATGTCTTTTTAAGTATGTTTTATTGGACTTTTCATGCGCATGAAAACAATCTTAACCCTAACCACAAATAGTTCGGTCAAAATTATGGATTCGACACCTTTTATAGGCTCTCCTTCCTAATTCCTGCTCAACACGTCCGCAAATGGTAAATTGCCGTTAAAATATCTAAGCTGTGATATACAGGAAATCTCAACCCCTTGGTAGTATGGCTGAATTGAGAGGGGAAATTTACTGCTACATACCAGCAGTTCATCCCCGAATGCCCGTTCTCCATGTTAGGAGCGGCTCGAATCAGCGTCTGTTTCCCATGTTAGGGGCGGCTGTATCTTCTGTTCTGGCTTCCTGTGGGATGTAACGAGCTTTCGGTGAGTTCCCCGTTGACAGAAATTTAAATTTTTGCTGCTATCATGTAGTTTCAGCAAGAGTCCCAGCAATCTGCCATGGAAAAACTTGCTGCAACTACATAACAGTTGCAAATTTTTGTCATCCGGGTTGGTTTACCGAAGTGACAGAAGCCGGAGGGCCTTGCAAGACACCCCCACAAGGTTCATTGCAATGAACAGTTACCAAAAAGAATAACAGATTTGAGTCAATCACGCTAGACTTAATTAATTAATTAAAATAGACGGCGGAGATTGGACTACGGCTAGAAACTCGGCACATGGAATTGACAAAATACAAAACAATTTTCATCAGCTAAGTTCGGCGACCACTAAGTGGCTCACAACATAAAATATATTCTACTTACTTTACTTACTTATGTGGCGCTAGAACCGCTGAGCGGTCTTGGCCTGACGAAGCTCCATCCGAAACTGCTCACGGTCGCTCGCCACGCTGGTCTAATTCCCTATCCCGGCTTTATTGGCGGCTTCGTCTACGCCATCCTTCCACCTCAATTTAGGCCTACCACGCCTCCTCTGTCCTTGGGGACAGCCTAAAAGGACTTTACAGGCTGGGTCGTCCGGTGCCATTCTCATGACATGACCAACCCACCGGAGCCTGGCGATTCTAATTCGCTGTACGACAGTAAGGTCACCATACAGCTCGTAGAGCTCGTCGTTATAGCGGCTCCTCCATTGTCCCTCCTCACATACGGGGCCAAAAATCCTCCTGAAATATATTCACTCCGCATTAATGCTGGCGCGTCCACCTTCGTGTAGGTTCGGCCTGATATTTTTCGTAAAACATTCACTGCATTAACCAAATTATTGAAATAAACGGCAAGTTGGATGTGCATGCGGATTAGGATTCGGATTCAGATATCCAGATTTCAGACCGGATTTAAAATGAACTATTCAAGTCGTTACATGGATTTGATTCCCCCAAGTATCAATATCCGAATATATTGAGCAAGTAGCAATAGCTGAACACATTTGAAGATGGTTCCCCCCATAAACATAAATCAAAACTGGCGAGCGGGTAGATGAAAACCTCGAAATTGGTAGAACAAAATTCAATCGACCTACAGTATAATTAATTTATTCGTGAAACAATTTACCCTTCCGAGAAATCCCTCACTAGTTATTCACATTTTTTCTTTCTACGAATCTACATTATGCAGAAATTAAAAGTGCTTAAACAGCAAGGTACAATGCGATCCAAACGCATCTGGCTAAGATAAAGTTAACTTGAACATTTTAAAATTAGATATAACCTCTCACAAAAAAGGCAAATAGTACAGACGATTACTACGGGTGTAATTGCTTGACTAACAAATGTTTTGCATTCTATTCACATTTAAATTCCTGCAAATCTATCTCGTACAACATGATTTAAAATATTCCTACCGCAATTTTACACAAAATTGATTGCTTTTAAAATTTAATCCTCATTAAATTATCTGAAGAAAATCTGGTTCAGTGACGACATTTTGCTTGTACATTGGAATCAGCATGTCGGGCGTAAGATGTTCGTAAAGTGAGTGTCCTGTCAACCAAAATGTCTCCATGGTGCCTTTGCCCTTTACATCCACAGTACCACGTCGTGTAATTTTGAATCCTCCAAGTTTGTCCAGCATCTCTTTGGTAGTTTCCGAGATGTGAATTTTCATTGCTAAAAGAACGGTATCGTAAATAACAGTTAAAAATCGGGTTTATCAATTCGAAAAGTTACGCACGTTCTCCAGTTGATTCCATCCGCGACGCCGTGTTGATTGTATCTCCGAACAGGCAATATCTGGGCATAGTGGTACCGACGACTCCTGCTACGCACGACCCAGTGTTGATGCCCACGCGTATTTCTAGTGTTCGATTATTCATGTGCGGTATACTGAAGCCCGAAATACCGCATATCAGATCCAACGACATCATGGCAATTTCACCGGCATGGCGGTCCCCGTTGCGCTGTGGCAAACCGGACACCACCATGTATGCATCCCCGATCGTTTCCACCTTGTACACATCGTACTTGAGAATGATCGAGTCAAACAGTCGATAGAGAGTGTTCAGCATGATCACCACCTCCATCGCGCTGCTGCTGGCTGAAATGTCCGTGAAGCCTACGATGTCGCTGAAAAAGATGGTCACGGTATCGAACGTTTCCGCCGGAACTTGACGCTGCTGCTTCAGTTGCTTCACCACGGCCGGTGGCAGCATCTGGTAAAGCAGTCGGTCAGATTTACCCTTCTCCATCCGCAGCTCCATCGTGCGAGCCATCAGTTTGGTCGAATAGTTCTGTATCGTGCTGGTCGCTACTCGAATCATGAGCACCAAAATCGGACTGATGACGAATATCACCACGACGAGCGTGATCGACACCGACTGATACTTGCTTGCACTGTATATCTCCTCGAGGATCGTGTCCTGGACATTCGCCTGGATGCGATCCTGTACCATTTGCAGGTTGCCGAGGATTGTCGTCACAGATTGGTAGTATTCCACCAGCGCGTCCTTTCGATCGGCGGTTGATGAGTTGATGAGTACCTGACCACGCCAGTACTGCATTACTTTGAACTCCGAGCGCGACATGATGTTGAGGGAGGTCATAAAGTTCTGAGCCGAAGCGATGTAGTCCAGGGCGGCCGCATCGCGGCGGATAAATTGAGCAAAATCGGTCAGATCGAGGAAGCCGTCGCGGATGAACTGCAGCACGAGAATCGCTGCAATATTGATATTCTCGATGGCCTCTATTAGGTTTTTGTACACCACAAACTGGCGCCACACCGTGGAGCTGATGGATGTACCGGCGCTGCGGACAATCTGGTGTATAACGTACCGATTGAGGGCGTTATACGGCTCGAAGTACTCCAGCCCAGTGAATGTTTCGTTCTCCGGGCTGGTGGTTCTAGAACGACAAACAGAAAACACGGAAACATCACACAAGCAACATGCTACCCAGTTTGTAGACAAAATAAAAATTCAAAAAATTACCCAAGCATAACTTTCCTTGCTTTGCTTGAAAATTTTTCGAAACATTGTTTAGTTAAAGTATTCTTTTCGGTACAAATATGGAAGGGTATCTCCGACGTGGTTCATATTCCCGGTCATACGTTACCTCATGGCCAGTATCAGCGTTTGGTTGGTCGCGCCCGCTTGCAGAAGATAATTGAGATCGTCGCTTAGGTGGTCAAGGGCATCGTCAGTGTTGACGATGGACAGCTCCACCTGTGATCGATTTTTCCCGGTCAGCATGTAAAACACCAGGCTCATGCGCTCGTGTTGAATCACGTTTAGCAGCCTCGTAATGTTAATCGTCAAGCCCATCTGGAAGACACGCAGCGAATCGGTTGCGAAAAGTTAAAACTGCATCATCCGGGACAGTATCGACTTCATGGCTTCATACTTCTTCTTGGGCAAGTTTGGTTTCGCTGTACGATTGCACATGTTGTTGGAGGAGTATCATGTTTTGAATTACGACCGATGCTATTGGTATTAGTAGTACTATCAACATGTGCGTCATGAACAGCCGGCGAGCATTTCTGGACGAAAGGGGGAGAAAAAAAGAAAACAAGAACAACATCCACATTGATATCAAAACATCATTGGATCGATAATAAGAGATTGGCAACGTACAAAAAAGCTCTCGCGTATCAATATTTGCCTACACGATTCCGAAAAAGGATTTTGTATTTCTATTTAAAAAGACTAACAACATTTTTGCAATCCGTTATTTGATTTGCAGTTAAAATTTGAAAATTCTACAAAAAATATTGAAAAGTTCTTTATTTCATAATCGTTTTTTTCTTTTAATTTGTGCGTAAATGTTGCGCCTACCTATAGTACTGCATGGTACAACATTTCATTGCTTGTTAGAAAACGATTCCGGAACTGACTATAACCCACATCGAATTTTTAGCGTTCAACAAATGATACATATAAAATCTATTTGTTTCCTTTTTACACAATTTATATGCAACATGTTTCTTGAAATATGGCAGTAACCTGAGGACTTTGGAAACATTAAGAACGGCCCATTGTGCTGACTGTGGAAATATACGTAATATGAAAACATATTACACGGGGTTTTTATTTGTATCCACATAACCTACATACGTGTTCATCCATTCCAATGATTTTTTCGTTTCGATAAAAAACACTGTAATTCATAATTAACACATGAGATAAACTGTTCCATTTTCCCAAGGACGCACGGTGGGAATCTGATTCACATGAAGCACAATTGATTTGCTCATAACTCATGCAGGCCATTGCGGGAGTCCAGAAAAAACAGCAACAAAAATATCTCACACATAATTAGATTCCAATATCGGAATTGAGCGCGCAAAGCTACCACGTGGACGTGATCAATAAAAGCGCGGGAAAGCTGTTTATCGGACGCGCGGTAACGAGCACTAAAACGCGAGCCTCGAACTGTCGGTTCGAATTGCGTCGATATTGCTGGCATGCGGACACGATCCGACATCACGTTTGAGAATTTATATTGTTCCGCTTTCTGCGACCTACCTTGAGCTGGGGTTGAATTTGAAACAGCCGTACATCGTCACCTCGCGCTCGAGGGCCACATCCGAGCAGGACGTCGATTGGCGCGAGGTGGAGGTCGCAATCGATGGGGATGATTTGAGCGATAGGTCCCTCATCCGGGACAGCTCGCCGGGGCCACCCGGCGCACCCACGGCGAGACGGTCCTGCACGAAGGGACATTTGCGCTGGATGGGCGTTCTTCCTCCGGTCCCTGGTGCTGGCGCTCTCCGGCCGCCGGCAACGAACTGTCCTTGCGCCGGAACGGGATCGTCCGGTGGCGGATGGACCGTCACTTGCGTACGCTCCAGCTTTGACCAGACAATGGTTAATGGGTTTGTCGGTGTGCAGCCGGCTCCGGAATGAGGGCGCAAGATTTCCCACTCCGAACAACTACTCGAAATAAATCGATTTGTGCTCCAAAAATACCCACAGCATTCAAAACATCAATTCAAACAGACTGTGGCGCTTCGTTGGCAATGCCATCGCATGAAACAGGCTGGTCTAAGGATTCTCTTTTTTTGTTTTGCCGCACGTCCTTTTCCGACCGCCCGTTCCCTCGGCCGCTCGCGTCCTTCTGTTTGCTTTCCGCCCGTGTAGTACGATTGTGGAACAATATTGGTTTTCCGGATGTTTATTTTAGCTTCTTTTTCTTATCCTTCTCAGATATTTGTTTTTTTTTGCCCGTGGTATAACGGTATGCATCGAAAATTTATTGCGAGTTGCAAATTCTTCTCACCACGTGGGTTAACGGAATGCACGAACGGGAAGAAGAACAATAAGGCCGCGATAAAAACGAACGTAACGCATATGTAACAACACGCGGACACTCGTATTATTTCCACTAACAATACTCTCTCTCTCGCATACACACACTCATGCACACAAACAGAAATATACACAAGTCACAAGTCACAAGTCACCGAGATTAACCGGCAGCGAATTGATTATTACACTCCGGACGTCAGAAGATGCGGCTGCTGCTGCTGCCAAAATCCGAGACCACCGTACTACAGAGCGTACGAACGGAAACTACATCTCCGCAGGACACGACGGCGTACTTTTATACACACTCTCGTGCCATTCTGGCGCTGCTCTCGTCCCCGAAGAGGTGGCGAGCGCGCGAACGAAAAACGCAGGCCGCCGAACGAGAGCCGGTCGGGATGGAGCCGGCCGACATGGTATGCCGGCATACCAGGACGTCACTAATTAGGTTGCCAAACGGTTGCCCCGGAGCAACCGGCGGCAGGCCCGTTCACGGCACACCGGGAAAAGCGGTGCCGATCCAGTGCGGTTATCCAGTGCTACGGAGTAGATAGTGTTATCATTGGAGCTCGTGTTCGGATGCCTGCTCGGCCACCCAGCCATTGATGGCCCGCCCACCGCCAAGTACTTGGAGGACTTGGGCTGCGTTTTCCCGCGTCTTTTCCCGTGACTATCGGATTACCGGTCGTCGGTTGGCTTCGTCCGTGCGGTCGGCAGTGTCGAGTTGCACACGTGAATCATTTCGTCACCGGGCCGTGGTTTTTCATTCCGTTTCCCGGGGAGCTTTTCTGCATGCTCCCTCGTACTAGTTCCCCTCGGGAGCTCCTTGCAGCACGGTACAAGTTGTCTTCCGTACCGGCTGGCACGCGCCCGGTTGCCAGAGCGCCGGTGAAGCTCGGGTGAAATTGACAAACACGTAACCGAATACAGTCGTATAATTGGTGCTTCACGCGCAATTAACGGGCACCCTTCGGAGGCGAAACAGATAACCACGGGGTGGTTGCCTGGTGGCAAGGCGGGATCGAGATCTGGATAATGGCGACGACGGACGGAAAGATAACCGCAAAACCGTGCGCCAACCGATGGATACCGATGGGGGACGGAGCGAAAACGTTTAGTCACCAGTACATTGCCGGAACGCCGGCAGGCCACGAGGACGAAAATAAAATGTAACCGTAAACCATAATATTGTCATTTGGCTAATGAGGTGTTTTGTTGTTGTGGAACGGTCTATAATAGCAAACATCCTTCGAACATACCTCCGCGCGCTGGTCGGGTATGCAAGTGGCTGTGCTCCATTCATCGAAAGCCGAGCGTGAGTGACACACCAGGAGGGGCGAACCGTAGAAAGGCAGCATCCGGTTCCGGAACGTGTTCACTCGTTCGATCTCTGCCTGCGACAACTATAATTGCCTGGAACTTTCACTACCCTTGTCATCCTTGGTTCGGACTACCCATCAGATCGTGACCGAGGGTGGGACACACGGCATTCTTTACGCACCATCCACTTCCCTCACACAGCATTGGTCCTTCGCGGTAGGTGGCATTCAACGGCACATTATTTGCGCCACAGCATCGCTTATCAGATCGTCACTTTGTTTTGACGTCGAAAAGGCAATTTACGGTGCAGTGTCTATGCTTCGGTCAGTGCTTCCTTTCGATTAAATATTGTTGGGATGCGAATGGACGGATGGGTTTTACAGGAAACGAACGCTACAGAATTCGGTACAGCAAACTGGACATTGTTCAACGAACGATGAACATTCGAACGTTTGTTTGTTCTTTTATTCGCACTTGCGGCGTGAAACCTTACATTGACCTGTGGAGTATTATATTCTAATAGGTAATTTTGGTACATTTTTTGGACACTTTTCCACCGACAAACATCTACAATACGCACATGTAGCTAATCAATTCGCATGCGAAGCATATTAACGAAAATTACAGTTAGTCTTTTTCATATTTTCTCCAAAGTTGTTTAAAAATTTGTCAGTTATTTAAAAGGACACGGTTTGTCGATCTTGAAGATTTTTCATCTGATTACCGACAAAATTATAGCAACATTTCATATAGTACCACCGTTTAGTGCGACGTCCAAAGCTTTTACGGCATCGACCAATATTTTACTGATTAAATCAAAGGTATTCAACCAAACGAGTTGTCAGTAAAACGTTGGACGAATTCAGTAAAAATAATGCGCATCACACCAAAGGGAGATAAAAGGAATGGTACACAGATAGATATGGAAACATGGATAGTGGAAGTATTAGCTTTAAGCAGTTGCGATAAAATCCCTTTTCATTTCCTTCCCGACTCAGCCTTTTTCTGCTTTCCTTTCCAAGGCGACGACGAGGACGGCTTGCGCCATATTAAACTATTTTTAAGTACACCGGCTTCATGTCCGCAAACCAAGCCACCTCGCCGTGATTGTTGTTCGGCGTTGCACCTTCCTTGCACGTCAACCAGTAGGTGTCCATTAGGCCCTTGCCCTGGAACGAGAGTGATACAACCCGAAGAAATGTTACTGTATATATGCACGATTTGTGACTTTGTACCAAAGTGGGAGGCTTTGGTTTGCTTTTGCTTACCTTCACATCGATCAATCCACGATGTTCTGTTTTAAAGCCTCCAACCTTGACCAGTGCATCGTTCATCTCGGCAGAAATGTGGATCTTCAGTGCTGCGGATTGAAGCACAAGGAAGTGTATAGGACGTTAATCAGGTAGCTCTATGGGTGGCGGGATAGGAGACGGGGCGGAATACGGAGGCAAACATGCTGACCTCTTTGCCGCACAATCCTACCTTCGCCAGTCGATTCCATTCGGGAGGCGGTGTTGACTGTGTCACCGAATAGGCAGTATCTTGGCATCTTCGTACCTACGATACCAGCCACAACCGGCCCAGTGTGGATGCCGCAGCGTATTTGCACCGGCTCATTGGCCCTGATAGGAGTGAGAGAGAAAGGGAGAGAGAGGGGAGGAGGAAATGAGAAGAAAAAGGACCGAACAGGGCGGCTAATGAATTGTACACTACGGCATTGGCAAACAGAGACGACGCATTCTGATGCTGGCCCCGTTTGACACTCGCTATCTGTTCTGTTTGGCTTTGGTGAAGCAGTGAACCACCAGGCGCCTCCATGCTGCCGCATGATTCGTTTTCCAACCGTCGTTGGAACCAAATGCTTAAGGAACTAACGACTAACGAGGGAAGAAAGTATTTTCTGAACTGCGTATGGGTTTAAAAATGAAACATGAGTTTCAGCTTATGTTTGACTTAGTTCAATCCATGCAATGTTTTTCTGTGGCATTTACTAAAGGCAAGACGAAAACATAACTATGCTCTACTTCACTGGTTCATAGAGGAGGCTCAAAAAAGATTACTAGAAGTAAAAAGCTGCAACCAATTGTACTGTACTGGTGAGGTTTAGTTTGCGAATCGGTAAAAAAGAACTTTGAAATTAATCATAGATTATACTGAAGTTACACCGAACCAAGAAGGTTCTATTTCCAATTTAACCCTTGAAGGCATGGGACGAAAAACCGGCTTTGAAAAATGGCAGTAGAGTATGAAAATAATTTATTTAAAACCAATACATTATGACTGCCGCTACCGACCGTATTCTATATCTTAGAATATTGTCTAAGCCTCAGATTAAAATCACGTTAACAACTCTGTGTATATTAAATTTAACTTTCAACTGTTTCCTCAGTTGAAAGTTGCAGTTTTTTACGTGTTTATGTTTATATTTCATATTAATTTTAACTGCTCTGTGGCAATTGAGTGCATCTACAATCGTTTGAATTGTTATGTAACATCACTTATAAGCATTTTTTAAAGCTATTTAGTGTTGTAAATTTTGATTGGGAGCATGTTTAGGCAATACTTAAGTCCTAAGATTATATCTAACTATTTTTATACCACATTTATAATATAATATAATTTATGTAATGTACTGTTTAGTAAAAAAACCAAAATTATCAGCCTCTCAATTCAATTCAGTTTACTATATCACACATGTTTATGCTCGTTGATTGTGAGATGGACACTCAACATGATTAGTTATTCTTATACTATAAATATTATTTATTTAGAAGCCATTCAACATATCTGGAAGCGACTTTTTATTTCAAGGGTTACCCTAAGCATCAATATTGCGAGGGTTATAACGTAACCCGGGAAGAAAACACAAAGTTAAAATCCAACAACTTGTACCTCTTTTGTTACGTGTTGTTTGCTAAATGGTCTCAAAACCGCCAACTTTCAAAATTTCATAATTTGTTGCGAAATGCAAGCATTCTGTTGGCCAACAGCAAGTGGATGGAAATCTGTAAGGTATGATGCAGCCTAATGCATACAAAATGCAATGCTCACTCTTGGGAAATTGTATGATTGAATTAAATGCAAAACAAATAGGCATCTCCATCAAGAGGAGTGTATAAGTATGCGGTGTTTTCCATTCTATTTTACGAAAGTTTTGTGTTGTGACTTCTGGAAATCCTTTACCGTGGCATTATAGCTTATGTAACTGCTAGTTAGTTTACCTAGCATCTAAATCTAGCATTGTCCAGACTTTGCCCTGTCTTGACCTAGCCAGGCGGTGTTAAGAATTTTCAATATCGTTGCGTCTTGCTCTCATAATGACTGAACTTTAGCGTCCGTGAAATTCAAACTGTGTTTTATTTTTATTCAACGTGTGGGCCAAAGTTCGGTCGAATAGACTTACTTGTGTGGAATACTGAAATAACCGGAAGCATCCAGTAAATCCAGGGCCATCGTTGCGATTTCCGTTACGTGTTTGTTGCCTGCCAGCGCCCAAATTATATCGGAAATTGTGACCGGAAATGAGGCGGTGTGTGTATAAGTGTGTAGCAGTCGGGAAATGAAAGGGAAACCGGAAAACAGAGAAAAAGAGACAGAGATAATATTTCGTTTGAGACAGATTTGCACCTCTAGGGAGTATTTGGGAGCAGAAGATACCACCGTTTTTCACCGGCAGTCCGGAAGCCACCATGTACGAGTCACCAATGGTCTCGATCTTGTATACGTCGTAGCATTCGATGCGCTCGTCGAACATCCGGTAGATGGCGTTCAGAAACGAGACTACCTATGTGCCACAAACGGCCAGCGGTGGTTACGGTGGTGCAAGAAAGGACGGAAAGCAAACCAGTGGGATTAGTTTTCATGAGCCGGTACCACGCGCTTCGACCTTCTTGGAGTACCTCGAGCGGTGTGCACTCCGCAGCGATTTCGGTGAAGCCTACGATGTCGCTGAAAAATATGGTCACGGCCGAGTAGTACTCCGCCGGGACCGTTTGGGCCTGCTTCAGCTGAGTGGCCACCGTCGGCGGGAGCATTTGAAACAGGAGCGAGTCGGATTTGCGCTTTTCGCGCTTCAGCTCCTTCGCCTTGTGGGCTAGATTAATGGCGTACAGCTGGATGGTGGCAGCCGCATTCCGTACTAGTATGATGATGATCGGGGAAACTATGAGCACCACCACCAGGATGGCGATACCAAATGTTTCCATGTTGTCTGCCGACTGGAGAACTTTTTGAACTTCATTGCTGCGGGTGAATGGGGAAAAGAAAACAAGAGAACAAAGCCTGAAGTGAGGCTTGAGGGGCTGTGGCTAATATCGCCTTGGGAAATCCCTCCATTTGTGGAAAAACACGTGTAATTAGAAAAAAAAAATAAAAAAACATTAATTTAATTGTACCGTTAATAATTTCTTTACGGCCTCTTCAACTAGCGTTGCTACAATTTACTGCGAAGAATGGATTGATCTGTATGTTTTAGTGTTTTAAATAAAATTATTTACCAAGGTTTGCCTTCATCACGCATAACCGGAACTTTACTGTAGTTCCATGTATTTTCCGAACAGTTGTTTGTGTCGGTATGGTTTTTATAATAAAAATATTTTTTGGCATGTACATCACCCTAAAATAGTTGTCAAAAAAAACTTGAAAAAATACGCACTAGTCTGCAGTAGGTCGGTAGTTCAAACGAGTTGTTCACTATTCCAAGTTGCATGACCCTGGGAATTCCAAACAAATTTAGGAAGTTTTATAAAATAAAGTAAGATTTTTTATTTAAACAATAAATAAGTAATTAATAAAAAAAACTCATAAGCTAAGATCAGAATCAGACTGTGTTTTCAATTTAAACATAACGAATTAAACTATCACATTAACCGTGCCGCAATATACGCAGCATTTTTTGGTTTAACAATGCCATAAACATTGTAAATTGTCGGGGTAAGAGGTCGGACTCATCAACATTTATTTTTATTAAAACCCCTCGTTACAAACCGTATGATCGACCGCAAAGCACGTTGGAGTTTCCGGAGCTCGTCAATATAGTAAGCCATCGATTCGTAATAAGATCGTGCATCGGTTACATTTCCCACCCGGCGCAGATTTTTCTGGATCGTTTTGCTCCACTGCGTGATGTTGCCGTAGCTTTTCATCGTGAGTGTGATGTTCCTGTAGATCGTCTTCAGGGAGGGCACGAAGTGAAGCGACCCGTTCAACAGGTCCCTACCAAGGATGTCATGCTGGACGTACTTGATGTACGAGTCGGGTTTCAGGTACCCTCGGCCGTAGTAGTTGATACCATAGACCGAGGAGATGTCCAGGCTCTCGATGCTCCGGAGTAAGTTTTTAAAACTCAGCAGAAATCGCCAAACGCCGCTCTTGTTTGCATCCTTGATCTGATTGGTGAGGTGTTCCAGCAAGGCGGCGTTGGCGGTGGTGTACCAACGCAGAATGTCCGGTACCGTGCTGTCCTCGGTGCTGATGTTCGCCCGGAATTCTTGCAGCGTTTCGCGAAACTCGCTCATGTTGAGCCACGTCACCTCGCCATTGTTCGGTTGAATGGTGCGGATGGAGATGTCCGGCCAGGATGACATGTTGTCCAGTGCCAGATCCGTCTCCAGGAAGGTATCGTTAAGATTCCGTCGCAGTGTGATTCCGTTGGTGTAGATGTAGAAGGCCACATCAGACCGCTCCTGCTGCAGCCGGGTGACCACTTTTCCGAGGTCCGTGGCCATGGTGACTTGGTTCTCGATTTCCGTTACCTCCATCCGGTAGCTCACGATCTCGATCATTTCGTACGATGTTTGTGCAATCAGGGCCAGTATCGGGATGAAGGGCAAGATGATCATTTGCATCTGCTGCAACTGACGGCCCCGTTTGAACGCCGGGTTCTTCGCTTCCGCACTACAGCACATGTTTCCATGGTAATGCTGCTGCGTGCTGACATCCTCGGAACTGATCGATTTGATTGATGAGCTGTCGGTGTGGTTGGCCCGTGATCTCATTGCTCTGAAATAGAAAAGACGTGTTAGAAGTGAAGTTTTAGCAAAAGTTCATTACTTAACACATAAATGCAGCACATTCGAGCCATGTACACACCCGGAATAAAGAATAGTACACCTTATTTTTTGCCAATAGTTTCTGTAATTTCCATAAAGTTTTAGCTTTTTACAGTTTGGAATGATGTTACAACCAGTTTTACAACTTTCTAGACGGCAGCGATTGTATTAATGTGGCCTATTAACATTTATTCCAAATAATCCATAAAAATGGACGTGAAATAAAAATATGACCACTTAAACAACAATTGAAGATATAAAAAAAAACTCAGTTGAAATACAGTTGAATGATGTTTGTAGTAAGTATACGAATATTTGTATCTTATCCCTTTAATACGACGTGATTCAAAGGTATGAAATCAAATTGTCCAGGGTATTCTGCTTTTGTTGAATGCTCCCAGCATTCACAAATACAACCTAACACCACGTTATCGTAGCCTTATTGTTAAACTTTTTCACAACCACAATCATCATGAATAGCCAAAGTAAAATTAAAAATGTTTTAAGAAAGTAAAATTTGTACAATTAGGCCTGGTCAAAATCTATATCCATATAAAAGAAAGTGAATTTATAAAATGTCATTGTGTGAACCTAACAGAATTTTTAAAAAATAAGCAGCTGATGAATAACTTTGGTAAGCTTTTTTTATACTAACATCAAGAATATTATATCAAGATTCTCTCCTCAAGGCTATAACCATTCCAAAGTAATGATTGTTTACACTAGTCCTATGTTCTATCCTTTAGTAATCGTCTTCTATCTTTGAAGGAATAGACAGAAGTCATTAAGAAATAATTACACCGGTCCAATTAAATTGTTGTTTATGCGAGACTAGATTTATGTGTATTCCGTTGTAATTATATTAGCACTTTATTTTGTTTGACCTTGTTAACTTGTAGCTCATACTTTCCTCAAGGCAATAATTATATAAGTGTAAGACAACATATACTATGTTCTCATATTATAGACAAGCCATATACCAACGTAAAGCATGATAATGTATGGCTTGTCTAAGATATGAAAGCTAAAACTACATCGTTAATGTTGCTTTTGGTCCTTAAATGCTTCATCCATACATAGGGCAGATATTATGTTTGGATAATCAACACGAAAAAAGTTGTTAGCTCACTTGTTTTTGTTTTGTTTTTCATAATTCAGGCTGTTATATATGATACGGCTATCTGCTCCAAACCGGCACGATATCAGTTCGCAGATCAGGATGCTTTATTAAAATTGTCCTTGCATGGCTGCCGTTGTTCCTATGACAATGATGGTGTTTTCCTAAGGGCAAGCAAAAAGCTCGCACGGACCCGTATGCTGGCAGCACCCTAGCCTGCTGTAGCCGAAAAGTCCTGTTGCGGTGAAGCAGAAACTTTATCGACTGCCATCAAATCGCTTCGTTTTTTTTTGGGTTAATGATGTGATTTGGTTTCAATTTTCTCGCGACCAAGCAGTTCCCAAACGGCACTCGGAAAGCGTACGAAGGGTATTATATAGCCAGGACAGCATGGAGGCCGCAGAAAAACCTCTCGCTGAATGCTGTTGTTGCCACGTGTCGTTTTATTTCTGATCTCATCTCTGCAACCGAGTGAACCAGCAAGGACATTTTAACTTAAAGTTGACCTTGTTTATAGAAAGTAGTAGAAAGCGAATATTTTCTAAAACTAGTTTTTTTCTTATTCGTAAATAGTTTCATTTTCAAATTCAACTAAATATGGCTATGCTAGTTTTTTAATCATTTGCATTGCCGTTATTAACTCCAAAGAAAACTGCAAAAGGCTATAAGAAATGCGAAGCCAAAATTCCTTTCACATTCCATTTTCTACAAGTATTTATCTATATGCCTTTCATGGTGAACAATCCGTGAACGTTCTGAGACTATGTCATTATTAATTCTAGTCACACAAATTGCATCTTAAGTACACCTTTGCTTAGAGAGTATTCATGATTTCAGCAGGATCGGGAAAATTCCATCCCCGCTTGTTCCTGACAATAAGCCGACGCAAACCACAAAGCGAACGCAACACGACGTTGGTAATCCCACTTGATTTAGCACCTTTTTGCCGTCGGTATGAGAAGAAGATGTGAAGCCAGCCCCTAAGACCAAGAGTGAATTCGCTTGTGTTGGCCATGCGAGAAAATAGACCACGACTAAATGATCAATCGGCCTTTCCTTGACCCGGGCCTAGAAAGCCCGCCTTAGGAAACGATAGGTCAGCGATAGGTTTATGATTGATTTTTATTGTATGGTATCAGCACAAATCGGTTCCTCAGAAATTCCCACAAACTGCCGTGGGAAATTGTCAACAACATAAACTTCCTACGGATGATTGCGCCCGGCAAAGGTCGTGGAATTCGATGCTAAAAAAAGTTGTTTGTTGTCGAAGGTCCATAATTATGCTGATATTGGAAAACAGTAATTAAAGTGTTGATGCAAACAACTTTGAGATCTCTTATCGGTATGCGTCGTCTTAGTCTCCGTAAGGCTAGATGGCAAATATTAAACTAAGCTAAGTGTCAAATTCTTTAATGCATAAAAAATACTATTGAAAGGAGGTTTGGGTTGTACCTTTCAATTAATTTGTTAATAATTAAATTAATATTCAAATAAATAATTAATTAATTTTAAAATTCAATTAATATTACATTGTGAATATGTTTAAAAATTATACCAATGAAATGGATTATCAATGCCCTTATTATGTAATAAGTTTTCCATTTTATCGTTTATGCTGTCTTATATTTTCTTTATTACTATCATTTTATTTTTTTAGTTTAGTTAAGAATATCCTTAAGTATTCTATGTATGTAGTATGTTGTAGACGAATAAAATACAAGATACGATGTAATAATAATATATACGATGAATAAATCTGGGTTGTTTAAACCAAAAATAACGTAAATATTGTAAATAAAAGAAAAGTAGATGAAAAAATTGGATTACAAGTATGCGCGAGAAAACGTAAAAAAATCTCTTATACTTTGCAACCTTTAAGGTCAAAGTTGTATGTCAGGTTGAAAGTCAGACATTCTAATGCCTTACAGAAGGCAGAATAAAAACCTTATCTCAAACAGTTTTGTCCTTTTTTTACTCAAACCTTCATCAATCTCACTTCACAATCGTAATCCTTCGCATCGCAAAACCGGCAAGGGACACCACAAAACATAGTGAACCGTTGTTCCGGGCGGGACAATGTAAAAAAAAGCCAAGGTTTAACAATTTTTTAGAATACATAAGAAACATGGAAAGCCGCTTCTCGAAAATCCAACCGATTGCAAAGTTAATCGTAAAATGTCACTGTTTGTACAGCAAGCGGAAGAGATAAACTTAATTAATTCATTGTCCTTTCGACATTTCAGTGTCTTCGGTTACATTGGTTAGGAGTCGAATAAAATTAAGATTCAACGACCTGCATCCTGCCCACTAAGCCGGCGAAAGGATCGCGTGAAGGTTTACTAAATTTACTAAAGCGATCGAGACGCCAAGGAAGGCAGTACAACTTGAATGGCGCTGGCAAAGACAATCAATTTTACACTCTGCAGGTAATAAGCTTCGATGGAAGGTGGGATTTGATAGACGTTGTAGCGCAAAGCAAGTGTCCTCCGGCAGGAGCTGAATACAACCGCGTCTCGATACGATCGAGGGGATGATGATGAAGCCGATAATGTTGTTGCCGATAGAAGGAATGGAAGGATACCAATGAAGTACAGCTTCGAGTCAGACGTGCCTGCTGACAAACTGCACATTTGCACCAACAATTGTATAGCAGTGCATGGATAGTGTGCAGGGATGTGTTTGGAGCAGCGTAAATAATAATCATCTGTGGTCTATCCACCCGATGAAGTAAACGGTGGGACGGTGGATGGAAATCTACATTGATGTTACGTACTGGCGGCAATGAAGTTTTATGGATTAGTGTTAAACATTGCAAACACATGATAAATTATCTTCGAATAGTATTGCTTCCTTATAACTATGGAAATAGTGCACGGTGTTTGACAGGGAGGATATAGAGGTAAATTGTTATTTTATCAAAATGAGTCTGAACATGATAAAACAAATTGGATGTATACACCCTTTGACGTTTAATAGCAGAACGATGAATTCATTTGGAGCTCCTTCATCTTCGACTGCGGTTAGCTAGACAGCTAAGATAGGTATTTTTTCACAATAAAACATAACGACATCAAGCTTTTTTAAAGATTCCACGGTTCCAATGAATTTTTATTTATTATGTGTAAATATATATTATGTACCCTCGTACAATAAAATAAAATGGGTTTTCATTTTTAAAAAATGAGAAACATAATTATGCTTTAGAAAAAAGATTGACAATATATTCTCTGGGAAAATGCAAAATGTTCTTACCTAATCAGATTCTTTGAAGATCGTTCAATAATGTCCGTAGATTAATTCATTCGTATACCTACAAGAAATTACGTATCGAGATTGAGTACGCATCGTTGGATTGAAAACAATCAAGCAAGTGATAGTTCCAAGAAGGAATAAAACATCCAAATCACATTCTCCTTCTATTTCTATTGCAAGAGTGTTGAACACTAGAATCTAAAACTGTCAATTCGACTGTCTTTCTTTCTTCTTTTTAATATCTCAAAAACAACAGAATGTTTCGAGTTCGAATATGTTAATGAACAAATAATCAAATTGGACAACTGTGTGGGAGCGGATTTGACTTGCTTTGAATTTCACCGCTCATTTGTTAAATGCTACAACTTCATTATTTTTTATAAAATTTCTGAGGTAGATTAAAAAAATCAAAACGCCAAAGATACTCCGTCGACTGAAGCATTTTTTAAATTAACGTTCGAATTGATTGCTCTAAAGCATTTTAACGTGGTCCCAAAGCAATGTTTTCATGGGTTAAATTTCTTATATTCTGATGAATAGTTTAATGATCACGGGTTGATGCTTCGGGTTACAATGTAGTTATTATGACACAATACATACTTTCTCGGGGGTCAATAAAAGCTTGGCCGCTTTTCTCATCTATGCGACTACAGCGCAATGCTATAACCATGTGCGAAAGGGGGCACATGTTCGCAATAGATTAAATTATCCGGGGCAGGGCGAGCCGAAGCAAAGGAATTGAAGTTTAATTTAACCGACTTGAAAGCACATCACATTACGGTCGTTGTACGAAATGGAGAAAATGACACATCACATAATCACCGCTTGCGAGTGCAGAACAAACGTGGAAGGAATTTTTCTTTATCTATTTGCGGCACTTCAACAGGCGAACCAGTGGGTGGTTCTGTTTTATCTCATGTTTTTCATCGTTGGAAAATATAGATACGCTACACACAGAAGTTATTGGCGAGTGAGCTTCAAACAAAATACAAAACACTAACACTGGTGGAATTGAGCTGGCTCCGAGTTCAATATTCACACGGGCTCGGAAAATCCAGTAATAAAGCTCCAACTATCCGAAACCTTAACTACTACATACGGTTCGGGTGAAACTCCGCAAAATAGGTATGCGAATCCAGTACGTATGTGGAACGGAGGATAAATACAGAATGAACTTTACATCCGCCCGTTCCATCATTGACGAAAGTAGATTTACCGATGAACCTACTTTATGGCGGCGATATCATCCAACTGATAACGGGTCCGTTACGCGGTCGTGCCTTGCGTCCCAATGGCGAGAGATGGAAATGATGGACGAAGGGTGAGGTTGCTGGTAATCCTTGAATGTGGAGGTGCTGTGGAACTCTTGTGCGGTAGTTTTGTCGGAACGTATTACATATTCCTCGATGTATAGTGCGGCACTTTCTCACTGGGTGCACGGTACCATCTTCACTGCAGGATCACTAAGGAGCCACGCCACATTGGTGGTAGCAGAATTCGAATGGGACAGAAATTAGATTACTCGGAACGCCATCGCTCGATGGAACGACATGATACGCCGACGGACATCGATGGACGTCGGGGAAAAAGTGAACCGACTCGAACGGACGCGTGTGGACGACTGACTACGCTGACGGACGACTGACTCGCGCCACGGAAACCCGACCAGCGGCGATGCAAGACATCTTCATCCCCCGGCGCCGCGGCGAAGATAGTAAGGACACACGCCAAACTACAGCGCAACCCGAAGCCGCCACCAGTTGAGCATCCCTCGGGCCCGCGGGCAGTAGGCGTTACGGACCGACGCACACGCACACACCCATCGTCGATAGTCGCGCCGGCTCGATGGGACCACCGTCCACGGGAACCCGGAGTACAAGGGACGGGGACGGCATCAAGCCGTTTACCGTTATCGTGGTGAACGGATCCTTACCAACCATCACTAGTGCTGGCGATGGGCGGCTGGCAGCGGCCGGGATCGTGTCAAGGGCGGAGAGCGCCGGTGGGTGTCAGTAGGAAAAACAAATTCATCAGCCTGCCAGAGGACAACGACTGTGCCCAACAGTGGCTGTGGTGTGGTGTACCAACGGCAGTCAATACGTACAGCTATAGTTGCCATATTTGTACAGGATCCATTCTTTATGATGTTGTTGTTGTTGTTGTTGTTGTTGTTGTTGCTGTTGCTCACTCCAACCATTTGTCATTTTTTGTTGGCGACGAGACGGGAGCCAGAGGCAGCCGTTCAACTCTTCCGCACCCTATAGCCGCCGTAGAAGTGAGGAAGTTATTTTTGAACCCACGCACTGTCATCGGAAGCCGCTTGCAGACGAGTGCTTCCGTCGGGTTCGCCTGAATGGCGTTACACGTCAAGCCCTACACGCACCAGCGCGGGACGCACCGTTTATCCGGACGGAGTGAAAAAGTAACCGAGAAAATCAGGAAAAAATCGGCGACATTTTCGATTCGCGGATTGCTAAAATTTAGGGGTCTCGTGCGTGGGATGAATGAAAGTGAAGATAGTTGAAGACAAGACGATGACCACGGGCGGGGTTGGAAACAATTGTGAGGTAACAAATTGGAAGCTCGCTCTTTGTTTCTATTGGTATAACATTATTCTCTTGAGAGTACCATTTCTAGTTGTAGTTTTCAAAATTATTAACTACATTATTATACAATGTAAAATGTTGGTATCTGCATTATTATAGGATCTTGTTACAAGGCGCCTAATACAACCTAATAAACTGTAGGATTGAAATAGTCTACAGTTTGAACAATTTTTTCTTTCGATTATTTCAAAAATGATGTTTCAAACAAAACAAGGCATTCCTTAGAATCGAAAACTACATCGAAAAATCTAATCTTCAAATTTTTCTGATGCACCAGTTTTAAGATGAATAAGGTTTTTTTGTATGCAAAGTAGATGTCAATTTGACTACTCTTTTTCAAAACGCTTCAGCTTTGTAATTTTTTACGATTTTCATGACTGTCTTTTGTAGTGTTTTTGTTTTTACGTTGTACCTTTCCATCACTCCGCTATTTGTGATGAAGAAATGACGAAGTTGTAACGTTTTTAAAAAGAGTAATGGCCCCAAATAATATACCGTCTTTCGGTCACACAAACTCTCTTAGGAGGCTAAGAAGGCCTCTTGTCCCACTAAGGGATGTCGTGCCACATAAAAAAAAAATTTCCCCAAAGCCATGTATTCAATTGGTAAAATCTCACTATAGTTATTAAGCTTCTCCTATTGGTTATCTACACTTCGATCGTTTACATTATTCATCATATGTTATACATTGTATGCATAAGAAAACTTATGTATCTTATTTCTATTACGTTTCATCACTCCTGCTTGTTGGTGATAATGAATTATTTATTACAAGACAAAGGATTTCTGTTTCTGAAATGAAAAATTAATGCAAGTATTAATGTTTAGCGTTCGATAAATAATTTTTTTTAATTTAATTTTTAATTGGGATATTGTTTTTGTAGGAATCGAATCAAATATTGGTCGAACAGTACGCATTAAATTTTAAATTAGTATTGATTGTTATTTTTATTTAACGCGAGATCAGATCAAGAACCAAGTTTTCCACAGAGGCAACCTTGAAATCGACCATGTATGATGATTATAAATCCCGATGTGGTGATGGGTTTAATACATTAAGAGAAATGGTTTCCGAAGTAACTAATCCACTGGCATGCTAAATTATTGCTCAATTTATCCAGTTCGCAAACCATATCAGCAGGACGATAAATTAAGTAAAGTATTGTCACATGCTTTTTTTCATATCAAGCCCTCGCTTCGGATCATCTTACTCGGGTGACGGCGGATTGAGTATCATTAATTGACGAAGTGTTTTATGCTCTGTGGCTAACCCTAATGCGACCAGCGTGTACGGTTCCGGGTAAGGATGGAAATAATTGACCCGTTGAGTGTGTAAGTCGTTTTGTTCGTACGTGTGCACTTTTTTGTAACACTTGTCACACCACGTTCGTCTTGTATTGCGTCACCTGCTTGGACGGCTGGGGTCGGAAGGGCCGGAAGGGCCAATGCAGAAAGGACAGCTAAAACACAAGCTCTGCACCGCTATCACCCGAGAAGAAAACCATAAATCATACCACGTGTGCCCACGATGCCCTTCGGTAATCCTTCTGGCTTCGGGTGATGATTTATCACCAACCGATCTGCCTCCCCCCGGGGACGGTCACCATCGAAGCGGAGTGGCGGACGAAGCCACACTGGCCGCACGAATCCTGGCGAATGCAAATCAGTGGATACGGGTTCCCAAACCCCTCCGCCTTGGTACGAGTGCGTCCATTTTCACTCGATCGCATGAGGAATGGAATGTTTTTGTTTGTATATTCCGCTCGGTTTCTCACCGCAATCGGCTGAAATTGTGGCAAACTGATACCAGTGCCTGGCGTGCGGAACCCGCTCGGACACATGTCCTTCCGTCGTTCCGATGGCGCCAGCGTCGCAATGGTTTCCTCGTCTGTCGTCCAGCACATTCCCTGACATGAACCATCGACCTGCCGCCGATGGTGCGTCTGAAAAATGAGCATCTAAACGAGTGAACCGTAAAGCGTCTGGCCAAACACATGCAACAGGTGCTGCCAGTCAAACTGAATTGCTTCCACTTGCGTAACCAGAAGCGGCAGGATCCGGATGGTACCGTCGCATATACTGGCGGTATCAACCCTCTATTCCAGTGAAAGGCAAATGTTTCACGGTTCTGATGTGCGAAAAAAACCGTTTTATTCGATGGCATTGTTATAAACTACGCACAAATATTTAAGTATGGTACAGAATTCGTTGCTATTAACAATCATCGTTTTCCTGCAGCCGTTTCCGAGTATCATTTTTTAATGAAAATTATCTAATATTTGCCTCCACCAATAAAACGCCGAACGAATTTGATGGGCTGCTCTGCAGGCTGATGAAACGAAAATTGTCCACTGGAACCCATCAGGACACATTTTTCACGGCTGGTAAAACTTCGTGCGCTGTTCATTAGCGATGGTCAGCGATGGAGGGAAGGAAAACGGAAACGCATAAACAGCTTTGATTGATGACAGTTTTCGTAAGCCCACGTGTTTCCTACCCGCACGCTGTAAACGCGGCAATCATCGTCGCGGAAGTACTTCGATGAGGCTTAAGGAAAAAGAAAAACGATTGGTCTGGGAGGCTCCTGCGGTCGATCAACAAGTGGGAACATTATCAACGAATTGCAGCTGATTGAGATTGTTATTAGACGACTATTACATATTTTATGACACGAAGCCATTAAACACCTGCATAGAACAGCATATTGTTTAATGTGTTGTAGGGATTCAAAAAAACCAATAAAAAATTAACGACATCCAAAATAACACATATGAACAATGAAAACAAAATCGCGATTCTCCAGGATGAGTCAAACACAACAACAAAAAAGGTAACTTTTCATGGGGAATATAACACAAGCCTTCTGTATCTTGGATGCAAGAAAATCTAACGAACAAATCCTGTAATACAACATAAGTTTTCCACCTAAGATACTGGCGTCCTCTTCTGGAAAAATAGAGTAACATTCTTGCAAAGCTTAGAAAAAAAGGCTAGAAATAGACATTTCAAATTGTAATCACGTGTTTATTTCCTTATTTTATTTCTACACCAGAGAAGATTTCCATAATCCTTATTTAAGATTTTAAAAAAATTCGAACCATTCGTCACATCTTAAGTGACGAAAATTGTAAGTCAAATTGAAATCGTTGTAACAGATTATTTTGCAAGTAAATAATGGAAGCATTTTAGTCAAATTTCCAGGGATTGGTTACAATGATAGCAGATTTCGCTTCTGCAATGCAATTATCCTGCTAAATTAGATCGTATCATAAATATTACGCATTTATATAATTGATTGTTATATCAAGGATCTTAAAATAGATATAAATATCTTTTGTGGACGCGCAAATCAAGTGATGCGTTATTTTTAAAGCGTTTTAATGATGCAACTACTTGCAGATAAAACAAACGCTTTTTTTAAGAATACTTCTCTTTCTTCCATAAATATTTTGCAACGTAGAATATGTTTACGCACCCTTTTGATGGAGTTTTAAAATATTATGAAATTCAAAAAAATAAAATTAAATTCGTAGAGCAAATAAGTCAAGTAAACAATTACATTTTTTGGGAATAATTAAACGAAACTGTCCCAGCCATGACAGGTTTCGTCTAACTATTTGTTTTATTGTATCTTCAGTTGTAATTAGATTTGCAGTTTTGTAACTAACCGATTCAATACATTCTGTTCAGTGGTACATAACGGTTCATTGTATATTTAGTTTGTTTTCGTTAGGTTTAGCTTTCCTGCCGGCTTTCCATAACCTGTATCCGTTGTAAGACATACGTGTTTGTGTGACGATCGTTTGGGACAGTTGGTGCCGACGTGCATCCAGTTATAAGTCTTCTTACATGTTACTTATTTACATACACCCTCGATTACTCAATCCGTGAAGTTATGAGGTGTGGTTTATTTCATTCATGTTTGTTTTTGTGAAATTATTTGTTCTATGAACAAAACACAAAATATTGCTAAAATTTGAACAAACCCGGTGTGATTTTTTTATAATTCTGCTCAGTGGATGGTACCACTTATTTAGTGTTAAAAGTAAAAGAATGATGTGGTGACTTAGCATTGATCAACTAGAACAACGATTTCCTTCGACATGGTTTACTTCCGCTCAACGTCTGTCACTCCGGAGAGATCACGCTGAAAGGATGGTGGCTGATGTCCGGATTGTTGTTGTTGCAGATGCGTCGGTTGCTCGGATCTGTTGGCAGCAGATTCTTCCATCTGTAACAACATTGAAATGTATAGATGTTTTACGTATCACAGTCCAACATTAGCTACCACGTACCAGCTGTCTAAGCATTGCGTAGATAGCATATTTAAACTCTCGAGATTTAGTATCCGCTCGGTGTCCCAACACTGATGCGTCAACTCCATACACGTCGTTGGATCGAAGCCCGTCTGTTGAGGGATCCATAGTCCTTGGTTTGTCCATAACCAGCTTCGAATATGGAATGGGAAGTACTTCTAGGGACATCACCGAAGGGTCAAACCCTTCCGAGTAGATGGGTGATGCAGGTGCTGACGATCGTTTCCCGTGACCTCCATAACATGCATGCCCAAAGGCTGCACATCCTCCTGCAAAGATGTAGAATAGGATATTTTATAGAATCATAAATAAGCCGCTGAAGCAAAAATTATAAACAATTTATTGCCTTATCAGTTATTACGAAATTCAGTTCAGAGGAAACAGTTGATGCTATCATGAAAAATACAATACCATGCTATGAATAATTTTCTGTAAAAACAACCTTTTATTCTTGTTGGATAATGTCTTGATAAATGATTATCTCTTGTGCTTTGATGCATCATAAAATAGGCTAACAGCTATCATTTAATAAGCAGATTTTTATAGATCTTTTAATTTTTATATTTTTACTAAAGAGACCATATATGTTTCTGTTCTACTTCTTGAGAGTTTTTTTATTCAGAAATTGAGAATACGATTCCCTTCCTTAACTACAAAAAAAACATAAAAAATTTTATACTGCTGCTTTTATGCTAGATATGATAGTTATTGTATATCTTCCTTAGATCATTATAACTTGTGCAAGAAATACAATGATATTTCCTTTATAGGATTATCTCTGCCCTCTGCCTGAATTGGAATGGAGACGCATGGTTGTTCAATTTTCTTAAATAGTCCTATCCTAAATAAAGCCAGTAAGTATATATTAATACTTACTTACTAATATTAAATTAATCAATCATTTCAATTTCTATGGTTTTATTTAGGATAGGACTATTTAAGAAAATTGAACAACCATGCGTCTCCATTCCAATTCAGGTAAGTTAATATTAGTAAGATAAAAAGAAACGAAACTGCTTGAAGCTGCATCTTTTTTTTCTATACGCTAGGTAACAAATAATGGTGATAAAAAGAAAAATATTCAAGCTTAGTTTTCATTCAAACAGTATGCAGGCAATTGGTTCTAACAAAAGGGGATTTAATAGGTACAAGATGCAAGTAAGGAAGTTTATTGAATCAAGTGGGTGCACCATGGCAAAGTTTATCAAAAGAAATGATGAAACCGCTTTATGTGTAATCTACAGATTACTTTGTAAAAAAATGAATCTATCTAAACATGTAACAGATACAATCACATAACAATAAATCAGTTTTTATCTCTATCCAGACACTAATGCCTTAACCCATTGATCAAATTACACGATAAGGCAACGATTGACAATAGTTATATTGATATCAACAAACAATATGTTTTCATGGTATTCGTGGTATGAATTACATTTTTTATAACTGACTACGACGGCCAACAGTTTATTGACTCCAACTGAGGCAGGGTTAAAATAATTAACTGTGCAATCACTAATTCATGCTCTACCTTCATAGACAAAATGTCTACCAAGATAAAAAGACGTAGACATATCAGCCAAATATCGCTACTTTCATTATGCTGCGGTTTATTTTTCCATGATGGGGGTTGTACCACATGGTTGATGAAACGCAACAAACACACTAAATGTAAGCCTGAACGACCCGCAAGAAGGACACCTAGGACCCGTTTTGTTCCGTTGTCGTAAAGTATCTTGCAAAGACAAAGTGTGCAAAGGTAGCGTTTTATTTTTGTTCAGTTGATAGCATTATTATGAGCGAAATTGTGTGCGGATCCCGTGATTGAGACACCCAGTCATCGTGGACGCGACGAACCATCTTGTTGGCAACGTCTTCAAAATGAAAACAATAGGTACGGTTCACGTAGCGGGAGTAGCAGCCTGCATTACAATGCAATCTAATGCTGAAGCGAGTGGAAACCGCCTTGCCACTGGAGAAAATATAGGGCATAAGACGAATGTTGCATAATATGTCGGAAGTCTCACAACAAGGTGGCATCGGGGAAGTTATGATAATGATATTGTAGATAATAATGAGTGTCAATGGGCAAAGATGTTTCTTTTTGTAAACCTGAGACAACAGCAAGTGTGTACAGTACACGAGTACATTCTGTTCTTATAAAGTACTCGGTTATTTTTGTATATCATTTTATTATTTTAAATAGGTTTGTTTGCAGTTTTGACCGAAAATTTACTCACAGCAGTGAATGGTTTTAACTCAGAGGCAAAATATGGAAACACACAAAAGCACAGTATTTAAAAAAAGGTTAAAGTAAATGTGAAAAAGAACACTTCACAACCCAAATATCTATCAAAGTTTAGCTTTCACCACACGTGCACGAGTAATAATAACAAGTAAAACTTTTCCGACAGAATAAACTATTTTTGTCTTTTTATTCAATAATATAGTTTAACTTACTTTTTCCGCTGGCACTCTGGACTAACACGGAAACTACCACCAGGGTGAAACAGATTGTTGATAACTGGTGCATTTTAGAAAGCTGGGTCCTTCTCTGAAATGATAAACGGTAATAGCTTTTAATTAATAATAGCAAGCAAGTTTTTTCTAACACCTTCCGTCATATGTACAAAAATAAACAGGCAAACCATCACAATACCTTACAAGTAGCGCATAGTTATCCCTTGGCAAGTAATGGTTTATCGCAAAAATAATTAATGCCGACCCATTGACGACTAAACAAACACTTCAGTACGCTGCTATGATTCCGAAGCGATGGGAATTGACACCGGCTTCCCCCATTATCTCTAGTGAAAAATAATATATTTCATTTCGCTTCCTTCCAAGCCCTGTGCCCTGTGCCACTCTCCTGGGCATTTAAATTGGATTCAGTGGTTGCGGCAGTCAGAAAGGAAACGATCTTGCTGCTGTTGTACCAAACATAAGTCAAACGACAGGAATGATACACTACGCTGAAGATGGTTTCCAAAACATTGCCCCCCAAGGAAACATTAATCGGAATCGCAAGTGGCTATGCAAGCAGCGTCCAGTGTTTTGTTTAGTTTGTTTTTCATTTTTCTCAATCTAAAATGTGCATTATGCACTATTGCAATACAAAGCGCTGTTAAACAATGGAGAGTAATTGCTAACGTTCCCCACAAAATTCAAATTCCCGTGTTTTGTTAAATAAATCAGCTGCTATTTAAGCAGAAACTACTTCAAATACAAAAAAGCTAAATGTAATTAGTAACTTCTTCCAGGAAAACAAGTTTACTCTACTTATCAAATTTTTTTTGTTATCCTCCATATCATCCCAATCCTAATGATAAAAAAAAAAAGATTTACACAACACCCGGTTTTCATAATAAAATCAGTAATATCTAGAGTCGATTTGAAATGCTAGGTAAATTTACTTTATGTGTATTACTACTGCTCAAACCTTTGTTTTGCAAGCAAATAGTGGCTTAAAATTTCTATGACTATAAAGAGTGTGAGTTCCATTTGATAAGCTTCGATTATTTAACAACATTATTTTTTTTTTAAATATCGTCGCATGCTGTCTTAAATGCATACGTTCAACAAACTTGCCATCTTGCCAACATAGTTTTGTGAATTTCCGGACGATATAAAATCAGATTGTACCTAACTGGAATTTAGTCACATTCTGATTGATTCAGCGATTTGACATCGTTTGTGATTGCAATATTATAATAGGTTCGTGAAAATTGTATTTTTACTTTTTGCATTATTATCGTTCTGCCCATCGAGCACATGGCACCATATTAATCTTTCTCTTTCATTAATTTCGATGCTTAAATGGCTAAGCACGAGCATCCGACCGAAATCTTTTCATCTTCACTCTCATCCTCTTCCCTTCGCTAACCGCTTCATACTTCAACACTCACCAAACTCGTGCGGAATGAACTTTGCGTTACTAAAGCACTTAATTAAGCGCACCGCCTTATTCTCGTGTGTGTACACGATACGCACCCACGGCTGGTTGAAGGATTCTGGTGAAAGGATTCGAGCGAACGTAACGTAAGTGCGTCTGAGTCAGCCAAGAGTCAACCAAAAAAACCCCAAAACCAAAAGAAGGCTGCCGGTAGCCTTCATCGTATATTCCACGCACTACGGGGTGGACCCGTTAAAAGCCTGTTTAATTATTAACAGAAAACATTATTTGATACACACTTTCCACCTACGGTGCACAGATCCCGATTTCCGGTGTGGTATGGTACGATTCTCGGAAGCCGAAAAACCAGCAAGCGCCATATCGTGTTGGCCCAGATGCTCTTGGAAAGAGATTAATGATCTTGCGTGTGAAAATTGGTAGAAGCTAATCGCCACCATCCAGCTAATGAGCGGCAAAGGTTGGGGCTTTTAAAGGCTGCGAGAACTGGTTTGGTTGGGATGAGTCGGTGGCTTCCTGCTAAAACACCTGTCCACTACCCCGGCGGTGGTTATGCTCCATTTCGTGCATTCCCTCAAAACCTTACACTATTTTTTGTTGGATCATCTGATCCATAGCGTATGTCTTCCTGTGGGTTCCCCTTTTACATTTCGCATCCGGCGATCAACGAGGCGTTAGCAAACCGCGGGGCCGTAGCGCTTGCAAGGGAAATATTTGACTTGAAGCTCAGGCTAAAACCAACGAAACTATCTCGTATGCAAACCGTAGGGCCACACACGGGAGGACAAACACACACCGGGATGCTCCCTGGTGCGAATCGTGTCGTAAATTGTATCTGGAAGCGTACTATTCCAATTATGAGCCGGGGATGAGGATGGCTAACTTAATTTTGCCCACCACAAACCCAACGCTGCACGGTGACCATCCGGATGCCTGCGTCAAGAAGCTGTGAGATGGTTTTTTGACACACGGAAACTAACCTGACCCCTTCCCCATCCTTGTCTCCAATGAAACCCTCGGGCTCACATTTCAAAGGATTAACCGGTAGGGCGCGACGGAACATTTTAGGGAGTCAATTTAAATATTTGACGAGTCCAATATAAAAGATGCAGCTAGGATTGGGATCAAAACCGAGGTGGTAGGAGGGGATCTCCCTAATCACACTCTTTTCGTCACGGTACGAAACGGAGAGGGGTCGATCGCATCCGAGTCCGTCCCACACCATCGGATCATAATCGAACTTACATACATAATTTAATTTCCGCCTCCGAAGCTCCGAGTGGCTCTAGTGTCGCTTTGCGAAGCTCGCAAAGTGTTGTTGCACGTCCTTTCGGTTAAATTTGGTTGCACCGAATCGCCACCGGTCACCACCACCACACTTTCAGAACGAAATTTTGGGGGAGTCCGTTCTTCGTTCGCACTTAGCTCGCACCGCACTCGCACACTTTTCCACTGCTCCGGATCGTGTTCCGTGTTGCACACACCGACTCGGGGAAAGGTCCGCCACTCCTTTCGGTGCTCTTGACTACAGACACTCCGTTCGGGAACACGCTGGAGCAACAAATGGTTGCTGCCGAAGACAACGGCTTACCTTTTATACAACCGATGGGTAGCCGGCTGCCTTCCTGACTTTCGCCTTCCACCCAACGAGAAGTCCCTAATGGTGGCCTTCGCCCTTCGTAAGAGGAACTGAGCAGGATGGATATAGCCTGGTCGGGTGTTCGAGTGCCACTGCGCCTGCCGACGTGTGTCTTATCAGTGCCTCGGCCCTGGTTCAAGCCACTGGCCCAAGCGGGACACAAACACCGGATCGGTAGCACCAACTGGAAAGTTGTAATGGAACGGCGTGTGGACGCAATCCTGCCGGTACACTGGATCGGTTCACGCTCCGCAGACGCACTGCTAGTGCAGAATTAGTGGATGCATTAAGGTGTAAAAATAGTCCCGAGTGGCACCGAAATAGCCTAAAAACAGAAGCAATGAACAGTGGGAAACGAAGCAAAAAATGTAGTTGACATTTAACATTTCGTGGCACAACAGCTCATTTGGGGCAGCAAGCACTGAAAGGGATGAACTGTTTGGTCGTCGTGTTTAGCTTTAATGGGAGATCGCAATAGAAACTACTTATTTAAAATCCGAGGAACTCATTTACTGTTATTTTATTGTGCATTTAGGCCGTTTATCATAATCCTCATTAACACTATTTTATCAAGAAAGTGTTAACGAAAAATGCTGATTTTTGCAGTCTATTGTTTTCTAATCTGAACTCTGAACTAAACAAGGGCAATAAATCACATTTAGTGCTATGTAATATAAACGAATAGTGAAATATCTACGAATTTCATATAATTCAACTAATTTAAAACAGTATTTTTGATGAATATGAATGATGAACATTCGAACCACTAGCACAAAAGAATTTTCGAAAATGTAGAAACACAATAATCATATCCTAGCTGAAAAGAAAAAGTTATATGTTGATAACTTGTATATATATTGAAATTGTTTGGTTATAAACTGTTGTTAAATAAATAATGTGATGTTTGTCTGAAGGATTTTGTTATATTTATTATATGACCCTTAATTTTATTGTTGTTTACTTGTGGATATTATTATTTCAGAACAATATCATATCAATAGTTTCTAAAAGCCTTCACGATTTTCATCCGATAGATTATAAAAGTTTGATTGAATATATGTACATATGTTACGCTATGTTATTTTCACTCATTAAATTAAAAGAACAATATAAGTGAAGATTTGTAGTTAATTTGAGATCATTTTTTATTTTATTTGATAATTCCCTGCAGGCATCTGCGTTTCGTGCAGAGCTGATGCAGAAATGAAAATGCTGTTTGAAATGTTTACTGCTACCTTGCTTCGTTATACACAAAGTAGAATGCAATTACTAATGATACTATTCCCAAGTATCCCTGTGGCAGCCTCTGCTGCACCATCAACCAAGCCTCAAGTTCAATACCATTGAACTTCCCGCTAAGCAATCACCTTTGTGGTGGGGCTCAGCTTTAGCCCGTTACTGACGGTATGCTTTGCTCATACAATGCATCGTTTCTTAGTGGGAATTTTTCATATGCTGCATACGCTGCATCATGCACCCTCGGCCATCGCATCTTCATCACCCTACCGATGGCCCCTTGGGCGGTCAAAATCAGGAAGTGCCGGCGGATCATGAACCGATATCGTAAGCTATCTATAAAACGGTCGCGGGGCAATTATGATAAATTTATAACCGTTCTAGCCATCCTCCACACGTTCAGTGACTTCACACTCCTGCCAGACAACCGTGATTAACTCTACCCGATATGTGCCAAATATATGATGGCCTTAAATGAATGAACTTTAAACGGTATAGAATTGTGGGAACCAATATTTACCGTATATACCGTATTTTACTTTATCCCTTGGATCATGTCTTATTCTGTGAAATATCATTCTGTTGGTATTTATTTCACTTCTCATATTTTGTAATGCTCAGCTAGATGCAAATTCTCATGTTCTTTTTATTTAAAATGAAATCAATTATTTAAAAATTTTAGCGTAACTTATACAAGGTTTTGAAGCATGTAAATTGTGGTTTAAATTGTTCCAAAAATGGCCTAAACCAATTTTAACTTCCTCATAGAACAAACAACTATGTTCAGGGAGTTATTTTCAGCCAAACGTGGAAATATGCAAACGCGCTATCTAGAGAGCGTGCAAACACATGGTCCTAATGAAAGATACACAGTAAACTGCAAGCGAACAGCATGTAATTTTAAAGTTTTATATCCGACAGGGGGCCAATTTTGCGAAGTTACGTAAAACATACGGAAGAAAAAGTTGGCTGGTGTGTGCGTAATGATCGCTTTAAGATTATTTCATTCTTGTAGAGCCAGACCAATGTATACCATGGTGGGATGTTTCGCACCGCAACACGATGTGCACAATATCCCAATACTCTGCAGGGCAGGATTTATTAGTTTAATGCGAATCTGTTGTATGATAATCATCTTTAGGTAGATGCTTTTGAATGTAATATTTTATTTGCCTCTTAATGGATGTAATACACCCAATAAACTTTTCACACTTCCCAGTGCCACACGGAAAATTATTTAAACAGTCGAATGGAAATTTTATAACATCACTGTCAACAGGAAGCGGAGGCGCTATACTTCCGGTGCGAGAAAGTCACATTCATTCAGCCACCGAGTGCAAAACAACAAACCACTCGAAAAAACGGTCGTCCACCTACCTTCAGCCCTTCCTCTGGTTGACTCCAATCGTCTTCCATATTCAGGGGAAAATTAACACTGGCCCCATCGGTTGGCTGGCATCGTTTGTGGAGGGGTGGGTGGACAACATTTGTGCGCGCATAGAATCACTTAAGTCAAGCGCATCCACGAGGCGCCCCCTATCGAAGCACATGTATGAAATACGTGAATGAACTCATCGGAGCGTTCATGTGTTTGCGTTATTTTTGGGAAATACGACAAGCGTTTGATTAACTTTTTTCCTACGTTCCAACGTTGAGTCGTTTTTTCCCCATCACCGAACAGCAACAACGCGTCGCAGGCAACGTGGTCAGGCGTTATTAAACTACAGAACGTGACATTCGACGAGGAAAATGCGGTTGTGGGCACTGCGATGCTGTTGCCGTTACTAGGCGAATAGTCACTGATAGTGCGATGACGTTTGATCGATGAATCTGGGTTGTTTTCGATAAACCGAACTGGTTTGCCTAAAGGTCTCTCGGATGAAACCCACAAATTTCATGCATACTCCATGCGAGAGTGAATAGAAATCAAGCATTATTTCGTCTGACGTGTAAGTGCGAAACCGTCCACAGCTTTTCCAAGGAAAGCTCGGTAAGTGGATCCGTTTGGAAACAATCGCCATGACGAATGGAAAAACGGAGCCCAGCATTTATCATGCACCCGGAGGGTGGGCGTTATTTTATTGTCTGAAAATTGACATAGAAAGTACCGACAACGGGTTCTGAAGGTGGAAACTTTCAAACCGCGCGTCCGACCAACAGTGTGGGGGCTGCTGATTGTGTGCACCGATACGCACCAAGGCAAACGAATCGGTCGAGATTGGTCGGGTTGAGAAGATTGGGCTGCATTGTGCGAACCCTGGAATATTGTATTTTATGCTCAAAGATCTCGACATTTCTCGTAGACGATGCCGCGGTCTTGCTCTTGGTGCTCGCATATGGATGTTGGGAAGTTAGAAACAAGGCGATATTATGTAGTTAAGCCATGAACAATGATCACGCCGAGTGTGAGTTCATTATTTGAATTGACACATTATAATTTAAAAATAACAAATTATATAGCGCTGGTAACATCACTATGCCAAATCGACAGACCAGACATTATTTTAAATAAAAACAATGGTTGTTTCATACATTATAATACGAACACATAAATTTGATTAAATTTTCAAGTGCACATCAAATTAAAGCCTATGAAAAAAGAAATCCCACTGCCAGTAATAAAATTCCAATCCCACCAGCCCTAATAAAATTGTTTCGCTAATAAATCTTACATTCAAAGAAAAGTAACACTTTCAACGTAAGTATTTCCCTGCAGATACACATATATTTTCTGTGGGCAGCACAACTAACTTGAGCGGTTACCAAGAAACTTCACTCTGTTTTGTTACATGAATGGTGAAATTACACATTTCAATTGTAATTTATCTAATTGTTATTTACCTCAGGATTTCAGTTTTACTTTTTTTAAATTAGGTTGCAATTGATATGAATAGTCCATTATTAATCACACTTATCAGATCAGAGCTGTGCCTACATCAGCAGATAACTTTTACCCCACACTAAACAGTATGCAAAGTTGTAAAATTCCAAAGAGATGGCCTTGCCAATGAAACAGTGAAATGTTATCTCATCGATCTCAAAGTTAGATGCAATACATGCATAAAATCGTGAAATATGGCTATTCAAAATTAAGTCAAATTGGTAACTCGTTGTTAAAGCTGCGGAAAACACTACAATACAATACAATACACAGCTTATCACTTCTTAATATAAATAGAAACAGTATTGAATGTGCGTGAAGCAACAACTTCAAATAACTGAGGTTCTTTGTCATATCGGATTGATGATAGTGTAGCATACGCTATGCACAATCTTAACTAGACACACTTTTATTGGTCGAAGCCAATCTATTCATATTTGATTCAACCGAAATTATAAAGATGCAGCATAAGCAAATTCCGATCAACGCAGCGAAACAGCGCAACTCGTAAACAAGTTGCGACTCGATTGTGCGCGAGCATTGCACCCTAGTAATATGACCCATGGCAAGCCGGCGTCGGGCATTCGAGCCAAGTAAGCATGACCCACAGCGGGCCGGATGTTATGAAACAGACAGGGAACGATGCGCGCAAAAACCTTTGCGCGATCGAAGTCAACAACCTAACTATTCTTGAAAAACATCAATATATCCAATCAGCATTTATAGAACCGATAAACAACTTTTGTAAAGCAGGTCAGCCTCATTACCAACACTTATTCAACCACCTGTAAACTAGCCCTAAGAAACCGTATAAATAAATCGATACCGAATAGACCAGAGAACTATTCGGTGGACACTGATCGGACGTGGTCGTAATGCCCGTCGCGTATCCAGTAAGTTAAAAACTTCTGAGTTTTCATCTAAGTCCAAGTTGTACACGATGACAAACCCTCCGCTTTGATAAGTCCGCGACCGCGAGTGGTTGCACGCAGTATGCGTTGATACAAGGTGACCACGAGTTATGGATACCGTATATCCACCACATGGCGACCGTGACAGGACGGATATGCAATATAATCCAGTAAAACTGAGTGAGAAACAATAGGTCCCGAAAACATCGAACGAAAGACAAATGTTCCCGACGGAAAATAAGTACTGTGAAAGTACTAAAGAAAGTTGATCCAGAAAATTGTTTGCATTGCAGTGAGTAAATAAATGCACCGAGTGAACTAAGTGATCCTAGGTGCACCATACGGTTCAGGACATGAAAAAAAAGCCGTGCTAATTATATTGGTAGCAATCTTTGCTACGGATAGATTGTTAAAATACACCTATAAACTACTGGTAGCCCAGGAAAGTCGCTCTGGACGACTTTTGACGCTTCCCAAATAAAACAGTGAAATGGACACAAGATGCCAAAGTGAAGCTAAAACAATGAAAAAGTGAAGAAAAAAACAATTCAAATAATGGTGTGCGAGAAAGACAGAGTTAAATAACTTGGTAAACGAAGCAGTGTCAAGTTCACTATAAAAACAGTTTTGAAATGTAGTATGCTACGCAAAGCACAGTTATCGGCAGCAACGATTCGAATGGTTACCGAAAAGGCATAAGCACCGATGGAAATTGTAGACAGCGACAAGAATTTGATCGAATTACTCGAGTAACCGCAACGGCACTCGTATCGAGGGAAAAGATGCACACGCAGCGACATTGAGGCAGTGTCAACCGTAGCAGAGAAGGATGACATCGTAGAACGACAAGCCCAGCCTCCGGCGCAACATCATAAGGCGTCGAAATAAAAGATAAGTTTACATTTGTTTTAAATAAGTATAAGTGATTAGAACAAGGTTCGTAAGGAATGAAATATTGATTAGACACCTGGTATGGAACAGGACAAATTTTTCGTATTGCAAATATCGAGATTAGATAAAATCGGAGCAAACTTAAAGAAAACTCCTTATAGAAGGTACAGACCTCAAACAATAATAAATAAGTTGATCGAAGCTAAAGATATCTATAACGAAACTATTACGCATTTGGAAGTCGCTTTTGCATACGAAAAAAATTTGAAAGACAAATTACTGGTATTATGAATGAGATATTTCGAAGTTAAAAGGTTACTAGAAGAAAGAGTTGGAGAACCAACGCTGTTCTCATTAAAGACCATATCTATTGTTATTATTGTCCTATTGAGACTAAAAGAAACCATAAGAAAAACCAAAATGGCTAGCATACTAGAAGCAATTAAGACAGTTTCGGCTGTCATGCCAAGATTCGATGGAGACGAGAAAAAACTCGACGGAGTTGTAAGATCCATCGAGGTATTGAATGCAATTGTTAATAATGATAACAGAGCTGTTATCATCAAGAGCGTCCTATCAAAACTTGAAGGAATTGCAAAGGAAGCGGTCGGAAACGATCCTAGTAGCTTAGAGGAAATAATAAATAAATTGACAGAAAAATGTAGGAAGAAGAGAACACCTGAAATGGTGGTAGCACAGCTTAACGCAGTAAAACAAAACGGATCCATTGAGGAATTCGGAAACGAGATAGAGAGGCTCACTAATATGCTGGAAGCAGCGTATATATCAGAGGAAGTTTCAAAGGCATTGGCTCACAAAAAGGCCACAAAAACAGGGCTTAAAGCATTGGCCGATGGTATAATGGACATTGAAACACGTTGTGTCATTCGATCAAAACAATTCGAAAAGCTCGCTGACGCAATTGAAGTAGCCGTCGAATTGGACAATGGAAAGTCATATGCACAAGTATTGGCGGCTCACCAACAACAAACACAGACTAGAAGACAAGGCTCAGATTACGCCAACTCAAGCACAGGGAACAGAGATCGTTGGTACCCACAAAACCAAAGTTACCAACCCAACTATCAGCAAAGAGGGCATGGTAACGGTTACAATAACAGACGAGGGTTTAGGCAAAACGGATACGCTAACACGAGAAACGATAGGCGTCCGTCTAATAGAGACCAAAATAATGGTCGCAACAACTATGACCGTAGAGGTAGGCGTGGTGGTCACCAACAAAATACTTACGGATATAACGACAACCGTAATAATTCGGTAAAACAAGGAGGAAACCGGTACAGAGAGTACAACGGAAACCCTAACCAACAGCAGGCGAACAGTAGCGACCAAAGAAATAATAACTCTGGTAGGCAAAATGCACCATGGCAAAACAACAATACACAACCCAATGGACGAGTGTATACGACACAAGAAGTCGAACCACAGCAAAACAATGATTTTTTAGACAACAATCGGCAGCCCAACGATTGCCGATCCTCACAATAAATTTGTCCGCCAATAATTTCATTATCACACAAATTGACATGGCTAATAATGCAACATCAACGCTTATTCTAGACACAGGCGCTGATATTTCATTATTTAAAGCAAATATAATCAAACCGGATCATAAAATTAACGGACAAAAAGGAATAAATCTAACTGGTATTTCAAGTAACACAGTACGAACGCTAGGATCAACGTATTCAAACATGAAGATAGGAGGTCAAATGATCAGACACGAATTTAAATTATTACCAAATTCTATAGATATTGAAGCAGATGGAATTTTAGGCAGAGATTTTTTTGTAAAACATAGATGCATCATTGACTACGACCTTTGGTTATTAAAAGTTGACATGCAAGGTAACTATGTTTCTCATCCGATTGAGGATAAGGTTAACAACGGATTTGTTATACCTATGAGAAGTGAAGTGGTACGAAAAATCAACATTCCTAATCTAAAGGAAGATACAGTCGTATTTGCGAATGAACTACAACCAGGAATTTTTTGTGGCAACACTATAGTTTCCAAGGAAAAACAATTCATAAAAATCGTTAACACAACCGATAAAAATGTGCACATTGACCTTGGTCAGCTCAAGCAACATTCTGAACCACTGAACAATTACTTCATTCTGCACACTAAAGAAGAAAGTAATAGCACAGCAAGAGGCAAAACAATATTAAGCAAAATAAGGATGCAAAATCCAACAAAAGATTTACAAGCAAAATTGAAAGATTTAGTTACAGAATACTCAGATATCTTTTGCATCAACGATGACCCAATAACAACCAACAATTTCTACGAACAGAAAATCTTATTAAAAGATCAAAACCCTAGTTACATCCCAAATTACAAACAAATTCACTCTCAGAGAGATGAAATAAACAATTAGGTGGATAAAATGATTCAGAACAACATTATAGAGCATTCTGTATCATCGTATAATTCACCAATTCTATTGGTTCCGAAAAAATCATTGGATGACAAGAAAAAATTGAGATTGGTAGTCGATTTCAGACAATTAAACAAGAAAATCCTACCAGATAAATTTCCACTACCACGAATTGACACAATATTGGACCAATTGGGAAGAGCAAAGTACTTCAGTACTTTAGACTTAATGTCAGGATTCCCATTGGGGGTGCCCATGGCGCAGCGGTAGCGCGAGGAAACACCACACCACAGGTGTGGGATCGAATCTCGAGTCTGGCACCCTCCGGTATTACGAACGGCTGACCACCGATCTATAATATACCGTCTTTCGGTCACACAAACTCTCTTCGGAGAGAGGCCTTGTCCCACTAGGGGATGTCGTGCCAATTAAAAAAAAAAAAATGTCAGGATTCCACCAGATCCCACTTGAAAAAGAATCTAGAAAATATACAGCATTTTCAACACCATCAGGTCATTATCAATTCACAAGAATGCCGTTTGGATTAAACATAAGCCCAAACAGTTTTCAAAGCATGATGGCGATAGCAATGGCAAGTTTAACTCCTGAGGTTTCATTTGTGTATATAGATGACATAATTGTCACAGGATGTAGCATAAATCATCATCTTAAGAACTTAATTAAGGTATTTGATAGACTTAGGAAATATAATCTCAAGCTTAATCCCGAAAAATGCAAATTTTTCGAGTCAGAGGTAGTTTATTTAGGTCATAGGATAACAGATAAGGGAATTTTACCAGACGAATCGAAGTTTGATACTGTTAAAAAGTTTCCAGTACCAAACAATGCTGATGAAGTAAGAAGACAACAAGTTGCGACTCGGGAAACATTTTTGTTACATTTTCCACAATAAGACTACTTGATGCGTAGTTTGGTAGACTAATTTCCAAATTTTTCAATTTCTCAACAACCACGGTAGGCTGTGCGTTTATACAGTTTTGTTTAGTATATATGAAAATAAATGAATCAATTTCAACCACTGGAAGAGAGGATGGCAACATTCGAACCAATTTAATCCACTGAAATCCACCAAATGCTCGTATTACGAATTAACTAGTGTTGCATCTTATACACATATAGAAAGTGAATCGAACTAAACATGTCTAGGAAAAGTTTGTTTTCAGAAGGAGCTTCCATACATTCATCTAGGGATGTTTTCATTTATTCATTCGATACAACGCGCTGGTTCCGTTTCTGAAAAGAGAGAAATTGTTTTTTTTTTCTTTTTTGTTATTTTACCAGGAGAAAGATCTTCTGGTTCGGGAGGGCAAGTGTTATCCCCGATCAAGACACCCATTCTCCTAAGAGAATGGGTAGTGTGGGATTCCTACCCACTAAGAAAACTCCTGGGACATTAATATTTTTTTTTTACTTTTTTTTTAGTTTGGAATACTAAAATGTAACCGGTTAAAGGGTTAATGAAGCCTCGGGCGTCGTGTTTCTTGGTTTTGCTAGTAGCAAGATCATCCTTTGCCTAGGCATACGGGAAGATGTTCATTGATTATGGGAATCTTTGCTGTTGACGCCGTTACTGCCGCCGGAGATTCGATAATAGCTGCCTCTTTTCACCAAACGTAGCTTTAGACATGCGATTCAGAGCACTCTTTCTAGCACACACTCTTCTTCTCAGACATTTGGAAGGCATATCAGAACATTTTTTTTTTTTTATTTTTGAGACTGATCTTCTTTGGGAATACTCTGATCGGAACATCCCCGAAGGACCACTCAATAATTTTTTTATAAATTTTTTTTTTAATTTTAGAGACTGATCTTCTTTGGGAATACTCTGATTGGAACATCCCCGAAGGATCAATCAATAATTTTTTTATAAAAAATATTTTTTTTTTAAATTTTAGAGACTGATCTTCTTTGGGAATATTTTGATCAGAACATCCCCAAAAGACCAATCAATAATTTGTTTTATAAAAAATAATTTTTGTTTTTTAATTTTAGAGACTGATCTTCTTTGAGAGTATTCTAATATGCTTGCAAATGCTTGAAGAAATGCAGTGGTAGAAAGAGTGCATCGAATCGGATTTGTAAAGCTAAACTTGCGGAAAAGAGGCTGCTATTACCGCATTACCCGCCGCAGTTAGTGCTTCAAATGCGAAGCTTGCCATAATCAAGGCACATCTTCCCGTGTGCCGAGGCAAAGGCTGTATGCATACAGCAAAACCAGTAGACACGGCACACGAGGCTTCATTTTGCCTTTACCCGATTATTATTAAAACATGTTTAAAAAAAGATGAAAAGAAAAGAAACAGAGAAAACTTAATACATAATTAATCGATTACTGGAAAACTATTAAACATCAGAAGAAAATTTCCTTATTTTCATCAATATCCGAGAGTCTCGGTTTCTTCATGATCTGAAAATAAATAAAACGAAAGTTGATTAATTAGCATTCTTCAATCAAAAAACACCTTATTATAGGAAAAAGTTGTTTATATCTACTTACAGGCCTATAATTTTTATCTCTATACCTATATTTGTAATATATTGGAGTCTGGGTGTTCCTCCTGCGTTCTTTTTCTTCCGGTGTATAGCCATATTTGTCGTTGTCTAAGATGGTGAACAATTTTTTAAATCCTTCGCGTCTAGTTGGTGATTTTCTTTGGCAATCTACACATTTCCCCACCAGATTTCCCATTGTCGGTGAAGACCTTTTCTTTCTGCAAAATATAAAGTTTAGAAAGGCGCTAAGTATAGTTGTTGTTTGGGTTGAGCACCTTTTTGAGCGGGAGCGAATAATATCACATCTGCAAGCCATCTCGTCTCATAAACAATTGATTCTAAATGGGTGCTGCGTTTGATTTATAAACATTTTTGTTACATTTTCCACAATAAGACTACTTGATGCGAAGTTTGGTTGACTAATTTCCAATTTTTTTAATTTCTCAACAACCACGGTAGGCTGTGCGTTTATACAGTTTTGTTTCAGTGCGTGCGGATTCGTAGCTCAAAACGTTTAGTATATATGAAAATAAATGAATCAAATTCAACCACTAGAAGAGAGGATGGCAACATTCGAACCAATTTAATCCACTGAAATCCACCAAATGCTCGTATCACGAATTGACTAGTGTTGCATCTTATACACATATAGAAAGTGAATCGAACTAAACTTGTCGAGGAAAAGTTTGTTTTCATAAGGAGCTTCCATACATTCATCTAGGGATGTTCTGAAAAGAGAGAAATCTTTTTTTTTTCTTTTTTGTTATTTTACCAGGAGAAAGATCTTCTGGTTCGGGAGGGCAAGTGTTATCCCCGATCAAGACACCCATTCTCCTAAGAGAATGGGTAGTGTGGGATTCCTACCCACTAAGAAAACTCCTGGGACATTAATATTTTTTTTATCTTTTTTTTTAGTTTGGAATACTAAAATGTAACCGGTTAATGGGTTAATGAAGCCTCGGGCGTCGTGTTTCTTGGTTTTGCTAGCAGCAAGATCATCCTTTGCTAGGCATACGGGAAGATGTTCATTGATTATGGGACTCTTTGCCGTTGAAGCCGTAACTACCGCCGGTAATTCGATAATAGCTGCCTCTTTTCACCAAACGTAGCTTTAGAAATGCGATTCAGAGCACTCTTTCTGGCACACCGTTTTCTCAGACATTTGGAAGGCATATCAGAACATTTTTTTTTTAATTTTAGAGACTGATCTTCTTTGGGAATACTCTGATCGGAACATCCCCGAAGGACCACTCAATAATTTTTTTATAAAATTTTTTTTTTAATTTTAGAGACTGATCTTCTTTGGGAATACTCTGAATGGAACATCCCCGAAGGATCACTCAATAATTTTTTTATAAAAAATATTTTTTTTTTAAATTTTAGAGACTGATCTTCTTTGGGAATATTTTGATCAGAACATCCCCAAAGGATCAATCAATATTTTTTTTTATAAAAAATAATTTTTGTTTTTTTTTTTTAATTTTAGAGACTGATCTTCTTTGAGAGTATTCTAATATGCTTGCAAATGCTTGAAGAAATGCAGTGGTAGAAAGAGTGCATCGAATCGGATTTGTAAAGCTAAGTTTGCGGAAAAGAGGCTGCTATTACCGCATTACCCGCCACAGTTAGGGCTTCAACGGCGAAGGTTGCCATAATCAAGGCACATCTTCCCGTGTGCCGAGGCAAAGGCTGTATGCATACAGCAAAACCAGTAGACACGGCACACGAGGCTTCATTTCGCCTTTACCCGATTATTATTAAAATATTTTTAAAAAAAGATGAAAAGAAAAGAAACAGAGAAAACTAAATACATAATTAATCGATTACTGAAACCATCAGAAGAAAATTCCCTTATTTCATCAATATCCGAGAGTCTCGGTTTCTTTATGATCTGAAAATAAATAAAACGAAAGTTGATTAAATACCATTCTTCAACCTAAAAACACCTTATTGTAGGAAAAAGTTGTTTATATCTACTTACAGGCCTATAATTTTTATCTCTATACCTATATTTGTAAAATATTGGAACCTGCATGTTCTTCCTGCGTTCTTTTTCTTTCGCTGTATAGCCATATTTGTCATTGTCTAGGATGGTAAACAATTGTTTAAACCCTTCGCGTCTATTTGGTGATTTTCTTTGGCAATCTACACATTTCCCCACCAGATTTCCCATTGTCGGTGAAGACCTTTTCTTTCTGCAAAATATAAAGTTCAGAAAGGCGCTAAGTATAGTTGTTGTTTGGGTTGAGCGCCTTTTTGAGCGGGAGCGAATAATATCACATCTGCAAGCCATCTCGTCTCATAAACAATTGATTCTAAATGGGTGCTGCGTTTGATTTATAAACATTTTTGTTACATTTTCCACAATAAGACTACTTGATGCGAAGTTTGGTTGACTAATTTCCAATTTTTTTAATTTCTCAACAACCACGGTAGGCTGTGCGTTTATACAGTTTTGTTTCAGTGCGTGCGGATTCGTAGCTCAAAACGTTTAGTATATACGAAAATAAATGAATCAAATTCAACCACTAGAAGAGAGGATGGCAACATTCGAACCAATTTAATCCACTGAAATCCACCAAATGCTCGTATCACGAATTGACTAGTGTTGCATCTCATACACATATAGAAAGTGAATCGAACTAAACATGTCGAGGAAAAGTTTGTTTTCATAAGGAGCTTCCATACATTCATCTAGGGATGTTCTGAAAAGAGAGAAATCTTTTTTTTTTCTTTTTTGTTATTTTACCAGGAGAAAGATCTTCTGGTTCGGGAGGGCAAGTGTTATCCCCGATCAAGACACCCATTCTCCTAAGAGAATGGGTAGTGTGGGATTCCTACCCACTAAGAAAACTCCTGGGACATGAATATTTTTTTTATCTTTTTTTTTAGTTTGGAATACTAAAATGTAACCGGTTAAAGGGTTAATGAAGCCTCGGGCGTCGTGTTTCTTGGTTTTGCTAGCAGCAAGATCATCCTTTGCCTAGGCATACGGGAAGATGTTCATTGATTATGGGACTCTTTGCCGTTGAAGCCGTAACTACCGCCGGTAATTCGATAATAGCTGCCTTTTTTCACCAAACGTAGCTTTAGAAATGCGATTCAGAGCACTCTTTCTGGCACACCGTTTTCTCAGACATTTGGAAGGCATATCAGAACATTTTTTTTTTTAATTTTAGTGACTGATCTTCTTTGGGAATACTCTGATCGGAACATCCCCGAAGGACCACTCAATAATTTTTTTATAAAATTTTTTTTTTAATTTTAGAGACTGATCTTCTTTGGGAATACTCTGATTAAAACATCCCCGAAGGATCACTCAATAATTTTTTTATAAAAAATATTTTTTTTTAATTTTAGAGACTGATCTTCTTTGGGAATATTTTGATCAGAACATCCCCAAAGGACCAATCAATATTTTTTTTTATAAAAAATAATTTTTGTTTTTTTTTTAATTTTAGAGACTGATCTTCTTTGAGAGTATTCTAATATGCTTGCAAATGCTTGAAGAAATGCAGTGGTAGAAAGAGTGCATCGAATCGGATTTGTAAAGCTAAGTTTGCGGAAAAGAGGCTGCTATTACCGCATTACCCGCCGCAGTTAGGGCTTCAACGGCGAAGGTTGCCATAATCAAGGCACATCTTCCCGTGTGCCGAGGCAAAGGCTGTATGCATACAGCAAAACCAGTAGACACGGCACACGAGGCTTCATTTCGCCTTTACCCGATTATTATTAAAATATTTTTAAAAAAAGATGAAAAGAAAAGAAAGAGAGAAAACTAAATACATAATTAATCGATTACTGAAACCATCAGAAGAAAATTCCCTTATTTCATCAATATCCGAGAGTCTCGGTTTCTTTATGATCTGAAAATAAATAAAACGAAAGTTGATTAAATACCATTCATCAACCTAAAAACACCTTATTGTAGGAAAAAGTTGTTTATATCTACTTACAGGCCTATAATTTTTATCTCTATACCTATATTTGTAAAATATTGGAACCTGCATGTTCTTCCTGCGTTCTTTTTCTTCCGCTGTATAGCCATATTTGTCATTGTCTAGGATGGTAAACAATTGTTTAAACCCTTCGCGTCTATTTGGTGATTTTCTTTGGCAATCTACACATTTCCCCACCAGATTTCCCATTGTCGGTGAAGACCTTTTCTTTCTGCAAAATATAAAGTCCAGAAAGGCGCTAAGTATAGTTGTTTGGGTTGAGCGCCTTTTTGAGCGGGAGCGAATAATATCACATCTGCAAGCCATCTCGTCTCATAAACAATTGATTCTAAATGGGTGCTGCGTTTGATTTATAAACATTTTTGTTACATTTTCCACAATAAGACTACTTGATGCGTAGTTTGGTAGACTAATTTCCAAATTTTTTAATTTCTCAACAACCACGGTAGGCTGTGCGTTTATACAGTTTTGTTTAGTATATATGAAAATAAATGAATCAGTTTCAACCACTGGAAGAGAGGATGGCAACATTCGAACCAATTTAATCCACTGAAATCCACCAAATGCTCGTATTACGAATTAACTAGTGTTGCATCTTATACACATATAGAAAGTGAATCGAACTAAACATGTCTAGGAAAAGTTTGTTTTCATAAGGAGCTTCCATACATTCATCTAGGGATGTTTTCATTTATTCATTCGATACAACGCGCTGGTTCCGTTTCTGAAAAGAGAGAAATTGTTTTTTTTTTCTTTTTTGTTATTTTACCAGGAGAAAGATCTTCTGGTTCGGGAGGGCAAGTGTTATCCCCGATCAAGACACCCATTCTCCTAAGAGAATGGGTAGTGTGGGATTCCTACCCACTAAGAAAACTCCTGGGACATTAATATATTTTTTTTTTTACTTTTTTTTTATTTTGGAATACTAAAATGTAACCGGTTAAAGGGTTAATGAAGCCTCGGGCGTCGTGTTTCTTGGTTTTGCTAGTAGCAAGATCATCCTTTGCCTAGGCATACGGGAAGATGTTCATTTTTTATGGGAATCTTTGCTGTTGACGCCGTTACTGCCGCCGGAGATTCGATAATAGCTGCCTCTTTTCACCAAACGTAGCTTTAGACATGAGATTCAGAGCACTCTTTCTAGCACACCGTTTTCTCAGACATTTGGAAGGCATATCAGAACATTTTTTCTTTAATTTTAGAGACTGATCTTCATTGGGAATACTCTGATCGGAACATCCCCGAAGGACCACTCAATAATTTTTTAAAAAAATTTTTTTTTTTAATTTTAGAGACTGATCTTCTTTGGGAATACTCTGATTAAAACATCCCCGAAGGATCACTCAATAATTTTTTTATAAATTTTTTTTTTTTTTAATTTTAGAGACTGATCTTCTTTGGGAATATTTTGATCAGAACATCCCCAAAGGACCAATCAATAATTTTTTTTATAAAAAATAATTTTTGTTTTTTAATTTTAGAGACTGATCTTCTTTGAGAGTATTCTAATATGCTTGCAAATGCTTGAAGAAATGCAGTGGTAGAAAGAGTGCATCGAATCGGATTTGTAAAGCTAAGTTTGCGGAAAAGAGGCTGCTATTACCGCATTACCCGCCGCAGTTAGGGCTTCAACGGCGAAGGTTGCCATAATCAAGGCACATCTTCCCGTGTGCCGAGGCAAAGGCTGTATTATTTTAACTGTTTTTGTTTCTTGCTTCGTTCAGCACACTTCAAGATGTAAATGATAAGTTTTGTTTTTATTCTAATCAACAATTTTAATCTCGCATCACGCGTGCTAGGTACAACTATGCTTTTATTTAATAATCGCCGTATGCTTTCTCCTTCTTCGTTAGCGACGTGCAAAACCTGTCCGCTGAATCTGACTGATGAAGCGAGCCCGGCAAGCTTCGCGAGAAGGCAAAATTAACATAAAGCTTTCCGCGTCTGCTTGGGGTTGAGTTTCTATCAGTGAAAGTTGCAGGCACGCTAATCGATACAACTTCCATGGAAAAAACCGGTGTCTCAAAACACAGAAAGAGGTGAGAAAAAACAATAGAATAACTCGTAAAAACCATTCCGACGTCAGACGTTTGAATATTGGGCTCTATCGCGGTACCGTTATCCTACATGACGTCGCGTGGACAGAAGATATCGTGGAGATCAAATTAGTGATTGTTCGATAGTCAATGTTGAGAGACGTGCTATTTCGCCATAAAGAATCCCGTTCATTAAACTACGCCTTGTCGGTGAACAAATTGCATTGGTAACAACGTGTTTGTGCAGTGATTTAGACGACAATTTCGGATGTAGATGTTCTTAAACGTTTATACACATGATATTTTTGATAAAATCCTTAGAATGAATAACCGTTGTGCAGTATTACTGGTTTATTCACTGTTCTTTGCAAAATCTCACTGTCTTAAAAACAAATACAATCAACGGTATGAAGTGAGAACATTACCGCCGCCACAGGATAATTTTTTTACGGAGGAATTCGAGACTGAGGAGGAGCGTTTCATTAACTTTGTAACGGTGCGTCCCGAATACTTCGAGATTAATCGTGCTCGGCCAATCATCGATTGGATTACCGGTGTGATTGGGGCACCCGTGTTCGCGAATGACGCTCCAGGACCGTCGCAAAATTGTACATCATGCAGTAAGTTCTAACGTAAAGGCATCAGAATGGCCTACACGGTTTGCGGATCTAATGCCTATTCTTTGACATAAAAAGACTGGAAAAAATGGACCTAAATATTATTCTACGAAGGTTTTCGTTGATGAGTTGCAAGTAAAATCAAACTAAATTAATTTAAAAAGGATCTCTAACAGCAAAGAATTGTAATATAAAGATTACTTAAAGCCAATCAAACCACTAATATATTTGCTTATGCGTTCAGGGTCCTAAATTGTGACAGTGACAGAAACGTAAGTAGATTACGAAGGAAAAAAAAACACAATGCAATACAAATAAATACTTTGCAAGACTTTCAGAGCTGATCTTGTGGATTTTTATGATGCTTATTCAGATTTTAGAATATTCTATTCGAAAATTCGTAATTTTTTGGTTGGTGTCCCAAAGCCCAACACGAAGAACTAAAATTAATGTTTTAAAAAAATGCGTTTTGAAATCCTTTGAATATTCATAAAAGAGTAGAGTGATAATCGGTATTGTAGCTACTCCAAAGAATTACCTGCTAATTTCTTGATTAGAATTAATCAAAAACAAATTTGTGAATTTTCTTTCCAGAGTGTGGATCTCCCGCACCGAAGAATGAACGAATAGTTGGTGGTTCACCGGTGGAGGACGATCAGTTTCCGTGGATGGCCGCCATCTACTACAATAATCGCTTCAGTTGTGGCGGCTCTTTGATCACGGACCGGTACGTTCTAACAGCGGCGCACTGTACGACCAAACCGGAAAGAGCACTGTTTCGCGTGCAATTCGGAGTACATGAACGGACCAAACCTACCGATGGATCGGTGGAGCGCAGCATCAAGCGCATTCTAACGACCTGGTACAATGCGTTCAATAACAACAACGACATCGCCCTGTTGGAACTTACCTACCCGGTTGCAATCAGCGATCGTGTTTCTCCCATCTGTCTACCCCAACCTGCGGCAACGTACGAGGGCATCCGTGGCATAGTGACTGGTTGGGGACGGACAAAGACGGGTGGTGGACTTTCCGGTACGCTGCAGCAGACGGAGGTTCCGATCCTCTCGAATCGGGAGTGCCGCCGGGCAGGCTATTGGGCGTTTCAGATAACAAACAAAATGATCTGTGCTGGTTACCTCGAGGGTGGTAAGGACTCCTGCCAGGTAGGTCATGGGGGCCTCTTCATGTTGTCTGAGCTATTGCTGAAAATATTCCTTCCGCGTTCGCAGGGTGACAGCGGTGGTCCTTTGCAGGTGTTGAACGACGAGACAGATCGATACGAAATTGTGGGCTTGGTGTCGTGGGGCCGTGCTTGCGCCCAGAAGAACTTTCCAGGCGTCTACACGCGTGTGAATCAGTATCTAAATTGGATCAACCGTAATATAAAGGATTCATGTCTGTGCAGTTAGGATCATGCCAGAACGGCGACGAATTCTTTTGTTCATATATTTAAAACATCATGCACACAACTGTGTGCTACAACACTTCTTTTGGACGGATAATGCGGATCGGCAGTGCGTACATAATCAATGTGTGTTCAGAATTCTAGTGTGGCAATAAAAAAAACTAGTTTTTCTGTTTAAGAACCAGAAAAAGCCCACACATCAATTATACGTTAACACCTGGAATGCATGACTTAAGTATTTGCTCGCTAGATGCCCTGGAAGTATTTCTAAAATAGTCTAGCGATGAACAAGGCGGCAGCAGTGATGATCGCGGCAAACGAACTAATTGTAGATGCTGATCCGGGTAGATCAAGACATGCCACCGGTTGCGGGCTTAGATTTTTGCACAATGCGTGACGGAAGCTGCTCACCGATAGTTTCTGCAATTCCTCATCGTACGTCTGAAACGAAAGATCGATATTGAATAAATTGCGCTTGGAACGATCAGTTAATTATACAACCATACCTGCTTGAAGGCAACGGTGGGCACACTTTTTAGGGGCTGCTGAAGTTTGTTGGTCGCATCGCCATACTTTTTCAGCAGTATGCTTCCCTCGTTTTCGGCGGCACATTTCTCGATCGCGTCCGCCTGGTCGATTTTCACCTTCTCAGCACAAACCTTGAGCGGGAACGGGCCATCCTTGAACTGGGCTCGCTCCATCAGGCAGTTGACGTACTCGAGAGTGAGATTTTCACGGGACATTTCTGGCTGATACGAATTACCCTGGATGTGCTCGATGGCGCAGGCGTGCACCTTATTGCCGTAGCACTCGTTCTCACCGTGATGGCATTCGAAGGTGACGTCCGAGCCCTTGGTCGCGTACGAGGACTTGCCGAACGGCACCAAATGAAGTTCCATGTACTGTTTAAACTCCTTCGACGTGGCCACCGGGTACAGCTGGTCGTTGACAAACTTTGCACTATCCGGGCAGAGTGATTCGTAGTAAACGTAGACGGGCACCTGCATGTTGAACAAACAATTGTAGCATATCATTAAAATAGCCACCTCACTTCCATTCTGTCATCCGTTGTTGTGCAACCGATTGTATGCACATTTAAACGTCACCTTCCAGCAAGATACCTCCACTTAAATAAATGGTATAGCGTGCCAGGGGGTAGTGTATTTCTCATCGGTGATCATCATTTCGTTTCCCCCTAAAACTTTGCTTCAGCTCCCGTTTACGGTAACAACCGAAGGTGCTATAACATAGCAAAAAGTATACATGCCACATATTCATTGGTCTATGATCATACGTGCTAGTTCACTTAAATGACATTGGTCAGTCATACGAACACGCTGCCCGAGAAGAGCTCGTCATACTTGACTGATGTCATTTCTTCCAAAGTATTCTCTTTATCAAACATTAAACACCACAGTCAAGTATGATTATATAACACCGATCGCGTGGTAGATCGAGTACAACAAAGGAATTAATCAGCATTTAGTGCTGAATGATGAATAGTCTATGAATGTCAGTGGCTATCCTTCCAGCAGAAGATCATTTTTAAATATCATTTCGCCTTGATTCCAACTGTTCAAAACTCATTTGCATGCATGTTGCATCCTTCAGATGTTAAACACGGGTTAACAACGTGAACATAATAAAAACAAGTAAATAAGTAAGAAAAACAATACTCGTCCCCCGTTCAGGTTACATGGCCTAGAACCACAATAGGTATCAAAACAGTTTGGTTTGTTACCGACATGAACATCTTGTCGCTTAACAGATATTTTATATTTTATATCTATTTCTATATCGTTTTCAATGAAAAATAATTATAAATATCGAAATAATCCTTGAAAATTTTAAATTTATTTATTTAAACATCCTGTGATTGATTCTGCAAGAAACTGTTTTTTCAAGACAAATTTTCGATGGCAGAAGATATTCAGAGGTTATGGTTATGTTTAATGTTTTAAACAAGAAAATAACTGTGTTGTAACTATCAAAAACTAAATAAGAAAATCATAAATAGCATTTTTTTACTGTTAGAAAACAGTAAGACACATTTTGCCTGTTGGATAATTTCACAATCGTCAAGCCCATGGCTGTTGAAAAAATGGCAAACCAACCGTCATTGCATATTATCTCGATTATAGGTTGCATGATTCAAATGCCAGTTAGTATATCGGTATTTTTATTACTTGCTACAAAAAATACATCAGGGTGTTGTCACAGTGAATTTCCAGCATTCTTTGAGTTTCTTTTCTGGTCCACTACGTAACACGTGTTCAATCGATTGCCCCCAAGAAACAGTAACCTAAAAAATGGAACACCGTTTCCAGCACACCAATGGAGAACCCCTTTTCAGCTTTTGGTTTCTTGCCTCGCGGGTCATGGAAATAGAACAGAACAGCAATTGGCCGGCCACGGTTTTCGAGACCTTGGAGCACGCCGGGTGGATGATTAATGCAGTTTTTTCACGCTCTTTCCGTGTGCGGACGATGTCGTCAGGTAAATTTGCGACAACCTTCAGCTAACGGGTGGTATTTAAACGAAGAAAAGTGTTCGTGCAAAAAACGACATAATATTCGGCGCGGAAGGCTCTGAGGGACGCGGGTGGAGTTTTTGTTTGACCGCTATTCGACACTTTCAACAAGTGCGCCTTGGCATAACAAAGTTGGGGCATGCTAATGGACAAGGTTAATTATGACTACTGTTTTTTTAAACTATGGAAGAGTAATAAAAGTAAGGTACCATTCCGCGTGCAGAGCAAGTCACAATAGAAATAATATGGACGTTTTAGTTGATTTATAATTGTCCATTTCATATCCACAAGTCGTGGGATTTAAATGTTTGATTGAGCATAACGAACACGCTCGATTCTCCACACTTTATCATGGCGCGTCCGTCCAAATTAGCAGTCATGTGTTTTAACATTTTCCTGTGATAAGGTCGTTTCTCCCTTAATATTTTTCAACCGAAAAGAAATACTCTATGTACATACTTCTAGAAAAGGTTACTTTGACCGTGTAGTCATACAATTTGACCCAAGCGATTAAAGGAATGCATTCTAACGCGGCCAGCATAACAAATACATACAAAGCGCGAGGGAAGCAGACAGCATATTTCCACGCCGCTTGCGATCGTACCGGCCACACCTTAAATGGCGCGCCGCGTGTAAAGTACCCTCGGTTCAACCAACTTGATCGTACGTCGCTGTACTTTTTTTGGGCCCGGGCGTATGACCTCCTTCATAAGAAGCTAAGGTGTGTGATCATTCACGATCGTTCGACACGGTGGCGCTAATGAACGCGTTAACGCACTTACCCGCGACTGTCCGTAGCATGCGACAGCGAAAACACTCAGTAGAAGAAAGCTCTTGTACAGCATCTTGCCGGGATATGATGGAACAACAGTTTGCTGCAGGTTACACCTAAATGCGTCACTAACACTAACGAGTGAATTTCAAGCACAAGCTTTGAGGAGCTTCTGCCACAAACAGGTTATGATCGTACGTTGCCTCTTCCGAAAGCACTAGATCTACCAGATCCAAAGCGAAACCCCGAGCGACGCAAAGATAATACACCTTTCCCACTGGAAATGCCGCTTCTGACTGAACGAGTTGGAGCTGGTTGCACGGGATCTGACCATCGTTAGCCCACGGAACCGTTCAATGAGACAGGGTGTGTCGGTGGAAGCGCTGAGGGTTGTAAACCGGACGCTATGCATGACCCGTTTGCTTTACGTTCGCGAGAGCAGGCCAAACAACCCTGTAGCCTTTCTTTGTTTCGCTACATTCACAATTTACAGCAAGTTGCCCATCTCGCTTGGGAACATTCCGCCGCATAAGCCGGGGCGACCTGAAAGGCTCGTTATTTGCGTTTTTACAGCTTTCCTTGCTTCTTTTTTTATGGTTGTTTTCTATTAGTCATTTGTTGAGGGCAAAACATTGGTTAGAACATTGGAAAACAATTAACCAGAATGAGAAAAATGTTATCGATTAAGTGAAAGGTTCGTGTTGGATGATATGCTAATGTGTTATGTATTGTTTAAAATGCATATGTAAAAAATAACTTAAGTCATAATTTCTATTAAATAAATTATATAACATACTAAAATAGAACTTATGTAAACCGAATTTTAGTTGCCAACTACTTATCATATTTGCTACCAAACCTCAAAGCGAAGAATTTCGTTTTCTATTCACCTTCGCAGTCATCACGACATCAATAACAATTGGATTGGCGACAACGAGCTTAGTCATCGTTCTGTACTATTACAATCACGTGCAGGTGACTTATAACAATAATTTCTTAGTAGCTACACTTTTGATCGAATTTCACTCGAAATCACGTGTATTACACATTTTAAGTTCATCTTTGACTTCTATTAAATTTCGCTCTTTTTCGATTTCGACAAAAAGTTGGGCTAAACGAAACCGGTATTTGGAGGCTGAATCTCAAGTGCACACAGAACATTTTTTATGTATCAATTCGGGATTCTTTCAGAGCCGGTTTTGATAAACGGGCCCTGATCGTAACACGGTAGAAACGCTATGTAATCCACATATGAATTCTACTAAAGAATTAAGAACGCTTGATTCTACTTTTGCATTTCGAAGTTAATTCATATAAATTGTTTGAAATTCGTAAATAACATGCAGCAGAAAAATAAGAGCTAGGGGGAAATGCCAGTTTTGGTTTCATTAGTAAAGGGTCACAAACAAAATATTGCACTGATTGTATCGATCATATAATAATAAACTTGGTATGGTAATGTAGAGTAGCTATCGAAACATGCAATAAAATTCACATTTTCGATTTTATTGGATGTTTTCACTGACAAACTATCAATTACTGAACATACTTCTTGTCGCTTTGGCCCTTGTGTACCAGTTTTGGCTACACTAAAAAATGCATCTTTTATGTTTTTCGCGATTTAAATAATCTTTTAAATAATTCGGAAACATTATCTATTCTATTTACATTATCATTGTTAAATAAATAATAGAAATTTCGTGTCAGTCCAAACCAGATTTCCTTGCATAAAATATGGCCACTTTTTAAATCGAGAAAAAACATTTGTTTGAGCTCTAAAAAATCATGTAACGTTTTGATAATTCTTAACTTCACTTCTATTTCGATATAGATTGAACTTTATCGCAAAACCCCACAAAACTAGGATTCTATTATCCAAAAATACTGGTACATTCGATTCCAAACATGACATTAAACTAACATACATAAATCGATATTAACGCTATACAAAAGGTTAGGGCGCATTTTTATTTAAAATAGTGGTTATATGGGGGGCCCTTCCCATTATAGCCAAAATGCATTGGTCAAAATAGAATTCCTTGCTCTCGTTAATGCATTGCGCAAAATAGAGTCCCTAGTTTGTTTAACTCTTACAAAATTTATTTAACTAGAAAGTAAGCAAAAGAAAGCGACCAAAATGCATACAATCAACATAGATTTATTTAAAACATCGATCAAGTTATGTATTCGATCGCTATATAAACTGTTGCATATTTACACATTTGATCAAATAACACTCGACTCCTAGTCGCTTATCACAAGACCTTTGCTTCGCAAATCTGCTTTAGCTTCTTTGATTTGCTGCATCAACTCCTTCGCGGCTTCTTCGCAGTTGTTGAAGGTGAAAGTCCGGTATAAGACGACTGTTGCGGAATATACCTGTAAGAATAATGGAGATATCAGAATGTTGGTTTCTTTAACGGTAGAAATATGATTGTTTAAAGAATCTTACCCCGAACAAAACCAGCAGGAATAAAGGCGAAAGTTGTATTTCGAACATGTATTGCTCTAATACTTCGTGTTTCACTTGCCGCAGGATGATAGCAACGTAAACACTTAGAAAGCAGGCAGCTGCGACCAACCATTCTAACAGTTTCGTCATTTTTAACACCAAATCACCTCAAAATTCAGCTGGATGTTACTGCTGGCTGCGTTAAACTTGTTGTGTTAAAAATGCCAAATCCACCGCAGGCACGTATTTGTTTTCAATCATCAAACCAAGGTGGTTAGGTACCATCAGGTTTCATGCTAACCGTTTTCTTGTTTTTGTTATGTTGTTACCAAGATGACTGTATGAAAAGGTGAATTCATTTCGAAAAATTGCTTCGAATGTGTAGAAAAAAAATGAAATTAAAAAAGTCGTTGTCACTTCATTGAGTGCCAATAACTGAAAATAAGGTAAAAGAGTAAATGAGGCCCCGGCCGCCATGTTTTCGATCGTGGCTACACCTCTTGTGGACGTTTAAACTGAATGTATGCAATTGGTGATACATTAATTCGTTAAATTTAACCTACGAGTATTTGAACCGTAGTGTGTACCGTTAATTTCGGCTACGCAATCAACCTAGGGGTGCGGTATGAGGGGGGCCCACGGGCCCCCCTTATTTCTCAAAACTATAACAAACTCTCTTTTTCGGTAGACCTAGCGCAGTCCGCTCGCTTCGCTCGCTGCGGGCGCGCCGCCGTTTCCAAATCATTTCTTCGGCTAAACTCATTGTTTCATGCTGTCCATCATGTGTGGTATAGTTTACTTACTAGTAACTTAACATGTAAAAGTATATTAATCTACATTCAACCTCCACTGCGTGATTAGTTTAAACCGTTATGGTCTTTTAAGCGAACCGTTAGCGTTCAAAAATTCGAAACGAATGCATGTGTCGCGCTTTGCATAGCTTCAGGCGCTAAATGTGAACCAGCAGGAAGAGGAGAATCTAGCCCGGGGCCTCATTTACTCTTTTACCGAAAATAATTTAATAAAAAGCCTAGCAGTAGTTTGAAAAGTAAAAAAGCTATCATAGAAGCAAAATTTTAAATTGGAAAAATACATTCGAAATTTTCACGCATTTCTCACGACGGTTCGGCCTAATGCATGTCATAATTCAACTAGCAAATTAGACGTTTTAACAAAAAGTCGAAAACAAAAAAAATACAAAAATAATATGGCCACAAAACATAGGGGATGTTACCTCGTGTTTCGAACATACATAATCTTGGCACCCCACTGGAAAATTTGACCGCAGTTGATAGAAGAAAGGTTTATTTCTGCGACCGTAATTTTGACAGAAGGTTTAAAATTTGTTTTCAATCCACGTGCCTAGTCTTTGCTCAAAAGCTTTTTCCAAGGATTAGACTGACCAACCAGCATCCGTACATGCAGTATATTCATGGAGAACTTACTTACTTCGAACTGTGAACAAAGGAGCTTAGAAAAATCAAGAAATATTATACTTAATTACCGAAAAAAAAACGATTTTTTTGCTTGGAAATCAAACTTTTGTATCATTTTCGTGGTGTTAGCACAACGACCGATTATAAAGTACACAGCTACTATTATACTTCTTTCTTTACTTCTTTTTTTCTTCTTTTCCTACTTATCGGCGTAACGACCGCCTTCGGTCATGCTTGCCCGTTAAGGGCTTAATAGACTTGTACCCTTTACGTACGTAGTCCTCTCGTACAGGGGATAGTCCGGTTTTGGTAGGGATTCGAACCCTCGCTTTCGAGGGACCACATCGGCACTTGTGGACCGATTTTCTTACCAGCATAATCGTTCGGCTGTAGCGAACCCCCCATTATATTATTTCTTGTATTAATATTTCGACAATTGGTCAGAGACTAGATAAATTATCCTCAAGCTGGTAAGCAACTGAGGGCCGTTATAGCATTTTTTTCTGGGGCTCGACATCTCGACTGGTCGTGTCTACTACAAACATCCAAGCGTTCTTTACGGTAGATCCTAAAGACCTATGAATTATCCACTTTGGTGATGATCACACCATTTGGTGTTCCAAGTGGTAGGTTTAGTGAATCAACATCAAGATTCGATAGATTTCGCCCTTTCTAATTATTGTTTCAATTTAATGAACGACGATGGTAAATTTATTGTTTCACATGCACTTAGAGTAAATCTACGAGAATCAGAATGCGCAAGCATTGGATATCGATTAAAAGTTAAGTCGTATGATTTTTAGTAAATTTGGTAATATACCTTCTGTCATTTCAAAACATGTGTTTCTGGTTATTTTAAAAAAATTGTCAAGCATATTTCGTAAGGTAATGTAGTTGCTAATAGCTTTCACTATGCAAGCAGGTGAAGATAAAAAAGAAATTTGCTATCGCTCTAACCCGGATTCATTCAGGAAATCTCTATCATTTCGACAACATTATACAGCTCAGCTAGGGTTTTCAGATGTCAAGCTAGATTGTGATGGATCGCTTATCGATTTTCACCAGCCCATGCCAGACGATGACTAAATGGCAAAAACCTGGCTGGAAACATGATTGATAAACAGGAGATTCGATGCAAGACGTTTCGACCAAGATTATCGCTTGATAAACCAGAACGATCGACACGGAAACGCTACCAAGCGCCATATATAAGGCATAGGCTTCACTACTTCGCTATGTGTCCGGGAGTAAGTGTTCAGAACAACAAAATCAGTATGAAAAGTTTTATCGGATTTTTTATCGCCGCTACGATATGCAGCGTGGTCACGCTAGAAGTGGGTGAATAAATACGGCCAGTAGAGTTTTTTGTGTTAATAAAATTAGTTAATTTTGTTTTAGATTTCACCAAACGGAAGTTCGCGTATCGTTAATGGACCATATGCTGCCAAAGCCCCATACAACGCGTACGTGGTTTACGTTGACTCGGCCATGACTGGTTTCTTTGGAGGAGGGTCTTTGATTTCAGACCGTCACGTCCTAACGGCAGCCCAAAACATTGCTGGTTACGTACGATGGGAAGTGGGCCTTGGAAGTACTGTCTTCGGGCAACTTACGACACAGATCTCGACGCAGGCTATCGCGCATCCATCATTCAACATGGCTAACCGAGCAAACGACATCGGATTCATCGTACTTCCATCGCCGGTTGTATTTACCGAACTGGTGCAACCCATACAGCTTCCACTCCAGGGCCGTACCCTACCGTACGAGAATGAGGAAGGCATGGTAGTTGGTTTTGGATTCAACACCGTCAATGGTGAGTTAATTTTGGAACCCAATTCTCCAATTTCGCACATCGCCTTTATGATCTATAATTTCTGCAGGCCAAGTCCGTTCCGACTTTTTGAAGGTTGGATATCAGCGCGTTATTGGAGACTCCCGTTGCGTCGGAATCTTTCAGATCACCTTACCCAATCATTTCTGCGCCGAAGATACCCTTCAACGTTCTAACGTGTGCAACGGAGATCTCGGAGCGGCTTTCGCCGTTTCTGAGCGACGAGTAGAAACACTGGTTGGCATTGCATCGCTCATTACTCATAATTGCGATTCCATCAATCCGACTGGCTACACACGCGTATCACCTTATCGTCAATGGATTCGGGAAAATACTGGTGTGTGATGCATTCACGGTGGATGACGCATAGCTGAATCCGGCTGGATACACGCGCGTATCTGCTTATCGAAAATGGATTTTGAGATAATACTGGTTAGCTCTGCTAGTGACCAATCATAGAGAACTTGCTAGCGTTGCTTTCGGTCATAAATGACTCTATTTAACGGGCTTATGGAAGTTTTCAGATAGCAAGTTCAGTTGCACGAGAGACGACACCAAGTGAAGACATTATCTGGAGCAACAACACTAGTTTTTGAGCTGATTACATGTTTGATAGATAGTCCTAATAAATAAATATTTTCTACTAAAAGTCGTTGCGTTTGTTACGTTGGGGAAAAAAATCTCAAAAATAATATCCTCAAGAAGTCATTCGTCTTGAAAAAGTAGTATGCGTATTAACTCACCATTGACAAGTGAAAATTAAAGACAAGTGAAGTGGAGTGCTAGGCGACTCCATCGCGAGACTTTGGACATTGAGTGTTAAAAGAACCAAGCTGCAATTTGTGCTGCCGCTAGAATTGTAAGGTCCACGCATAGATAGAGAACAAGAAAGAAACGTGAAGTTTCCGTGTCCGGCTCGGTATTTCCTAAAAGTTGCCGGTCCTTAATGGCAAGACTGAAGACTGGCCCCACTTCTCATATATACGGCATCGATCATATATGGCATTCAATAAAGTTTGCGGATACACCAATAGTGAAAATTTGGTGCGTTTACAAGAACCGTGAGCTACGACAGGTGTAAGGGAGACCGCAACTCATTCTGAACAATCTGTCATAAAAAGTGCGCAATGTTAAGGCTCCAAAAGCGACGGAACTGACGAGGGAACTGACGGGCGAAGAACTCTGCGGGAATTTAGACGCAGCGTGGTTAAAATAACATCTTTTCAACCCACTACTTATGCAACAGGTAATAGACCAACTTCCTGATGTAGACAAGCACCCCGGTCGCGCAACAATTTATGGATTAATCTGTAAGATATTTCTTGAACGAAATAGTCGCGGGAGTTCTAGACAGTTCGCTAGAAATACACGAATACATGCCGGAGCATTCCATGCAGAAAGGTTGGCGTAAGAGGCAAGCAGTTACAAACCATCAGGCAGTGGAGCAAAGACCAGCGTTCGTAACAACTATGTGAGGAGAACCTCAACACTCACAAAGGAACATGCTTAAAGCCAATAAAATGTAACTTTAATGATTGTTTCCAAATTTATCACCCTATGCTGCACGGACAGGCACAATACACAGCAGTTAACGGATATAGAGCTCATGGTAATACACGCGAAAGTATGTTGTTTCCCGGAGTATCTGTGGACATTCATCTTCTTCTTCTTGGCGTAACTTGGCCTGCTCGTTAAGGGCTTACGAGACTTGTTTCCCTGTTGTAGTACGTGGATAGTCACTCCTCTCGTACCGGGGAGGGTCCGGTCTCGGTTGGGATTCGAACCCACGCCGTCGAGGTGGTGAGCCCCGGCGCTCATGGGCCGATTTTCTAACCGGCGCTACCGCTCGGCTGTCACGGACCCCCCCGATTCATCACGATGGTCGAAAACCAACCGAAATAAACGAAACGAACGTTATGTCTATCTGAAAAATATCCCTATGGAATCCTTCAAAGGCCCGTCTGAGATTATGGCAGGACAAAGATTGGTTGGGCAGTTGATGGCTGCACAAAATCCGGCACCACTAATATCAACCGAATAGGGTATCATCATCGAGTGATTTGTACGAGCTCATAGAAGAACAATACCAGTAACAAGAGTCCATAATACAATACCAGTTCACGAATCTGAATAACTCTTTGGTTCGTTTTCGAGATTCATGTTTCTTTTAATGAGAGATTCATGAGTCCCAAAGATTCATTAATGTTGATGTATTCCGACGAAAATATCTAGATCCACATTGTTCCTCTAGCTACGGTATATCCCATCACTAGTTGCCACATAGGTCGCGCATCGAAACAAACGTAACGTGCGTGACACGTGTCAGACAGGTTTTAGTACAGCAATTTGAAAAAACACGTTTGAAGAATCAGTTAGCGGATTGGATTAGATTATTTCACTGATGGATCTAGGAAAGTTTACTAACAAACTTCTCAAACAACCGAACCATTTCGTCTGAAAGTTACAATTTCACCTGGTGCAGTAGGTAATAGTTGAGAAGGTTGGTTTCGTTCGAAATGAATTTAGTACATCATTTAAAATTTATACGAAGCATTTGAATCGTTGCAAACACATAACAGTCTTTTTCGTAAAAGAAAAAAAATATTGTTGAAGTATAATACTATGTAGTACATGAAATATTTAACATACCGCGTGACTTTAGACCTTTAGTTTATAGATGACCATAAGGATACAAAGAAGGTAGTGATAGTTTCCATAAACTCTTCACTATCAGATTTCGTCATTATGAAAATCAAACCAGCTCTCTAACTCTCTAACACTTTTCAGGGCTCGGTTTTGCTGTGTGGTAGACTTAAAGCTCTAGAGCAGTGGGGCACATACACGGCTCAGTTGGTTGGAGCCCTGATGTTTTCAATCGATCGCGACATGCATGCAATAAATGTATTCTCTCTCAATACTTTTAGGAATAAAACTTACATGGTGAAACTAACATTTTCATTAACACATGGGTGTTAGTTTATTTTGCACTCAATCTTCCGTTACAACGGTGCTCGTTACACTCTACAGGAACTTTTAAAGCCTAGCACCTCCGGAATCTGTATGGCTTGTATTCTGAAATTGGTCTGATTGGTATTCAACGATCCGGTCATCACTTTCTGAAAGCGGCAAGTTAATACCCACAGCTCTTCAACGCCTTTGCGGTTTCGTACAATTTTCACCCCACTCGGAAACTGCAGCTTTTCGCTGTTCTGCGACACGATACGCATGTTCGCCGGATTGTACGGTGTGGTCGAGTCCCAGCAAGCAATTGCATTCTGACTCAGCAGCCCGAAGAACAAGTTCCCATTGCTATCCATCGCTTCCGCCACAGACTGCGAGGGGCGGATACCAATTGGACGGAACGCACGTGGTTGAGCTTCGACGTCCGCCTCCCACATCGTGTCGTTGTGCAGCACCGAAGCGCGTACTGCATTCTCCGTCACCGATGCAAGCGCATGGAAGTACAACAAGCGATCGCTGGATGGACGCCAGTTCGGATTTTGGCCGTAACCGGAGAACACCACATTATCGGACGGAATGCGTGGCGACAGTGCCATGGCAACGATGCCGTCCATGAGGTCGAAACTTTCGTTGGAAATGGTGAATGTGCCGTAGTCGGGGTTTGGGTACATCTGCTTGTTCGTTATGCGCCACGATTTACCACGCGCCATATCGTACACAATCATCGCCGACGCGGTGACATCCGACATGTAGACCTTCGTATTCTGGCAAGATCCGAGTGGAGAAGGATCCTGGACATCAACCAACTGGAGAAAAAAAAAGGAAAATTAGAAGGGCAACGAAAATAAAACTCCACCCAAGCGCAGGATGCACCACATTACCAGGTTCACCAACAGCGACAGTTCGCATACGAGCTGATCGGCAGGAATCTGGTAGCGATGGATGATTTGGTCCGTTTTCATGTCAAACACTACCAGCTGCGGAAGGCAGATACGGTTTTCACCAATCTTGCCAGTGTCCAGCACCCAGAGACGATTGCATTCATCGATCTGATTGGTGAGCAGATATTACCATCATAGCAGATTCAACAAACAACAGCTGCCTACGCTTACCTTCACTCGAAACACGGACACTATTCCTTGGCAATTGTTGCTTTCCGGTCGTTCCTGAATGGCAGCGTTCGGATAGGGCTCGATCAACGGTCCAGAAGCTCCCTGGGTGCGACTGACACGGCCCAGAGTGTAAGGAACACCGGTAACAAACCGCGGAATGGTCACAAACAGACGTGATCGGGCGGGATCTACGAAAAAGCGAATGGTAGATGCAATTACAGAATGCCGATGCCAACGGTACCAAAACCCCGACGAAACTCACTAGAATAATCGACATCCATGTCCAGCGGTATGCAGTTCTCTGGCACGTACCGCCCGGAGGCCAACGCCTCGTTACGGGCGTTTTCCGATGGAAACACGAAATCGGCTGCCTTCCACTCGATGACATCTTTCAACTGCTGCCCGAAGTATTGTGCCTCGAGCAGATGAATCGGCAGGACTAGCAGGATCAGCCACAGGGTAGCACCGTTTGCGCTGGTTGCCATCTTCAGGGTATACTTAGGTATGGAATCGGAAAAGTTGAACGTTTGTCAGTTAGCTGCAGAAGCCTTTCTTTTATTGCAGAAGCGAACGCGTGTTTCACTTGGAAGGGATCAACTGAAACTGGTTACACTACGGCCCGGTACGATGCCACTTATAGTTTTAGCAAAGGCTCTGCTGGTACTACTCTGCAAACAAGTTCATCGGAACAAAAAGGAGTGATAATGGAATCAGTTCCGAAAAAACAACACATTATGGCAATGAGAGAAATAAAAACATACAACTGAATTCGCTAACACGCACACGCAGCTGCAGGAGATTAGCCTATATTACGTAATACGTATTGGCCAGGCCCCTCAAGTGGTTCCTTCGGTGCGTTCAAGGTTAACCCATTCAGTGTATAAGAAGACAGTTTTCGAACGTCCTTGCGGCACCTTCCGAAACAAGTTTAGTCCTAAGGCCTGCCACGCGCCGCTCGCCATGCGTGGTTTGCTGGTGAGATAATTTATCATTGCGCGTGCCGTCCGTGAGCTTGAAAGCATGGGCATGTACCGTCATCCTGTCGATCAATCGCCCATTCAACCGCCCAACATGATGTGATTCATGCAGTCAAGTTGAACCACCCCGGCAAACGCGGAGAACCGATGCGAACGGAGCATTCTGACTGATAACACCAAATGGGAGGGAGAGCGCGATCGATCCCATCATTAACACCTAGCTCTACGCAACAACAGCTAGAGGGTCAACAAGTGTGTGCATCGAGGTGTGTAAAAGCTCGAGTGCGTGCCACGGAAGCCGAGCATAAGGCACGGGGCACGCAAAATTGGATGCGCTTCGCTGAACACGGTAGTGTTGAGTTTCCGTACGAAAAACCGTTTGCTTTAAATTCTGGCACACTTTCCACCCGGCAACCAGTTCGCATGGTACCAAGTTGGCAAGTCATTTCAACTAACCTACAACCCATACGAGTGAGTTGGAAAGAGTGCATCCGTGATAAGGTAATAAATTTCCTTGATAATGTTTTTTTTGCTTTTAAGTGTGTTGAACTGTTCAGGAAATGGGAAAGAAAATTACTTGTGAACTAAGACAAAGTAAATTTATACCTATGGAGCGGTTACACATTTTAATTCAGCAGAAAGGAGGCCTGTCACATTTGCATTTTATTACCAGGATAAAGGTGAAAGCCCAAGCAGCTTACAATATCTCCTGCCAATTTATATTTAAGCTAGTTTATTTCTTTGGCAGGCTTAACTGCCAATCGCGCACGGGAAACACACCAACCATTAGCATTAAAAACCAAAGTGAATCTTTTCTTTTCTTACCAATGAAAAACGTTTTTTATCTTTCAGTAATTGAGATACAATTTAAAAAAAAATTGTTTAATGTTTCAGGCACATAAATTGATATGTTACTGTGACATTTCGATTGAATGCACCCAGCAGAAAATGAGAGGACCAACACATTTGCATTTTAATACCAGCATAAAGTGCAAACTCGGGTGAATGTTTCCATGTTCCTACGGTTATACGGATGTAGTTTTATATATTTGAAATTGACAGACTCTTTGATAACCTCCATCGGATCCTGTAACCTCCACGCAAGCAATAAAGCTTTAGTGGACATCAGAATGTTCTCAAATGTTTAAAGGTTAAAAAAATACACCACCGGTATGTTTTGTTTGGAAGGATTCTTTTTCGGTAACATTTTAGAGCTTCGAGGCGCGACGGTTCGTGCAGCAAAATATACCGGTTTTATTTATGTTATCCACGGAAGGGATCTTTTTTCTCCCAAAAGTGTTGATTACAAAAAATGCACGAGAAACAGCACAACCCTTAGCATTCTGATTTTGAAGTGAATCTCTTCTCTTTCTCACCAAAGAATAACATTTTTTGTGTTTCGGTAATAAAGGTATTTAAGAAAAATGTTTAAATTGGCCATTGTTTCAAGCACATAAATTCTTATGCTAGTGTGATAGAATGCCAGAGATATTTGTAGTGTTCTATAGTCACCCCTAAGCCAAAAAATAATGAACAAGTACAACATCTAAACACTAAAATTAGTAACATTGATGTTCTCAACTACCGCGTGTGGAATATGAACAATAAAAAAGAGACCCCTAGAAAGAACGTCGAAAGAATAAAAGAATAATTTAGACATACGATTATTTTGAACCGAGCAAAAAAAAACCACATAATTTATTTGGCTAACATTGAATATATTCGTTTAAGTTTAAATTATCTCTATAGGTCCACTAGCCAAACTAGTGGAAAAACATTTGTTTTAGTCATGTTTTTTTGTCTGCCGGATAAATTTCGCAGTTTATGCCCTCAATAAGTTCAATTCGATTCTAGTTTCGATGGAGACACATGTAAACGATCACAATAAAGGGAACAACATCTCTTGAATAATGTTTTTCGGACGTAAAAAACAAAACTCCTCAATACGCTCCATAACCGGTGCATCAAAAGATGCAAGTGCACGTCGCCAGCATCAAAGTGATCGTGAAAACGCATACCGCTGAAAGCGTGAAATAATTACACGATCTCTGCAAAACAAACACGAAAAGGAAAACAAAACAAAATACACTGCGCCATACTTGCAGAGCCGCCAACCAACCAGACGAGAATGGTGCGAACGAAGTAGTAATGCATGTTTCGATCTTCACCCATGAGAAAATTAAAACAACAACAATCTCTTTAAGCCCCCACCCAAATATGTAAAAGCGCCCTCCCTCCACAACCCACCGAGTCAGTGGTCATTAGCTACAAGTACAATCACATACTCGGCGACTGCAGCCGTGTGCATGCACACGTGCATAGTGTCAGTTCCTTCGGATGACGTTCTTCACTAGCGGTTGTTTTGCAAGGCTGTTGTGGGGGTGTGTTTTGTCCGTCACCTTGTCGAATGCAAATTGGACGCTGCTTGCGGCGGAATGTTCTCTGCCGGTCTACAAACAAAGGTGCGTATAAAACTGTGCTGCGTATGGAGTGTATCGGGTCGGGTTTTCTACCCATCAGAACGCGTAAATACCGTATCCGAGTTGTTGGATCAACTGGTCTGCAGAACCGTTTGTTTCGGCATACATATTTACAAAGATTGCTACAAAGATATTGAAAAAATGTTCTGTTTCGGTATCGAATCGATCGATCATCGATCGGATCTTGTGTAAAATTCAAACTCGACATGCTCGGGAGACGGGTATCTAACACGCAAAACTCGTCCTAGTACTCCTAGCTCCTATGAACTTCGGTACGGTTCGCCAACCGGCTCTGAACGCGATCTCTCTGTGACTCTGTATTTTCCTTCGCGTGTTCCGCGGATATTCGACACGCGCCACGTTTCTTCAGGGCCGGAAACAAGCGTATCGCACCCCGATGAGGTAAACACCGAAAATGGGGGTGGTTCCAACAAAACCAATAACCAAGCACTTGGCGCGCAATCAGTCACAAACAATCCCGAAGATCGGGGAAGTCGGTATCGCGTGCAGGTGACGCCTAGCGAACCTAGGCCTAGGCCACGCGCGGCGACCTAGCGAACCGTACAATGTGTCCTTCCTACTACTTTCCCTTCGGTGCGATTTGATGGTCACCGATGGTAGTATGCTGCAGTATGGTGTGGATTTCGTCAATAGCACAAATAATAGTAAGGGGGGGAGGGGAGAGGAAAAAAAACTAAACCGACCAAATCAGCACTTTCGTGAACACCACACTCACGTTGAAACTCACGACGCACAGACCCCAAGCTGGTTGGGCGGTTAGTTGGCGGCCGGGGGAATTCGATTTCCGTTCGAATTTTAAAACGTTGACCGTTTCCACACCGCCGATAGCGATCAAACGACCGATTCAAAATGCCAAAAGTGAGGCCACACTTTCGAAGTAAACGTCCCCAAAAACCGTACGGAGAAACCGCGATGTCGCGAAATGCCACCAGAACCGGTGCCAAAAAGTGGAGCTGTTGTCCTCTGCGCGAACCGATCGTTACTGAGCCGAACGGTTTGCCAGCACGTCGCCGGTTGCATCGAACCAGCGCAAAGGAACCACCACGAGGCGGACCCCAAACGGGAGGTGGCAGTACGTGCACAGTCACACGCGACAAGCACGAACAACTACTACAGGCACGACACCACGCCGAACGGCCGATCCTCGCGTACATCTTTACGTTCTTTCCGGAACGATTTTGGAAAGCATGGCGGAACGTTGACGCCGGAAGTAGCCAGCATGGATCGAAGCCCAAATGAGCCTCAAAAGCAAGAGAGGAAAAACTAATGAGATGAATGGCGTGCGAAAAACAGCAACAACAAAGAGAAAAATGTGCCTCATGTGCCCGTTGGGGAAGAACGCGAGAACGTTGTTGCGAATCTGAGGCTTGCCCTCGGCCGCCTTAATACTATGACGTCATGGCTGATTAAACACTGATCCGACATACAATTCGCCTGGCACAGGGGATTTTTATTCCGATGGAAAAGCAGGTTTCGCATCATGGAGAATTTAATCGCACGACAAAGCCGTTGCACTTCACTGATGTCATGCGCATAATCCGTACGCAAATAAATCGAATATTTTTATCATTTAACTTGAGTTGAAAGAAGTTAAAATGGACCACACCGTCTGTTGGGAAGGAAACAAGAAACCAACCCTGCCAGGGTTGGACCGTTGACGCAAATGAATGTTCAATATTTGAACCGAATATTTTACTCATGTGGATCACCGAGGCTGCGGGAAACAAAGATCGTTATGGCTAACAGGGCAACATGTTCTTGTTGTGATGGCACACTTGCCACCTTTGCATAACTGTAGCAGGTAAATAATCAAAACCAGTCAGTGTTTAAGCGTGACGCTTTTAAGGAGTTTCTCATATTAATTATTCAACCACTTTTTCTTACCGGCACACTTAAGGTCATTCGGTTTCTTCTCAAACTCGTCACATCTCATGTTCCGAGATAATGTGTACATGTGCACAGCGATTGTCAACGATCACCTTCACAGTTCGTTTCATCGATTTCCTGTGCTATAAAATAATCCACCCTTAGATACAACCTTGTGGGTGATGAGCAACACCCCAATGGTTGTCTTATTTACGCACCATTCGTGGATGTATCTGCGGTACACAGGTAGGTTTTTTTTCCAGGAGAAATTTTTATCAATACCTGCAGAACAAGTACTTGCAGTACAATCACAAGGCTGAATAGAATAGAATAATTACCTTCGCTGCTTCGGTTGTGTACACAACTGGAAAACATCTTTCCAAAAATATCTACTGAACCGAAACTTTTCCTACCCTCCACACGTTGAGCAGACGTTTTTTCGTTCAGTACAACATTTTAAAAGCGTAAAAAAACCGATCGAACCGCTACAACGTTAATGAAATTGCCGGAGGCTTCCAGCTGCCCCTCCACCACCCTATTGTTGCAGGTTGCAAAATGTACCCATTTTGAGCGCAGCTGACCACATGATAACCGGACTGCACATTATTAGTCCAGCTAGCATACTTTCTTAGACAACACGTAGTAGAGCTATGCGATCCGCAGCCAACTCAATGACGGCACATGGATCATGGCTGTTTTGACAAGTCATGATCGTGCTTGATAAGTAACGCAATCCTTTCGCGCAAACTAGAGGCTCAATCGAAAGGAGTAGACGAACACTTGCTGTTGGTGATCTTTCAGAAACATCACGAAAGGAAACACCATTCAAGCTCCAGTAGAGCTGTTCGTCAAAGTCAGATCTCTGCTTCACTTTGCTGTTTTGTGGTTTGCAAAAAAAAAAAAACAAAAAACACACACAATGGGGTTAACAAACACAACGTTTCTAGCAAACGGCCAGAGAAAACATGAAGAGCTCTATCTCGGAATAAATAATCTTTCAGTTCTTGTTATATTAATGACTGTTGAGTTCTTACACAGAATATTCCACGAACCAGATGGTATATCCTGGTGAAACATCGGGGCAAATCATGCAGTTTCACAAAAACATGCCGTTGCCGTTGAAAGAATGCCCGTCAAACATCCTATCGTTTTACAATCATCATAAATCACCTGAAATCATACCGGATGTTCAGAACATAGGGACAGAAAGTGTGGAACGGGTGAGAACCCGTAGCCATTTGATATAAGTTTTTTCCGTAACATAAATTTTCTTAGCCGTCCAAATCACGGCAGAACTGATGAGAGGAACAAAAAATTGACCGTAAAACGAATGGGTTACAATAACCTCTGTGAAGTGATGCGTCATGGCGTTGAGTGTGGAGTAATGTCTATTTTCAGCCCAGCCAAATATCTCCAGCAAAGTGCCGAAAACAAAGTGTTGAATGAAAATAAGCCCAGATAGTAAGATGTATAGGATCAAAATAGCAATTTTTGAAAACTTGATTCTGCTGTTAGCAATAGATTTTCAATCTTAAATCATTATGATTTTTTTTTCCTCTTTTTGCATTAAATGCTTACACACGTGTGAATGATGTTTCGGAAGTGCGTACATGCTTAGCATTCTAATTCGTTAATGGTTTTACACCGTAGGTGAAACAGCTGAGTAGGCAAAGAAACAAGGTGTATTGTTGAAATGAAACCAATTAACAGAAGTGAAGTTAACGTGGAATGATAATCGACCGAAAACGAGGGCAATAAGGAAGTTTCTTTACAAACGTACATGAACGGATGTATGTACAAGTAGTATGTATTGGAGCTAATTACAATTGTAGCTTCGGGAGGGGAAAAAACTTCAGTAAGCCATACAGCTAATAGATAAACACACCCCAAAGCCTTATTGGCTGTTCTTAATATATTGGCATGATGTACATTTGTTTTTTTTATATTTTGAAGAAGAATATTGTCTTTTTTTGTACGTATTGGAGCTAACTACTATTGTAGCTTCGGGAGGGGAAAAAACTTCAGTAAGGCATACAGCTTATGATAATAGATAAACACACCACAAAGCCTTACTGGCCGTTCTTAATACATTGCCATGGTGTACATATTTTAAAACAATTTGAAGAAGAATATTTTGAATGTTTTTATGTTCATTGCAGTCAGGTGGCCGATTAGCGGCTTGCAAGAATTGAGCACGTGGCGTATTGTAGTTCTGTAACAAGCATACGATTTCCTCGATATATTTCTGTGTGGTATGATTTAAATAACACTAGCAGTGTGTTTACACTTTGAAGTCTAAATTTTTTAAATTAATTATTCGTAAATACATTATATATTTTTTTTTTTGTAAAAAATGCAATCTTAGTAGGAGAACTTTATTATCATTAGCTACATTTTCAAAATGCTATATTGTGCGACTATCAAGCAACTTACCACGAACATTAATTCCGAAACCCTTTAAGAATATTTCCCTTTGAAAAATAACTCTCTTTTTATATTATGTGCACTCTGTGTTTAAATTCTAAGTTCATTCAATTTTATATAACTATACCCAGTTGACAGAAATTTAATTTTTTGCTGCTATCTTGTAGTTACAGCAAGAGTTTCAGCAAACTGCCATGGAAAAACTTGCTGTAACTAAGGTAAAGTGGGGCAGTACGCCCCCCTTAACCGATAAGCATTTTTCTCTTCTCGTCTTTTTATTAAAAGCATTCTATTTTTTCATAGTTGAATTTTTAAACATCTTTTTTATGTACGAAAAATAAGAAAAACCACTTCAAACTTGTCAATTTCTTATAAAATAAGGTTTTCGAAGGACCTTTTGGATTTGACTCCGTTGACAAAAGTGGGGCAAGATGACCCGAACGGTGGGGCAGGACGCACCCCAATGTAAACATAGGGTAAGACGACCCAAAACAAGCAGGAGATGGACCAAGGTTGCTTGTTGAAAGGTTAGTCTATACAGAGACACGAGTAAACAGTACGATACTGAGCCCATGTAACCCACATTGGTTTGAATTTTGTGGTTTAGAATTCAAAAGACAGTTTGGGTATAAGTTCGTTGCTGATTTCCGAACAATTATTGTATATTTTCACGGATCTGTTTTTGGCCTTTTATACAAACCGCCTTAGTCCTACCTTTACAATTACACCAAACTTGCAGATAGCACTTCTGACACGCTTTCCCCTAGTGGCAAAATCAGCATGCTTTCTCGTTCTGCCCAATTGACAATTGATACCGACAGAACGAGAAAGCATGATCATTTTGCCACCGGGGTCCAGACTGCACCGTCGCGTAACGCGACGTCGCCTTTCAGGCGCTGAACTCCATGCAAAAAAAACCTAGCGTGATTTGCATTTTTTTTTTTGCATAGAGTTCAGCGCCTGTCAGGCAACGTCGCGCTGTAGTCTGGACGTCGTGATAGTCTAGATCTCGTGTACACCTGGTATCGTCTAGCGCAGGGATCTCCAAACTTTTTTTAACGCGGGCCGCATTGAGTGGAATAACCGTAGCGTTGGGCCACATTTACCCAAGGAGGAGAGGGTCTCGCGGGCCGCATGTAGCCCGCGGGTCGTAGTTTGGAGACCCCTGGTCTAGCGCGATTTGTACGAATTTTTTTTCGTATGGAGTTCAGCCGCATGCCAGGCGATGTCTCGTTTCGTGACGGGACGTCGCGCTGTAGTCTAGATCTCGTGTCAATGTAGAGACTGTGTTCCCGGCAACACTGCTGTCAGTTTCGTTCTGTCTAGTGGTGGTAAAATCGAACCTAGTGGGGAAAACGAAACCCTGTAGAGATTCGAATCTTTCGAATCAAAGAAGTGTACTTGAATGTCCAAATCCGAACTCATCGTTTCATCGAAGCCATCGCGGAGATGATATGAACCTGCGTGAGCATATAGAAACTCACTTTTGACGCAGGAAAACATATGTTGATGGTGTATCGTTTTTTTAAACAAGTTTCTCGATGGAGAGTGTTATTTTAAATAAAGTAATAAATTTTGAAATATTTTTGATCGCTTGCGAAACTATGATCACATAGTTGAATGCACAATATACAGTCAAAATATAATAGATTTACATCAAACGAGTCCCAAATCAATGGAATCGAACCTCCGGAGTACACAGCAGTCCGTAAAATCTATCAAATGGGATCCGATCCGATTGAATCCGCCAATTACCGAGTCTTCGGATCCCGATTTTGCCAACACTAAAATGTATTGTGTTTGTGGGCTACATTCTGAACATTTCTGTTCCGTCGCGTTTGCGATCTGAGGCAAACAGTGAACGTAATAAATGCGCACAGTGTAATTGTTTTCTGATATCCGGTTCTAGGTTCTAAAAAAGCAAACACTGTCCACTAGCCTCACCGTTTACCTACACGATTGTATTTTCTTCCCGATCAAGCCGTGGTGCCCCAAACAAAGCTCCTCGCTTGCGACCGTGAAGCGTTTCGCGAGTGGTTTTGTGCTGTGAAGATGTACTAACAGCAGTACGGTGCAGAGATCTATGGTGTAGATGCAAAGCAAGCTGTGGGGCAAAGAAAGTGTCTACTACGTTAGGCACAGCGTCAACACATCATAAGCATCCAAAAATCTATTCGGTTCCGTCCGCCAGCGCCCGTGAGGCCAGGTCGATGACCCAACAGACGGCACAGGGATACAGCTCCCCCGAGATGCATACCGAAATGGGAAACTAAAGATTGTACGGATCGTATCCGCGTTTCCAAACCCTTTTCCTCAACAACATTCCAGCGTTTTGCGGCTGGAATGTAAAACATTTCCTTACCGTTCGTGCAATGTTCCGAAGGTGTCGGTGAGTGTGTTGCGGTGCAAGAAAAGGTGAAGCTGTCATCGGATGGGCACAAAACAAGCGATTTACATTATGGGCTGCAACAGCGAAGAAATGTGACTCAAGCTAAGAAAGTCTTGCTTGGTGGTGTGCAACGGGGACTAAAGGCCTGATTTAATCGATAAATAATCAGTATTAAGAAAAAAGTGAATTATCAATCCACGCACACATTAGGAGGCTACTATACGATACCAGGTTTAAAACAGTGACCAAACATCAGCCATTGCGTTTGATTGTTATTCTTTAGTATTCCCGTTGCGCTTGAGACGACTTGGGACTTGAACTGGTTAGAATGTCTTCGAATCCAATGCATACACAAAGCCCAGACGCTGCCCTGATCGCTCGAATGCATCAGATGCGATTGGACTCAGCGGATGTCTCAGGTGTTGGGGCAGGTGGAAAAACGATCGGCTCGCTACCGAGAGCTCATCATCATCCCGGTGGTATGCATAGCCTTTCGGGAAGCGGTAACCCGTACGCACCAACGACGTCCACGACGGTCGCAATGGGAGCAGCTCCCGGCAGCAACGGGGCTACCGTGGCTGCCTCCATGGCCACGATGGTGAATATGAACGACTACAGAATGTACGATCGGTACCAGAATCAGATGCTTGCGGCAGCAGCGGCTGGGAACAAATTTCAGCAAGGTGGTAGTGCGCATGCTACGGCATCGGCAGCTTCCAGTGCGATGGTTGGAGGAAGCGTCAACAGTGTCAGCACCAGTGGCGGCAGTTATCAGTACAGGGTCAATAACAGCCCCACCCATTCGATGAGCAATTCATCGCTCCACTCCGGTGGTGCCAGTCCTAGGGCGAGTATGGCCAGCAACGCCTCGGGGGGAGGAGCAATGCCCCAGGGCCAGCAATACTACGACTCGCGGTATCAAACCTTGTACGAGAACATTGACTACTACCCACCAGCGTCGCAGCTTCAGCAACAGCAGCAGCAATCGATCGATGCGCTCATGTACGACCATCGAAAGTTCGAATCGCACAACACAAAAGCACAACCTCAGGTCGCCGTTGGAGCGACGGGTCATCATCATGCCGCGAACGGAGGTGGTAGCCCGATGCCGAACCAGCTCCACGGAATGATGAATATCGCGGGTCGGTATGCCCACACTCCGCAGCCTCCAGAGTTGCTGCCTGCAGAGCAGCCACCGATTTACGAAAACCTGCAGTCTCCACCGCCCGCAGGACAGCAGGCGCAACCTCAGGCCACGAAAGCTTCCACGCAGGTGTACTACCACCAGCGCACTGATGGTACGACCCCCAGCCCGAGTGCTACGCCACACCAACAGCAGCAACATCAGCCACAGTACTATGGCATTGCCGCGGACCAGCTTCAGCAACCCATCTACGAGACGACTAACCCCAATCCAAGTGCATATAGGACCACAGCAGGCGGTGCTGCTGCTGCAGGTGCGGTCCCGGTCCATCCTCCGACTAGCAGCATGTACCACCAGCAGCAACAACAACAGTATCATCACTCTCCAACCAACAGCAGCATTGCGGTGAAAATTGCACAACAACCGCAACCGGTCCAGTTGCCGAACGTGAAATATCATGCCACCGGTGTTCCGGCTTCGGCTGCCCTGCCGTACGATTTCCAAAAATCGTCCAAACTAGCCCCGTCACTGGTAGGTGAAACAATCGTGATTTTCGGTATGATTTGCAAGTTAATCCCCCCTCCCTTTTTTGGCATCTCCCCATCACAGCCTCCTAAATCATCGGAAGCTATCAAAACGCAGCAGAAGAACAACAACTCTCCCTCGCGCACTAGCTCCATTTCCGGTTCAAGCTCACTGAACAAAAGCTTCGTCGAGGACATTAATGGTTCGGATTACGTTTGTATGACCAGCGGAACCAAATACACCAATGCCGCGGCCGGCGGTAGCAATACATTGCCGAATCAGAAGCTGTCCGCGCTTGCACCGGGCACCGCCACTCCCACCAACGGTCCCACACACCCACAGCAGGCACAACTGGGACATGAACGCCAATACGCGACGCTACAGGAAATGGAGGTTGCAAAAAATCAGCTATCCAATAGCCATGGCAAATCAGCGACCCAACAATCCAACGCAGCAATCCTCAACAGTAAGTTGCAGAATGCAAACGGTGCTGCTGCTGGTTTGACTGCGGGAGGAAACTCAGCTGGCATGGGACTCAGAGGTGCCGTCTCGCCCACCCCGTCACAATTGAGCACGGGGTCCGGTTCGGGAAAACGTAAGTATCTTCTACCAAGCATGGCAGCCAAGGTCGACGGAACAAAAAAAAATTAACGAATGTATGTGTGTGTTTTGTTTTGCAGCAAAAGGATTAACCAAAAATCTACTCCCATACAACGTGACGCCACCGAGGCCGACCGGGCCGACCGAGGCAGAGCGGAAGATCGAAGAGCTGACCCGCCAGCTGGAGGAGGAGATGGAGAAAAACGAAGAGCAAGGTGAATACTTTGGTATATGCCACACTTGCAAGGAAAAAGTAACCGGGGCCGGAGCCGCCTGCCAAGCGATGGGGAACCTCTACCACACCAACTGCTTCATCTGCTGTTCGTGCGGGCGTGCCCTGCGAGGGAAGGCGTTCTACAATGTCCATGGACGCGTGTACTGCGAGGAAGACTACATGGTAAAAGTACAAGCGACGGAATTTTAGTTTACAACCCAATATCAGACGTGCATCTTCTAAAATGATTTTGTCTTTAATTTTGCAGTACTCGGGCTTCCAACAGACGGCTGAGAAATGTGCAATTTGTGGACATTTGATCATGGAAATGGTACGAAGCTGTGCAACAGCTTGGTTGTTTTTGTTTATTCATCCCCATCGTTACCCTTTCTTCGACAGATTCTTCAAGCGATGGGTAAATCGTACCATCCCGGATGTTTCCGTTGCTGCGTTTGTAATGAATGCCTCGACGGTGTCCCATTCACGGTGGACGTGGATAATAAAATCTACTGTGTCAACGACTATCACAGCATGTTTGCGCCAAAATGTGCAAGCTGTGGTAAAGGTATGAAGCACACCCACACGCAAGCCTTTGTTGGCGCTCTTTCAATCTTCATTTACCATTTTCAGGCATTACACCAGTGGAAGGCACCGAAGAGACGGTGCGCGTTGTGGCAATGGATAAAGATTTCCACGTCGATTGCTACATTTGCGAGGAGTGCGGCATGCAGCTAACGGATGAACCGGACAAACGGTGCTACCCGTACGAGGGCCGCCTGATGTGCCGCTCTTGCCATATACAGAAGATATCGATACAAGATATGCGCGGTCGCATTATTGAGCCAGTTTCAGCCACCTACCAATACATGGGTTAATAACCCCAATTTCATCCCATTCCCCGGTGGAAGGCAGCTTCCGGTTTCGGCACGACCGAGAACCACCTTTTTGGATAATCAAATACAATGTATTCGGTCGACGGATTAATTCGTCGGTAAACACTTTCATCAGAACGTATTTTCGCTTACCGCCGTCTTCCAGTTCCAGCGAGGTATGGTTTTGTGTTTGTCCTTTCGACCATTCTTCAGCCATCCACTACTATGGGCCGTGCGAAAGGCGTTCGTTCCCTTACGCCATTATTTCCATTCGCGTTGCTCAACGATACTGTGAAAGATAATGGATTAGAGATTGCCCAAATGGTGGGCCAAATTTGGCCCGCACAAGCGAGACTCGTATAATAATACTACTAACAACATTCCACTAAATGTTTATGTGCGTGCGTTACACAGTAAACGACAAAAAATACGCGTATTTAAATTTAACACGCAAATCAAACCTTAGAGTATTGAATTACTAGTAATTACAATCACGAAAAGAAGGGTATCGATTGTATTCGGATGGGAACCTTGCAATAGTTGCAGCATTTGCATTTACTTTGGCCTAATTCATGCCATTGCGATAACAGAATAAAAACGAAGGAAATTCTTGAACTTCATCCATGCTGTACCGGTAATGTCGACTTTGCTTTGCTTTATTTTGAGAAACAGAAACGAATCACAAGCGATAAGAACGGGAGTAAGCGATGGGGGGCTATGGTTCTTCTTAATATTTAGTACCTTTTTTAATTTAAGAATTCAGATTTAGATGGTCAATCAATTTCTTCATAGAATAAAACCTCACTTCTACTAAATTTGATTTGTTTGCCTAATATTCTCAAAACATTTTGATAGACAGATTTTTGTTTATCAGTCAAAATTCATAATCAAATATTAAAAAAAAAAAATCATTGCACATCAATCTCAATATTTCAAGCAAATAAGCACCTTAGAGGCACAATATGGCCGAGAGGCCCATTAGATAAGAACATATACATTTTTTTCGCTAAAGAGGATGTTTCATTTCAAATTATGAAACAATAAAATGTGTTTTTGTAGCTATTTTTTGTTTGATAAACAACCATTTTTGCCATGAAACAAGAGCAATTGCACCTTGTAAATTAATTGTAAGTTAATTAATAAAACCCGCTTCGGTACATCATATCGCCTTAAGAATTGATTATCGCGATTTAAAAAAAAAATTATATTTCTCAAGGATTTTTTAACGAAACAAAAACAATAAACAATTTTACTTACATTGGAACAGTTTCCCGCCTAGTCACCTGCCACAAGAGTCCAAATCACTCTTCATAGCTGATGTCCTCGACATACAAAACACTCATACACTGAAAAAGAGGATTGGAATTAGGTCGAACAGTGATAGTGCGAAAGAATTAATACAAGGAGGTAAAATAGCACTACGGAGAGCAATGTGAGAGAACAAATTCCTTTTTTGAGCCAGGCCGACGTACTCGGTTCGGTTTGTATTTCTGCACTTTTACACTGTTAATTGTTCTTTATTTCCGATTGCCATCGGACGACCTCATTACGTTACTATTTCCTGTTCGGATTCATCTAAGTAGGGACATTGAGAATATGACAACACTATTGGTCGTACGCCTTCTTGTTTCTTTCTTAGAGATGCAGATTACCTTCCCCCATTTACTGTTCGCGGTAAACATTGGCATTGGCATCGGCTTACGTTTTGTATTTTTTTTTTATGTTTCCAGAAAATGTTCCCTTTACAGAATCAGACACTATTGCTGCAAATTGCACCAGCGTTGTTTGCCCGTATCATCTAGATGTCTATCCCATAAGTTAATTCGGAGCATTATGGAACAGACGGACAAGACTGGCTAGCGTGGATTCAGCGCCCACATGACACAATATTTCATCAAACAAGTATGAACCCTCCGTATGCAATGGGTTTTGGATCCCATGTTTTTATGACTGTACATGTAAAGAAGTTTAATATAAGGATAATATACTTTCTTAGTCAAGAAACTGTGCTATATTCCTTGAAATAATTTTCCACACACTTCGCAGCGGCAGGTCAAAAATTGATTTAGACGATCTTATCCCTTTGTTGGAGCATTTTTAGCTCCACTCATTGTACACTCAAGCCATAAAGTTTTCATACAGCCACAATTTCTAACTCTAAGGCTTGTTTTCTTAACGTATTTCTTGCCCAGGATAAACATAAATGGCAAAATGTTAATAAACCTGTTCTAGAAAGATGAATAAAGATCTGTTTGTTAAATTAAAATAAAAGGAATAAATTTGATTTCCAAAAAGGACATAATAGGCTCATAACATAACAATACAGGTTTATCTTTGACATGACAAATGTTTGCCCTGGGTCATTTATGCATTGAGAAAGTAAGCTTCGAATTGAAAAGTGTGGACCGATTGACGATGGAGTACTGTTTGATGTAACTCTACAATAAACCATTAAAACCCTATTTTACTCGTTAAAATCAAACCAAATAAGGGAGTATCGATTGAAGGAAAATAACAATCCTTCGAAACTCAATATTTAAAACGAAAGTTATAGAAACACACTGTACATATACAGTATATATTCTATATATAATCAAGAAATTCGTTGCCACCCAATTTTCCTTTGATGCACTGCAGATTTTGCGTTACCTGGATTTCAGCACGCGTTTCAAGTTTGCTATTCATAAGTATTCCCTATTTATAACGTTATGTTTGTTTTCTTGCAATTAATGCGTAATTCGTCATGTTTTTCTGGTAATGAATGCGTTCGATAAGGAGAAAATATGTTAGTGACGGATCCGTGGTAGACATGACAAATGAAATTATTCCTGTAAAGGTATCGTCGCAAAGACGTCGCTTGTAAACAGCATTATACATAATACGCTGCGTTGACTAAAAAGAGTTCAAATTATTATCAAAGCAATCCTGAACTCTGTAAAACATAAAAATATCCTCAATGGCATACCCAAGACGATACCATAAAAGTACAATGGAGGCCAGAGGTAAACATGAAAAGTAATCACCGACAAAGTGAAAAACTGTGAGTTACGTGAGGGAAGAAACAGAATGTAGGACTTGCAACGATCAAGTGTTTGTAAAAAGTTTTCACTCTCTTTCATTAAATCGTTATCCTATACCACCCGAATGGAATTTATCTAAACCAAATTAACCTACTGCAACATCCAAGAGTCAACCAACCTTCGCTGGCCGACCGGGCAGGATCCGGCAAAACATAACAATATTTTTTGTGTTGCCACACTGTAATGTTTCGTTCGTGCTACCTCTCCCTAATCTCGTCCGTGTCGGTTTATCTCCACGTTTCTTGCATCATCGTTATGTTGCCCGTTCGACTGCACTTACTTCGCTAGGCCAACCTTTTTAGCTTCCACCTCGTATATCAGCAATCGCCACATTTTCACCACGAACACTTCGGCCTCTTCGTCAAGAACCTGAAACGATAGGTTTTAATGGAAACTAGCGTTTTACACACACACCCTCGTTGCTGGAGAATTCTTTTTGACAAGCCTTACCATCTGTACATCATCCAGGATTCCTTGGGGGGTGCTACCTGCGAGTACCTTCGAGCAGATAAAATCGACCAACGTCGGCTCGGGTTCGCCGATGTATTCGATAATCTTTTTGTTGATCCATGGCCGAATCTTCTTTTCGATGGTACTGTCGATCTCATTCCAGTCGAGCGGGTAGTTGAAGAGATCGTTCTTCTCCGTCGGTATCTTGTCGATAATACTCTTTATGTTTTTACGCTTTTCCTCCTGTGACTTCTGGGACTCTCTGGTGCTGGCCTCGTCCCTTCTACCCTTGGATGATTTTGGATTCGATCCGGCCGGTGTGCTGTTAGCGGTACCGGTCGGCGTATCTGTCTGGCCCCGACCGTCTTCATATTCTGTGGAGTAAGAAAAGATAGAGAATACCGTTTACCAATATAGAAAACAGAGTGGAAGCCCCGCATACCTAGTGGAACCAGTTTGCGTTTTTTCGGCCCGTTCGATTCTTCGGTATCGTCGTCGAGGCTGTTGAACACGTCCTTTACTTCAAGCTTTTTCTTTTTCGCGTTCACATTTAGATTCAAGCTAATCGTTGGCCCCACCGTGGACTGTTGTGGTTGAGGCTGGTGCTGGTGATGGTGGGCTGATTTATCCGATAAAGAGTTCATGCCGCTGTTGGTGTCAGGTTCCGGACTCTCTGGAACATCGTGTTGCGAGTTGGACCTTGAAGAATGCCGTGAATTCTCATCGTTCATCATGCCCATCATGGCTGATGACGAGCCGCCAACACCACCGGCAGCTCCACCGTGTCCCATCAGCCCGAACGAGTCCCGTGTTTCGGATCCAGCGTGGGCTGGATGCTGTCCTGCCGACGCGACTCGTTGCTCCGACGCACCATGATGCGAATGGTGGTGATGATGATGATGGTGTGCGTGATGGTGAGACTGGTGGGGATGATGATGGTGGTGATTGCTGTTGCCCAATCCGTCCGTCATGCTGGCTGATCCTGAACCCGGTCCATTGGATGCACCACTAATGGCCTGTTGGGCGCTTCCTGCGGGAGAATTGAAATTGTCCTGACCGCTGGAATCGGAATCTATCGGTTCCGCATCAACCGAGGCAAGCTCCCGGGAGGCCTGTGCAAGCACGTAGCGTTCCTTGTTCATACGCTCGCGTTCCTTCGCGCGTTGCCGTTCTATCTCCCGCATACGCTCACGCTCTATTTCTCTTTCGCGCTGCTGCGACTGTTCCAGATTCACGTCAATCAGAATCTTCGGTTTGTACAAATCCTCCCGTTCCTTTTTGGCTTTCTCAAACTCCAGCGTGGGGTTATCGTACTCTCCGCTGAATATTTTGTTTTTCAGCTCATCCAGTTCCTCTTGCTCTTTGTTACGATCCTTGGAGTCGGCATCTGCTTCGCGAACTCGCTCAGCAAGCCTTCGCTGAAGTTCACGTCCCCTAGAAAAAAAAGAAAATGAACGATATGTTATTCATTGAAACAGTGTGCTTTGGTACATAAACACATACTTGTAGTATTTCGGATCATCACGATCATCATCGTAGTCCTCAAGGAATTCCTTCAAACGTTTTGCCTCTTTCTCGCGCTCCTCTTCCTTGCAGCGATCCTTTTCACGTTCCTTCTCATAATCCTTTGCCTTCCTCCTTTCGCGTGCTTCCCAGTTCCTGAGACGCTCCTGATAGGCTGCTTCCTTATCACGTGCCTTTTTCTCAGCTTTCTTCCGTTCCCGGGCTTCTTCTTCCATTTCCTTCTCCTTCTGAATGTCCCGCGGATTCCGATTCACCTTTAGGTCCTCGCGTTCACGTTCTCGCTCGCGTTCCCGGTCGCGTTCGCGTTCCCGCTCCCTTTCGCGTTCCCGCTGGCGTTCCAGGTCACGTTCACGCTCTCGTTCTCGTTCCCTTTCACGCAACTCGCGTTCACGCTCCCGTTCGCGTTCCTTTTCCCGTTCTCGCTGTTCACGCTCGCGTTCCCTTTCGCGGTCTCGCTCGCGATCCCGTGAACGTGATCGGCTACGGCGTCTCGACGAGGACGACGATGCGGCCGGTGCTTTCTTATCCTTTCGCGGTGACGCCGAACGTCGCTGCTTCTCTTCGGTCCTCTTTTCCTCCCGTTTTTTGCGTTCTTTTTCCTTCTCCTTCTTCAGTTCCTCCTCCTCGGTGTACTTGCGGAACTTGCCAATCTCCTTATTGATAATGTCCCGCTTGCCGTCTTCGATGTCGACCGTTTGAAGCATTTTCTTCTGCTTTGCTTGCGTTTCCTCCTGCTGCTGCTCGACCGCGGCCAGCTCTTCCCGGAAATCTTCCAGTATACGGTTGATCGATTCCATCGCATCGTCATCGCCACGCTTTTCAGACGCTTCGTTGGTTGTTTCCGCATTGCTTTCATCCTCACGGAACGAATCCAGCAAAGCCTTATTCTTAGCGTCGACCTTTGCAACCAGCTTTTTACCGCCGACCTCCAAATCGTGCACCAAACGGACGGCTCGAGCACCTCCCGCCGGACTAGTGATCAAGTGCAAAGAGAAAGAGAAGGATTTAATTCACCAAATCCACTTGCCATATGCGTCAAGTACTTACTCATACTCGCAAAACCCAAATGTTGACACCCGCTTCCAGTTTACAACTGTGCCGCAGGTTGCCAGTATCTGTTTTATCATTGGATCCGGTACCTTTTCGCTTATGTTGCCAACAAACACGGTTACTATCGGCCCATCGTACACCGGTTCTGGTTGTGGCGGAGGCTTGTTGTTGTACATTTGTGGGCGCGATCCAATGGTAGCACCGGACCGGAAGCTTCCTCCTCTATTGGTTGGAGGTGGCTGATTCATGGCGGGTATCATAGGTTGCTGTGAACACGAAGGCAATATCAAATTAATGTTACGTCCCTGTCCCAGACACCTGTCTATGAATAGCTTACTTGAACTATCGGTGGTGCTATGTACGGCATCCCGGCGGATACAATCGTGGTACCCGGGGGTCGAGGGTGGAAAGACATTGCACTGCTTACAAACTCCCTTCGTACCAACTAAGATGCTTTCACTATGTTCTTTTCACCAAGGATTTCTTTATCGCAACTTTTGCCAGCTTCCACAAACCAAGCACATCCAATCCAGTTTCTTTTTACAGCCGTAAGGTGCAAAAAGATAGCACGAACATCCAAAATTCGCGTGTGTGTAATCGAGAAGCGCTTTGCCTGTCACCTAGTGTCTAGCGTTCTGCTGTGAACCCAGTGGCTCCACAATTATTTAGGAACGGTGAACTTGGTCCAATAAAAATCCACAATAAACATGTAAAATTTAATTGATTATTTATGCTGGGAAGTTCTGAGCATGTTAGTATTTTAAACGATTGTTAAAATGATAAACGAAGTAGTTATTTACATTTCCCAAGGTCTGCTGTATAGACAAATTATTTTATTTCCGATATTGAATAAAGATCAATTCACAAACCATTGTGTTTATACTTTATTATCATTTATAATAATTATTTAACTAACTTAAAACAGTAAAACTTATGATCAACACATGCAACAATCCACAGATGGTAAACGGTCCGTGAACACAAAGTCGGACCTAGCTAAATGAGCTGTCAAAGTATCGTTGGATATGGAACTGTACGAACCTGCTGGGTGCAGATTGGACCTCTACCGAGTTAGTTGTATCTTTCAAATCAAGACGCCATGATGGCCATTATCGCAGCAGCCGGTGTGTGAAATGCGTGTTCTTGTTGATTCTGTCGCCATTCGGGTGTTATGCAGAGAAAATCTGCTCGTTGGTACGAGAAATAAGTATTTAAGACTACTGCTCCTTTGCCGAGAATGTCAACTTTAATTTAGTTATTTATCATAATTTTAGCGGTTGGTAATCAGTTGCTGTTAGTTTATCTGACCGCTAACGGAGATACGAAACACAAGTTTGCTCCTGTACCACGGCTGAAAGACAAAATACACGGTATAGAAAAATGTTCTATCGAAGATGACACATATCTGATAGTATTTCATGCCGGTCGCGAAGCATACACTCTAATGTTGAACTGTACTACCCATCAATTTGTTCCTGAATGCGTAAGAATTGTAATTCCGGAAGACACGTGCCTACATCCAGTACCACACGTCCGAAGGCGGGCGAATGATTGGATCAGTTCTATTTCACTTCTTTCACCAACCGAACTGTGCATTGTTACATGTCACGGCGTAGCTGTATGCTTACACCGTAGTGGCGGAAATGAATCTCTGATCTGGAAACTGGCTGAAAAATCTGCCTGCGACGATGGTTCTACGCTTTACTGCTCCACTCTCGTCGGCCATAGCTGGGAGCAAGCAGTGTGCTTTTCAGGAACCGCACTTGGATTATTGTTAGTATGGTACGTTTCCGGTGAGCACCGTGGTAAGGTGCTGAAGAGCGTTGCGGCACACAATGGAGTCATATTTTCGATCGCCTGCGACCTTGGCTCCGGTTTGCTAACTACCACTTCGGACGATCGATCGATCAAATTTTGGAGGCTAGATTTGAAAGCATCCGTAAGCAGAGATGACACTTCCGTAAAGCTACGTGAAGAGCGATATTGTTTTGCCCACACCGCAAGAGTGTTTCAGTGTCGTATAATACAGAACGGTGAGAACATGATATTTAAATTATAAGCATAAAGAAAATTTAATCAGTACTATTAACCATTGTAGACAAACGAACCCTCGTTGCCTCGATCGGAGAAGACGCTCATCTGTGCCTATGGAATACCGACGGAGATCTTTTGTTGAAAAAACGTTTGGACGATGGTCCTACGCTATGGTGTATGGACTACGATGTGGAAACATCGACCATATTCATCACTGCAAGCAATGGTAATATACACAAATACGACGTTCGTCGGTGGATGGAAGAAAACTGCCAATATACTGCCTTAGACCAATCGGTGTTGGTTGATATCAGCCCAAAATTACCACCAAATGAGCATCTGGCAAAAGTCCGTTTCACACCACTTGGATCGACAATAGGCATAACGAACAAAAATCGTGTAGTCGTTCTGGATAACACTGGTACGCACATAGATTCTCTCGAAAGATTTGAGAATTTTAAATGCAGCATCGTAGAGGTTGGCGGATGTTTTCTCTACCTAGCTGGTGGATGCAATATTTATCTGTACGAGATTATACCGCAAGGACTTACCTTCCTTAACACAGTAGAGGTTGGTAGTTTTACTAGTAAAGCATACCTAAATGAAGAAGACGAACACTTACAAAACGGAACAATAAGATCTTTGAACTACTGTGAACGGTCGAAAACGGTGGCAATATGTTATGCTAGCGGGCGATGCCTAGTTATGGATGAGCTGCTAACTTGTGTCATTTCGTTTCTCAGAATTCCAAAGTCAGCTGAACGCTGGCTGACCGCCTATCGCGCCTTGAATGATACGCTTCTGTTGGTGGCCGACAGATCTGGACATTTGTACCTTTTCGATAGAAAAACGGTAGATCCTACGTTCAAATTATCTAACGTTCACGGAAAGTTTGGTATAACGTCGATTACTGTCGCAGAAGAGAGCCAGGAACAAAATGCAGGGTATGTGCTTTTAACAACTGGTCATGACAGTCGGATTTGTGAACTATTTGTCGACAGTGCGAAGAAATTATTGATCAGCCTTAACTCATCCAAAACGGTTATTAGCTGGATCGATCGTACAGTTTTACTCCGCAGTGAAAGATTTCATCTTGGATTCAACGATGCCCATTTTGTGATGTCCGACAATCGGAATGTAGTTTACACACAATTTGATTGCGGTGGAGGGCACCGTTGCTGGGATTACTATTACGATGAGCCTTCGGACACGTTTACCTTTACGTTTATTCAACATAAAAAATTGAAGAAAATGCAATATACTCTTCAACGCCATGTTGGAAGTGCACTATGTCTGCCTCGTTGCGATTGGCATACGAGAGCATGCAATGCTTTGCATGTTGCCCATCGTGGCGATTCTCGTTTAGTCATTTCAGGGGGTGAAGATAATATTTTACGAATAAACACATATGTTCAGGGCGAGTTGTTAGAAGAACCGCGCAAATACGTTTTCAATCACATATCCAGCATCAAGGCGATAGTGGTAAAAGAACAATACGAAGATGGCCGTTTGATAATTGTTTCCGCCGGTGGACGCGCGCAAATCTGCATTATCAGTGTCGAATTAAAAAGTTTCCGCGTAAAACAAGAGTGCACCTACATGCTACTGGAATCAGACTCCGAGCGCAGCCGATGGAAGTTGAACCGTCGATCGAACGTCGATCCAGAAACGAAATTCATGTGCGCCACCTTCATCGGAAGTGAACGGCTAGTATTCGGTTGTTCGGACGGGTTTGTTAGGATCTACAATATAAACAGCACCAATGATCAGTGGTCACTTGAACCAGTGTGTGAAACATTCTACGGCAGATGCATTCTGAAAGTGATCAGCGTAGTTATGAATGGTAAGTCTCTTTTCATTACTATGGCTACGGATGGATATTTATGTTTCTGGGATGCCTCAAACACTGTTGAACCCTTCTATCGACATCGTCTTCATAGTAGTGGCATAAATTCCGTTGATTTTAAATGTGTCAACTCCGATATGCTTCAATTTGCCACTGGAGGCGATGATCAGTCACTCACTGTATCTTTGTTTAAAATAACTTTGGTGGAAGATAAATTTCAGATAGAAATAGTTCATAGCCTATGCGAAAAATATCTGCACACTGCCCAAGTGACTGGAATTAAGTTGCTTGATGAAGATAAAATGATAAGCGTGGGAATTGACCAGCGTATCTATGTGACGGGTTTTACCGGTTACTCAAAACTTGAAATGATCAGCAGTACTAACACGTGCGTAGCGGATGTAAAAGGATTATCGTACATACGGGAAGGTAACCAAATAATTGTCTACGGTTGTGGAATTGAAATTTTGACCCTGGAAGGTTTCTAATACGTGTGGCAGGAGTATGAGCATATGAGACGAGATACTATTAAGCTTTAAAAAGTGCAATATGTTTAAATAGCTTTAAAGAAAAATTTCTAGATAGTAATCCGTTTCAACTATCCACGATTCTTTTGAATAGCTCACGAGATTAAAAAATAAAAGTAAAGATTATTACTTAACCTTTTTTTAACAATTTAACTAACCATTTTAATTGTGTTATGTTACTATGTTTGTGGAAACGAAAGAAAAGACACATTAATTTAATCAAAAATAATCAATAGAAATTTAAGAAAGGATTTAAAATTATACCGACTGTTACTGGGTTTGAAAACCCTAATATATTTATCTGCTTAAAGATTAACTACGTTAGTGGTCTATTCAGAACTACGTTAGGGACAAAATTTACCTGGTTTAAAAAATGTATATTCATGTGAAGGTTATTAAACACTCCAGACAGACAAGAAACAATCTGATATTAGGATCGCAAAAGCTTGCTATCCGCATGCTTTAAATTCATACTTATGCTGTACTATACTTTTATACTTTTACTTATTATACCTACCTGCTAAGTACCAAATAATTTGTAAAAAAGAGTCCGGACCTGTCCAGAGTTACTACCAAGTGACGCTTCGAAGCATCAGTAGATCTACTGTGCCCGATGGTTGTTGCCTACAGCAATGCTGCAGTTTTCCACCAAAAGTGTCCACTGTCGCGCTCGAAATGCTCGGGTTTCTCTCGGGAAAACTCGGGCCATGGGCTACTTGTGTTGGTGTGTGACATACGCACCAGCGTACGCGTGGTTCCTAGCAAAACGGAGTAGTGGCGACGACAGGATTACATAAAAACCGATGTCCTCCGAAGGAATTTTCTTCAGTTGAAGAGAAGTTCTTGACCAGGGCAGTAAACTGCTGCTTGAACGCGTTTGGTCGTGGGTACGTGTCAGGGAGTCAAGTGGGTAATAGTTGCTACATTTCTGAAACGGAGTAATGGAAAATAACCTTCGCGTGCTTATATCGATCTACTGTGTTGCTTAGAGTGGGCTGAAAGTCTGCTAGTTTACATCCGGAAGATATTTGCCTAAGAGTACGTTCTGTGGCGTAGTGAAAAGTACACCTGTCAGAAGCAAAGTAGTAATCGATTTCGGATGTTTGTTAAAAATTGCTGCAAATAGTGTACATGTATGTATGTCTTCCCTTAGATACAATGGCTGCTCACTCTTCGTTCGCTTCACGAACGCAAGGATATAATCTCTACGTTGCGTTTGATCCTTCCTCGAGTTTCCATATGCGGGTGTAGATGATAAAAATCTTTGCCATCACAAACGTTCTCCACGTCCGCCGTTCGCGAAAATTATACTTGAAAAGGGCGTATATGTATTGCTACGTTGGTCATTGCATTTTGTAAGACACGAGCGATGACAAGCATCGGCACGGAGGAGAACGGAAAAGCGAACAGGGGAACAGCGGTGGAGCAAAGGGATTTTTCCCCAGTGCCGTGTCCGTTTACTGCGCACGACGGTTCCGACAGCTGCTGTTGCTGATGGTTCGAGTGTTTTGACCGTGCTCGGGGTTCGCCAACTTCGGCTCCGCTCACATTGTCGTACGGTCCGAGGCGAACTTCCCGGTCTTCAATAAAAAGTTTCGCGCCTTCTGCTGTCGTAAACTGTAAACGTTTGCCATGGCACAATGTGTAGTAGAGTGTACGTCGCGAAGTCAAGAAGGTGTGCAGGATTGTTGCCACTGAAAGTGATTTTAGGACCACCAACAAAATTTGTCAATCTAGTTTTTTAAACTGTGTGCGTTGCAAAATTCACTAACTCATCCCATCCTTCCATTGTTCCGATTAGAGTGTGTACGGTGAAAAAGTGTAATTGGTGCAGGAGAAAAGTAAAGGGGAACGATTAAATCCCACTTCCAAATGGACTTCCCTGCTCCGATGGTACCCGCTGCCTATACCATTACTTCGCCAGGGAGTGTAATGGAGTACCAGTAGAGGAAAATTTATGTAAGTGATTAGCATTTTATTCTGTAAGCTATTTTGGGGTTTTTATCACCGGTTTGGCACGAGCAAAGCTAAAAAAAGGATGTCCTACCACCGCATTCGGCCATTGAATCGCATGGTATGATGAAAGAAAGTGGGTCCGCTCGCCAACGTCTCCGGGGGTACATTAATCGAAAGTTCTCACATTATTTTAATGGTCCTAGCGTCCAAGTTCGCTGGTTCGAATGAAATAACAAAAGAAGTATTGGTATCCGGAGGGTTGTTCTGTCTGTCGTTTGCCATCATTTATGATTTATCTTAAACCTTTGATCATTTTTATATCCTTTCTGGTATAGAGAAAAAAGTGTCATGAAATATAACAAATTTAAACAATTAGATTACACTTGTGCTTGTGCACAAAGTACTACAATAGGTAGCGTAAGTGGCCGCCGGGGGCTCATGCTCTTAAAAACATAAAATAAAAGTCATCACCGATTTTAGTTATCGCATAATCGCCCATAAAATGTTCCTTGACAAATTATGATTTCTTGAAACTTTCTGTTTTATCTACATACGTTGAAATAAAATGTGAAATTACTTTCATATCATAATTTTTAAACACTAAGATAATAAATAAGTTTATAACTTTCTATTTTATTGCTAGTATAGTCACTAGTATTTTAATATTCAATAATTCTGGTTTTCTTATTTTTGTTATACATATGTTTGTAATCTGAAAAAGCATTTATTTTGTACTGTAATAGGATACATAATCAGGGGCTTTGCTTAGAATAAAGCGTAACCTTTTGTGTGAGACCATTTATAACTTTCAAGAAGAGAATTTAATCTAAGAGTAAACAAAATAAGGATACGTTTTAGATTACTATTTATCTGATAAAGAGAAGGTTAGAAAAATTGTTTCAACTCATTTTTATAGTATGCGATGCTAAAATAAATTATTTGATGGTATTTGAACTCTTCAAAAGAGCAGTAGTGTATCTAGAGTACTTCTTAAGTTGTACGATAAAATGAATTTGCTTGAAAAATAATTGTATTTAAAAGCACATGAGTGTTACGGGAAGCATGGTGGTTGTTTTAAGATAAAATTTTACACTTTTTTGTGGGCTCACAAATGCCACATGGTTTTGTTGCATATGATTTATTTCAACTTAGCTTTAAAGGACATCTCGATCGCCGAAAGCATATAACCTTTGGAGTTCTGCTAACAGTAGTTTTTACCTCTGCGTGCGTAAAACTGTTCGGCTGAAAAAAGTACGTTCAATAGAACAAATTTATATTTAGGAACCCTGTTAAGCGTATAATGAATATGAGGGTAATTTGGTTTAAAAATAATCCACTTCTCTGATTCAACATGAATTATTCAGGGCCGTACATCGACCGACCGAAAGGCGTGTATCTGCGAGCAAGTACGCTGTTGGGAACACAACTGATTGTTGAAAATTTCAACGATCAAAAATCAATAACACTCCACTTTGCTTCATTGTCACAGTAATCATTCCAGCTTACCATCGTTTCTGGCAAAGCGTGGCAGAAGGATGTTGGCCATCATGTGAGTCGGATGCGTGAGAATTCATCCTGCTGCTGTACGACATATCTCAGTTCTAAAAGAAGGATGAGAAATGTTCTCTGCGAAGCAGAACCTTCGTTAATGATGGCGTGAAACGGGTTGTAGAACAAATGTGTACTTTATTGTTCAAATAAACGTTATCCGGGATGTAAACAGTGCACTACCTGGTGGCCATCGGCCTTGGGCGTAGTGAAAGGGTAGACGAACGGCCTCACGTCTGTTTCGTTTCGTCAGCATTTTACAAGATTTGTTTGCGCTGGCAGGCGGACAGTTAAGTTAGCATTTCGGGTTAGCGTTTACCCGTGTTGCAACAGCGGATCGCCATATCCTGCAGGACGAACCTAGTGCGATAAGTAATCGTAAGCTTGGGCGACTGTCCCGGCGTGCCAGAAAACGAAGCATGGTGGTATCGATTTTAAATAATCTTATAGACACAGTGAGCGTCGTAACAGGTTTTAGTAGCCGTAACCGGCGGAATGACCCACGCTACCGCCCGCTGCTAGTGTCGACAGCTCTTCCATGTTGGAGACGCAGTGCACAAATGGCACTCTACTCTACAGTCCACCAGAAAGGGACGATAATTCGCGTATGTTTGAAGACGTCACACGTTTCATTCATCCTGTTTCTGCTTCCTGTTTGGTGCCTAATCCACGGCACCATACAGCGGCACGCACGAGGGCCACAGAAAAGGTTTCATCAACGTAGTAATCGTTACCCGGGCGCACCATGTTGCGTGTGCCATTAACGTATTTGATTTCATTTGCTGGCCACCCGGCTGCCATTGCTTTCGTCACGATTTTGCGTTTATTTCGCCTAGGCTTTATGCTATCCGCATTACTCCCCTGAGTGCCGCGAAGAGTAAAGATTGGCCTAACATGGACCGATACAGTAAAGTTATGTGGAGTAAAAGAAGGGGAGCGTTAGCAGGTTGCTAAGTATAGCCTACCTTTTGTTGCTTCGAGTTCGTTTGCCGTCACAAGCTCCAAACCAAAAAAGGGCAACGCAGACGGATTTTACACGAACAAATATAGACGGATGTTACACTTACAATGACGAACAATGCGGACGACCAAAGTCGGTACAATGATCGATTACACCGTCAAGCCACGCCAGAAGCTTCAAGAACACTGGAAACATTCCGTTGGAACGTTGAATTCTTAACTTTACTAACCGTGGTTTCCAAAATTTATCCCGAAGCCAACGTCACTGCGGTGCGGACGGTTGTTATTTTTCAATTAATTTTTGCGAACGATGCATGGTTTGGTTTTACTTTGCAATGTCGCTCCTATGCTCTCCGGTCAGCAGGCTTATGCGAGCTGGACTCGCAAAAAGGGACTTTCCCGAGGGGCATCCTTTAACGATGTGTGTTTTGTCAAAGCGCCGCTAACTTCGGCTCACGTACGCCCAGTAAAGTGTGTAACCTTTCTATATCTTGTTTTTGCGCTGTACCACATCAGCTGGCCTCAAATAACTCATAAACATTGTTTTTGTTGTTAAAAGAAATAACTTTTTGTTGAGTGAATTTCCCACAATGTGAATCCTTCTCTGCAAGCTTGACCCACCTGAAAGGTCACACTGCTTTTGGTGATTAGCAGCAAAAAATATATACCGTTTACTTCTCCTTTGAGCCGAACTCGGCATTATTGACAAGGGTTAGAATAAAGCTTCAACATTCCCGTTTCACCTAAAAAAACCGCTATTGGCGTACAGTATCGATTTTCTCAATGCGGGCACCGACACGTCCGGAGATATTAAGCTCTCTAGGAAGTCTTTTGATCATTTGTGTAGCTGCTCCTGAAAATTTGATCAACCCCAAAAGCCTCGCACCCGTCGTCTGCGGATTTTATGCAAATGAAATGTGCTATTTTGAATCGCCTTGCCTCGTTCGGAGACTTTCAGTTCAAATTGTTGAATTCACTTCCTTCTCTGCTAGTATTACTTGTCAGCGAACAAAAATAAACCGAAAAGGAAATAATCCTTCCACCGGCCAGATAGAATCTCTTTCCATTTTGTTTCAGTTCGTTTTGCCACAAGAATGTTTCTTTAAGCGAAGGTTGAGGAAGTGTAAGGTTGAGCTGTAAGGATTGTCCTTCCAAAAGGCTTAGAACGCGTACGTAACACGTCAGGCCCAGGCAGGAATGTTTGGTATTCAGTGTTAGGTATATAACGTTCACGATAGTATGCAGAGGTCTCATGAATTCTTCATTAGCAAAAACAACTGCACTGTACAATGTAAACATATACAATTTATTCTTACCTCAACATGTTTCGAAACCAACCCGAAGAAAAATGTAAAATCGAGCGTACTCTTGAAGAGGAATAGCTTTTCACTTATTAGTAGAGGAATTAGAGAACATTCATTTAATTTATCTTTCAGGCTTGCCTTTCAGTTTAATGTTTAAATGCAATAATTACAGGTTAGGTTTTGTTATTAAAATAATTAGGCATGACAAAATTGAGCGTTCTGGTTTATAATTGCTAAGCACAACTTGAGTTCGAGCACTTTTGTAATACTCTCTCTGGATGCTTTCTGGACAGTTTTTGGCTAAATGGGATCAAATAATAAATAAATATAATTCATCATAATAAACAAGAATTGAATACGATTTCAATATAACAATACTTAGAGAAAAAAATCGCTCCAACTTAATCATTTTTGAGGGCACATGGCCCTGCGGCACATGGCGCAGCGGTAGCGCGAGAAAATACCACCTGAAGTGTGGGATCGAATCTTGAGTCTGACTCACCCCCGGTTTTACGAACGACTGAGTTTTGAATGAAATTCTCACTAAAAGCGGAAGACATGTGGGTTGATAAAACGACGCCATTTTAATCTATGGGTTTCGTATGGGATAAAGATAGCAGTGTACAAAATTCTCAGGATGGATCAATTTTGCAGACTTAGTTGACACACGATTCCCCATGACATACGATAAAACGCAAAATGAATTGAAAATTCACACGAATCACGTTTCCTTTAATTTTGTTATCAGAGTTATTCGTAAGGATTTCATACTAGTATAATACGGTGTTCGGGGCAGTGAACTTTGCTGCCGAGCGAAGAAGCCACCCTAGTCAAAGTGTTAATACATTCTTGGGATCTGGATTTAGAGGCTGAGCATCTGATTATATTTGTTATCAGTTTATCGGTTCGGAGAAAGCAGCCAGATTTATTCGACATTGACTGTTGTCTGATAAAGCTGGAGAGTATATAAACGCTACCTTCATCATTTCGTTTTACATTCGTGGTTCGATCAGTGAAGTGTAAGTTTTTACGATGGCGTCTACAGTACAGACTGACGAAATGGTTGCACCAAACCAAGTCGAGCAGGAGATCAAGGCGAACGAATATTTTAAAATACGAAGCGGTGAAGTGAAGGAGCTGAAAAATTCGGAATCGACGCATCCTTACCCGCACAAGTTTCACGTCACGAGTACCTTGACAGAATTCTTAGCCAAATATGGTGATCTAGTCGATGGAGAGACTCGTGATGGGGAAACGGTCAGTGTGGCTGGGCGTATCCATTCGATTCGAGAAACCAGCTCAAAGCTTCTTTTCTACGACATTCATGGCGAGGGCTTGAAAGTTCAGATCATGGCCAATGCGAGTCTGTACGAGTCAGAGACGTTGTTCAGCGAAGAAACGGCCAGGTTGAGACGGGGCGACATAATCGGAGTGACGGGTGTTCCAGCTCGCACGAAGAAAGGGGAGCTATCGGTTGTCCCTCGGCGTGTTAAGTTGTTGGCACCTTGCCTGCACATGCTGCCCCATCAGCACTACGGATTCAAGGACAAGGAAACGCGATTCCGCAAACGGTACCTCGACCTGATCATGAACAACAATGTGCGGCGTATCTTCACCGTGCGGGCGCAGATAATCAGCTACATCCGCAAGTTCTTCGATGGCCTCGGGTTTCTCGAGGTGGAGACACCCATGATGAACATGATTGCCGGGGGTGCATCGGCAAAACCTTTTATCACGCATCACAACGAGCTGAACATGGATTTATTTCTTCGTATCGCACCCGAACTCTACCTCAAAATGCTGACCGTCGGGGGCTTGGATCGAGTGTACGAGATAGGTCGGCAGTTCCGCAATGAAGGAATCGACCTGACACACAATCCGGAATTCACCACTTGCGAGTTCTACATGGCGTACGCGGACTATCATGACCTGATGGAGATTACCGAGCGGCTGCTGTCGAGTATGGTACACGCCATCCACGGCACGTACCAGATCAAGTACCACCCGAATGGTCGACAGGGCAAGGAGTACGTGATCGATTTTACGCCACCATTCAGGCGCCTCTCTATGATCGAGTCGCTCGAAGAGATCTTGAAGGTAAAGTTCCCAGCCGCAACGGAGCTGCACACGGACGCGGCGCGCCAGTTCCTTGACGACCTTTGCGTGCAACACCAGGTGGACTGCCAGGCGCCCCGAACCGCGGCTCGTCTCCTCGACAAGCTCACTGGCCAATTCCTCGAGGAGCAGTGCATCAATCCGACGTTCATCTGCGACCATCCGCAGATCATGAGCCCACTGGCCAAGTACCATCGGAGCCAGCTCGGTCTGACCGAACGTTTCGAGCTGTTCGTAATGCGCCAAGAGGTGTGCAATGCGTACACCGAGTTGAACGATCCGGCCGTACAGCGCGAACGGTTTGAGCAGCAGGCGGCGGATAAGGCAGCCGGTGACGACGAGGCGCAACTCGTGGACGAGAACTTCTGCACGGCTCTGGAGTACGGTCTGCCGCCTACCGGAGGCTGGGGTATGGGTATCGATCGCTTCACCATGTTCTTGACCGATACCAACAACATCAAGGAGGTCCTGCTGTTCCCTGCTATGAAACCTGATCATCAGTCGCAGGGCGCCAAGTAACGTGATAAGACGCCATCGGAAGTAGTCGCGTGACGCATACGATTGTGCAATGGTCAAGAAACCTAATTAAAAATTTCAAAAACCAATTTGATTACGGCTACTCTCTGCATCAGATTTTATAGATGATTGCTATCATGTCATTAAGATTGCTATGTGTATGTCATTTAGAGGCTATTTAACTATCTTTTTTATTAGATAGTTTTTGGCGCTTACAACTATAGTAGTTGTTGCAAACGCAACGTGGGTGTGAAATAAAGGAATTCTTTGAGAGTTTCTTTTGTGGGAAAAACTAAAAAATTAGTCCTTTATTGGTCTATTTTTTCACACTGAGTGTGCCACATCTGTGGCCCCCCTTTATATCCTTTTGCCCGTGAGCTCCACGGGCAAAATAATCCGTTGGTACTCAGCCCGTTACGTTAAGCTGCTACCGTTACAGGGTTTCTACAAACCATTTGTAACAGTAGTAATGTCAGCTAATTCAGACAAATGTTGCTTGTTTGCTGAATAATGTCTTACGCTCGTCTTTAAAAGAGATATGAACAATCAGGTCTTACACAAGCGCGTCTGAGTATTCAGAGCCTAACATAAATGAGTACTAAATTTTGAACAGTATCACCTACCGACGTTTTGCTTCATATACTTATCGAGCTATTGGGATCCAGCGCTGTAGAATTAATATTGATAAATTAAAAGATATGGTTCCTATAGCGAAGTTTGTCGATAATGGGGTAGACGTTGACGTCAAAATGTTGTAGAAGATAGGCATTTGTTTAACAAGTTCAGTATTATTCAGAACGTGTAGTGCCGTGCATCCCCTGTACGAGAAGACTGACTATCCACGTACATAAGGGAAAAAGTCTAGTAAGCTCTTAGTGGCAAGGCATGACCAAGATGGTCCGTACGCCAAGAAGAAGTTGGAATAAATTTATTTGATTTGAAAATTATTGATACGAACAAAAGAGAAAGACATTGTAATGTCGTTTTGACTGCCTTGATAACTACTTTTTACACATTTCACGTAAACACTAAATGTGTTCGATTTACTTTTAACAGCATCCTGATGGCTTGGGCCTGTACCATCCGAGTTAGGAAAACAAACCCACGAAGAGTACAAACTGATGCCATCGTCCGGTGGGAAGTTGGGCTCATACAAGTCCTCGAATTTTGGCCGGGGCTCTGTGCGCACATTATCGTGCGAGGATAATGATACCGCTATTACTTTCGCCAAGCTCTCTTACTGTAACCTCAACACACATCAGCACGACGACCGTAACTAGATCCGTGCTCATTGCGCCCGGGCGGACGGAACCAGAACGACACGGAGCGGATAAATCTCGTTTCTTTTTTGTTTTTGACTTGGTGTTACTGCTACGTAACGCGAACGTGGCGCAGGATGGCTCGTAATTGTAGCCATTTGCTGCGTAGCGCGTGATCTCTTATTACAAGACCCTTTTCCAGCGCACGGTATCCAATTTACTTTTTCCACGTTGATACCATGGTATGCTGGCATCCGTCTGGTCAGGGTTCGGTAAACTCCGCGGCTTTTGGGAAAAATAAAAATTATATGTTTGACATATTTTGCCAGTATTTACATACATTGGAAATAGAAAGTCTATCCAAAGGTTTGTTTCTTGTCTATCAATCCTCAACATTATTTTCACACTTTTTTGTTTTGCTTTGGATATAAATTATCAGTATCACTACCACTGTCTTGGTATTCCAGAAAGGATACGGACCTAACGGTGAATGTCGTTCGGGAGATTGTCCTTGAATGGCGACGATTCGAGCGGGAAGTAATAAAAAAAAACCGTGGTTCGAAATGAAAAGGGGAAAACATTTGGAGAGCAAATAAATAACATTGCGTTGGGTGGGAGCCTGTGGCAGACGACCACCCACCCCTCTAGCATTGACCCAATTCCACCGAATTTCCAGTAAAACACACGATTCGATTTCGGCACTGAACGTTGTATTTCTAGTGTTTGTGTTATGAAATAAAAGGAAAATAGTTTGCTTAAATTACGCTAGCAGCATGCGACCAGTCCTACGCGGAGTCGTCGCGCAGATCGATCCGAATGTCGATGTCGAACTCGGGTTCGTAGGGTTGTTGCGAGTTCGCACCGGCGGCACCGTTGGACGTGGCTGGTCGAGTCGAGGTGTACTTGAGCTGGTTGGCGAGGGAAACCGAGTTGAGGAGCGGGTCGTTGGTGACGGCTGGTGCCACGTACGGGGGTCGTACGGTCGGTGCCTGTCCTGGCCTTTTACCCGGTGCCACGGCCGGAACAGGGGTCGTCGTCGTCGTGGACGTCGATGTTTTTAGCAAAAACGGCGCGACGTACGGGGCCTTGGTGGTCGTTAAGGCTGGCGCAAGGTAAGGCCTCGGTGGAGGGAAATTGTTGATGGGCCGCACGAGCTCGTAGCTCGGTGGTGCTGGATGTGCATTGAAATACTGATAGCTGCCCGGGTGCTGCTGGTGGTGATACTGCGTACCGGTGGGTGGGAAATGCACCACGCTACCGGTTGACCCACTCGCCCCACTGACGTTGTGTGCACTTGACGGATGGCGCAAATGGATCATCTGGATGACCCGCTCTGCCAGATTGCCAGAATACGGGGGCGATGGTCGCGGCTGGCTGTGCCCTCCGGCGGAAGTGGTGGCAGCGGTTGCCTTCGGCAAGGAATAGTCCACCGGCACATAGTGGACGCTCTTCTCGTGCGATTCGTACACAGGCAGTAAACTTTCCTGCTTCACGTAGGACGCCTGCTCGGGGACATGGGACTGGAACTCGTTCGTGGCGATCTGCTCGACCGGAGATGGGAAGTTTTTGAATGTGTATGGCTGCTTGAAGTTGAAGGCCTGCGGGCGCTTGTAGAACTTGCGCTTATCAAACCCGGACGAAACGCCATCGTTGTAGCTGTTGCGAGGAAAGATTGTTTGGACATTGTAAACGGTAGTTTTTTTTACCAGCACCTCATTTAGCATCTTGTCGCTGCACTTACTGATAGTTATACTCACGACCTTCGCCCAGTTTGATGTAGTCCAGTCTGTGTTCCGCTACGTTGTACGATTGTACAAGCGGTCGGTAGCAGCCGACAATCGTTACCTGCAAAGGCATTTCAGATAAAATTAAGTTATATTTCAATCATTGCCAGCAAGAGTAATAACTTCACTATTTTTGAACATTTTTCAAATCCGTAAACTATTAGCTTAACCTTTTTAGTATATTTGTTGACTATCTTTAGACGTTTTTGGTTTTACCATGCATTTCTTAATCATTCCGCTAGCTCGGTGTAAGGCAGAAACGGTCGAAATTGAGTTGCAGCTTTTATGTATTCAAAATCTATGATGTAAATCCAGGTAAAAGTGTGCGCTAGAAAGATAGTTGAGTTGAGGAACATTTCAAAAATAAAATCATATTTTTGCAATTACAAATGACGCCATTAATTTGCCTCAAAGATTATGTTTTAAATTTACATGATACATGTTTGAAAAAAATAAAAGTTGAAAAGGTTCAAAAATCTTTTTTGCTTTACACCGAGCTAGCGGAATGATGAAGTTTTACATCAAACAATTTAAAAACGGCAAAAGACAGTCAACAAATATACTAACAAGTAACAGTTTACGGATTTGAAAATTCTTCCAACATAGCGAAGTTATTTTAATAATAGCGGTCAAAATGACTCCTAACAAGCATTCGGGCGAATTTCCAAAGCAATGTACTCTAGTGTTAGTGTCACAATGTCTAGTAAAAATATTGCATTTTTTGCCCACTTTTTGGAGTTTTTTATTTTGAAAGTATGTTGCACATGCGTATCGGATTCTTTTTCCACTCTGTATATTTTTTCATAATTTCAAACTTAAGAAAGAAAATTTGTAAGTTCGAACTATTTAAAGCAAAACAGTTCAGGTGTAACACATCAATCTTGCACTGAGCAACCGCTTCCCGGTACAAACCAGTTTCTTAACCTACTTCATTGATGAACGACAATATCCAAACCGCCAGCACGTACGGGTAATTGTTTGATTGCTTTCATAAACCAGCCAAGGCCGTCGGCATCGGCTGAGACGGAACGCTTCAAGATTCATCAGAAACTTCCAAAACACCAACACCGAAAAACAAACTCACGCATTTAATCAGGCAATAAGCGACAAAATGGAGGAGGTGTCGAAAGTGACAGCTGACGACTACTAAACGACGATGGCAAACAGTGCGTGGCCGAAATGTGGAGCCGCATCGAGCGAGCAGGAAGTTGACCACCGCTCGTCGTTGACGAAAAACCGGCCGCTGCTCTAATCCTACTGCCCTATCTTGGTACGCAATAGACCGGGCCGTAATGTTGCATCGACCAATAGCCCCCAGGCCCCAGGCGGCGCACGTGGGGTAGTCCCCGAATTGCGGGCGTTGCTGGAATTTGACGAAATCCGGTGGCAAAACCCAAACCCCGCTCGATCAGTCAAACGTTCGAACACTTCCCAGAGATGAATGCATCAAGCCGTGACTTATTGAATTAGGTACGCACATTAAGCCCGCAAACACAACGTTCGCCGTCATGGTAGGACTTCGCGCACAGTGGAACACATTTGAAACTTTTTGTGTTTTTGTTTTACCACGTTTTTTTGTTTCATTCCTACTATTGGTACGGCTATTTAAACGGATATTTTCTCCATGAATAGACTCGTGACGTATCTTTTTAGACGTTCCAAGCGGTTTGGACTTAACACATCAAATTATATGAGTATCATAGCCCCCTTTGATCACCTAAATACCTTATCACTCACGCATTACCTGTCGCGAATTGAGTTGAGTTAGCATACACACTCAACTCAATTCTCAAATCTTATTTTTACACCAAATGCGATGTTATCTGCCTGAATTCCCAGTCTGATAATGTGGAGAGATAGAGAGAGAAAGAGAGAGATAGAGAGAGATAGAGAGAGCCAAACATTGCAAATGTACTGCGCATTCCATACCGCCACAAATAACTGACTGGTGGTTACGTCGACGTCATATGTTACAGTTCTCCCATTTGCGCAATTGATGGCGGACTCCGTCTATCATAACCCACGGTGTGTTGTGTCTGCCTTCGTCACGAATAAAGTCACAAACAGAACAACACACAAAAGTACTGCTTGCGCTAACCTCAAAGAGGATCTGTCAAAAGTGACCGACCAAAATTCGGTCCCAACCTTCCGGACACCTGTGTCGGTACTAGGGTGTGCCTAAGCGAATTAGTACCGACATTGCTGGGATTTAACTCTCGAAACGCAGCCAGCGATGTGGCCTCCCGGTGGCCCCTCAGCGCAGTGCCATACTACCACTTTCTAAATAACTTCAAAACCATCCACGGGGTGTCCATGGTCGCCATGGAGTGGGCCGGCATCGGAAAACCGAGTGCGCTGACATTGTCTAAATTAATACATCGATTAGCCACTGTGGTGCGGTAGCCGATGGCTGGCGGTTTTGGTTAAATCTAATTATAACTCCGTTACACCGAATCGACGAACCGGATGAAATGGCACACAATGGAAGTTATAGTTTGACAAACTATCGAGATCGATAGAGGTGGCACGCTCCAGAGTCGGAGACGAAGAAGCAATTTTTTCGACAATTTTCAGTCCGACTTGCAGGAGGATCTAACATCCTTATTTGATGCTTGCAAGGCGTTGTGTACTCTTTTGAGCTCGAAAAAACGGACAAACCATTCCCTGTATCAGCACAAATCCAATTATTGAATCCAACGAGCATCGAAATGAAGAAAAAACCGACAACCAACGGCGTACCGAACGCACAAAGCGACATTGGATGAGAAGAGCATGTGGCCGGGAAAAAACATGCAAAGAAAATGGAAAGGCTAACCACAACGAAGCCGGCCATAAATGGGCAAGAAAACAAACATTCCACATTCCAGTCTGCTACATTTTCTACGTGGGCATTGGCAATGTGTCTGTCCCGAAGACCTACCACACACCGGTTCTAGCGACGTAGAAAGAAAATTCAATTTGGCATTGGTTCGCCACGGTTTCGGGATTCAAGTAGTGCGCGGGTCGGAAGAATTTTATGCTTATTTTATTGCGATCCCCGCCCCATCCAACCTCCTTCTCCTCCCTATGTTTTAGAATCAAGGCACCGATCATGTGTCGAGAACCGAGAATGGAGATTAGCTGATGATTTACCGAATTTTCGAGTTCCATTTCGAGAACGGCTCGATTATGGCTATGATGGTTTGATATCGGGAAAATTAGCAAAACATCATCGTTATCATGATCGCGCTCGAGGAAATTATTGGAAACCCAGTGATCCGCGAAGCTCATAGAACCCCACACGATAAACCATGGAGCGTCTGGTATGGTTTTGTGCCGCCTTGACTTTTGTTGTCTTCGCAACTAGGAAACACGTCTACGGAAACTTAACGAAAAATATGCGACCCTGTTGGTACGCGCTCTTGATCAAACCTATCCGAGTCCTAGAAGCAACTCAATGGACCGTGGAGGTTAGTGCGCAAGACCCTCCCCCCCCCCCCCCCCCCCCCCCCGCAATTTTACATGACGAACAGTGCCGTCTGAAGAAGGTTTTCAATCAACGTTACAATTCTCACTACTGAAGACGAATTTAAATGCAGCCAGCGGAAAGTATTCGCGAGATAAGCAGGCCAGGATTTGCTAGTAGCAATGTTTACGTCATTAGCCCGACCCGAAGCTATCATCTGTTGCCTAGCGTGCGAAATAAAAGTGACCTGCCTTGAGATGAAAATTGCGAACTTATTTTCCTCCCCCTTGCGTTTGCCTTTCGACCCGGAGCGAAATGGGATCTGCGTGACATGGTTTGCAATCGCTCGGTGTGACTTTCACTTTTTTTTGCTAACCGCCTCAAAAAAGCCGAAAAAGTAGTCTTCATCTTTCCATTCACCGAAAACTGTAACGAAATACGGTTATCGTTCGAAGAAGCGGTTGTTCGCCTGGAGACTGGGGAGCCTTTCTCTCAAGGCTCTCCTTTTCGTACGACCTTGGGACCGAATGGTCCTTTGAAGACAAATTTAGTTCACCGTACGTGGATATCCTTCGAGTTTTTGTGCGACCCACGGAACTGGAATGACTGCATATTTTTGTCCAAGTCGAGCTCGGCAAAAAAAACATTATTTTAACCACTTCAAAGATCAACACTTCAGGTCCGGTAACGCTGGGCTAAAGTTGAACGGCATAGAAATGGATACCTGATCGCCATGAATTCAATTTAGACCACGCACTCGGATTAAGCGCTCAATCAACCAGTTGGAGACTAATCTCGTTTTAGTAGTTTAGCCTGGTTGTGGCATGTGTTAGAAGGTTCATTAGGCCGTTGTTTTTTAGTACCTTTTTTCATTTGTTTATGGCAAATCGCGGTATGCTAGCAGGCAAACATATCATATAACTTTACATTCGAGTTTCGGGTCCATTACATGAACGTTTGATTTAGCATGGCTAATAGAGTGTACGATATGTCATTGCGACCCGCTTCGAACCGTTGATTGTTTCCTGCTTGGGGTGCTGACAGATTACATTTATTTAACGCCAGATAATTGGAGACCTTCCGCTAAAGCATGTTTGTGCTTGGACATTTTTGTTCTAAAATGGTTCCTCTGCATTGACAAACCATAAAAAACGACTACGTGTGGCGTTGAGGGTTTTGAACCGTTCGAAGGGCGGATATTCGGTAACGGATCCGCCACTTACTGCGCTACGTTGTGGCCAATCAATTCGTAATGAGTAGGACGCACGTATGGCTTCTCAGCTTTCATTCGCTGCAATACTGAGCGACGCATTCAGTTGCCGATCAAATGGGGATGAGATTGGAAATTCGTATTGCTTGACACCATTTGATGCGTTGTGTCAATCGTGGATGCGATGGAAGTGATCCCATTCAACGCTAGTGCAAAGGTACTGGGAAGTTTTCCCATTAGAAACCCCTTCACGCGGAGCCCTTAAGGCCGGCCCTACGTTCCACGCCACCAATTGTCAGATGATCAAGTTTTAGCGCCCGTGAGACACGCTTCAGTTTTGACGAATTTAATTTGACCGGTGTGCCAACATTCGATACGCGCGTGTTTTGATGGTTGGCTTTAGTACAAGGCGAACGACGACGCCCGCCTCATGCCGAACAATTGCTGCCGATCGTCGTTTGCATAAGCGGTACGAAATGTTTCTTGGATCAATGATGCGAGCCGTTTTGGTGGAACTTAATTTACCATATGTTCACGCTCATTTTCCCGCCCCACACGAGCCACCTAGTGGGGCAACCGTTATGCTAAGGGTTATGCTTTGCGAAGTGACGGGAAGACAGTTTCCCGCAAAACGGGGTTTCAGTGAGCAGTACACGAAATGGGTTAGTCTTGCCAAGTTAATCGGATGATTAATGCGGAGCAGGAAACGGCAGATAAATGCTAATGCCGAAATAGAGTACCATATCAAAATTGAATATGAAATGACCATATGCAAAAAATTAGATGTAATCATGAAAGATTACATTAAGGTAGATAATTCAGTGTTTAAAACATTTTCACTCACTCCACTACCCATCCATAATTTAATTTGTAACTGTTGGGTTTGTTACCTCTTTTAAATTTATCGAGCTTTATTCGAACGATAAAAGCATTCTGTAATGCCCAATAAATACCATTTAACACACTAACGAGGCAATAAAATGTACTTCCGGCTAAACGGCCAACGGAATACATTAATTGTAACGAAATGTCTGCAAAAATGCTTCCGTTCCGATGGAGTTCAGCTCAAAGGCGAATGATTTATCGTGGTAGGAGTGGGCGTTCATAAATATTCATCAATGGAACAGTTGAAAAAAGCCTCGTAAATGCATTGGAAAATTCGTCAAGTCTGCGCTTGGCGCATTTTATGAAGCGCGTTCGCTTTCATCGACTGCATGGTGTTTCATTTCATCAGCTGACCGCGCCCACCGGGCTGGGGGTGCTGGCCTTTGGAGCAAAAGAAGCCAGAGCCTCTGCCGTCCACCACAGGTGACGCCTTGGGTGCATGTAATTGCCGCAAGGCTCCGTACCTTCAACGCCGTGCCGACTCTGTTCCACTACCCTACGGCGACATTGGTACAGTGCTGGTCGTTTCTTTCTCAATTAGCAGCAGGAAGTGGTAGTTGGAAAACCGAACCGCACTCCATATGACCTCTGGCGGCCAGTGCCAAGGGCCGAACACACACACACACACACAAGAATGCACCTGTTGCATGTGTTGCATTTGTTGCATATACCATATCCGTCTGAAGCGTCAGAGTCGCTTTTTGGTGCTTTTTCCACCTGGAATGCTGTGGGAATCCATTTGGCAGTCGCTAAACTTCACCATCCTTTGCAACCAGCTTAATTGTTGGCCTGCCATCAACAGCTTTGTTCGACCTAGAATTTCCCCAGGCTCTTCAAATACGTCCAAATTTATTTGAATGAAATATGTCTTAAACATATACGGGATTCTAAAGTAGTATGGCAATACCCTACACAAATAATAGAGATCCTTTTTTATACTGCATCCTCCTCAAGTCTTGTATGTTGTTTTATGTGTTGCTGGCTTTAGGTATATGATATTTTATTGCCCAATCAATGCATGATAAAATATAGTGGAGTTTGTACTGTACAATAAGCGACAACAACCGAATAATTATAAAATATTTTTTTGCATAATTTTTATCTTTTAATTAGTTAAAAACTAAAAACAGAACTAGCGCTTAATAAGTCGGACTTTTTCGAAGTTAAAGCTTTTCCGATACTGTTAAAAGCTATGAAATTTGTCACATGCATTTTCCTGCACTTGGTACAAACAAATTGTCGAATTGTTTTCCCAAAATTATCAAACATTTTATAAAGGGCTTTGTGTTTTTTTTCTTTTTTCTTTTTATAGGTCTATCCCAAAACCTTAAGTTTGCTCTTAATCTTAATATGTTTTTATGCAAAATGTATGTTTAGGCCAACTGCAAAATCAACATGAAAATACAAATCTTCTTGGTTTGTTGTTTTCGGTGAACGTCAGCTGGCTCACCTTGTGTTTTAATCTGTTTAAATAAACTAACATTTGTTGGAGGCTCTCTGCCAGCCCAAACGCCCGTAAGGTAAGTTCCGTGAAGCACTCGGGTCTCGCGGAACGACCGAGTGTAGATTACGAATCTGGGCCGAAAATGTAGCCGCACGCACTGCCGCCGCAATTACTTTAATTACATCGCCACCTTACGGCGTGGCCGCGCGGCAGGAAATAACCAATAGGAAGGTGGTTGCATCGGACCACGGTAACGAGAGGCAACGGGAGCATGGGAGAAGCAATAAATAGTAATAAAAAAAACGAAACACTGCCCACGGAGAGCTTATCGAGATTAATCCTGCGAGCAAATGCTTTTCCACGACTGTTACATCAGCATGCATAGGTGAGAAAAACTCAAACCTCCCGTCGCGTGCCAGCAATCGACCCATCGATCGATCGATCAAAAGAGATGCGCCTCGTTGCGTGGTGGACATGTACGAAACCGCTCCTACTGATACTTACCGCCACGAGAAGCCGCCCTAGGACGCCACCGGGAATTAGGCTGGCCATGGTTATGTTGGTGGCTTTTTTGTTGTACTTAGGGGATTCTACAGGAACGTTGGTGCAAGATGGCCTTAAGCGAAGCCCGCTGATGAGTCGGATGTTTTCGTGCCTTTGGTGGCCGCGTTCGGTTTCAGACACTGCTACTACTACTACTGCTACTTCTTCTGGTTACAATTCGCTCGCCAGAGTGTGACGCAATAGCAGATATGTGTGGCCACTTCTTCTACAAAGTTAGTCGATTGTGTTCACCGCCTGTTGGCTTCCCTCCGGCGCGTCTTTTTCGTTACAATCGTCCGTATCAACAGCATTTCACGCGCGATGGTAACGCGGCGGCGAAATGGCACGCGCACGACGGCACATTGGCACCCCGTGGAGCAGCACACATTGGGGGGCTCCTATCGGAGGTCTGATGCAGTTTTCAACACACGGCACGAAAGACTTAATCGGGCGGCCGGCGAGGAACCTCTCTAGTCGATCGCGATCGTCTCGAACACAAGAACAAGGCAAAGGGTTTGCAGTTAGCCGCTCACAGACGCACTGTTCCACCGGTGAACCGACTCAGTAACCGATCGTTTTCGGTGCAGCCACCTGCGCTTGCGTACGCCGTTCGTAAGAAACTGAGCTCGCGGCACGATCGACGCCCGGTACCAACCGCCAAAGCCACGCGGTGCACGTCCAGCGTGATTTCAAACGATTGCAAGTTTTTGGCTCACTTCTTACCTGCTCGCTCGCTCTCTTTCTCTCTTTTTCCCTCTCCGTCCCTCCTTCTCATTTGATCGCGATCTTTCACTTTGTTTCGCGCCTTTTCGGAAACGGTTGAACAGGCAGGTTCGGTGGCGGGTTGGTGACGGGAAAAACTGTCCCTCGATAGCGGCGATTATTTGTTGCTCGTGGTCAGGAGCCACCGATCGGTCCGATAAACCGAGGGCCAACGGAATCGAGATCCGTTGGCGGTTCTCAGACACATTATGTCATCCCACCTGCTTCGCCGGTACACGAACTTTTCGAAAGGAAGTTTTCAACGACCCCACTTTTGGTGGGGCCACATTTCATTTGCATTTTTTAGTTTCAGTTTAGTTGGCTATTGAATGGTTTGGCTGTTGTTTTCTTTTCTTATGCTATAATTTTTACAGTCCTAGGATTTGCCAGCTCGGATTCCAAGTTTTTCCGTTCACTTTTGCCCCTCCCATGGCGAGTTCCTGAATTTCGTCCCGACAAATCCAAACTTGCAAACCGTTGAGTATTTTATTTTAGAAGACAATAATCAGGCCGAAAAAACCAGCTGCACTAAGCGAGTCATTGGCCAAGTTATGATTTATGATTGATCCGCCACGCCAACGACACGAAACAAAAACAAAGCAAAAAGAAAAAAGAAATAAACCCAACGATAGGGAAGCCAACAGTTCTCCATCATCGAGCATTGGTCATGTTGCGGTCCGTAGGGCTGACACCGAAACGCCTTGACAGATCGCGTTCCACCGCGCCGGACAGACGCAAGCCCATTTGACAAGGACGCCCGAATTAATGGACCTCGTAAAGTGAGAAATTTCTGTCGTGGGCACGACATTGCATTGCGACTGACCGTGGCCGCACCCTGCCAAAATGGTCAGGCCTGCCGCCCGCACGTGTTACCCCGGTCTCCCTTGTGCTATCGGGGGAAAGCATTAAAGGCGTTTTGACAGGTGCCGCCATGCTGCCGTCGTCGTTTGCTGTACCTTTTTGGCGATTCGGCTCAAATCCCCTAGCTTGCAAAAGGATTTATGAGTATATGGCACTGGCGTGCAAACGGCACTGGTATGAAGATGCACAATCGCTTTCCAGTGCACGGCACAATAGAGGAAGCGATGCATAACTGTGGGTGAAACTTTAATTGATTGCCAAATAATAGATAACCAGCTGGGGAAGGAAGGTCACTGCAGCCGTCTGCAAGCAGCATTCCGTAGAGGACCTCATCCTGTTCTGCCTAAATAAAGAATGGGAATGGAAACAAGACGATGCTTCGACGATGAAACGATTTGCAGTACCATTGTAGGAAAAACAGCTTCTTTGCGTAATCCTTTCACTCTTGCCACGGAATCATAAATCATAGCCAATCCTAGGGGATAGCATCTCCAGCCCGCCGAAACGCTACCGATATCTTCCATAGTTTCGAGCGACTGAGTATCAGTAGACGTTATTCTGCTTTTCCCAAACACCAAAGTTTGACATCCAACAATAACTCGTTGAAATATCCATTAGAGATTGGATCGATTGCGTCATATCGTACCAGAATTTATATTCTAAAAAATACATTTCGATTCATTTGACGATATATTTAAAAGTCAAGTGAACGTACATCATTTTCCTTTTTTTATTTATTCGCCAGTGTTTAAGAAAACTTGTGAATGTGATGAAATTGACATAACAACTTTAATTCCTTGACACAAATGTTTATTGAGTGCATAAATTGCACAATTTAATCAAATAGCATTTTTTTCATTCTCTACTAACGCTAGACATGAAAGAAGCTCTGTATTGACTTGCATAAAAATGTGCAAAACAATTTAGCTGATCCAAACTCGTTCCACAGGCACATCAGCTTGTCTCGTATACGTGAATAATGGATTAAACTAAATAAAAATAAATAACGTAAGTAAATAAATAAGAAACTGGCATAACGAAATTGATCTGATATGAGACAAGTCTGGGAGTGAACGAGGAGAATGGAATAAAGAAAAATTATAAATACCCAAGTGTATACTCAATTGAACCAAAACTTGGTTTTATTCATGAGATCTTGGGATTTATTCTTACGACCCTAAAGTAAAGGCTCTAGTAACTTTGGCCTTAGGATAGGCGATGCTTTGGCAAATGAGCTATATTTTAAACTAAACGGGGGAAAACGATTCATTTGATTTGGTTTCCATAGAGTTTTACTTTGCTACTGATCACGTATGACTCATAAAATATTCGGTTTTCATCCTTTCCGACCCGTTACAGCTCGCTAAAATGTCCAACTGCAGCATCGAGACGAGTAGCAACAAGTCGAGCAACAAGGGACTGCGGACATGGTAGAGACCGCCATGACACGGGACAGCGAAATACCGGCCATCTTCAATCCGAAACGTGTGCGTGCTCCCTCGGTTGTGGTAACAGGTTAGTTGTCTCATGCGCTCCGCTGGTCAGCTGTAGATTGACGTCGTCTTTACTTCGTTGTTCCCAGGAGACTCCCCAAATGGACCCTTCGGTGGATTCACCAACAACGTGCCACAGATTACGCACTCGGATTCGGTGACCTCAAGCCAGCACGATGGTCAGGACAGCCTGATCGGCATCACGGTGACGGGCGGCACACATGGCGGATGCGATACGCCAACCTCCCAACCGCACGCATTGCTCGGCGGCGGCGGCTTGGTTGGACCGGGTCCGGCAACGGGTCCTTCCGCACCATCGAGCCCACCCTCGACCTCGAAGCTGAGGGCCTGCCGGGACTCCTGTTGCTCGGAGTTGGCGCAGAAGATGTACTTCGGCGTGTGCGTGACGGTGCTGGTGACGGCGTCCTGGGTGGGGGCAACCCACTGCATCAAGTTTCTGTACCTGCGGCGGAACACGTACGCCTCCACACTACCGCCTCATCTGACGGCGTTCATCACCGACGGCACCACAGACCCAGTGCCGGGTGTCGGACCACACGACCAAAACTCCACCTCGGCGATGATTGTGCACGGATTTGGGCCGACGGCCTCCTTCCTGCCCTCGACCGCCAAACCGCTCGTTACGTCGGATCGCGTGCAACCCCCGGTGGTAGCGCACGTCTTCAATGCGCCCTTCTTCGCGTCCTGGTTCTGCACCAACTTCGCGATCCTCTTCTTTCCCATCTACATCCTTGGCCGGGTCGCGATCAAGAAGTGCGACGGCACCGGCGAGGTGTTGGGCGAGATCTTGCGTGGCTTCCGCGATCGGGGCTTCACCATCGGGCGCTTCCTGAACCGCTGCCTCACATTCTGCATCCTCTGGCTGTTAACGACCTACTTGTACGCGCTGTCACTCAAGGCGCTGCTCGCCACGGATGTGATGGCACTGTTCGCGACCAACGTTGCCTGCGTGTATCTGCTGGCCTGGGTTATACTGCAGGAGCAGTTCGTCGGAGTGCGGGTAAGTGCCCCTAATGTCCAAAAATGGTAGATTCCTCCATCCATCCTCGTTGCACATTTCTACAGATTGTGGCCGTTATCCTGTGCGACACGGGTATTGCGCTTCTTGCCTACATGGACGGCATTACGGGTAGCCCGACGCTGGGCGGGGTGGTACTGGCTGCCCTGGCCGCAGCCGGGTACGCCGTCTTCAAGGTGATGTTTCGCAAGGTGATGGGCGATCCACCGGTCGGCCAGATTGCGTTCACCTTCTCCATCATCGGCTTCCTGAACGCGGCCATCCTATGGCCCGTCTGTATCGCGCTCTACTTCACCGGAGCCGAAATCATGCCCTGGGAAACGTTGCCCTGGGTGGTGCTGCTAATGGCCAGCGTGTTACTACTTGGTATGTGGATCTTACTTCCTTCAATTACTTGCAATTACACTTTTTTCATTTTTCCCATGCGTGTACTTTTTTACTAATGCATTTTTTTTTTTGAGTGATGAGGAATACAAGCATACATCCATGTTTTTTCCATGAATGTCAACAATGAACTAGCAATAGTTATCTTTAAAAATTCTATTCGTTCACAATTTTTACTTGTTGGCAAGAGTAACAACCGTAATCAGTAGAGTAGAGTAGAATCCTAAAGAATAACAAATACATGAAGCCCAAAGGGGGGGGGGGGTCCGCGATAGCCGAGCGGTAGCGCCGGTTAGAAAATCGGCCCATGAGCGCCGGGGCTCACCACCTCGACGGCGTGGGTTCGAATCTCAACCGAGACCGGACCCTCCCCTGTACGAGAGGACTGACTATCCACGTACGTACAACAGGGAAACAAGTCTCGTAAGCCCTTAACGGGCAGGCATGACCAAGAGGTCGTTACGCCAAGAAGAAGAAGAAGATGAAGCCCAAAGATTCTAGAAAATTGCTGATGGAAAACACCTCCTAGCTTTTTTGCTCACTCGATCCTTGCACATGAATCATGAAGATACGTTCATAAAATTTCATATTAGAGATTCCTTAACATTCAGTCCTAGTAATGTTGCCTAAAGGACGTCACAAAATATTGGATTTTTCTAAATTCTGATCGCAGAATTTTTAAATGTGAAATTTAGCTAAGACTACTTTTATCTTTTCAATAAAATACTTTGTTTTCGGATGGATAATTTATATATTTGATCTTTCGATGATAGACAAGTTTGATCAATAAATACAAAGGCTTTAAATTACAGTTTTTAATTCATTGATTTTGAATTTATTTTATACAAATGATCGTTAAGGTCAAATTGTCACACATTTAATGTTTTATCGTATTCACAGTGTTTCACATCCTCACACAATTTAGCAGCGCCGTTACGTACAACATGTTTGTCACCCTGGGTCTCATAACAGCGGTGCCCGTGTCGGCCGGTAAGTGTTGCGACTCTGGATCATCTTTTTTTAATACGAGAATATGTATATTTGGCGTCGAACAATCCCATTTGTCGTTCTGTTTCCTTTCCCAGCGCTCGATATCGTCTTATACGGGGCCCAATTTGCCGGTATGAAGCTGGCCGGTATCATATTGATAGCAGTTGGCTTCTTTCTCGTAATGTTTCCAGACAATTGGCCAGATTACATCACCCGGTTGCTGCGGTAAGTGTCGCCATTACACCTTCTCCTCCACTCAAACCGATCACTTTTCTTCACTTCTTGTGTTGTTGTAATCTTGTGTTACATGTTGATTTTGTCTTTCTTTTCATATAAATATATAATATAAATACAACAATTTTCGTACGATTTCCACCCCACTATCTATTTCTTTCCCAGTCTATTCGGCGGATGTATTCTTATCAATGTTTCCACCTCCCCCCACCGTACTGTCTTTCCATGTCGATTCTTGTTTTTGACCACCATTTACGTTCCTTTTCACCAACTATATCCCCCACCCTTTCTAATGATCCAGTCTCTGGTCTCTCTTATTCGGTTTCTTCACCTTCTTTCTACTGGCTATATGTTTTGTCTCGTTTTTGGCCTTTCTCAATCTTTTCGGATGTTATCTGGCCTTTCTCTCCTTGTGATGAATGTTCCTGATAGACAGAGCTTCTGAAGTGGCTCCAACATTTAAAATGAATTTCATAAAAGCCCCGATTTTGAAACCCCTCTACTTAGTGAAAAAAAAAACTCTTAATCGTAACTAAATGATTTATTTCGGAGAGTTTAAAGATATACCCTCTCTTGCTTTAGTTTGATTTCATAACATCACTTCGTACTTGATCAAGCCGCCACCCCCATTCCATAAGATCTTATCACTGTTGTGGACAATTGATAGACCAATTACTTCATCACAGCTTTTTCCGGTATCCTGTCATTATCAATCAAAATTTTAGTGAACATAAGTAACTTTCCATACCATATATCCAGTTAATTGCGGTACGAATATCATCAGATCTCGGTTTCCTTCTGTTTCGTTTACCGTCTCCTTTTCCCTATCTACTATCTCTGCACGTGTTATGATAATGTGAGTGTATGGCATCCCCGCTGAATAGAATGCAAGTTTGTTGACTGATGCTAAATTTCCTTTGCGTCCTCCAAACATTTTCATCTCTTCTCCACCCGATCGTAATTATGGACATATCTCCCATAACAGGCTTGATCCCAATACATCCTATGTCTTTATGCTAGGAACTCCCCATTGTTTCAGGAGTTCAGGTTTTGTCATACTTTTTTGTCTTTTCTTAAGTCCATGATTTCAAAATGAACATTTTTCAACTCAATTAATCATTAGATAGCATAAGAAGGTTGAGTGAAGCTTAAATTTATCAATTACAACTAAAACAGAATCTAATTGTTATGCGAGATATGACCAATTCCAACTCCTCTTTTATACAACGTATGTTGTTGCCCGTGATCCCATCGAAATTACGGTATACCAACCTCGCATGTGCAAGTAGTATATTTGGGAATTTTAGTCTTTTCATAAAATTTCCTTTTACCTGTGGTCATCTTCCAATTGTTCTTCTCCCTCTCTCTAGCTATTGTTCTGCGTTTCTCATTACTTCTCTTATTAATGCTGGGTTATTTTCGTACCTCAAAGAAAACCTCCACCTCGCAAGAGAAAATCCTCAGCTCACTCCCTTTCCCCAGATCCAATGTTTGTGTGTGCCTTGCGATTGCTTGTTCCCGCGAACAACAACCTGTGTGTATGGCCTTGTGTGAGTGGGTCTGTGCGTTTCTGTTTGTGTGTTTTTGCCGTGACAGCCATGATTACAACTAAAATTGTTTGTATTCGAAAATTACAGAAAAACTGGTCGCGCATTACTAAGAAACCAATGTTGTTGTGATACTGCTGATAATGATTACGAAAATTCGGTAGGAAACCAATCAAATATCATAAAACCTAATCTGCCAATATAACACCACTACCAACCAATGTATACAACTATCAACATAAATCCAGTTCCGTTCGTTTAACTTACATTTCCCTCCGTTTTATGTTCCTCTTTTTTAACAAGTGTAAATTGAAAACAGTCATGCTTGAGGGAAACAAAATCTACACTGTTTTTCTTTGTTATTATTAAGTTACAAATTCATGTTAACTGTTGCTTAAAGCATTTAGAGTGACGATCATTTAATGCCGAGGATGAGACATAAGCGCAAACGTTACGAAGAAACTTTTCTTGTCTACAATATTTCTTCATTCATTTCTCTATAATCTTTTCTCCATCTATCCATACTTTGTAGAATCTACTCTGTAGAAGCTCACATGAGAGCGTTTATTTGTTACAAAATTTTCTCACGAGTGTGGCACTTCAATTTTCATCTGTTCTTTAGAATTTCCTGTTGATCGGTACCCTTTTTGCTCTTGTCCTTTCGTTCGGTTGAAGTTTGTTGTTTTTTGTTTTAAAATTTGTTACACAAAAGCATCAAATTGCTACCGTAAACGTTTACAATTTCAAGCTTAGTAACACAAAAAAAAAGATGCAATCGTTCATATTAAACAGGTAGTCTTCTAAAGCTAAAAGTAATTGTATTAATTGGATTCACTTTTGTTTTCGATAACAAATAGTTTCACCTTCAACATAGCCAGTATTATGGTCAAAGCCTCTCGTGGATTCTAGTGCAGTAGATGATCATCTTTACGGTGGTGTAACGATAAGAATCATAACACTGACATACGACTCTGTCGTTACCTGCTGTAGCTAGTCGTTGAAATACTCATAGATAGAAACTTACCACCATGAAGTACAAGTCGTTTAAGTTGGTTCATGTAATTTAGAATATCAGTTGTATTCTTCTTATCAATTTTAACGTAAACACCAATCGACCACAGAGAAATATTTATGCACATATTTTATGTTCTTTTTGTTTTAAAATAGGCATTTCAGGTCTTAAAAAACTGCTGACTATGTCATACAAGAGTCACATTAAGGAAAAAATTTAAAAATGTTGACTGCCCAGACAAAGTTTACATCTTCTTGTGTATTATTGTTTTGTTTTCAAAAATATATCCTTCTTAAAATGTTCCAATTAAGATTATAGACTATTTATTATTTATTTCAACATTATAGTTAGTACCGTTTACTCCATTTTGTAATAGATACCCTCAAAGCAATGTTAGTTCGTCGAAGTAGGATTTTAATTTCATATTAAAATTTCTGCTCTTCTTTCCTAATGATTAAGTTTGTTTTAAATATCGAACAAATTGGTTTCCTCAATCAAATTATGCATTTTCCAGTTATAAGCACTCTTGTTTCTTATTAACACCTACTGCTTCATACTGTATACTAACCTACTAAACGCCCCTTGTAGTTCCTTCGGCCTATACCTGTTTATTCCCTCCTAAGCTAATTTTCTTCTGCGTCTCGTTAGTTCTCTGTCGACTATTGGTTTGCAAACTTTGCTGCGTCTTTTTTCGCTCTGTCTGTCTCTCTTTCCCTCCCACTGTCTTTCACTTACTGTCTACCATCTCTCTTACTGTTTGATTTGATCATACTGTCTCTGTCTCTCTTTTCCTGATCGAGTCCCTATATATTTACCTTCAATATTATCCTTACTTTCATCGGTTTTTTACATAGCGTTAATTTTCAAATTATAGGCTAATCCCCATCCCATCGATATCATGAACCAAAGTCCTTAGTTGAACTTCCCAATTCATGAAGATATTTCTAAAGATGTGCAACCCTCTTTAAGAATAGTTTTCACTAATTGATTTATAGAGTTGACGTTGTTGAATTTTAATATTTCTTGGAAAAGGGCTTAAGATAGTTCTTGCGTGAATAACATGCAATGAAAACAAACCGCTATTTCACTTTCTTTCCAAACCACTACTATTCACTTCTATTGAAAAAGTTAGCACCCAACCAGGCATTATAAAAGAAAATGCTGATCTACTTTCGGTAGACGCTTGTTATTCGCGCTACGAACCCACTGTGGAAACTCGTCGTTTCGTGTTTTCCGGATTTCCCAACTAGTTCCGTTGTTATGTTTTTACCGGTTCTGGGACGCATATGTGCTGTTCGTAACCAAAACATAACATCATATCATTTTCCTTCACAACAAAAGCAAATTGCTCATCTTTTTTCCTTTTTACCGGTTGTTCTGTTTTGTCAGTGGTTTTTATAAGTTGTTTTCATTCTCAAGTTTAAAAAAAACGATCCATATATTTCAATTGTTTTCCAGAAATATCATCTTGTTGGGTCACAACGCGAGGTGAGTGTCCTGTATTACTGTACTATGAGAATAAGAATTTACGTTCCTTTCTGTTCTATTTTTCTCTGCATCCTTTCGTTTCGAGTCTGTTTGATCCCGAAGTGTATGTTATCGTAACACAGAGCCGAAAGCGCCCTGTTTTGCGAAACAAGCTCCCCAAAATGGTGTTACTTTTTTTTACCCTCTTCGCTTAGAGGGTTTATTTCACCGATGATTTTTGTGTGTTGACACCTTAATGTTTTAAGTTTTCCATGCGCCATTCAGTGTGTTCGTTGTTGCCTGCATTTGTGTCCATGTCTGTGTTTTGTTAGTTCGACTACGCTCAAATGCTCTTTTTTTGTAAACAGCCACACAAAAATAAATTGTTTCACTTCCTGGTTTTTTCAATCAAAGTTTAACAAGTCAAACTATTTTCTCCTTCACACCCTTTAATCATTGTCATAAGTTTAATAATTATTTGTTTTGAAAATGTCTGGTTTAGATGTGCTGTTTTGAATTTTAGCATTCTGTTGTCTTGAAAAGCATCAACATTATGCCTGTTCTCATTGCGACCACCAATTGTTCCCAAACACTGATAATGGTAGCGTCGGCGACGATTATTTGTAATACTTTTGGTCCATGGACGTGCGGTAGCTTTCGTCATGTTTTGTGTAAGCCGTGTTTTGGAGCCAGTCAAAATCAGTATCATGCATAATTGATTCGTTCGCAAATTCGCGTAATATTCGCCAGCGTGAAACCGAGTTGCGTTCGATATTGCGTTACTGTCTGCACCGAGACCCGATCGCCGAATGCAGCAGCAGTAACTAATGATCCATGTTTCGCGTGTGCTTTTGACGTCCAGCATACGGGTTTCCTCTCATGAATTAGTACTAACTAATCATGATTGATGATGTTGGTATGCTTTTGTTTCATTAATGATCGATTGTTGATGGTCCCAGTGAACCGGCTTGTCATGGCTCTAGTTGTTGCGTGTCCACAGCACCCACAAAACGGTGTGATTTCTGCATAGTTCCATATAAACGAACCCATTTGCACCTTTCGCAATTACTTTTTCCCTAATTTAATATTTTCTAAAAAAAATTTCATGCGAAACAATATAAGAGGATAACATAAGAAATTATCTTAATCCCAATCAAACAGGGACAAAGGAAACTTTGAAAAAGCCAGTTTCTTATCTATTTACCGATCAGTATTTGACATGCTTTTTAAATCAAATTTTAATATCATAACTATTGATTGATAACTCATTTTATTTAATGAGACACTTCAACTGCTTTAATAAGATTTCTTATATCTCGTTTTAAACGTAAGGACGCGATTTTAACCAAATTTACGGCCTCGCCCGTCAGTTACCTTTTCAGTAATTTCTTGTGTTGTGAAATTGGAAACCGGTTATAACTTCGTCTAATGGAATCCCACACATAAACTGGAATTGGATAACTCTTGATAAATAGTCTTGTTTATAGGGACTTGTCAGTACAAACGAAGGAAGTTTATCTGTGCTGCGAAGGGTTGGAAGACATGCGCCTATATGTTTCCAGTTCTTCACTGAACACTAATTAAAACTGGCGTAGCTAATATTCATTAGATCGGATGTTCTACTCTGCAAGGTTATAAGATTTTAAAATCATTGCAACCAACAGATCAAACCTAATATAAACGTAAGAAAACATAATTTTAGGGAAGAAACGCTACCGATTTCAAAGCCAGACCCCAGACCGTCTTCAGATGGTATTTTCAAAAATTGGTTTTACCAAAACCAAATTTATCTGGGTTTCAGGGCAGGTTGATGATAAATTAAATTAAATTTCATAATTTATCAGCCGTGTGCGGTTCCTTCGCTTTTAATCCGGCGTGCGTACCGACGCAGGTAAAGGGGCTCATTAGTGAGGTCCTTTCTTTGGTAAATAATAATAGCAGAAGGTTTCAAATGGTGCGAGCTATACCGTGTTGGCACTCCTTGAAAAAACATATTAAAAGAAAGTGTTACGTTCTCGTCTGGCGATTTAGAATTAAGGTTTCGAAATAGCATCATGTTCATTGTTCTATTTAAAATCCATTCACGGTCGATGAGCAAGCACTGTTAGATAAGAGTTTTAAATCTTCGACATAATGTATGCTCCTAAGTTAAATTATAGGTTCTTGCTAATACGCTTGAAACTACAGAGATAGTTCTGACAACACGGAAGCTGTTTCGACCGAACTCATGCTCATCCACTCATTGCATCCACACTGTTTTGTCATTCCTTTATCGTAGTTTCCTGTAACCAATGAACTAATTCCTCAACTACTCGTTCCAGATATACCACAAAAGAGGTAAACGTTTAACAGAGTCTCTCAAATGCTGATCCTATTACTGCTCATGTCACTGCAAGTCTATGCGTATGCATATTCGAAAGAAACATTTTTTTCTCAAGCTAACATAACATCATCTAAGAGCAAAGAAAACCCTAAACTTTTAATTATGACCAAGAATAGTCAGAAAAAAAAACGAAACAAATCTCACTCACATCAAACCGAACAGTCACAAGACCGTCAGTACAAGCGAACTCAAGCAATCAAGTTCAGGCCATGGCCAGGTGAGATTCCAAAGTAGGTTTGCGATTGCTGCTCCGTAGAACTGCTCCGTAGTAGTGTCCGACCGTTTGCTGAGTTCATAGCGTGTGTTTGTGTGTGCCAAAGTATCCTTATAGCCCCTTTCTAGGCTGCCCTTTCTCGGCTAAATGCAACACAGTACTATGCCAGCAATGAAAATGAAAGTTTGCTACCACCCATTACCTCCCATTCCGTTCCCTTCGTTTTCTCTTCCTCCCACAATAAGCAACGAACTGACAGTTTGCCGTGGAGCTGCGAACCAGAGGACATCATCCTTGTGCAGAATCCTCTCTGTATATTTATGCCCGATTCCTAAGCTATGCGTTCGCACGCAGACTATTTTTTTCCGCCTTGGTTTTGTTAATTTTAGTTTCACTTGTACGTGTGGGTTAGACTGCACCATTTGTGCACCAGTTGTATAAACTATGCAATCATGCTTAATGCGGCTCATTGAACGAAGCAAACGACGGATTGCTTATGCCGTTTATCATGCAGACTGAAATGGACATTCGATGCTATTCACGTGAATAAGTAAAGTAAAGCAACAGTTCATGCTTAGAATAATATTGGCAATTATTCAGCAGTGCTTGGTCGAATCAAAATTTTTTACCTCTGCCTGCGTGCTTTCCTTTTAAGAAATATGGTTTCTTACTACTTATTGACAATACCTAAGAAAAACACATCTATTTCTCCTCTAAGGCTCCGATTCCATGCGGATGAAGTAATTTTGTTAGCTAAAGAGTCAAATGATACCTTCAATCTCGATTATCAGACATATTACACTTTATGTTGTTTGCTTTCGTTCATTTGCAAACCAATACCTTTATAAATAAAAAAACAGACTTTCTTGCAGATCTTACGTTTGCAAGCCGTTTTGTTAGTGAACAGTCGTTTTGTTCCATCAACTAAAACATGATTTCTGACATTTCTCTAATCCACTTTTCTACCCATCGAACCTCAACCATACCCGTCACATTTTACACAATTGTTGACTCGCACAGTCGGCCAGCCTTTTGTAGAAGGGACATTGTCGTTGCCTCACCCCCATCTACTGTCCGATAGAGTATGGTTATCAAAGTGTCCAGAAGCGGAATGTAGTACTAGTTCTTCCTATGCATCGCTCTCACCATAAAATAACGCAAAAACTAAGCCAAACTAAGCCCAATCAGCCACTGCTCATAAACACGAACCCTGGAGGCGGCTGTAATCGTGATAGCAGACAGGTAAGTAGTACACATGCCGTAGTATTTCAATTTAGTCATCTCATCTTCATCCACTATCACACTTTGAGAGCTCACTGTAAGATGTACTATATCACGAGCAAGATCACTCTTCACCTAGTAGCCGATTTGATCTCACTTAATCTGTAACTACACCACTTTTTCCTATCAATGTATTTCTCTCGTTTTCTTCTCTTTCTCTTTCTCTCTCTCTCTCTCTCTCTCTCTCTCTCTCTTTCTTAACCTTTCATTTTATGATGAACATGCCTACACATCAACGCCACAAACTCTACTGCTCGATATGCTACTAACATCTCCACTGCTCTTTACAATGTTCTGCTACTAATTCTTTTCTTACGAACACGGTAATGGAACTACTATTACCTCTTTTAACAATAACAACCACGTGTTACGGTACACATCTAAATCTACTGCTTCTTTTATTACTGCTTCATGGTACTATATTACGCTTTTTTACCTACACACTTTGGGTACATTGAGAATGGGCTTTCTTTGGCCATTCATCGTCCCGTCCGTTCAACGATGAGAGGATGTCCCTTCGGTCTTGTCGTTGTTGAACCATTTTGTTGATACCCGTGTACCCCCCTTCAATCGATGCACAAATGCATTTGTAAATGCTCCCACTCGGAACAGTACCGCCACCCTCTTGACGCAGTCGAGCCGTAGAAGATTGATATTGAGCACAATGTTGCAATCCAAGCGTACCAAAACCAAATTCCCAAAACCACTACTTTTGTGTGTATTCACAAGGATCGGGCAAAACGGCGCAAATCAAGGTAACGTAATTTTCCACCATTTTCCATTTTCAAAATCTATCTTCAAAATAAAAATCGCTTTTTCCTTCCTCTGTCCCAACTAGACAACGAAAATTAGGTATCCCGCTAGCTTTAAAACCGAATTGATAATAATTTGCTTTTCCGTCACTATGTGCAAATGTCATTAATGGACAGCTGCTTTCGCCTTTTACCGCTTATGTCTCATGCAACGCCATTTCAAGTATAGTCATGCTTCTACTGCTATATTTCCTCCTTCCACCATGAGCTTATCAAATACCAACCTAATGAACTTTCGTAAACCATTGTAAACATCCATAAATGTTAATGGTTTATCCAAACATCTCTCTTTCTCTCTGTATAGTTTATGGGATTTTATCGTTGTGTCATCTTTAGTTCCTTCCATCGTCACCTTTCATCTTTAAGAATCATCATTCTCTGTTATTTTATACTTTTTTTCACCTCTCTCGATTTCGAAGCACAAAGCATACAAAAAAAATCAACTTACCCTTTTGGTGCATCGCAAAACGAAATTCATTTTAAGTTCTAACTGATTGGAGCCCACGCTCAAGAGTAAACTTTTTCAAAAGCCCTTGCACGCAAAATCTTTACTGAGAGAAAGAGAGGGTTACCCGATGCTAGGAACATCGGTTGTTCGATTCTTTGGTTTTCCATCATAGGTTAGAGACCGTGAAGGAATAATCTAACAATTTATCACTGCCTGTCGCAAGCCATGTTTGCTTCCCTCCGATTAGAACACTTTGAAAAGCAACAAACCAAGCAAGTAAAGCTGCGATTTGGTTGGAAACGCTGGCTTCTCTGTGCCTGTGCTATCAGTTTTTGATTTGTTTTCCTTGTGTTTTTCTCCGTTCTGACTGTCTGCCTCTCGTTACCTGTTTCCACTGGTTTAGTTTTTCCAGAACTAATTCAAAACCACCGCTTTTACACCGGCTTTACCATTGGCGCATCTGTTTTCTTTTACTAATCTGTTTGTTTCCTCGCAATTGCCAATCCAACGTTCTTTTCTCTCAAAAACCCCCTGCGCTTCCCGGCCGATTCGATGTTTCCTTGTCCTGACAATTCCCTGGCTGTCCAACGCTGCCCATACATTCCCATTGCAGATGGGGTCGTCATCCTCGAAGCGGAACTCCATCGCAGCATCGCGACGTCATCGACTATCGGACGGGTTACATTCGATCGCATCTTCGCTCTCCCTCTGGCCGGGTGAGATGACCGACCAGCAGCACCACCAACTGCACCACCAGCAAAGCCTACAGCACCTGCAGCATATCCTTCGCAACGACAGTGGTAGCGATTTCCTTAATCTGAACCCGCACGCGAAACTGCGCCACTATTCGCTCACGGAAATGACCACCAACTTCATTCGCAAACCGGGCTCGATTGGCCTCGGACCAGGACTGTGTACCGAAAGCAGTCCCAACTCGCTAACGGCCACATCCGGGCATCGCTATCCATCGATGAACGGACGCAGCAGTTCGTACGGGTCGTTGGAATGAGGTCGGGCGTTCGAAGCAGATGTAATGCCAACTTCCGCGGATAATTTCATAGACAATCGATAGAGGGTCCGATAGCATTTACTTAACTTAACTTAACATTAGTTTTCGTACACACAAGGCGTCGTCTAGTAACGTGTGTCTCGTAGCAGAGTAATAAGTTAACTCGTATACTAGCAGCACTTCTTTTTAGACTTTAGAGAAAGTCTCCCCTTCATTTCTCTAGGTTCGCGCAACGATAGGAGCAATCGATCATCATATACAAAAACAAAACAGCATGAAATGTACTTAGCTCATTTTACATTAATGATAGAACTTGACGAATATATCCAACCAGTCGATAGATACAATTTTAAATCAAACCGTTCTCTTGACTCAGTTATTGATGTTGAATACTCTCGGCTTGATAGTTGAAATGCCAACTACGAAACAAGAAGAAGAAAAGTGTAAAAATAATTGTAGAGTAATGATAATCGTGATGTGATTGAAACTTTACTCTATCCTACTGAGTTGGTTATGCAAGGTGAAATTCGTGAGAAGAAAATCAAACAGTCCGTGTTCGCACTTCCCAAAGCTACAATCAAACTAACACGAGATAGCGTATCAACAACGTGCCGATAACGTTTGGCAGCTAACTATGGCGCCCTTCCCAGATTGAAGTGGTGCGGCACCATTCAGAATAGAATTGAAATTAGTCAACACGAAAGGCACTGGCAAGGGGAACCCAAGTAAATGTTAATAATTTCTACCAAACAGTTATAGTTCTCTATTCCACAGATTTCGTAACCTAGGATAGTCGGTAACCATTTTTAGAGTATCCGGAAGTAGGGATAGAATTATATCCCTACCAAACGGAATTGATGTTCCCGATGATAGAATCTATTTGTTGACTATTATATGTAGTACTAAGGTAGATTTTTGTTGACCCGTTTTATGAACATTGAGTGTTACGCTCACCATGTAAAATCAGGTGTCGTTAAGTAGTATTTCCCATGTTAGTTCAATCATTTCATGCAATCAACAATAATGTTTATAAGGATTGGGAAGGAAAAACATTGCAACCTAAAGTGAGATATAGATAAGATTGACCGTTATCGGTGCAATGTAATGTGTTATGGGTTTATTTACTATTTGTCAATGCCAACCTTCAATCGAATATTGTACCGATCATTCATTCGTAACATGTTATACAAAATAAAACAGAGCAGACAACGAATCAAGGCTGAACCAGTCAGCTTTTAGTCATGCACACATTCTTGTAGAAATTTAAATGATGTGTAAATGATTAAATCGAAGATTTAACAAATGAACGCCAGTTTCCTACTTTCAGGCAATTTATGTATTTACCATGAGTAATCGAAAAGACAAATACGCTCGATAGTTATGTTCGTTGAGGCAATTATGAACTCAACGTTGGATGAAACAGTTGAAAAGCTTTCATTTAACTTAATACATTTTCTTGCATCTTGATTTTCCGATTTATTGGGCTGGGCACCTTTTCTTTTGTTACCATTAAAGTAAAAGCCCTTCTGTGGTCCCAACCTTAGTTTAAGTTTGGTACAACATACTTAAATAATTGGCGAACGATAGTGTTGAGATTCAGAAAGAGCTCTGGTAATTTCACGCTAAATAGAGCAATTGCATGAATAATCTTTCGAATGAAAGTGTGTGCACCAGCAGTATTGCCCGTTCCAGCGTGCCTGCTTAGACATTTTTTAATTAGCTTTAAATTGTTGCCTATATTTGCGTGTTTGTTTCCTCGATTTTATTCCAAAGTTTTATTTTCTTCCAAATTTACTTCACGAATGTCAATATCTACTCGATAAATATATCCGCGGTTAGTCAAGGTCTGTGAATCAAATTCTTATTTGGCAAGCCAGACTCACCGCGAGTCTGGCCTGGGTACAATCTAATGTGCACAGGAAAGGCACCTATACATCGACAATTTCACACGACGCATTCAACACATGCATGAGAGAACTAATGTGTACATATACGATTGGCTAGTGCACCGCCAGAAGTGCCCACCCGTAAACAAAACTGATCGACTTTCCAAGTGGATTTTGACTCTTGCTAATAAGAAAACTAGCGCTTCTTGACCGTTCGTAATGAGAATGGTATTATGAGACTATGGTTAAGAGAACTGTTCTTATTTGATTAAAGATGCTCGTTTGTAGCAGCGGTGCACCAGCAGAAGTGCCCAGCGCAACGTAAAGCGTTAAGTAGATTTTGAACGCAACTATTACGGGTGGAAATTACAATACCATAAATAAACAAATAATTTCGTGATTCATTTTATAAATTCATGACTGTGCAGTGCACAGGTTGCTCAAGTGGACGAGACGCCACTGCTTTCTATACCATCCGCTAATTTTATAATTTGTCTGACGATGAGGCTCCCTGCTCGCATCGTCGCCATATTTGTTCCATGTTTGCGCCTGAAGGTTATGCATTAGGTGGCACATCTATTCAGTTTGAATATTTGAACCATTGGATTTCCGTTAGAAGCTGTAATAATTTGAACCCATCGGTTAAACTAGACAAGATGGACGGCATAAACCAATGAGTTGGACTGAAGAAGTGAGTATGAAACGGCGCAGCGAGCTAAATTGGTTATAAATTTGTGGGTAAAAGAGTAAATGAGGCACCGAGCTAGATTCTCCTCTTCCTACTGGTTCACATTAAGCGCCTGAAGCTATGCAAAGCGCGACGCATGAATTCTTTTCGAATATTTGATAGCGAACGGTTCGCTTAAAAGAACATAACGGTTTAAACTAATCACGCAGTGGAGGTTGAACGCGGATTAATATACTTTTACATGTAAAGTTACCTTGTAAATTATGCCACGCATGATGGATAGTATGAACCAATGAGTTTAGCCTAAGAAATGATTTTGAAACGGCGGCGCGCCCACAGCGAGCGCAGCAAGCGGACTGCGCTAGGTATACCGAAAACGAGATTTTGTTATAGTTTTGAGAAATAAGGGAGGCCCGTGGGCCCCCCTCATAAAGCTCCCCTAGGTTGATTGCGTAGCCGAAATTAACGGTACACACTACGGTTCAAATACTCGTAGGTTGAATTTAACGAATTAATGTATCACCAATTGCATACATTCAGTTTAAACGTCCACAAAAGCTGTAGCCACGATCGAAAACATGGCGACCGGGGCCTCATTTACTCTTTTACCAATTTGTGAAATAATTTGTGGGGGCCGTGGGCCCCCCTCTTATCACACCACTAGATTGATAACGTAGCCGAATTTTATAAACGCATGCAAGTAATGCATGAAAGAGTTCATGTTGTAAATTCTTTCCAGTACAGTTGGTCCCCGCAGTACGCGATACTCGATATACGCGAATTCGCAATACGCGATTTTTTACAACTGACAGCTTATAGCGTTGCTTGAGTTCTGACTAGTCAATTTTACTTTGTTTTGGTAGAATGAAGTTTTTAATATGCACTTTTTAACAGAGACATAATTATGCAATGTAAGAAATGGAACACTTATTAGTGATTTCGATAAAAGATATGTTAAATAAGCGGTTCCCTCTCAGTGTCAACTCTTCAATATGAGGTATAAACGAAATGGCAGAGGAAATCCGCAATACGCGAAAATTCGATATACGCTATTGCGTCCGGTCCCAAACATTCGCGTACTGCGGGGACCAACTGTATAACCATCATCGTTAGTTTAACGAGTCATTCAATTCAAATGGTTCACACAACAGCATTTGTATCACCCATTGCATCCTTTTAGGTACATTCTCTCACAAATGATGTGGCAACGATAGTGATTTCGGCTTATTCACAGCAACCATATGGAAAACCCTGTAATATTTCATATAAACTGTGTGGTACCTACCAAAAAAGGAACGCTATGTGTACTTGCTAGGTGCAGATTCAAACAACCAACACCACTCATATTTGTTATGAAACTGACGATGACAGCATCTCGAGATCTGATTGTACATTAAAAAAAACTTTCACTAGGTTTGCAGCAACCCGCGGGCTGATCACAGGATATATTTTAGGTGCCTCCCGAAAAGTACGTCAATTCTTTTGCAATTGACCTTGAACTTTGGTCTGTATATTCACATTTTCTGCACCGTTCGCAAAGATAGAATGGAGGAGAATAATATAGCACCGGGTACGAGCTGGTTCCAGCAGTACACAGACTTCATGCATGATGATACGAAAGGAGTGGAAGTAAGTTTTTTCGATTCCAGTAGCTTGGCGACCTGTTGAATAAGTGAATTTTGTTACAGATTGTAAGCTACACTGTGTCAGGCATACTATTCATAGCGGCTTATAAGAAAATCCGTCCAGTAAGTACAATCGCTTTCCTTCGATGACAGGAATGAGTGAAAATATACTTATTGTTGGATTCTTTTCCCCAGTTCACTCGTTTTGGACAAGCATCCGATATACCGAAGCATTTTATCCGGGAGCAAATACCACAATACGGGAAAGTAACCAAGATCGAACCTTCCCTTCAACATGGTCCATTGCTTGTTGTGCGACATAAACCACCAGCAAACATTTTCTTTTGGTCGAAAAAAGCAATTCCGATCAAGGTAAATGGCATCGACATCAATGCCAACGGGTATTCTTGGCTCCAATCGGTTGTAGCTGGAAAAGATATATGTTTCGTACCGATGCTGACATCGTCCAACCATGCACACGCTGAATGTCGTGTATTTCTTAACGAGTCGAAGAAGAATATCAACGTAGGTGAAGCACTACTGAGTCTTGGCTTTGCAAAACTAACGGTGGCAGTACCAGCACCATTAAAAAATCGAAAAGACGTCCATGGAGTCCATCTGTACCAGTACTACCGCTGTTTGGCTCAAGCGGAACGTTTCGCGAAGGATCGTCGTAATGGATTGTGGCAACAAGCGCTACCACCTCGCATGTGGCCTCTTCCGTTATGGACCCAGATGTGGGATAGGCTGCTAAACGCAAACCGTTTACCAGCCCTGGTGCGATAACGCAAACAGCAAAAACTAGATTTAAATTAAAATCTGGAGAAAAATACGAAACACAAAGTGTCAGGGTTTTGTAAACGAGTTTTACAGATATTACTGATAGTGCCTTTTTGCGTACTTATAATATATATTCTTTAATCGAAGAAACTTAAAATTGTCTACAAATTTTATATCGGTTCTTTCAAATGAGTTTTTTCTCTGGAAACTTTCAATGAACTATTATAAACGATCCTGTTCGATTGAGACGATGTTTGACACATGTCTTTTGTTTATGTTAAAAAAATGCAAGAAATTACCTGCTTCTCCCGATTCACAAACAATTGCTGAAAGTCATCGAACTTGGATTAGCCGGGAACTTTGTGTTCTAAAGTACTGATACGGTGGCTAAAGTAACCTGCAAGTAATTCGCCTAGGTTTATGTTACATTGAAGTTCGCTGGTGATCAAATAGGAAGTTTGCTTCAATGGAAATTTGATTTCAAATGTAAGGCTCCAGAGATACTGCAGGTTAGAAATAAGATCCTTGTAATTCCTAGCTCGAATTTTAGGTTGTTTTTTCCTTAGTCCAAAAGGGTAACCCAAGTGCCATTTAGTGCAGACGCGTCGCGGAACCGCAAGTAAAAGTTGCATAAACGATGGACGAACTGTTATTTCGCTTTCACTGACCAATATTGGTGCATAGTTCCTCCCTTTATGTGATTTCAGCAGTGTAGACAAAGGCTTGGGTGCATTGTAAATTCCGCATCAGAATTACAGGTTTGCAATGCTTGGTGCAAAAGGAATGTTTCCCGCGAAAAAGGACTCCTGAACGCTCCGGCGAACGTGCATCCAACACCAATAACCAAAACACGTCGTTTGTAAAGAGCGTGTTTGTGTGTTAGTGACGATGGACTTGAGTCGTTTGACGTTTGGAAGTAATTCACAGAGTTTCGACGAGAGTGCGTACCAGTGTGGAATAAACTTGTGACCTCGGCAGATGTTTTTTGACTATGTTATATTCCACATTCTGCTATGATCGTTAGGTTCATTCTGGTTCAGTGATAGTGTCATTCATAATCTCGTGTATCTCGGATTGTGTGTATCTTTTTACTATTCCGTTTTACGACAAAACAAAACAGTGGAGCGAAGTGGCGTGCAAGCTAAAGAATTTCTTTGGCTAACATCAAGATGGATCATACTGTTCGGCGTAGCATACTTAGACGTCCAGATGATACCTTCGAATCTACAGAATCATCATACCAAGATTATAGCGTAAACGCCTTCGGCCTCACTGAAGGCGATGGCTGCTGCCGGTTGTGCTGCAGTGATGATTGCCGTCTACGGGAGCTATTCCCCGGTGGATATCGAGAGGAGGTTCTTCTTCGTAAGATATTCGACTGCACGACGGTTCAGGTACGTTCAATTCAGGTTTCCCTGGTTTCCATTTCACCTAGACATGACATCTTCCATGTACAACTATTCAGGTGCTACTTTGCTTTCATTGCAAGGTTAATTCCAGAATACCCACAGCAGATATCATAATCATTCTTTACAGTGAAGTACTTTGGCGAGTACTTACAAAGTATGCTGCTGCTATAAATACTGATTCTTTCTCGTCTATCATATTCCTATCCTATCCGGTGTACGGTATTGCATTGCGACTTGTACTTTCACAGATATCGCAAAGCGAGGATTCCGATGCTCTGATTTGTTTTGCCTGTGTGGGAAAAGTTGAAGATTTTTTCCAATACCGGGAGCAGTGCCGCACCAATGACGTGTTGCAGCGGAAATGGAGGCGCCGGCTCGGCCGAACTGGTGCAACTGGATCGACATTGCTTCCTGCGGTATCAATCAAAAGAGAAGTGGAAGAACCAGAGAAAGAATATTTTCGACCCTCAGAACTAGTGCCATTGGATGCACAACCTTCACACACATCCCTGGATTCGTCAACGACTGCTGTTCCTAGCGGGTCAAATCGAGCAGCCGATTCTGTTGGCCTGCATGCGGTAAGTAAGACCACAGTTTGTGGTATAATAGTTTTGCCATCAAGTAGGACTTTTAGTTTGACTATACAGAATTGTGGAAGTTAAAGCCCTTCATCTGCTGCCAACCGTGCGCATGTTCCGATATTAGTTTTGTTACTACGTCAAAGGGAGGTGGCAGCGATAATACTTTTTCTGTCGATACGCCATCGCTTAGTTTCTTTGATTGTATATTCATACAATCGTCAGTAGTACGTTGACCACTACTTGTTATTGAAGCAGAGGCACGCATGGTGGGCAGAATACTATGTTTACCATTACTCTAGATTTATCCATCGCGGAGATAGAGTTCCAATCTTTGGGTCCAGAATTGCGGAGCAACCTAACGAGCTCTAGATCTTTCGTAGAGTCAGATTTTGTTCCTCTTCAGAACAGTCTGAGTCAGTACGATGTGTGCGTCTTCTTCGCCATTTTTCGCTGCTTTACAGTGCACGAAGACATCACCACGACACTGACTCACTTCACCACGGTGGAATGAGCATGAGAGCAATACTAAAATATATTGTAGCGTGAAAGAGAAGGGGTTTTTCTTTACTTATTTTTGGTACGGAAGGGACACAATCTCCAATTCGTGTATAAGAGAACTAAAGCTCAGATGATTTAAAGAGATGAAAATTTACGTGGCACTGTATTCCGGGGCATCACATTTAAGCTTGGATTTCTCTAAAAAAATAAAAAATCAAAATCTAATCTAATCTCTAAAATCAGTATTGTAACTAATAAAACCGGTTTATTGAAGCAAGCGTAGACACGGAAGCTTTGCATAATATTTCTAACATTCTTGATTGTTTTTTGTAAGACTTGTCCTCAAAGATCATTATTTAAAAATCACACACGTACGCAACCAAGTACAAATGATTATTCTACAAACAGGATGAAATAAAAATCTCTAAATCATCTGCGTATCGATAATGTTAAGAATGATTCATATTAAAAAACTTGAGCATATGGGTCCAGGTCTGTTCAGGATATCTGTTTTTCAGCTGATGAAACCTATTGCTTTATTGCTGGCATAGTTTGCAATAAAAATAACAGAAGCATTGGATATGTAATCTTGAGTCAAACCAATTATTGTAATTTAAAATCAGTGTCTTGTTAATTCTCACTTTGACTCAATTTTTTTTGTCGGAAAATACTAAAAACTAGGCACTTCGCCTCTTCCGTTTATGTCCCGTGTTTTCAATGAATAGATGAACAGATTATTTTTCTATCACATAAGATACAGAGCCAAAGAGTAGTAGCAGATATTCAAGATCCTTGGAAAAGGATACTGAATAATGGTCTACTATCATAAAAAAAGGAGTCTATTGATTGTGTTTTATCAAATCGTTCAACAAATGCACCCCAACCTAATGGATCATATTGATTTTAAATTACCTTTTAGCACTCCGCAATGCATATAGACCGTTCTGAGCAAGAAGACCATAATTTGCTCGAGCTCATGCCACCGGACGAATCGTATGACGGTAACGGTTTGAGAAATACCACAAAATACGAAAACCGAAGCGATGAAGATGTAAGAAAATAGACAGTACGATAAGCATAACTGAAATTGCAATACTAACAGTTGTACATGTTTTTGCAGGATAATGATGTCGAGGCACAACTCCCTATAAAGCAGGAACCCGAGGATATTGACGATGATTTCTCTTGGACAAATATGGAAGATGCCGATGACGACAACTACGATGGTGATGCTTGTGATGGGAACCGGTCTGGCTTAATACCAGTTATCGAAGATCCTTCACTTATGACCGCTAAGATGTCCAAGTTAGAGTCGGAGCGGATGTCCCAGAGCAACGAAGAATTCAAATCACCTTTCAAAGATAACTCCATAAGTCAGCGGGTAATGCCTGGAAGTCTTCCAACCGATAACACACAAGAGCACACTATGAAGGAGCAGAATGATGAGAAGAAGCCCATCCTGCACTGTGGAATGGATTACAAGATGGTTAAAAATGCAAACAATCGTATGAGATTGGCCGCCGATGGTCATTTGTTTGTGCGCGAAGGTACACGCCAGGATGGGACAACACTATGGCGCTGCCGAAAAAATTACGACAAATGTACTGCGACTGCCTATCAGTATCCAGACGGCCAGGTCGATGTGCACGGAGTACACGACCATCAGGAACGAGTGCGATCGAATCGTTTGATCAGCACGATGGGAACCTTTGCCTATAAGTTTGCACCGTCGATAAAAGGCCACAACATACTCATCTTTGGTGGGTGCCGCTACTCTAAGCTTTACGCTCGAGCCGATGGCACGACGTTGTGGCGCTGCAACCATGCTCCATGCAAGATGAAAGTATCCCTTGAAGCGGATGGGAAGGTGTATGTTACGACTATGGATGGACATACACACGAAAAGACTGAGCCACCAGTAACACCAGAGGACGTCGCACGTAATCGATGGGAGAGTGAAAATGGTATTAGGCCAGCCAATAGCATCGAATCGGTCAGAGAGGAAGATCTAGAGGAAGCTCTACCGGAAGAAGCTGCTCGATCGCCCTACAAAGCACAAAATTGTGCCCCGCCAGTTAGTACGCTCGTTAAACCCATATCGAAAAGCATTCCACTAAAGAGGAAAAAGGCGTTGAACTTTCGCATTGTGAAGAACAAGAAAGGATTCCAGGCGCTGGTTTACAATGGTTACCGATATTGTAAAGCTCGCGTGCTGCAAGACGGAACCGTCAAGTGGCTCTGCAAGATGAATCGTAAAACCTGTAATGCTGGAGTGTATCAGTATCGTGACGGAACCATCAAGTGGTTAAACAACGTGCGTCATAATCATGGGCCTTCCCACATAGACGAGCCACAAAATCAGCAACAGCAAGAACATCGGGTGCATCTTCATGAGCATCAGCAACAGCAGCAGCAGCAGCAACAGCAGCAGCAGCAGCAGCAGCAGCAGCAGCAGCAGCAGCAGCAGCAGCAGCAACAGCAGCAGCAGCATGGTGTGCCATTGAAACAACCGTTCGCTCGTTCACAATATCACATCAACAATGAAACATTCGTAAGCAGCGAGTGGTATTACGTACGCAACAAGAAAAACGGTACGACGCTCATCCACGCAGGCTATCGGTACAACAAGAAAGGCGCGCGTTCTGACATGTCATCTCTGTGGCGTTGTTCTCGTTCCCAATTTGGGTGCCGTGCGGCGATAGTGATGTACCCGAATGAAACGATCGAAAAATTCGAGGACGATGTCGATCACAACCATCCTGCGCGGGGTCCGCATGCGTCGGATCAAGCGATCGATGGTAGTGAGGTAGATGTGAGCATTGAGGCAGCGCCTCACAGCACTAGCAGTGACAAAGTTGCTTCGAAAGCTGTGACAGCGGAGCAGCAAACCACGATACAAAGTGGTGGATTCTTGAAGGAGCTGGACGATCCCGAAGCCAATATGCGCTCGCTGCTCAACTTGACGCTGGATGTTTCACAGGATGCCCAATCCGGGATTGCCGAGCACAAAACAGTCCTATCACGGGCTGAAGCCGGCTACCGTTACGTGCAAAATCGCCACTTGAAACGAAGTTTGCTGTTTCGGGGCTATCGGTACTGTAAACACAACCAGCGCACCGATGGGTCCATTCAGTGGATGTGCATGAGGAACAGAAAAACCTGCAGAGCAAACGTTAGGACGCTGGCTGATGGACGACTGGTATTGCTTAACACCAAGCATAATCATAGCAGGCTAGAAGAAGATGAAAACATCCCCGAAATTGATGAGGAGGAGAAGCCCAACATGGACAATATATCTGAAAATAATAACAAAATGGAGGATGACCAGGATGATGGTAGTAGTATGTCGACGCCCGAAATAACTGACGAAAAACTATGTGTCACCAACGATTCCAACCGGAACATATCTGACCAAAGGCAAAACCCGCACGGTTATTACTATGCCATCAATCGTAGCAACCGTGAGTGTTTGATCTTCCAGCAGTGCCGATATAGTAGAACAAATACACGCACCGATGGTTCGGTGATGTGGAAGTGTCTAATGTCTGGAGGAACGTGTCCGGCTAGTGCCATTGTCATGGCGGATGGAAGTTGCCAGCCTTTTCGCGATTATGAACACAATCATCCTCCGCTGTCTGTGTTACCACCCGCCGTACGGTATCCCGAAGTTGACCCATCCTCTTCACCGTCGAAAGTAAATGCATCTCCAAAGGCCGCCGTTAGGGACAACGAATTGTCGTACAAACAGCATACCTTTAAGAAAACGATAGTACGTCCCGACGGTATCGCTCAGTTTGAGTGCGTCGATGCGAAGCACTGTCCGGCAATAGTTAAGGTCAAGCTGCCACCGAAAGATGGCAACTCAAAGGTACTTTACGAAACACCTCATAATCATGGAGCCGATGGAGAGGCTGCTGTTGCCTCCCTCGCCACGACCAGTTTTCCTGCGCGACGTAACTCATTCCCCGGGCATGATGGTACGTTTCAGCTGTACAAAACACAGCGCGGCCAGCTAACGCTTATACACGACAATTTCCGGTATTCGCTGCGATCCCGAGCTGTCGATGGTACGACGCTGTGGAAGTGTCGTTCGAACAAGCACTGCGCGGCAAAGTTCCGCATCAGCAAAACGGGAGGCGTGTTTCAGGAGGACCTTACAACTCTAAAACACAACCATCGGGAAAATGGACAGTCGATGGATTGGGCCGAACCGATCCGAGTGACCGACGGGGAAAACTTTTCCAGTTTTGACGAACTGGTTCAGCAGTGTTTCCCTAAACAGTCAGCAGTGCCACTGCTGTCGATCAAACGCAAGCATCAATACCAACCTACCAAGACGATCAAGTACGCTGGCCACCTGTACACGTTACGGACGGTCAAACCGGGTGGCCGTGAGTGTTGGCGATGTACGATGTTCGCTTCAAAAGCCTGCCGTGCGGCCCTATTTTGTCGCAACAATGGTAAAATCGTGGAACACAACAACGGAATGGTGCACACGCACAAACCGATCGCATATAGTCGCGGTACGGCAACAACATCCATTCCCAAGGTGGGTGCTGCTACAACGAGTTCCACGAGTACCGCGATTGTTCCGTATCGCCCCACTGCTATCACAACGGGTGCCGGAGGAATCCCTGATGAGGACGGAAATGTTGATTTTCTGTTCGGAGGGCGTACCGGCAAAACGCTGCACCATCGGGGCTATCGGTACTGCTGGAACTATCAGAATCGTAATGGTATTACCTTCTTTAAATGCGTCCGTAGCAATCCCGACCAGTGCAGTGTGACCATCAAGATGTTGGACGCTCAAAACCGGATCTATCCGCATTCAGGAACTGCACATAGTCACCCCCCGGATCCCCCATCAGTCACTCCGGCACAAGATGAGTTAGTATCGACGCCACAGAAGAAGCAGCTGTCACCAGTTAAGTCACCAGTCAAGTCACCAGTCAAGTCACCAGCTAAGTCACCGGCTAAGACACCGGTGAAGACGAAACGGAACGTCAATTTGATCGAAGATGCGGGTCCCGGTTTGCGAGATTATCGTTTTGAGCGTACAACCCGGGGAGCGTCACTGTGGCATCGAGGTTATCAGTTTTGGCTCCACAACAAGCTCGCGTGCGGTTTGCAGGTGTACCGGTGTCGGATGCAAAAACTCAAGTGCTGGGCCGCCGGGTACTTTGACCCGAAAACGGAGCTGTTTCATCTCCGCTTGGGCGTAGCGCATAACCACAAGATTCAGGTGTCGGAAGTTGGTGTTGATAACCACCAGAAACCCCTGCAAGAAGGGAAGACCCCATTGGAGGTGTTAGCGCCAAAGATCGAGCCAAAATCCAAGCTCGACGAAACGGGGCTGGAAACCAATGACTACCGGTTCGTAAGGGCGCGCAAGGACGGAAAAATGTTGTTGCACTATCGTGACTCGGTGTACTTCTTCGCGGGAAAGAAGAAAAACTGGGACGGCGAAGAATGCAATCGATACCACTGCTCACATCCAGATTGTCTCGCCGCACTAGAGCTACTGCCGTCCGGTATGGTGCGGGTACTGTACTCGGAGCACAAGCGCCATCCGGCCGCCGATTTGGAGAGTCTCGGCATGGAAGATATTGGTCACGGATCGAAAGACTATGAACTGCTTACGACGAGCACGGGCGCGCAGGCGCTCGCATTCCGTGGCTACCGCTACTACGGCAACAATTTGACCAGATGTCGCGAGGATGGCTCGTCCCGGTGGTACTGCCAGTCAACGGTGTCGAACGAGAAGGTGGACAAAAGAACGATCCGCAAAAGGTGCTTTATACCGCTCATAATGCTTCCGAATGGGTGCGTCACTAGCACCGGCATTCATCAGCATCCGCGGTATCGGGCGGTGGATGATCAACCTCAAACGTCCTCCTCGCTGAAGGTCGATGGGAACCGGTTTGTGTTTAAAAACCGGCTCACCAATGACTCCATTGTGTTCGCTTGTGCAGAAGATCCTTCCTGCCCTGCGTTGGTGGTCCGGCAGACGGATGGGAAAGTGCAAACTACCACCACACCACACAGCCACCCAAGCGGCACCAGTAAACGAAACGAGACATCACCTGGCACTTCGCAGATAAAAATACTGAACGGAACTACACTACCACCCGAGGCGCCCGGTTCCCTGCGGTTGCGAATATTCAAGGGAACCACCACCGTCGTAGCGAAGACGCCCCAGACCAATGCGTCCGGCACGAGTGAAACACCGCCTGATCCGTTGCGGCTAAGGATATTGAACGGAAGCATTGCTGCGCCGGCGACGACGAAACCACTGATACCACCACCTATTCCGCCTCCTCCCGCCCGTATTTCACAACGCATTGTAGGATCCATTGCACCGGTGTCATGCCTGCCGTCGATTACGGTGGAAGAGTTTGAGCGCACCTACTGCCGACGGTCGTTCTGGTACGGTGGCAATCGGTACTACTTTTTCCAAACGCGCAGTGACGGCGTGCAGCACTGGCGGTGCAGTGCGCGCACGAACGACTGCAAGTGTCGTGCCGGTTTGCTCCGGATGACGGGGGGAACGATCGTACCGTACAATAACGAACCGCACGCACATCCCGATCAATCGCCGGGAAAAACGGATCCTACCATACCAGTACAACCGGGGCTCAAGGTTTCGATTCTCCCGGTCGTCGCCCCGAGCGACATTAGAAACAGCGGCACCCTCAAACGTGAAGCTAGATCATCGCCTGGCGAGTTGCAGAAAAAGGAACAGAGAGAATTGGAGCAGCAGCAGAAGTTCGATCTGAAGCAGAAAGTGCCGGATAGCGTAGGCAAAAAGTACTTCAAGCATAAAGGGCTTGTGTACAATTTTTACAAGATGGAAAAAGACGGTGGTCGGATCTACTCGTGCCCAAATAAAGCGTGCGACTATAGAATGCTCCTTTCACCCACCGGGAGACTGTTCGCAACGGTTTCTGGAAAGCACGTCTGCGAGGAAATTATTGCTAAAGTCAGCGACTCCGCATTAATGGCGCTGCCTGCTGCAACCACGTCGGCGTCCTCGGAAAGAAAAATACAGGAACTTCCCAGTACACCATCCCAGGAACTTGCAGTACAACTAGAGAGTAATGATTGTAAAAAGCTCGAGAAAAGAGAGATCGACGATCCGACGGACTATTTGCTAGCAAACGACAAAGGACTACGCGACGATAATAGTGAGAGTCTCATGCCCGAACCAAAACGGATTCGATTGGTAATGCCCACCCCTCCACCGCCGCCTCCGACGGTACCGGTAGTGGCAGAACGAATCGAGCAGAACGCCGATGCCCCTGCTGATGTAAGTCACGGCGGTGATGATAAAGAAGCATCCGTGGAGGAAAACGACCCCTCCACCACGGAATGGCTTGATGTGGAACAGGAAGAAATCGTCGATACCTCGAACGACGACAACGGGGGAGATGATCAGCACCACCACCGCGCGTCAGACAACAATTCGCCTGTGACAGCAATTGACAACGCACAGGATGAAGTGAAAGTGGAAGGCACCGGGGAAGAAACAACACAGGAAAAGCCGTTGATGACCAGCGGTCGGGGAGAAACGCTTACCATTGCTACCGAGCAACAGCAGGACGAGGAGATCAATCATCCAACAACTCCAATCGACGCGAATAATGAAGACGAGTCAAACGACGAATTGGAGTCCGTTTCTCAAGGCAGCACCAAAGAGCTGGTTGTATCGGCTGAACCGCACGAGAGCTATGCACGCAAAGAATCGGAGAATAACGTCCCGGCCGACGGTATGTGTGTGTGAAGCATTCACTAGGACGATTTGTTGTTGACTAGTTCTCAATCAAATCCGACCATTCTTTTTTAGGAACGCCTTCCCGCAAACAGGGTCAGGACGACGGCGATCAGTAGAAAGTATCCCTGGGTCACGCTTTTGTGTTTTAAACAGTGTTCATTTATGGCCGTATAACGACACGACGTTCCTTTTCGCACGGGAGCAATTAAAAATAGTGGACCATTTTTTTTCTCTAATTTAGTTGTTAGGCAAAAGGACTTTGGTTTTTTGTTCTAACAGCCAATTTAATTTAAGCGTAATCTGATAACGATGGAATGGAATTGTAATTTAATTTCAATTAAAATGTTAAGCGTATATATATATATTAATTTGTTCATAAGTATTTTGTTACAAGAGATAACGAAAGGGAAAAGAAGAGACAAGCTTTTTTTTATTCATTAATAATAAACCAATGGACGGAGCTTGATATAAACAATGATTGGATTAGTCATTTATGCAAGAAAAATAGTTTCAATGGGATCCATGTAAGAGCATACTTAACACACTGGTATGATGGTTTATATCCGATCCGAACTGCAGATCGCGCATTTTTTATTAATACGATAGGAAGAATTTTTCAATAGTTGTAATTCACAGTCATAATTGTATAAATTTAGCCTATTCAGAACATGACTGTTTTATCTACTATTGTGTTGCATGTTAAAAATAAAAAAAAAATGCATAATTAAAATCAATTCAATGAAACAGTTTCTCAAGTGTGAGCTGCTTGAACAGCGTAGCAAAAAAGTTCAGTGCGTCGGCCGGGAATCGAACCCGGATCAACTGCTTGGAAGGCAACTATGCTGACCATTACACCACCGACGCGCGTTGACAGTTGTGTGCCCATACTAGTGCTTTAGATGATGGAGATGAGTTAACATGAATATGATATTCGAATTTTTATATTATTATATATTTAATAATCGTAAATGTGAGATTTTCGCTGTGAAGCCTCTACTTGGATAAAGTGATGCAAAACCGTACCTTTGTATGGGAACATCTCGAACGATCATTCCATTGCATTACCTTGCAATAAGCATCTTGGGGAAAGGATTGAAGGATCACTATAGCAACCAGCTAAACTAGCTCTCCTGACGAAACCTGCTGGCTTAGAAAATTTGTTTTTGGACGGTTAAAAGAATACAATTGCACAGCTCCAGTCATGGGAATTATAAATCGTGTACCAGGGTTACACCAGACTAGAAATCTATCTTTTAACATGGTTTAAGAAACATACATGGTTCCTGGCGCATTTCAAAACAAAAAAAGGTAATCACAAACAAAACATCTACCATTACTAGATTTTAATTCAAATTCTTGTATCAACATGGGCCCCTGTTATTTATATCGAATTACAATAAAATTAAATTAAATCAATTAAATTGTATATCGAATCTGAATACCGAATAACGAATAGTACTGTCAACAGGGTCAAACCAAGTTGCAAACTTTTTACAGCGTTTTACATCTCACCTAGCAATCGGGGCAGTGTATGTAGAACATCAAGAATGATAGCCTACTGCAGAGTATTTGATGTAGAATAGCAAAACCCACAAGTGGCAACACAAACCAGTAAGTAGAATATCCATCACTTTCTAGGATCTACCAGAATGAAAGTTGTCGCGTGGATGTTCGAAGTAGGCACGACCAGTCGAGGGGTGCAGGTAAAAGTAGGGGAAATCGCTTTTTCGCATCAGAAAACGAGCGCGAATCACAAAATCCTCGCAAAAGTATGTTTTCGACCGGAAAGCGATTTTCCCCTACTTTTACCTGCACCCATCGACTGGTCGGGCCTACTTCGAACATCCACGCGACAACTTTCATTCTGGTAGATCCTAGAAAGTGATGGATATTCTACTTACTGGTTTGTGTTGCCACTTGTGGGTTTTGCTATTCTACATCAAATACTCTGCAGTAGGCTATCATTCTTGATGTTCTACATACACTGCCCCGATTGCTAGGTGAGGTGTAAAACGCTGTAAGTTACGTGAGCCTTTTGGTTATGTAATTAAATGATAATAAATATAATCATAAACATTGTTCAGCTGAATCACTAGCTGTACCATATATATAACGGACTAGAGCCGTCGATCGACTCGTGCCGTGAACAGAATGTTGCTCCATAACGCCCGGTCCTGTGCTGCACATCTCCAACTCGAAACACCGATCCTCCGTAAGTCTGCCTCGACCTGGTCAAGCCATCGTACTCGCTGCGGCCCTCTCCTCCGCGTGCCTGTTGGGTCCTTTTCGATGACCTCCCTGGCCGAATAGCTGGCAGGCTTCCTCGGTATACGTCCCAGCCATGTCAATCTCCCGATTTTCACCAGGACATCAATCGGGGGATCACCTAGCAGCTCGTACAGCTCATCGTACCATCGTCTTCTCCAAGCCCCGTCTGCGTCGCGTACTCCTCCGAAGATCGAACGTAGCACCAGCGAGGATGCGCCTCCGAATTTCCAAGGATATGTCCGAGTCACATGTGACTTGGGATCCAAGGTATACGAAGGAACCCACCTCCTCCAGAGTGTCGTTATCCAAGGTGATACCGGGAAAGGTATCTGGGGTGTTATCCCTAGACCCTCCCCGGTGGCAAAATCAGCATGCTTTCTCATTCTGGCGGTATCAATTGTCAATTGAACAGAATGAGAAAGCATGCTGATTTTGCCACCGGGGCTATTCCTTGCATGTATTTTGTCTTTGACGTGTTGATCTGGAGTCCAACTCGCTGAGCTTCTGACTTAAGTCCAGCATACGTTTCCGCAGCCGTCCTCTTGTTAATCACAACAATGTCAATGTCGTCCGCGTAGCCCAGGAGTTGAATTGAGCGCCAGATGATGATACCTCGCGTGTCGATGCCTACTCGTCTTATCACACCTTCTAATGCCACGTTGAACAGGATACATGAAAGGCTATCCCCTTACCTCAGTCCTCTCTGGGAAGCAAACTGAGCGGACGCGACACCACCGACCCTTACGGAACACATCACATTGCCCATAGTCGCCCTACACAGCCTGATCAGCTTGTTCGGAAACTGAAACTCCTTCATCAGCATCCACAGCTGTTGCCGTTCAATGCTGTCATAGGCCGCCTTAAAGTCAATGAAGACGTGATGTGGTCTGCAGTTGTACTCACGGCATTTTTGTAAGATCTGCCGGAGCGTGAACAGCTGGTCGGTTCCATGAAGCCGGCTTGATACTCCCCAACAAAGTTTTCGGCCAGGGGAAGCAGAAGTTGAGAGAAAATTTTATAGGCGGCATTTGGTATGGTAATGCCACGGTAGTTCTCGCAGTCCAACCTGTCCCCTTTTTTGAAGACCGATACTACGACACCGGTCATCCAGTCCTGGGGTAGTTCTTCCATCTCCCAAACTTTGCCGATCACCAAGTGAAGCACTCGAGCTAGGCTCTCCCCTCTGTGCTGGAAGAGCTCGCCAGAGAGCTGATCATCACCCGCAGCTCGGTTGCTCTTAAGTTTCCGCATCACTTGCACTTCGTAGAGGGATGGAACCGGGTAATCATCATCGTGCCCAGGTGCCCCAAGTGGTACTTACGCATCCATGCTCCTATTCATGGTAATCCCATTTAGGTGCTCCTCGAAGTGCTGCCTCCACCTTTCAACCACCACGCCAGCACTGGTGAGCAATCCACCATCCCTATCCCGGCACATGTCTATGGCAGGCTCACTAGACCTACGTTTCCGGTTAACAAGCTCATAGAGCTTTCGGGTGTCACCAGACCGTTGGAGCTGGTCAAGGTCCTCAGAACTTCGATGCTCCTGCGCTCTTCTTTCCTCCTGCAGATCGAAACAAGCCTATTCCTGGCTCTCTTTCTAGCTTGGAGCATTCTACCTCAGGCAAAGTTCTTCTGGTCAGCGAGCAGCTGACACTCCGCATCAAACCAGTCTGATGTTCGTGACCTCATTCTAGCACCCAGACTGGTGGAAGCTGAACTTTCCACTGCAACGCGAATTTTAGTCCATACCTCTTCCATTGGTGCAGTAGAGGCCTCATCCGCTGATGGAAGTGCTGCCTCTAGAGTCTGACCGTAGCGCACAGCCTCTTCATTATCCTTTAACAGGTCAATGTTGAAGCGGTGCGCTCTAGCGACCCGGGTTTTGTAGACCATTGCTAGCTTTGATCGCATGCAGACACCGAGTCAGAACTCACATTTGGCTGCCGATAGCTGCGAATGTTTGTGACGTCCGAGAAAAAGCGGCCGTCAATTAGCACGTGGTCGATTTGGTTGTAGGTACGTAGGTCCGCTGATCTCCAAGTAGCCTTGTGGTTATCCGTGCGAGGAAATAAGGTGCTGCGGACAACCATTCCGCGGGAGGCTGTAAAGTTAATGCAGCGATGACCATTGTTATTAGAGCAAGCATGCAGGCTGTGAGTCCAATTTCCTCAATGACGAGCTTGATGTCACGCCTCGAGCAGCTGCCGTACGCCTGCTCCATTAGCGCATAAAAAGCATCTTTCTCATCATCGGGCCTTCCTTCATGAGGGCAGTGTAAGTTGATGAGCGCATACCCAGTGCCACAAAATCTCACTGGTCAAAGCTTTCTCACCATAGTGAAAAAGTGGCCTTTTAGCTGGCCCTATTTTGGTTATTCCTTCATGCCCTGTAGGAATTGGCAAAGCTTTGGAAAAAAGCTCGGAGCGTAAGCTTTGACAAGCCACGCCCCGCGATTGCTTCACATTGACTTCTGCGTTGGTGTTCGTGCACCCGTGGCTCGGTCACCGTTCGCGCCTCTTCTCTGTCTCATCTCTTCTTTCTTTCTTTCCTTAGCCAGCTTGACTTTCTGAATCTATCGCGCGTGTCTGTTCGGCAGTATGTCCACAGCGCTGGTACGATGCAGTCTCAGTCGGCTGTGCGTGCTCCGTCCGATTTGCGCACACGTTCTTCCATGCATGCATGCGGCGGGGGTCTTCTATGCGATGCGATGTTGTCGCGTGTCGATTCCGTTCCTTCCTTCTGAAAATAGCAAACTAAACACGTTAGGCCATCGCTGGCTCCAACAATCACCGTTCTTGCGTCCAATATAAAATAGGTTTTGATGCGCTCAGGCATCACGAAAAAAAAATTCCAAGTCCAAATATAGAATTTTTCAGTAATTTTTTTTTGTTTCAGAAATCGAATGTGCATCATCTGACGACATGCTGATGTAATCGATTTGTTCGTGACCCAAAGGGAATCAGTTTTTCGGCTCTAACGGGCAAACGGTTGAAGATAGCTAATTGCGGTCTTCGACAAAGTTTTGGTTAACAATAAATTACAACTTTTTTACTTGCACTACTTTTGTCTCCGAGGCTTCCTTCACCCCATAAAAATAAAATTAATAAAACGGTAATTTTTTTCTTGTATTCAAAAAATTAACTAAACCTTTGCCCATGACTGCAAGAAACATAATGAAACGTTTAGGAAACAGTTTTACCCTGAGCGAAGATCATATGTAATTTTGTTCTAGTTGAAATGTTCTGTACTGGTATTGCGGAGGTGGCAACCCGAAAGGTAAGAATTACACATAAAGAAGAGGCATATATCGCGTGGCAAGTTACGGTTACGGTTGAGACCGCAGCGTGTTTTCATGGTCGATACGGACATTTAATAAAGCGTGTCCAGGAACGAAATTCCGCTGCCATCTATGGCATGCTACCGCGTCGGCTAGCAGCGATAGACTGAAGAGTATATCAAAATCATATCGCACGCATGTGAACGCACTGGAAACGAATGAAAGAATGAAGAGAAATCCAGAAGCGCGGTACGCGTCTGCTGGTGTGCGTCTGCTGGTGCGACCGAATGGTTGAAGCTAAACCTATACATATTTACACATCGTAAAACGCAGGGGGTACCCTGCCGCAGGTGTGAAAGCGAGGGAAAAAAATAAAAACGAGACAAAAGTAGTAAAGCTTATTTTTAATTGCGCCGTTCGACGCTTCGAACAGAGAACGACGCAGAATGAGCCAAGTGAGAATCTCGCCTCATCAACTTTGTGGGAGAGGGGTGTTGGAGAGGAATGAAAGGGGAGCAGAGTGAGCTGCTCGCCCGTGTACAGATAGGACAATACATACAAATATTAAAGCTCCCGACTGATTCTTGCGCACTGGGTAGTTGCGGAATCTCCCTTTAACTCGCAGAACACTCATACGCTCATTAATGGGTCTCGATTCAATAATGCGCTCCTGCATTTTACCCATCACTATAAAGCCAGTACCGAGCTCGTTGGTACTGCCACCACTTTGGTAAATGGTGGCCGCACATTGTCGAGGCTTCCACACTCTACTTCCTCTCCAGCAAAGTTCCTGCAGCGCAACAATAGAAAAACCGAGAGGATTTATGGCGTCATATAGAAGACGATCAGCTCCGTCGAAGATGAGAGATCTGCAGTTCCACGTCCCAAGCTTCCAATAATTGTCCTTCATTCGTAGCCTGGGTCTGGATCCGTTATTCCGATACGTAAAGCATGACCATAACTAAATTGAACCAATGAAAGGGCGCTACTGTGGCGCCTCTAGTAGCGTCAGTTGGAACTAATATTTTTAGTAGTATAAGTAAATAGTAACAATGAAGTTGTGAAAGTTTCAGACCTGTACTATTTTTTTTAGCGAAATGCCGTACAATGGAAATTAAACGACCAAAAATGAATCCGCACAAATAACTGTGATGCAAACATGTGAGATTTTTTAAACACTTGCCAAATCTCTCATATAGTAAATATTAATATTTACTTCTACAAAGGATCGAGGAACCTGGCGTATATCGTAACATTTTGTGTTGTGGGCTGGCATCATCTGATAGAAGAAACAAATTACTGGAATGAAATTGTGAGAGGCATGTGGAACTCTGTATGTTGAAGGTTTTAATTTAAATGGAACATAGAAACCCCACTCAAAAGCGTGCCTCCGTGGCGCAAATGGTTAGCGCGTTCGGCTGTTAACCGAAAGGTTGGTGGTTCGAGCCCACCCGGGGGCGAGAACTTTGTTTTTTTTTTTCATTTTGATAAACAACAAACGATGGAAAGAAAAGCCATTTTTTCTTGAATGAATTCTATGTATGCCATACAACAGCGTAGAAATGTTTATGTTAGTAACACACTCAACAGCTGATCGCAACAAAGCATCGGTAAAAAACTTGCATTGTCAAATATGACAGTTCTGAGGTAATCGTAAACAAAACAAAGCAAGTCGAGAGCCTCCATCATCATCGCGTATTGTGTGAATCCTGTGCAGTTTCAGTTCGGCAGTGAATCAGAGCGGAGGTTAGCAGTGCAGTTCCTGAAAGGGTTAGCGGAAAAGTAAGGTTACGGCACGACCGCGTGGTCACGCCGAGCTGGAGCTCAGGTCAGAAAAATCCTAGCTGCCGCACATCTCGTTCTGTTTGAGTCAATCAAGCGGACCACGAGTTCTTGTGTCCTGACAACGGAAGGAATTATCCCTCCCGTGGCCGGCGGGTGGACATATGGCTATTATTAGCCGGTCCTAAAGGACGAGCCCCTTCATAGGAGTTCGGACAGAGTCGGTACGCCTCTGATTACGAGTAAGGGAACAAACGTTCGACTTAGCGTAGGAGGATATACCCCGACTCGCATAGCGAAAGAAGAAGAAGAAGTGAATCCTGTGCCCTTTAATTTATTTATTTGTGAATGAAACTGAAGTAAAACGTGGAGGTTAATTGTACGTACGGCCTTACAACAGAGAAGATCGTCTCTGCGGTGCCCAATGATGCAAGGCTATGAATACACAGTTGAAGAGCTGACGCAACTTGCGCAAGAGAAGATTGATCTTGGCGAAAAACTGCTCAAGGATCTGTCCAAACGCGACACGATTGAGGGAGTGAAGAAAATCCAGAAAAAAATCAGCCAAGAGCTAAAGTTCCTTAACCGAGTGAAGACCAACAGGACGGTTACAATCAATCACATCCTCTGCAGTAATCTAACACACTTTGGCTGCCTAGTGGATTGTTTGCTGATGAGTGCGCAGGTGAAGCATGTGGACTATCCGCTTCCGGTGGAAGACCGTGCCTGTCCGCTTCGGGTGGACATTGTCTGCGATGGAGGTGCCACCTGGATCAAGGTGATCGCACGAAACCCAAAATCACTTAGCGATGCTGTGTACGGCCGCACGAGCTACGGTTCGAAATCCATCCTGGAGCAGGCGCAGGAGTACATCCAGGCGGCCAGCAACTTCCCGTACATGTTCCGGCCGCCAACGGTAATCTTCCGTTTTCTGAGCAAACTGGACGATGAGTTGATTGTGGAACTGCAACGTATCGGCATCCGAGTGGTGCTGGCCGAAGAGGAGGATGATGTAAGCGAATGCTCCAAGGAGCCTTCGTCGACCGTTGATGCCCATCACCCAAAAGACGAGATTCGGCTGCTTAACGTCGACGTCACGACGCTCATCGCCTACTGCAGTGCCATGACGAACGGGTCGGCCGCTTGGGAGTTCAAGCAGCCGCTCCTTTCGGAACAGGCCCGCTGGGAACGGGACAAACCGGTGAAGCCCGTACTCGACCAGCTGTTCGAAGGCAGACGGCTCATCTGCTGCCAAACGGCATACGATTCGTTCCACGATATCCTCACGATACTAGGCGGAGAGCGGGAAAAGGAGCGCGCGAAAGCACTCTTCAGTCGGATTCAGGTCCTGCCCGATGTGCCACTCGAGCAGGCGCCGAAGGAGCTGCAGTCATTGAAGTTGGGCGGAAAAATACGACCCCGCAGCTTGCAGGTGTTTGCCTTCGGGCTTTACCACCGCGCCGTCACGGTCACCTCGAACGAAGGTTTTACGCGGGCTGCCAAGATGCAGGGACTCGAGGTGCCCGTCTTCCTGCACGACGCTCGAGCCCTTACCGAGGACAAAGAAAAGACTGCCACACAACTCTCGCAATGACCGAATCGGATGCACCCACCATTTCCCAATGCCTACTCAATCCACGAATAAATAAATTAACGCTCCAATACGCAAGGTTTAGGTGTTCGTTTTTATGCGTTTTGTTTATAAAATCTAATATCCGATACTTCTTTTCCTTACGTTCATGTGGTGTATCTTTTGTGGGTATTTTGTGTGTGTGTGTTTGTGTGTGTATGTATGTAGGTGGAATTTGTGTTTGTCGCCCCGCGGTATTTTATAACAGTTTAATAGCTAATTCATTCAGATTTTTTCAAATTTCTTCTTACCGGGTTTACACAATTCCTATACAAAATTGATCGCTGTCTCTTATCCAGTAGGTTCATGTTTTCTTTCCCCACCCAACTGTTACTGGCCTACATGCAAATATCATGCAAAGAACGGCGTACGGTAGAAGCATACGTTGGCTACGTTGATCGATTATTACAACATTTGCATGACTGTCGCTGTGCCTATATTTGTTTCGTTTTTCTTCCCTGTACGTTGGGAGTCCGCCACCAAAAAACACTAAGGAAGTGGAATCCTGATACTTCCATGTATCGCAAAACTCACTATAGTTTGCTCCTCTTATTCGCAAGTTACATTTGTCCCCTCCTCCCCCGTACCCGTGTGGTATGTCCTAACAAATAAAAATGAAGGTCCACGGCAGCGAGAGACATCGACAGTCAGTTACCGTGGACGAGCGGAACACAAAGCATTTAAATTTCAAAATAGTTATACAAATAAAAGAAAGTGTGCATAAAACATTGTTTTATAAAATTCGAACTACTGTACGCATATAGTCTTGAAAATTGAACCACTTCATTCGCCTGGTTACTATCTTATTATTAATTCAATTGTTCTGTGCTAATGAAAATGTCGACATTTAATGTTTTGTGTAAGCAAATTGTTTAGCAGGTATCTTCCATGTAATCAATATTTAATCCCAATTAAAAACCGAAGCGAGTCCGATTTTGCAATTTATATGTGGCATGCAAATGTATATCCCATGCAAAGAATATCCCAGACGACGTGCACACCTTGCTAAGATAATGAAAAATATTTGGTTGTAATTAATTCACTTGTACAACGTCAATTACACTTGACGTAGGGAATCTCCTATCGTTTTCGTAAGATCTACCAACTTAGGCCGCACCATTTGGGAGTTTGCAGGTCTGATTTGAAAATAAATGGTCAATAGGATGGTGGATTGCGGTCATTAATCTTCGAAACAAATTTGCCGGATAAAATTGCTTTTCCTTATCCCTTTTTGTCAACTTTTTTTCTATCGATAATTTAAGGTAAGATAAAAAAAAATCAGCAAAAATATAAATTCATCATACGTATTTTTCAAGCGCTTAAAATATGAAGCGGAGGGGGAGTGAGGGAAACAAATTTATACTTCTCGTCTCGTACTTGCCACTCGCGGTTTCTCATGGACAATCAGAGGTTGTCGTAAAACTATCGCGGCTGTATTCTTAAAAACGAACGCTTAAACAATGTAGCACACTTTCTAACACAACGATTATTGTTATAAACGCATCGACGGCATACCTTATCAAGTGCGGCTTGTCTCTCTGGTTGCCTACGTACTATTATCCTGTGTCCACTACTGCTCGCGAACTTCAGCCAAAACTCAATGCAAATGGAAAATTATGAGAACATCTCTGCATCGTAACATGACCACCGCCAGGAGGTCTGGAGTTTGTTATATTCCTTAAGCGTGCCACTATCTCTCGTTTAAACATCGAACAGGACCACAAAGCTTCCTACGTTCATTTCTGCTTCAGTCGTGCCGGCGTAGGTATGTTCAGCAACAGCACCGGCCTGCATTTCCTTGTTTTAATCATCCTAAAAGTAGACGGAGAAAGCAGAAAAACAGCAACACCGCATGGTATAGTAACCATACCACAGTAGTAGTTACCAGTTATAGCGATATCGTGGCGCGTTGGAAAGGACAAGATAAAGAAAATAAAGAAAAGAAAACATTAGTAAGGTTTATCACACATTTTCTATGAGAGGATAGGGGAAATGTATATTCGGTCGAGAAACTACCATTTCATTTGCCGCCGCATTTGCCTGCGGGCTGATCTTGAGACATTCGTTGATATCACGACGAAATTGCGATAAGTTTTGGGTGAATCTAGAAGAGAGAAAGGGAGGAAACGGCTAATTCTTTCACTATTCTTTACTGCGGGAAGGCAAGAGCATACTTGTCGCGATTCCGAATGAGCAGATTGCGCTCGATTCCGTCCATCAAAATGTCAAACAGGCGTGCCATGGTTTGTTGTTTGGCTACAGGCTGAGATTGTATGACCGTTTCCCGGATACGACTGCAGAAACACAAGAAAAAGGAAAAATTCCGTTAAAAAATAAAAGAAATAAAATTGACATACTAATGACATGTATAGTCTTACCGGAAGTAGTCCTCGTAGAGCAGAATTAACACAAGCAAAGGCCGGGACATAGACCACTGGTGTTTGCAGTCTTCGAACATGACAATGTTCATCATGGTGGATAGCAGTCCCTGCAAAATTTCTGGATGCAGTTCCATCACCTTGAGGAACATGTTGTTCTCCGGGGGTACCGCCTGCCGGAGCTTTTTGTTCGGGAATGTGGACACTAAAAATGAGTTAAATTTCATAAGTATTAGAATAACTCTAACTTAACACATGGCTAAATGTAAATTTTTACATAAATCGCTTAGAATAACCTCTTGAATTTTTGCACGATAAGTGTATTTTTTTTTCTATAATTGCATGAAGTGAGCTCGACATGTTATAATCTAGTTTCTTATACCGAATAAAATTGTCCCTCCTCAACAAGGTTCCATGGTGTAATGGTTAGCACTTTGGACTCTGAATCCAACGATCCGAGTTCAAATCTCGGTGGAACCTGCCTAATGAAAAACTTTTTTTGCGCTTTTTTTAAATCGAACGTCAAAATCAGGCGTCGTACATGAAATTGATAAAATAACAACCATTTTTTTCAGATACCCACCATTCAGTTGCAGTTGTTTAAAGATGTACGTCACAATATGGTCTAACGTTTGGCAACAACCGGAACAAACTACAGGCTCTATAAGCAAAAGTAAACAATTGTAGGATTAGCGATGGTTGGCACAAATAGATCACATTTTCAACCAAGATGAAACTAGCGACTCACCTAAAGCATTCAATCCTTGGGATATGCTTTCCAGAATGTACAAAAACAGGGGAGGCTCTAGCGTGGAAAGGTATGAGATGTGATCCTGGGCTAAGCACTGAATCAGCGTGTAGTACGACAGCGACAGCTTCGGGTAAACCTGCGAGTGCGAAAAAAACAAGACAAATGAACTGCCGTGCCACAAGAGTCATTCATTTCCTTAGCCACACTTACCAGAATGTCCTCGTGTGGGATGGTGAGGATCAACTTTGCGGTCATGTTCAGCACGTTGTCCAGTGCATTGTCACCGTACAGCTTAAACACGCCAAAGTTGACATAGTAGCCGCTAAGGATTTGCTTCAGCATTTGAAAACACACAGAAATGCCCTTCAGCTTCATTGGGTACATTTGTTCCTTGGGAACATTCAACGACAACATGCTTTCACCTAGAATACAGCAAACAGAATGACATTTGAATTGGAGGAAAAGATGGTATGAAGAGAACAACCGTAATTACCGTAACAGCAGATCAACTTGGACGTTTCCCTGAACAGCAAGATGCCGTTTGGACTAGACACATCGAACTGTAATCGCTGTGACCGGTTGTAGACTAGTTCGGTGAAGAGCTTCAATACGGGCGTCGTCACGGTCGGATCGTGGGCCCACATCTGCACAGCACGGATCAATATTGGCGAATAGTCCGGATAGCTGGAGAAAGAACGAGCCGAAAATTTTTCAGTGCTGAACGATAAAAAAATAACATGTGTCTTCCATCTTATCGCGATACTTACATCCAGTCAAACAGCATCATGTACGGCATCTTCGCATTAAATGCCAACGCTAACCCACGCAAATCGCGCGACAATCCGATCAGCTCCTTCTTTGCCTCCTCACTCGGGAAGTTCATCATGATGATGTTTTCGATTGTGTTCGTGAGTGGCATCATGAAGGTGTTGAACCGCTCCACATCCTCCCCGAGATCCACCATCAGCAACCGGCCAAGGCAGGTGTAGAACATGCTACGACATCGCGTGGCGGCGACAGTGCCGGAACCAAGGAACGAGAAATGCTCACGCTATGAAAATTGGTGCAGTTTTGAAGTTAGAGAAATCTTGGAAATTGAATTGGAAAACGTCTAACACGTACCGTCCGATTGTTCAACATGAACTGTATCTCGTCCAGTTTGATCAACTTGCGAACAGAGGAACAAATTAGGGTAAGATCACTGAGCAGGGTGAGAGTTTTGCGTAGCACTTGCTCGGAATTGCCTAAATATTTGAGGTTAGTAATGCTGTAAAAAAAAACAATAAAGATCGAATCTTAGTCGGCTATGGATCTTAGCTGGTGGTGGAGCTTACGGCAATGCCCGTCTACTTACATCTTTCGGCTAGTTACCGTCAGCATGGTCGTGTCGTCATCACTGACGCCAAGCAACTCCGAAAGGCGCGGGAACATTTTCAGCTTCTGCATGTGCTCGGTGATGTAGATCTTGCGTACGTGCGCCAGGAAGTACATAAAGGCTAGTTCCAGTTTCTCGCAGCCACACTGCGGCAATCGCGAGTCGGTCAGCGTCATCAGCTGCAGTACGCGGATAATCATGTCCCCCTCGAGAACGTCGTGTTCATCGAAAGACGGTGTCGCTATGCGACCCCCGATCGACGCACCGATGATGTACACCAGCCACGTCAGCTGCCCTTCGCAAATCTGCAAATCGATGTGGTTTGCGTTCGACGGACTGGACAACACCTCCTGGTATCGGTTTGCTGTCTGATCGAACAACTGCACCAGCAGCGCGCAGGTCTTATCGTACTCGCAGCGACCGATCGTTGAAAATTGCTCGAGCTGTTGCTGCACCATGCCCGCGTCATCCACCGGGTCTTCGAGGCCCTCCCGAATGATCACCGGCACAGCATCCAGCTTCGAGGTGACAAATGCCTTCGTCACCTCCGGCGTGTACGTCTCTAGGAAGTGCGGTTCGGGTGATTTCACATACGGCAGCGACGCAATCAGCCGTTGCCATAGCGACAGCAGATAGTGAATACTGTTCGGTGCCGATTGCCACATTTGCAGCGATTGTACGGTAAACTTTGCGATCAGTTGTATCGCTTCCGGATAGTTTTCGACCATTACCAGCTCGCTGAGCTGATAGTTGGATTTGAGGCGGGCCAGCAGGCGACAAAACTCGTGATAGTTCTCCGGGTCGCTCAGCCCGTGCGATGTCTTCAGAATATCGGTGGCGCCCTTCACCAGTTTGGTGAGAAACTTTATGCGCTCCGGATTGCTGAAGATCGACCGACGGATGGAGGTGATCTGCACCAGACAGGAAAGGGCCAGGCTGGACAGGCGCGTCGGTAGCACGTGGTAAAGATCGAAAAAGAGCTTCAGCGAGTCCGACTCGGAGTCCAGAAAGGCGGGACGCCAGTTGGTCGGTATCTGCACGGTTGAAATATCATCCGACGACTCGTCGGCCGTGGCTCCGACAAAATCAAAGCTCAAGCAGTTGCGTGCCAGCTCGAGCAGGTGCGTAAACAAACCCTGCTGGGCCTCATCGAGATAGTTCAGATTTTTGCAAACATTATCCTTCGCCTGGCTGAGCAGCGAACAGGCTAGGATGAAGATGTCGTACAGTTTTGAGTCCCGGTAGAGGCTCGCAATGCGACGATGTTTATGGAAGGTGAGATTGCAGGCCGTTTCGGATTGCTGGTTCATTTCGACCGTCAGCTGGGAGAGTATCTGCACGCCAATCATGCAATGTTCGACCGAGCCGCCCAAAAACTCCTTCACGTCTTGCAGGATGTTTTGGAACACGTACTCGCGCTCGTACATATCGAGCCAGCATAGCTTTGTTATCTTCACCAACAGCGACACTAGCGCCTGGATGACGAACGACTGTAGGTTCGGACGGGTGGCCAGGTAAGTGAGCACGTAGTTCCGTATGTCAACGCGTTGCTGCATTCTCAGCACCTGTATGTTCTTGGTTACCAGCTTTGTGAGGATGGTGGTCGCGAACAGCTGCGAAAAGCTCGAATCGGCGCGATCCAGCAGTGTCTGGCACTTGGACAGTGCGTCCGGGTCTTCCTGGAACAGGTAAAGCGCTTTTTCGGCTTCCGCGCGTAATCGCCCATCTTGGGATTCGTAAAACTGCTTGCACAGTATCTCCAACTGTTCCGGTTCCTAGTAAAAAGCATTAAAAAGTAGCGTTAAATTCACATTCGACAAGAAACACACTCGCACATAGCAAGACTTACCATCTCAATCCTGGTGTTGTGGAAGGAGGATGGGGATGTGAAAACAATAATCAACTAAACTATGCGAATTCCTTTCCGGTGTAGTGTTTTGTCCTGCGCACACACAAAAAAAACGAAAAGAAAGTTCGTGCGAATCAGTAAACAATCAACAGAAGCGATCGAAAGGCCATTCCGCTACCCGTCGACTTAAACTTTCCCGGAATAAATACACAGATTGTGGCGTACAAAACACTTCAGCCGAAATGTTGTACACCCGGTGTGGGGAAAAACGGCAGCTTTTCGTCCAAAATGAACCATGGCCTGTCCTGTATGACTAATACATCCGTGGAGAAATTTAATACTACGGCGTATAAACTAAGCAGATTAGGTTTGTTGCGGAAAAAGTTCGTCTATAATCACATTCTATCAAAACTCCGTGATCTGCACAAAACTCGTCTATTTCGTGCATATTCGCGATATGATGGCGTTTATAAGAGCACGCGTCTTTTAGACAAGCAGGACAAACAGAAAACAACACGAACCCATTCTTGGGAAACGCTGGAACTAATGCAACACCTCACATTCGGAAGCTATCAAATCGGCAAAAACATAGCTATTTACCGGCAGAAAAGGATGCGAAATCCTGCGGTGCACAAAAGCAGTTGCAATCCAAACCACCATCTACACTGACAGTGGGCTCAGTGCGATGACAAGTGAGGTACCGGTGTAGGCTAAGAACTAGCCCAAAAAGAAAACGCAATAAAGCAAGCGAAAGACCAATTTGCCAGGCACGGGAAAGGGTATAGTTTCTTGGCGAGCACTTTCGTCGTTGCAGTCTCCAAAGTTAGAATCGTAGTGTAATGCTTGCATGATCGTGGAGACACGAGAAATGCCGCTTTACATTGTACATTTTACTGGCGTGTCTTTTGGTGTGGAAAAAATGTTATCGGTTCTTCTTAGCAATGTTTTTGTTCACATACACTTGAGTGGCGTTACTCCATTGAACGGATAGCTTGCACAACTGATTCGGTCGAGGAAACACTTCTCTTTTGTCTGTAGTATATCGCTTTTTCGACCACTAGCGTGCCTTTGCCTGTTTTCCTCAAGATTCTTGATTGAATTCCGTTTCGTTTCGTTCTATTCTATCGTCGCTTTCGCATCACAACTAGTGTTGGCATTAGCGGGATTCGGAAGATTCAAAGATTCGTCCCTTGGCGGATTCCATTCGATTGGTTGTCAATTTACTGATTCGAATCAGATTTGATTCGCTTCAGACTTGATTTGATTCGAATCTATTTGAACTCCATGTCACTCACTAACGTTTCTGTTACGAGAACAAAATGGTTTGAAATACTCATTCATACATGCATGCATAATAACTAATTAAGGCAAAACTCCAGCAGCCATGTTTTCTGTTTTTGCAATACTATTTGTGAGACAATGAGAATTGGAAACGCTGTGTAATTTGATCAACTGCTACTATGCAATCATATGAGTTGCGGTATGCGGGAGCCCACGGGGTGACAATGATTTAGGTCAGAGATGTGGAGAATGGAATCGGAGATCCGGATCTCCGACCGGATTTGATTCGAAAGACTCGCATCTGTACAAGGACTTGATTTTTCCATCACCAGTGGTCCCACCCCAGCGTTTTTCTGCGAAAGCGGTAATACAGACATGTCAAATCAAGTCGCCCAACCCAAGCAGCTTATGAGCTACCCGATAAAGAACCGGTACATATAAATCCCAACAAAATATTACTCACCTGGTGAAGAAAAGTTCCCGTCTCTTATCATTTTCAGATAAATATACACTATATTTTCGTATATATCGCTTTTCGGACTTTATTCTTTTTCTTCTTCTTCTTGGCGTAACAACCTCTTGGTCATGCCTGCCCGTTAAGGGCTTACGAGACTTGTTTCCCTGTTGTACATGGATAGTCAGTCCTCTCGTACAGGGGAGGGTCCGGTCTCGGTTGGGATTCGAACCCACGCCGTCGAGGTGGTGAGCCTCGGCGATCATGGGCCGATTTTCTAACCGGCGCTACCGCTCGGCTGTCGCGGACCCCCTCCCTCTTAATCTTCTTCAATTCAATTCTAGAAAACATGTAGCGTTCGTGTGTTTTGCATGTTGTTCCCACAATCGTTGATTGGGTCATTTGGTTTGAGGGTTGCCTTCGGTCATTTGATGAAAGTGAGCCACATTTTGAGCACACATTTCAAATTTTGCTCCATACTCTTTTTGACGGTTAATGTAATAACTGAATACAAATTCAAATAGAATAAATCTTAGTAATCTCTTTATCAATCATAAGAAGCAGTCCTTTTGAATAACTTAAGTAGTCAATGAGTGTAAACAATGCCACGGAACATTTTAATTTTGAATGCCATAATTTCATATGATCTAATTTTCGAATCCATGCATTAAATTCCACTTGCATTATGTACATATGTATTTTTCAAGGCTCTACCAAGTTGACTATGCAAGAAATAGGACAAAGGTTTGACTACTGTTTTTTCCGTTATACTGCAGTCTGTTATCAATGTGGTTAGGTTTTTGACCCGCTTCGTTAGATCATCGCCAGCGATAAAGTTGGCCCAGGTACGGGTGGCAAGGGTTTTAAAATGATTATCTCGAATTATATTTGTTCGATCCTCCAACGTGATAAGATCGTAGTTCCACCAGTGATTTGTCAGGATAGAAAGGAAATGAAGCCAATTTTAATAGTGTGGGCTTTATCGGCGATATACATTGCAGATGCAGTTTCGTCAACGGAACGCCATGGCCAGGATCCATTTAACGATGATTTTCTGCGCAGAGTATTGGCCCGAGCACGCAGTTGGAAGCCCGACATAAATTTTGCATCAAACGTGCAGTACCACACATTCCGTTCATTGAAGGGAATCGGTCAAAGCAGGACCGGATTCAAGGTACCGGTGAAACACTACGAGTACGTCTACGACATTGAAATCCCAGACTCGTTTGATGCGCGCGAACACTGGCCCAACTGTGACTCGCTTCGTGAAATCCGTAATCAGGGAACGTGTGGTTCATGCTGGGCGGTGGCAGCCGCGAGCGTCATGTCTGACCGTGTCTGCATCCATTCGAACGGAACGATTAATGTCGCTCTGGCTGCCGAAGATTTGATGGGCTGTTGCGTCGACTGCGGTAACGGCTGCAATGGTGGATTTCTCGACGGAACCAGCTTCCAGTACTGGGTTGATGCTGGGCTCGTGAGCGGTGGGGCGTACAACTCGACGGATGGTTGCAAGCCGTACCCGTTCAAGCCATGCGAGTATCCTTTTAACCAATGCCACCCGGAACAGTCGCCCAAGTGTTCACACCATTGCCAGGATGGAGCCGATCGGCGATACTCAAAGGACAAACTGTATGGGCAGGTGGCGTACGGGGTGCCTCGAGATGAACGAATGATTCGGTACGAGATCATGACCAACGGTCCTGTGGAAGCTGGGTTCGATGTGTACGAGGATGTCCTGCTGTACAAGTCCGGTGTCTATCGACATGTGTACGGGGAGCAGATCGGAAAGCATGCGGTACGAATCATTGGCTGGGGTAGAGAGGGAGGTTATCCTTATTGGCTCATTACGAACTCGTACGGAGAAGATTGGGGTGACCATGGGTATTTCAAGTTTATCCGGGGATCCAATCATTTGGGAATCGAATCGAATGTTATAGCAGGGCTTCCAAAAGTGTAAGCAGCAATGGAATTTTAAATTTATTTAAAAAAGAGAAACGTTTTAATAAAGGTTCTACCATTTTCCAAAGTCTTAGTATGAGTCATGTACAATAAACGAAATTCGTTTGGTTATGGTTCACCTAATTTGATTTAAACGCCCGCTCAAGATCCAGCCTACTAGTCGATGTCCAATTTTTTTGCTTTTTCTTTCTTTCAAAACGTTTATAAAAACAATGGATTCGATTAAATTTTTGAAATGCTCAACAAAATAAATATTATCGAAGCCAATAATGATCGATAGAGTATTTATTGAGCCTTGAAAATAAAAAAAAAACTTGTTCGAAATACAGCCTTTTCTAGAAAATATATTGCTGTAGTTTTAGCGGAATGTACGCATTTTGCTACCGAACTTCCCTCTTCAGAGCTTTGGCAAACCAGCAGAAATGGAACTTTCGATACCGAGATGATCTTCACCACGGAGAATCTTGAAGAATCCGTTATCGCCCCAATCGCTGTTCCAGGAATTAGCAATCAGCCAGTACTTGGTTCCGTTCTCCACGCCCCAACCGAGAATGCGAATAGCATGTCCACCGAGCATTTTACCCGCAACATGCTTGTAGACTCCTGATTTGTACTGCAGCAGATCCTCGTACACGGTGAACGCACCCTCGACCGGACCATTGGTCATGATTTCCTTCTGGATCTGGGCCTCATGGCGAGCGACCGAATAAGACGAGGCGCCATAACGCTTATCCTTTGCATACGGTACGTTGTAGCTGTCCTGGCACTTTTTGACGCACTTTGGCGTTTTGCCTTCTTCGCCTTCGCACGATGGGCGTGTGCCGTTCACATGGTGCTCGCACGGTGCAATCGCGTACGGTTGACAGCCCAGGTTCGAGCCGAATGGGCCACCGCTCACTAGACCTTTGTGCACCCAGTAGCTCCAGGCAGCACCCGGGAAACCACCGTTGCAACCGAATCCGCACGTGTGACAGCATGAAACCAAGTCCTCGGCGGAGAAACGGAAGTGCACCTTTCCACCCGAAGCAATGCACACGCGATCCGACATTGCCTCGACGGCCCCGAAGGCCCAGCATGAGCCGCAGGATCCCTGGTCGCGGATTTCACGAATTGTCGGACAGTTTGGCCACTGTTCGCGCGAGTCGAAGTTCTCCGGCAGGTCGTCATCCTCGTTCATTTCGTGCAAAAGCTCCGGAGCGCGAAACTTGTCCGCATCCGGATGAACACCCATTAGGCCCCGGATGTAGGTGAGCGAGGTGTCGGGATGAAAGTTCTGTCCAGCACGCCATGTAGTGGCCCGGGCGTTGATCTCTTCAATGAACTTTGCTGACAGAGCGTACCTCTTACCACCGGAACCGGCTGCCGAGGTACCGCCGATGGCCAGTGCTACAAGCACCACGTAAAGCAACATTTTCTAGAATGAACAGTATATGAAAAAGGCAATATGATTCAGATAAGGTATGCCTTTTTAAAAAGATGGAAAGTAAATGGGATGGGTTGATTGTATGGAAAACACGCTGAGTAATATAATAAAAACAAATAGAAAAAGCAACACAACAGATAGGGCACAACTTGTTCCAACCTCGCTTGCCCGCTGCTATCGTTAAACAAAATCAGCAAAGGGCACTACTATCAGCTGTTGGACGACTTTTCAGAGTAATCCATCCCTTTGTGTGCTAAATACGTTCTACTTTTCAATTTGTTACGTAGAATGGCGGCGTAATTAGTGCTCTATATTTTACTGTATTTCCTGTGTTAACCATCGAAGATGTGACTAAAATTCGCTTTCAACATGTAATATTGAATACTGTAATTATACTTCTGCAATCAAACGATAAAAAGGAAAGCCCATTTTAGCCACCATTTTCTAACACAAAGACTAACAATACATTTCGGGGTCAACAATCGGGACAAAGTTTTTTGCACAAAGAACTGTACTAGGAAGTAAAATAACACATTTTAGTATTTGATTTTACTTACCAATTATTCACTGCGAGCTGTATAAATACACACTGACGATGGACAAGAATGTTATTGCAGGCCGGGGAGAACTTCTTTTGATGGCGCTGTTTTGGATTGGAATGGATGGATTCAATTATGGTGCTTGAACACGAACTTTCGGTTGAACGACATCTGCAATAAAGGATGAGTTACACGACACCAGCATTGCTGTCAGCGTAACGAGTAGGAATTTTATAAATCGGGTGATGTAGTTATTTCGGTAAAAGAGTAAATGAGGCCCCGGGCTAGATTCTCCTCTTCCTACTGGTTCACATTTAGCGCCTGAAGCTATGCAAAGCGCGACACATGCATTCGTTTCGAATTTTTGAACGCTAACGGTTCGCTTAAAAGACCATAACGGTTTAAACTAATCACGCAGTGGAGGTTGAATGCGGGTCAATATACTTTTACATGTTAAGTTACTAATAAGTAAACTATACCACACATGCTGGACAGCATGAAACAATGAGTTTAGCCGAAGAAATGATTTGGAAACGGCGGCGCGCCCGCAGCGAGCGAAGCGAGCGGACTGCGCTAGGTCTACCGAAAAAGAGAGTTTGTTATAGTTTTGAGAAATAAGGGGGGCCCGTGGGCCCCCCTCATACCGCACCCCTAGGTTGATTGCGTAGCCGAAATTAACGGTACACGGTTCAAATACTCGTAGGTTGAATTTAACGAATTAATGTATCACCAATTGCATACATTCAGTTTAAACGTCCACAAGAGGTGTAGCCACGATCGAAAACATGGCGGCCGGGGCCTCATTTACTCTTTTACCGTTATTTCTTGTAGTTAGGAAAAAGTAAACTTTTGACCTAACAGTTTCAACCCAACATGCTTCGATGCTTAACCACCCGATAAGATAAGTAAAATTAGATTAATATGCCTGTTTATTCATTCGATAGAGGAAATAATACAATGTGTCCGATTCTATTGTATTGCAATGGCATACTGCTGCCGTCTTCCAGTGCCTTAATGGGACTGTCAACGCAAAGCAACCAATTAATCAAGGTTAATGGAACAAAACATGCAAATCAAGGGTCACAATGGCTGAAATAAAATTTACAATTAACCTTTTAAACAAAAAATAAAATATTTAGGTTATTCAAACAACTTTGTGAAAGTAACAATCTTCTGTACTCTCCCTGTATTTTGTATAAAATTGTGCAGAAAAGAGGTAAAGTAACCTTGGTCATAACTTCGAGCTGAAGCAGGCAATGTTTAAATTATCTATACGTTTTTACAGAAATACGATAATGTAACGTTCAAATGAACTAGTACATTATGTTAACCAACTTTGGATTACTTAACCACAAAAAATGCACAATAACCGTACCTGTAAATATGACCGATAGGAAACGAACATTTATTTTATTGTTTATTTTTTTTACAATTTAGGAACAAGGATTTATTTTCTTCATTACCTTTCCTGTTATTTATGCTGTTGTACATAGAAATTGTAAAGAGGCGAAAATAAATTATGAATTCCTACCGCAGTCCAAACTTAACTTCTACCTCTTCTCAGACTAGGAGGCACTAAACAAATGCGTGTTTTGCCTATGCTCTTTTCCTAATATCTCTTGCAATCGACCGTTCACCATTTATCTTCAGTAGTGAAACTAAATGCCCAGCAGGAATCACTGTTTTTAAACACTACTATTCAAAAGAAGTCGTAACATTACTTATAGAATTTTGTTTCGTTCTTCTGGTACTGAAAAAACTGCTACTATCCGCCATTTTACATGCTCAAACACATGTGCCATTTTAAGCTTTACGAAGAGGCTGACGATGTGGTCAATTTGGAACCTTCACCCACGGTAGCAGTCGAAGCCGGCGTAGATCTCTTCATGGCTCTTGCGCGAATGTTTTGCATCGTGTTGAGTGTTAACTTCTCCATCAGACGCGGAGAAACGAAGCGCACGGAGTTAATGGCTAGCTCGAGCAGGGCGTGCGGGAAGTAGCCCGTCGTTTGACGAGTGTGACCCAGGGTATTGATGGCGTTTGCCACGAATACCTTCGGCGAACATGCCAGCCAGGTACTTTTCCTAATCTTTGACATATTGGTAGCGACGGGTCCGGGCAATACAGATTGCACGACAATGTTATGTTTGGCGTACTCGGACGCGAGATCTTCCGAAAACTTGTCCATGTACGCTTTCGAAGCCGAATAAACGGTCAGCATGGGTGCCGGTATGACCGCCGAAAGTGAGGAAATGTTAATAACCACCCCAGCGTGGCGCTTCACCATGCCGGGCATCACGATCTGGCACATACGCGTTACGGACAGTATGTTGCAACTGAGAAGATTCTTGATCAACTTCTCGTTATCCGGCAGCTCGAGAAGGTATTCTGGGTTGGCGTAGCTCATGCCGACGTTGTTCACGATTACCCCGATCTCCAAGTTCTCAATCTGGCCTCGGATTTTTGTGTAGATCTCTTCGCCACCGGTAAAATCGGCATCGATCACCATCGTACGCACTTTATATTCCGTTTCTAGAAAGAAAACAAAACGCCATAAACATATGAATGTATCGGTTAAAAGAACTTTTGTTTTCAAAGTTAATTAAGTACCACAACTTACCAATTTCTTTTGCAACATCCTGCAGCTTTGAAAGTGTTCGACTAACCAGGATTACATTGAGGCCTCTTTTTGCGAGCTACAAATAAATAAATAACAATAAATCTACTATCAGTGTATATATAAATAAAAGTATTATAATAAGCTAATCAATCCTATGCAAGATATTTTTTATGTGCCCTTAGAGTCACACAAAAACACAACATATCCAACAAATAATCGAGAGAAAGTGCATCCGTTATTAAAAAAAGTCTAGCGATAAGATTTTCAAAAAAAAAAGATTTATCATAGATTGATCCATAACCGATGACCACAGTATACCGAGAAGCCAAATGATTATTTTTACTGCTGAAAACCCGTGATTGAACGTTGCTGTTCCAATACAAGCGCTGACTAACCGCATAATAGATAAGCACCCATTACTGACCATGTCCCGTTGCTTGTGTTTAGATGGTGGCAACGTCCTATATTCTTCTACGAGAAAAAAAGTAAACTAGCCAAAAGCGTGGAAGCAAAAACCGAGGTGTATTTTTTATGCAAGTCATTGACACGCCAAGTGTATAAAAGCGTGTCATGTCGAAGGCAAGAAAACTGTCTCCAAGTAAACCCAATCGAACTGGGGAATTGTGAAAGGTTGGAAATGGAAATCACACTATGAAGAGTAGTTTTACTTCCTCGAGGGTTTGGACGCCAGATTGGGCTAAATATTTGTGATTGCTGATAAATAAGTTTTGTTTGTTCAATTTAAGCTCTTTTTTTTCATAACAACACGGTTGGCAGATAAGCGACCATGCCTTGGGTGTGGCAAAGTCGGTAAAATGCTGATTTAAAAAATTGAAATGCTTACAACACAAACATTATTTGCCTAACACGTAATAATAACGTAAATAATATTCCATGTAGCATTGAATTTTAAACCTAAGTTACCAATTCTTTCACTTTGGGAATGATTGTTGTCCACCTTCAAAGTACAAAGTCGGAATATGTCAACGAATTAACGCATGGAAAGGAAGTGTACACTACATCCAAACCTGGTTTGTAATCGGTTCACGAACCGTCGGGCAGATTCGAGGAGGTATCATTCTTTCAACGGCTAGCCGGCTGCCTGAAATGGAGGCGAGACTCTACCGTTTAAACCCTTTCCTATCCCGACACCGTACCAGACAGACTGGAATACGAAGTAACTTGGATTCGAGAAACGTGCGGTTTTTTTTCAGTCACCTTTACGGCCATTAAATACAACTACTCAGCATTGTTGCTTAAACTGTCAGCATGGATTCGCTTCCTGAACCGGTGGTATGAAAACTGGCATCGATCGGAAAGTTGCGTGAGCTTGTGTTCACCCTTCCCTTCAGTAATCGTCGTAGTTCGATCGGGGGTTGTTGGTGATCATATTCGTGAACTTGACTTTTCTACGTCAACCTTAGCTAATTGCAAATGCATCGCGCACAGGTATAGGTGAGTGCAACTGCAGTTGGTGCAGTTGCCGACACTTTTTTTCTCCCTCATACATTCAACTTACCGCCTGTGCGTACGCCTTGCCTATGCCATCGGTGGCTCCGGTGATTACTGTAAATAAAAAATGTAAAAAATACTTTAAAAGTGATGAAATGAAAAGTTAATGAACGCCCCGAAGACTTTCGAGGACACACGTCAATGGTTATTTTGGAAGGGATTTTTTAAATGACACTATTTCTAGGAGGAACTGTGTGAACAAGATACACGACAGAATACAAATAGTCACGTTTTCTTCAAATAATCTGGAGTTTCCTGCGCAAGTAACTAGAGGTAAAAATCCCATTGAATAAGCGAAACATTCGACAATTGACGCGGTAATAAATGGAAGGGTAAACATTATGTTCCCATAGAAAGGTAATCACTTAGCTCACCCTTCAGATCGGTACTCGTGTTCGAGAACGTGTTGCATTCTGAAGGGAGTAATCTGGCACCCACTGATCGGGGTCAAAGAACACCCTATGATAATATACCGGCCCAAAGGCTAACACGTACAGGGCTTTGTGGAAGTACAGATTAGTGGCTGGTGGCCTCATCCTGCACTCATTAGACGTTGGAGTTGTCTATAATTTTTGCTTTTATCTTTCATCGCCCGATGGGAAATGATCTTGCTATTCAGATCATCGATCTTACAACATCCGCGCGCACGCTTGAAGGTGGTTTTGCACATCGTCGGATCGTTTCAATGCCATCAAGTTCCGTCCCGCCACTCAGTGGTCAATTCCCCAATGCAAACGGATGATAGTGATACTTTTAGTATCGTACTTCTGAGAGCTAGCACTTTTTTGCAGTCAGTATTATGGAGATAAACAAGTTTTTCGATTGGGGTTTTTTTTAAGAAAAAAAAACTTTGGTGCTAACCAGCGTGATGGGGGCGTCTTTTTAGAACCTTTTGGTCGCCAGCAACTGACGTAACTTCGTGAGTCGCCGGTCCCACGGAGTTCTAACAGGAGAACATCTTCGCGATGGAAGTACATCTTCTCCCGTCTTTGCTTACAATTATGGGTTACCGGGAAGACTTGTCGTTCCACTTCCCTTTTGCCACTTCAGTCGGACAGATTTTGTTTATCACTCCTTTAAACGATGCCAGCTCAAGTATTATTGACTTTTCAAATATTTCAATTGGGAGGCTTTTCCCCATCCGCAAACGAAGATAGATACTGAGAATTAGACGTAAGGTATTTAATAGCAAAAAATTAAAGACATATTGACGCAATTACCACACTGAGAGTTCTCTTTCCTAGAGGAAAGGATAACCGGGTTTTTGTGTTTAAAACTGGGAAGAATCGAGGAATGATAAGCAACATTTAATTTTTGCTCTGTACCGGCTTGATTTTTGCAGCCATATGTCGAGATTGTCAGTTTTTAAATGACATAGCTAAATTGGTTTCCTACTTCCTCTTAAATTGCTTTTGTTAAACGATGATCATCATTAAGTATTTTAGAAAACCTATTAATTTACAAATGACTGTAGACCATATACATTCTGGGTTTACACGCAGTTTGGAGCAAAAACATAGGAAACAACCTAAGCTCCATTGTCTTATGCATATATATCGTCAAAGCTGCTGGTTGAAGATAAACCGGTTTTTCGAAGCTCGGACTTTCCTTTTCCAAAACAAATTTCTGTTTAAGCTTTCCACTGAAATGCGCCGAAAAGATTGGGCTTCTTTTTTTACACTAAAAAATACCTGATTCGGAACGGACTCAATAATCTACGCACGTAGCGACGTAGTTTGGAAGGAAAGATTTTATAACCGGTTTGTTATTTTCTATGGATTTGATTTGTTTCGCTCTCGTAATTTTGTTGGAGAAAGCCAAATAAATGTGAAAACGTGGTAAACGTTACATGATCACAGCTACGTCACTTCACAGCGATGGGAATTGATGCTACGTTTAAAATTCAACATGGTCCATTTTGATCCCATCAAATACCGGATCTGGTTACTCTTCACCTTGAGATAATAACACGGGATACTGGTTTGATTGTTGGCCCCGAACGAAAAGCTTATCTTTTGCCAGCTAGCCCCGCTTGTAATCTTTTTTTAATACTACGTTAGTGCTGCGGCAAAATTTGGTAGGCCCGGTTCTTCTGATGCTTTCGAACATTACGTAGTCCGCCACCGGATAGTCGGTCCGTATATGTTTAAACTCAGTGATTTTCGCTGCATCTTACACGCACAGTTCTTCCCCCACCTTGTATGCCAGCAGAGTGGGTGCTAGTTGGCCAAATTTTGGCAGTCCTTGGATCGACCTTTGTCAACCAGGGTTCGAATCAAACGCAGATCATTAGAAGATTGTGTATCTATGATTTGGGGTTAAAAACTGGTTTCACTAGACTAATATTAGCAGCAGGTTTATCCCACCTCATCCACTATGGATAACAAAAACGAGCAATCATTGGCATTCGAGGTATTAAAACTAACTTATCGAACACGCACATATTACATTGATTTGTTTTTCATACAATTAGCACGTAGGAACCTAAATTTTGTATGATTTGAAGAAAATTTTTTATAGAAACCGATCTACAAATTCGAACCGCGACTCGGAAGTTAGTTTTACTTATGTGTACAAAGCAGGAAACATCGAACAAAACCTTCCTCGGAAATTAGTCTATCAGTTCGATCATTAATACCTTTCAATTAACGACGATGCTCTAAGGACACCGACCTTAAACATACGACGGTGGCAAAGATACTTACGTGCCCATTCGCCGACCTTTTTAAGATTGATGCGACATCCGAACACCTTCGGGCCAATGAGGTTCTGATAAATCCAGGGAAACACTTTCCGCAGTATAAACAGCGACACCAGCACGGCACTGGTACCGCCAAGAACGCCGGAAGTGGTGACCATTTTTAGCTGAATCGAGTTGACGATGCAAATGAAGCACTTGCAAGGTAAGCACACCTGGGGTAGGCGAGGTTCAGTTGCGTCGCAGACCTTTCTCCTTCTCCTTTCCGAGGTAGACCGAGGTTTGCGAGTGTGGTTGAACTATGGTCACCGCGTCCAAATCACACGTGCCACGGGGATGCACGGGAAAGTTCCGGCACCGCGGAGAACACACACTAGCAGGAAGACCGACCGTCGTAACACGAGCACGAAACCACCCGTCCGCCGCGAGGTGTGAACGTTGAATAAGCGGCGTGCAAGAAAGCCGTGGGATCGATCGTGCCGAACCCTGGAAACGATACGTTGGGTATTGTTGCCGGGAGTATGTGGTCGGTCCGTCGTTGTGTTGGTGCTGGAAGGTGGCTGGAATTTTTATTGATAAGCTTCGATTCTGGCTTGAACAGACTGGACTGATGGCGTCAGATGGTTTAACTGCCGGTGCGAAAACTGTTGTCCTTTCGCGGGTTGTCTAAGCTTCGTGTGTCGTACGTGCTGCTCCGCAAGGGACTGCTGACGATGTTCATCGATTCAGCATTCGCATACCGTTCAATCACAAACAACACCCTTAGCCGCAAGCAGAAGAAAATTTTGTAAGGGGTTCAGTCGCCCGACGATGGAGATGCTCGATGATTATGTAGATGTTTTCTTTGCGACCACTTTCACCTTTTACTTCATTTCCGTCTTTCGAGCAAGGGAAAGAGAAGGGCGTCGAGAAGCAAAAAAAAAGAATAATGTGGTTTTCACACAGCGTAACGTTTGATGTGTTTTCTTTTGTGTCCGTAGAAAGCGAACTGCAAAACGTAGAAAGAAATGTTGAAGCCAGTGGGGAAAGAGAAATGAAAAAGAGAAAAACAAATGACAACAAACTGTCAAAAAGCGCATGACCGTTTCGTAATGGTATTGGTGAAAGTGCTGAAATGAAAGTTTCAAAAGGACCGTTATTGTTGACGATGTGGAACAGTCAACAGAATGCCTACCTAAAGCAGTCTGTAAAATTTTTATCGTATTTGTTCCGCTAGATGCTCTTCATTGTTTTTATAAAACATGAAACCCTTCACTCAGTTAATAATTGTTGTTTCAAAAAGAAATTAAACTTTTACGTAGCAGCGTTTCAAATGCTAGGTTGACCAGTGATCAAGCAAAATGTACAAATGGCGTGTACATGTTTTACTTACTGGCTGCCAACCTGTTACTACCTACTTATTGGTGTAAAGTAAATACGCTTAAAATTAACTTCAATAATTTTTAAAATATTTTTCTATTAACTTTAATTTTTTTTTAAATTAACTTTAAATTTTTAAGTGTAAGTTGATGGTTGTTTTGACCATCAGCGTGAGCATCGGTCCCTGGTGTGTAAGAATCCATATTTAAGTTAAAGAAAGTTAGGAAGCACTTCATGATGCAACTAACGATGCGGACCACTTGATTATTAACTTTTTCTATTGCCGACCGAGTGTACGGCAAGCGGTTTTTCTGGTTTTCAATGAACTTGATCCACTGACCTTGAACGGATGGAGCGTACGCTTGCGTGGAGCCTTTTCCCGTACGCCATGCCATCTCGAGTAAACGTTCATGGAGTAAGAGTAAAGACGCTTGTAAATGGGTGGGGGATACGAAAATGCGGCAAAAGAGAAGCGGATACAGTTCAACGACCGCCACGATGTTTTCACTTTCAATGGGATCAGCTACGTTGACACTGAAGCTACTGACGAGTCAGCTTGATGTGATTTATTTCGGATCGTTCATCTCCAAAACGGTTGGTTCATTTTTGAAAAGTAAGAAAAACAAAATACACATAACAAATCGATACAATTTGCATATCTTTAAAATCTTATCTCCCTTTTCCGAATAACTCATGGTTGAATTTTTAAAAGTTCGCCATTTATAATTTATGTGACCATTCTATGATCAATGTTTTCTTTGTTCACCAAATTTTGTCTGATAGATCAACCGTTTAATGAATTATCAACCATCCCAATTTGAATGATAGGGAGAGTTGTAATATGTGTGTATTGCACAAAGACTTCAATGTACAAATTGGATGTATTCGTAAAATTCGTTAAAACTGTATTAAACTGTGTATCAATAAAACAGGATATAGCTTCAAATTGCAGGTACAAAGAAGCTGTGTTCCAACTGTTGCTTGAATGTAACTACAGAACTGAATACAGAAATGTTTTGAATGTATTACTTCTTCTACTTCTACATACAGCTGTACATGTTTTTGAAAATTGGCGGGTGTGTCCATGGCCAAAGGTCAATTCAATGACCTTACAGTAAAGCAGGAGGTTTTGTCTCTAAGGCACCAAGCTTTGAAATTGCTCTCCAGATCTAATGTTGTCTCTAACTGTAACACATCCCACAGGTAAAGCCTTTAGTGACCAACAGCTCATCTTATCGTCCCGATCAATGTTCCATTGCCATTCAGCCATGAGGATGTTATAGCCCACCCGTGGTCTGGCCAATATTTGATACAGAATAATCGGAATGTGGATTAGCCTATCACAGTTTGATACTGCTTAAGTCGTCTAAGCGGGCCGTGGCTTTGATTTACTGAATCTACCACATAATCTTCACCAGATTTCAATGCAAGTTCTGTCATCAACACGGGGCCCGTGTAACCAGTCAACGGCAAATAAAAGTCCGTTGGAGCTTAGAATTCAAATCCAAGCAGGCCGAAAAGCCGTGGTAACCCGGTAGAGGGCGCTAACCGCTTAACCGTTTCGATGACCTCTGTCGAACAGATCCCACAGTTATGCAACAGACATTACTCAAATTTAGGCAATGTCAGCAGGCCAAACTGGTATAGTTTTGAAAACACAACCCCAACATATTTTACATCGCAGTACACGTTGAAAATTAGTTTGGTTTCAAAGAAATTATAACATCACGTGAACATGGCCGCTAATGCAGGTGCTAAATTCTTTCGTGAATTTTTCAGAGACAGTCCCTGTCGAATGGTAAGAAAAGCAAATCCTTAATTGACACAGAATTCACGCTTCACTTTAAATTTCTAGTCATATCTTTTGAAATCTAGCGAAATACGTAGTCAACATTTAACGCAAAAGAAATCTCACGAGCGGCCTCAAACAGCACCAAGTATCCTGCTGAATCGAGCATCGTCATTGGTCGTAAATAATGTAGCGAATTTTGATCATAATGGTAGGACACAGCCTCCATCAACGCGATCTCCTACCCCACTTCCAAAGAGCATCAGAAAGCCAAATAGCAGTACAAGTACTGTCCGAAAAGATCCTTCCAGGAAGCATCCGAATACCACCGGCATCGGTGGTAACGAAAACTTGAACACAACACCACAACGGAACCCACAACCGTCGTCACGGAAACCGGGAGGCTGCAAGGTGTGCCTTCCGAATGATCCGACCGGTTTTTTGCTAAACGAAATCGACCACATCCGTGATCGTATACTCGATCGACCGGAAAGTATCAGTTGCCGTCAGGCTATCGCTCTCGTGCAAGACATTCGTAACCGATGCGATGCGATTGTTCTTCCAGTCGACGGTAGTGAAACGGGTGCTAGAGTTAAATTTTTCGGTGGCCGGGTGGAAGGTTTCGGTAAGGTGGCACAAATCAAACGAAGGCCTTCGGAGGAGCTTGCCGCTTTAATAGCGAAGCGAGAGAAAACAATATCACAGAAAAGGATGCTGCAGTCTCCGCTAAGTGGTTGGTTTCCAAAAGGCGATGACCGGACCGAATTCCCCGAGGCGATAGCACCGAGGACCAAACAAATCTAAATTATAAACATGTGCAGCTATGGCTGAAATTCTGTAGACTAAATTTCACAGTCGATGAATTGCATTAAAATAAAAACAAATATGCAGCAACCAAAGGCTCTGGAGGATGATCGCGTGTTACTTAATAAACAAATCCATCAACAGGACGATGACCAACTCGTGAGTAGCTTCGATTGATAACGATCAGGAACAGTATTTAAAGCGTTTGGCCCTGACATTGATTACGCCAGTCGCTCATCAGAGCTAAGTGCTACAGGCATCATGGGACCGTATACAACGCTGGCCGTTATCGGACTTTTCTGTCTTCAAGGCAGCCTTGCGGTTGGTAGCGCCGAGAACAACCTTTCATTCAAGTTGTTCGTGAAGAACAGCAGCGGCGAAAACTCGCACCAGCCGCAGCCGAACTACCGAGACTATTCTTCGTACCGGTCGCGCAACGCCTACTATGGATCCGCGGCCCCGGAGTACTTCCACACCGGCTTCGGCAGTGTGGTTCCGTCTCAGGAGCAGTTTGTGGCGGCCATCAACAACCGCACTCGCACCTGGAAGGCGGGAGTGAATGCGCAACCTAGCCATTCCTACATGACTGGAGTACTGCCGGAACAGGCGCTGAAATATCAGCTTCCGCTGGGCTTCGTGCTGAAGAAGGAGTATGAACCGCTGCCAGCATCGTTCGATGCTCGCCAGAAATGGACCTACTGCCCGAGCATGAACGTGGTACGTAACCAGGGATGCTGTGGTTCGAGCTACGCCGTTTCGGCTGTGTCTGCCATGACCGACCGTTGGTGTGTGCACTCGGAAGGAAAGGAACAGTTCAACTTCGGTGCGTACGACGTTGTGTCCTGCTGTCACCGTTGCGGCTTTGGATGCGAGGGAGGAGCGCCGAGTGCGGTCTGGCAGTACTGGGTCGAGAATGGCATCACCAGTGGTGGAGCGTACGGTTCGCACGATGGCTGCCAGTCGTACCCGTTCGATGTGTGCAAGAAGCAGGTTGACCCAAGTGAGGCTCCGCGTTGTATGCGCACCTGCCAGCCAGGATACAACACGACCTACGCGGAAGACAAACACTACGGTCGGGTAGCGTACGCCGTGCCCAAGGACGAGGAGCGCATCATGTACGAGCTGTACAACTTTGGCCCGGTGCAGACCTCCTTCACCGTGTTCACCGACTTTTTGCAGTACAAGAGCGGCGTCTACCGCCATGCGTTCGGTGTGCGCTTCGGCACACATGCCGTCAAGGTGATGGGTTGGGGTGAGGAGAACGGAGTCAAGTTCTGGCTGTGTGCGAACTCGTGGGGAGCCGAGTGGGGCGATGGTGGCTTCTTCAAGTTTGTCCGAGGCGAGGATCACCTGGGAGTCGAAGCGAACGTCGTCACCGGACTTCCCCTGTTCCGCTAGAAATCGCTTATCAATGAAGGTTGATGCAAGGAACTACTTTATATGTTTATACAATATATGCAAGTGAATAGAATTCGGTTGTGTTGCTTTTTCTGTGATAATTCACTACACTTATTTTACGTTCAACAGAAAACATGCATTTCGTTTTAATGATAATGTATGTAACATGTCAAGAAAATTCTTTTAATCTCTTAAATTATTAGTAGCGGCTTACAGAATCTTGTTTTGTGCAGAATAGTCCGTGTCTTCCTTTAAAACAAACACACACAAACATATATAGCTGAAGTGGGCAAGATTATTGGCAAACGCAATACAACACAATACAAACGCTATAAGTGCACACTCACAGAAATCTAATCCTTAAATAGAATTCCCTCGATGGGTTAAATTGTCTACACAAACTTCTCTCACTTAAGCCCCGTTGTTTTTAGCGTCCGCTCTAGCCGGATCACCGGCCGACTTCGTTTGCAACGCCTTCAGCTGTTCCTCAAGCTGTTGCGTCCGTTTGCACATATCGACGTAGTTTTTCTGTAGCTGGCGTTGGTAGATGAGAACTTTCTCCTTCTCGTCGGCCCATTTCGCCTTTTCCTGCTCGAAATTCTCCCGGCAGGACACGAGTTCATCTTTCAACCGCTCGAGTTCACCGTCAGTGCAGAGTGGTGTTTTATGACCTACCGTTTTCCCGCTCCCTTTTAGGGCTGGAGAATCCTTGGATTGAGCTTCGTTATCTCCATCCTCGTTCTCGTGCTCCGGCGTCGGAGTCATGGATTTGTAGTCATCGTCCGAGGAGCTCTGGTGGTGGTAGGTTTCTTGAGTAGTGATGATCGCGGGAACCTCATCGTCCGCGGTGGAATTTGTTGTCACGGGTAGCGTGCCCGGAAGGAGACTGCTCAAGTCGAGGGTAATGTCGGCCATACCCACCTGCTTGCCACTACCGTATGCGTCAATTATGTTCGACTTGTCCTCGTCGGAGTAGTTGCAGATCTGCGAGCTCAGGAACAGCTTTTTATCCATTTCCAGCTTGCTGTTGAAGTAGTTCCGTATGATATCGCTGCTGGAGATCACGGCCGACGGAACTACGGCCGACTTGCTTTCCTTCTTCTCGGTGGAAGGAGGCTCTGTTGGTCTGTTGCTGCCACTATTGCTAGTCTGGTTATTATTATTATTGCTATCGCTGCGCTCCGCTTCCTCGAACTTTTGTGCCACGAGCTCGAGCTTCTTTTTGTACCGAGCGTACCGGCCGGGCGGTGCGCCTTCGTAGCCTCGCAGGATCGAAATGTCAGACAGTTCCTTTCGTAACTTCTGTATTTCGTTGTTCATCAGCACAATGATTTGATCCTTGAAGATGACAATACGATTGAGCTGGGATATTTCCAGATCAAAATCGAGCTCCTTTTTGATCTGCAAAGAAAATGGTGAAGAAATTAAAACGCTAGGTGCCAACGAAGAATCGAGCTATTCTATTGACTAACCTCTGACTTCTTTAAACTGATTTCATCATAGTTTTGAAGTTTCTGGTCTGCTTTCAACTGGACAATTTCATGATCTTTAGCGGCCATTTCCGCCTGCATGAACGAGACCATGATATGAAATAAATGGAAAGGAATTGCTCATTAGAAATCGCCAGGGAAACTACAAACTTTTCGTCAATGTGGTAACGCAACGAACCTGCGCGTCTTTCAGCTGAGTTTTCATGAGTGCAATTTCTCCATTCTTTTGACACAGCTTCCACTCACTCTCCTCAAGCCGCTCCTTCAGATCACTAATCACTCGACGGAGCATCTGAATTTCATCCAGTAGGTCCCCATTCTGATCCTTGAGTTCTTTCGCGCCCAACCGCAGCTGACCCATCTCCGACTTTTGCTGCTCCGTTTGGTCCTTCGCCAGTGCCATATCCGAATGCAACCGGGCATTGTCCTCCTGGAGCCGTTTCTTGTCCTGCCGCAGCTGGAACGTTTGCATCATTAGCAGCTGCTCGAGTTTGTGAACCTTCTGCGCTCCGGCACGTAATCGGCTCTCATGGATCGCTTTCAGACGATTCAGCTCTTGCTCCCAGTGCTTCTCCTTATCCTGCGGGTAAAATACACAAGTAAAAAAAATGCTTCATAATTTTAAGCCTCGCAGCAACCGTCGAAGCTGTATGCTCCTTCTTTTTGAGGTTTCAGCGTGAAAGCAAGAAGCGTTACGTTGGTCAATAGTTTAAGTGAAGCCAAGCTTTTCGTTACAGTTAGAGGAACACCATGGAACCCTAACACGCACACTAATCTCGCCAACCATTTCGCCCCTCTAAATACCATCCCACCGGAACTAAATGCATCCAAAATCACAGCACACTACCAACCTGATGAACTTTGAATATTACTTGTTCATTGTGCTCCATCGTTTGCCGCAGGTAGGCCAGCTCGGAGTCGCGATCACGCAGGGCGGCCTCCAGCTCGGAAATGCCCGAGTCGGAGGGTGACGGTGCCATATCGAGGCCATCTTGTTGATGGTAGAGACTATAAGCAAAAGAGGATTTTGTCAATATAATATCATTGTTGCATGAAATGAGCAACTCATCTCTCTTTTGTTTTAATGTTCAAAATTATAACCAAAGTTGTTAAAACACGATTGAAACTAATAGTTTCCTCCTTGCATAAAATCCTTAACTCAGAAAATACGCATGAAAGTAATTTTAAAGCTGATACACATCGTATTCTATAAGTTGATGTAACCGATAAACGTTGCAGAAACTGTAGACGTTATATTCAATCAACTTGTTGTTTAGCCAAATATTTTGATTCTGATCTTCTCCAGTTGAGCTCACATCACAGCATAGCATTGAACCCTTCGAACACCTACCTATGGCTAGGATTGGAGTAAGACGCGACCATGCTATCCGGCAGCTTCAGGATCGACTCTAAACTGTCGTACGTCTTGAAGGGTATGGTCGAGGAGCCCTTGCGCGTTAAGGTACTGTACTGGTGATGGGGGTGATAGTGCTGGTGGAAGCTGCTGCTCATCATACTGCAACCCGGCCCGATCGACGCGGTCATTGAGCTACTGCCAGAGCACGGACCGACGGAGGCGATCGGAGTGGCTCCGTTGCTTCCACTGCTGCTCTGCTGATGCTGCTGCTGCAGATGGTGCAGATCGGTCGTGCTGCCGAATTTGTACTGCAGGCTCATCGTAGGACCGAGCGACGGTGTCGAGCCGTACCGGTCGCTTAATTCCGTCAGGCGTCCTCCGATCGGGGCTCCGTAATTTGGTGTGTTACATTTGTAAGGAACTGGTTTGAAGGCAATCGGGCGGATCACTTGTTTGCCCTGGAAGAATAGGAAAATAGAACATATGAATAAAAAATTTCATCACTATGTTTAAGGGGCACGAGTTAAAAGTGTGTAAACCTAATCTTCATCAAAGAACTGTTTAAAGCTTTAGATTTGGCCAATTGATGTGAACTAGAATGTGCCCCCAATGAGCGTACCAAATCAAACTACATTACAAAGTGACAATAAACCGAGCACCATTGATTGATTTATTTGGCAGTTTAAAAAAACATATTTCCATATGCGGATTTTAAGCAACTGAATGTATCGTTTTTAAATGTAAAATGTTAAGGCTCGACCGAACAGGATACTTAATATTTGATTTTAGGCAACTTAATGCAAAGTGTCCAATTTTTAAATGTTATGGCTCGTTTGAACAACATCATTATCTTGTATTGAATTGAATAAATGGAATAAAAATGAATTAAATCATAACAAAAATCCAAAGTTAAAGGTGTGTTAGAATATTAGAAGAGATTATAAGTCAATATTACCTTCCCAAGGATACCGCTGCAAGCTTGAATTTTCGGTGGCTTATCGTCGATCGGTATCCCCAGCGTCGAGGCGCTTCCGCCCGCAGGTCCGGGTTCGCAGACCGACGGAACGTTCGTCATGACAGCAGACGGCGTGGTCAGCTGAGGCGTCGGAAGCTTTACCTTCGGGTACTGGTGCTGCTGTTGCTGGGCGGCTGCCGTTTTACTATTGTTCTTTTCGAAAATTTCTCGAATGTTCTCAAAGTGCGCCTTCCGCAGGCTGCTCTCAGACTGGGGCTCTCTGGTGGTTCCGGCCACCAGTGTCAACGAGCTGGCGCCGCTGCTACCGACGCCGAGACCGGACGACGTCGACTGCCTGTTGAGGAAGTCGGAGATTCGCTTCTGTTCCCGGCGCGATTTTAGCGTTCCCGTGAAGCTCGCTTGGGCGATGCTCAGGCCAATGATTGGCATGCTGCTGGGGTGCGGGTGGAACGGGTTATTCTCGAGTGAGGACGAGCGGTAGTGACCTTTGGGGCGCAGTGACCCCGGTGCTCCGCAGCTACCATGGTTTGGGAGGGCTGCACCGGCCACATGAGGTGTTTTCTTGGCCGCCGAATTGTACGGCGTCAGTAGGGGCGAGGGATTCGGTAGTAGCAGTGACGCTGGTCCACTCGGTTCGGATGGTTCCATTGCACTGGGTGTGTCTCCTGTGGAATTTGGAGAAGAAGAAAAAGGTTAGGAATCAATGTCGCACGCATCCAGTATCTAGTAAAGATTTTTAGTTTGAATAAAGAATTGATAATCACTCAACCATTTAGTCACAGTATATTTTTATGCATACACGATTGTAGCAACTATTTTCTTGCAATTGAACAATAATCAATACATTTAGTGCATAAGGATATATTACGATCCTTGAAACTGTGTGAAATGTTCATGGTATTAGAAGTTTTCATTTGTATAAATAGTAAACAGTTTATTTTTTTCTCTCCTTCTTGTTTTGGATACATTTTTGTCTTGCTTAATACTGTAGGAAGATATTAACTTTAACTTTTAGTACCTTGTTTAGTACTACTTTATGCTGAGTAATAGAAAAAGATTAGACACGCACCACCTTTAATTAGAGATCATACAACAATGTTTCTCAACAGATAGAACAACATGAAGGTACGAGGATCGATAGGTCTCTCGTATGTGTTCGTACTAGCAAAGCTATCTCGGTATCCTTCTAGAGAAAATTAAAGTTTCAAAGGGTACACATAATTGTAGGAACAATATACATAATGACCGGATTTGTGAGCTCAATGTTTGATTATTGTATATTCCAAGGCGTCTCTAGTTCGTATGCTCGCATTCAGCCTAACTAGAACCCTTATTGTTGTGATATGTATGCAAATCAAAGCAGAGGTAAATGTGGCGAAGCTGAAAACAGGTTTTCTTGTGTTCCTCTATTCACAGCGACAACATGGAACAGCTGTTTGACCTCATTGGGTAGTGCAGCTGTAGCGCTAGAGCCAAACCCTACGGGCTGCAAATAATACCCTAATGTTGTACTGATCGACAAGCTTGGCAACAAACCACCAGATATAGTGCATTGACAATTTGGGTACATATAACATTTCTCTCTCCGCCCCTCCCGACCATCCATGGGATCAGGGTCATGCAACGTTCTCCAGCGATCGTAGTTCAAGGTAGCGAATGATGTTTTATCCTCCAATTTGATCATGTCAAATACGTCAGCTGGCTGTTTGCCTGTTGTAGCTGGTGGCATTAGTCATCAAGCTGACCTACTCTGCAGTGTGCGACAAATTTGTTGACTTCTAAAGACATCGATTCGTATCTATGGTATCCCACGAAGTGTTCATGTGTTCAAAGACCGCTCCTCATAGGGGCCAGTAGGGCCATTTTGGACACCTGGCGACGGACAGTAAGCCCGTGTTATGGGTAAACGGTACAGGTTCTTTGAGCCAACACCAATGGTGGGGGGGGTATCCCGTCTCACGTCGGTTGGGAGTGACGGAAATTCATTACATTTGATTACAGTTTGTTACATTTTACGACGGTTTGCGAAGCCATCTTACGACACCGCCCGGCACAGTGCACAGCATGGGCGCTGATCCATTGCGAAGCTGGGCTCGAGGAGAAGACAACCGGTGCCCAAGATATGAAGCCTTGCACCCTCCGGGCTCGAGAGACAGCTCATTGACGAAACGTGATGAAGATTCCGGTGCGGCATTCGAAGTCGAGAGAACGTGGAGCAGCACGTTTGTTGAATGAAAGCAGCTCGACTTACGGTTCACTTCTCAAAGATCCTGCCGGGCCGTACCAATGCGAGCCTCGGTACGAGCCTCACCGGTAGTGGCTTGCGACTCCTGGGGCTGCTGGACCCGGACCAGACACAAGGGGAGTTAAGTGGAAAGGCTTTTGAGTAGCGTAAAACAACAAAATCGCTGCCAGCAATAAAATAAATTACAATTCGCCACCTCCTTCCTTGCTGCTCGGGGCTCGTGCGCCCGCGTGCTGGGGCTCTCTTTCTAATGTTTTCTTATCCGAGCGTGAGAACTTTACCTCCCGCCCCTTCCCGTAGCTCCCATCCACCGGAGCCGTTGGTGCACCTTTTTGCGTGAGGGTGCGTTACTTCACCAACGGGTAAGGCAGCATCAGTCAGGTCTCCTCGGGTGTCCCCTCGACTCGACCCGTTCCCGTACATCATCGGACCCCCGATCACGTTGTCCGACTGCCGGCTCTGACAAAGAGCAACATTCACGAGCTGTCTTGGCGATCATTGCTTTGGTGTCTTTTAAGTTCTCCCTTCTCTTCCGCCCGTAGAGGTTGTGTGGAGACGTTGTTTGCTTCTAGACAGTGCGAAAAGGACGTTAGAAATCCGTTGCCCCTTGGGATGGAGAAGGTGTGGAGAAGTGTGTGCAGCGAGTGCAGCTGTGAAATACTGCCATGTTGCATAAGCTTGGAGTGGAACTGGAGACTGATGCTAGCGAGTACGTATCGACGCGGGGCGCCGTTTAGGGGAACGCAAAGGTGGCACTGTACGTAAAAAAAATCCCTACCTTTGGGAAAAGCCAGTCCCAGGGCGAGCGGTAACAGCGAAGAATAGAAGTTGATGCAGTTGGAACCCCGTTGGACACAGCGTGCTTGGAAGCTGCAAGTGGGCGATGGAAACTTCGCTTAACATTATTTTATGATTATTTGCCACTTTTTGTGGTGGCAATGCTGTGGGAAAGAACGGTATTTGCCTATTACTTTCTCATCTAGAAAGTATGAACGTTAGGTAGTGTTAGCGGGTCTCGAGAATGGAAAACTAATAGTTGGATTTTGAAAGAAGCTAACGATTAATCTGTGCAACGACGGAAGTTTACAAACTTTATATCTACTATTGAGAAATATAGCTTACAGCCCAGCATGCATGTCATTTAAAACATCATATTATGTTTTCACAGCAGTATAGTTTGAAGCTTCACTCTGTTGATCTGTAGATGGATGTACGAAAACCCAAAATTACAGCACTGAACTACTGACCAAACAAGTGTTGATAATCTGTACCAGCTCTCCACTTGAAGTTAACATTTTATTGAAATTAATAGAAAATTGTTACGTTATATGGTTAAACACAATTGAATTTGCTGGAAATTTAAATAAAATCTGCGTTTAAACAAGGTAGTAAGACACATTTCTAAATATAGAATGGACTTTTCAGCCTCGGATCTATCTATCAATCTTTGTGAATAAAATATTTTGCTCCATCACACCCCAAAAATCTTCCCAGCGATTAATTCCATTAATCATGTAAACATGTGATGAATACTTTCAAAAACCTTACACTACACTTTGTCATTAACGAACATGATTCGGACCCTGTCTCCGTTTCCTCCTGTCCGTTGTATTTTCTCAACCTCAGCCATTTCAAGATACAACATTAATAACACGCCATGAAGCTTGCACACACTTCCTCGCAGTGGCATTGAGTACCCTGTCCACGTGTGCGTCATTATTAGACGTAAAACTCTTTCGTCCCATTAGTGGGGGGTAGAGCTTTTATTCGGCATCTTCATCCGCCACGTGTGGCCCCGCTCGTCGTTCATGTGGTCGTAATGCTGACCATGGTGATCATCATTTGTGAATGGGCAACATTTCTCTTTCTCCGGCCCCAATCATACGGTGCGGCAACGGTATCGATCGAACCAACCGACCGACCATTGCAGCCATCAAGTCGATCAACACTAATTCCACGGATAACGGAATGTTATGACGATCCATTCTTCGGACGTGGACGCGAAAGACGATCCATGCTGGAGGCGTACGCGCTAGACCATCTGACCATTTGCCATGGGTCATGTTTTTGGGAAGAGATTGCCTACTTCCTCGACGCATCTTCCATTTCTCCTCGGCCTTTCGAAACCATCGATCCGATCAACCCGACATCTGGTGTGCTGGCTGGCGGACCGCCAACCCCTAATTCTGCCATATGTTCACGGATTGGAAAAATATATACGGATCAGCAGAAACAGGAAAATAGAAAAAGAAAGACACTAATCTATTCGATCTCTATGTTTTGTTTTGGACAGGGCTTCTTCAAACTCCAGCGAACGTAAAGTTGTTGAAACATCTTTCAATTACCTAAATTATGCGCTTTACAAGTTCGAAGAAGGCAGAACGACCACCCAACGTCAATTGATTTGTTTAGGTCATTGTTAACGGATGTACTTATTGCTTACTGATCGCTCTACACGCTTTGCTATCATCGATATCTAATTTGTTTGCATGACGAATGCAAAATATCATACAGATAAATGTAATGATAGGAACATTAAAAGATAGTTCTATGTATGTAATTGACATTAGCAGACTTCCAATTCACAATACCTTTGAATTTTGAACATTATCAAACATCTTATAACTAAAACATGTACGAATTAAATGCAATTAAGCCATTGTCAGTTTACTTTAGTTTTTTTAAGCAGAATCATAAACATTTCGTGTTTGATTGACGATCTACGACCTCAGCGATGTTTTCCTTTACATTTCCTCAAAAAAAAATTTTATAACAGCTTTTTGAATAGACTTTTAGAGCCTGTTTAAGCCTGTGCAGTCATTTATTATTAAATGATGTTTCAATGTTTTTTTCAATAATTGAAAAAAAAATAAATAAATACCCACACACAAAAATAGATGATGAATAGAGAATAGTTTGCCACACAAAAAAATAGATTGTTACACATTTTTAGAATATGCTAAATTATAAGTATTTGGGTGCGATAAAAGATTGTGCAATAAGACAATTATAAAGACTATTTTTTTTAGTTTCACTCCAGTATGCGATTCTTTATACATTTCTCCATTTTCTTTGTTCCATGCTCATTGTAGAAACAAATTAAATTACTATATTGATTAATGAAAATAAGTAATAATAATTGATTTACAGCTTACTTGAAACTTTTAACAACTCACTCTTTGAAAAAGTAAAAGAAATATACAACAAAGCGACAAACCTCAAGCACACGAAAGTAACTCATATAAAACATACAAAGTGCGAAGATGGTAAACATCACTGTCGAACGGAGGTAAGCTGATCACTGAATGGATCGAGGAGGATGCCACTTTCCTTCATCGGATTTATCACCCGGTACCTTGATTCGTTGCTGGCGCTGGTCGATCACAAGGCATAATCCCGTCGTTGGTTGTTCCACATTGCTCTTGGCGAAAGGCGAAGGAAGCAGAAGCACAGTTGTACACCCTCGGCGAGGTGTTTTCCTTGGGGCTGTCCCACCAGCGGCAGATCATCGAAACGGGGCCATAAATCATTCCCTCAGAACTAGGCCCCCCGATATGGCGTGCAAAATGTCAAACCGCATAGTGCGCATCACGCCGCGAGGATGACGCGTCAATCAATGGATTCTGCTCCTCCCACCCCCCTCCGTCACCAGCCGTCGACCACAGAATCGGGCCACCAGATAATTGCATGCTGCTAGAATCGATTCGATTGCTTCCCTCGTTTCCACCTTCCCTCGGCTAGCTGCTCGAAAGCGAATTGGAATGGTACGAGAAGTCGCAAAGCTGCCGCTGCAACTGCAACTTGCGCAATCAGTCTTCGTTGATCGGCTGACGGTGATGGGTGATTCATCATCCGGCACGTTCGCGTAGACGATCGTCCGTCCCAAGGAGAAGTGTCTTGCGAGCTCGGCTCGCGAGAACAAACCTTCGCAAATAATTGAGACGGCAATTTCCGAATTTGTTCCCTCCGAAACCGACGGTGTAAGCGGTGCGGTACCTACTTCTTGATTTCTTGTGTTTTCGCCACAGCTGCACCGGACCGAAACTGCGGCAACGGTTTAATGGTGAAGTGTTTGTAAGTAGGTGTATGTGTGTGTGTGTCTATGCGTGTTTGCATTGAAGCTCACCCGCTGCTGCGCGGGGTGTGTGGGGAAAACAATTATGTCGGAAATTGAACCGAAAATAACGGTCATTATTTAATGGTGGCAAAGCAATCACGCTTTGAAAGTGCCCCTCGCGGGTGCCCTCACCCCTCCCCCTCGTTCCTGGAACCTCCTGGCCCGGAGCAAAGCAACGCTTGCTCGCGTGCTCGAGGCAGGCCGAAGGTGCGGCCGGCGCAAAGATGTAGAAATTGATGGCCCCGCTCGCCTTCGAGATGCTTTCGAGTACCTCGGAGAAGCGACGCACGGCTCCTCTGTTGGTTGGCCGTTCTTGGCGCTCGTCCGCTTCTCCGTGGGTCAGAAGGTTAGGACAGTGATTTGACATTGATGGGTGACTGCAGATCGTGCCGCGGGGTCTTCATTTTCAAACATCGGCGTTTCGTAACCGTTCTTATGGCCACAAATCGGATCACCTTCTTGCGACTGCCGCCACTACCCTCTGGAGACTTTGCCAGTCTCCAGCACGGAGGTGGGGGATCATCTTCATCCCTTGGCGCTCCCTAGCCCACGGATTTGGAGCGAGGTCATTAGCGTGCTCCCGGAAACATCGTCGATAAGACCCCCGCCAAGCTCACCACCCTCGGAGAAAATCTTGTCCAGGAGGATCACCCAGAAGAAGATGAAGACAGACACACACTCACACACCGCAACGTGGTTTGCAGTCGCACAGCTTGCGATCGCGATCTCGTGCTCGATTTGATCGTTGTTTTCACCCACCCAGAAACACCAGCGTGTGCATCGACGACCCTCCCAGGCGGGGGAAGCATATCGGGGTGGTGCATAATTTTGCCATAAATATTACGAAGATCGACCGACCGACCGACCGGCTAGCGCTCGGAAGGAAGAAGGAAACGAGAAAAATTCGAGACAGCGCGCGATGTGTTTAGCCACTGGAAGCCCACCGGATCCGTCGATGCCAACTAATTCATTCCCGATTTCTGCTCCACGCCGATGTAATATGTTAATTAATAGTTTGTGAAGGCACGGGAACACCGATGGAAGACCCCCCTCACCCTGCGGAGAAGCTGCATTGCAATCGCCTTCGACGTCGTCGTCGTGGCACTGCTTCTGTCGCGTGAGTGTCGACAAATTTATGGTTTCTGAGGCACACAACGCGGGATGGCCACGAAAAGCCGCACGAACCGAACGCGCAGGACGGGTTCCGCTGGGCGTAGCGTGATTTCTGGACGGCACGGGAGACGTCCAGCCCAGCGCCGGAGTGAAACGCACCGAGCATCCCCACAGGTCACCACAGGATGGGCGCTTGACCTACACACAGTTCTGGTTTGGCGTTGCAGGCAGGCAGGCTGGAGACGTGGGTTTTATGGGCATCGGTGGCGATTGGAACTTTGAAGCGAAATAAACAAGATGATTATTTTTAATAACAGTACCCGGGCTAACTGTGTGCTTCATTTAAATGTAATTTACTCCTTTTGCACCCCGGTCTGCTCGGAGGCCCCCGGGGAGGACGGTCGGTGGTCGTGGCCTGTTCGCCTCCGGATTCGAGCAGGTACACGGTGCACGAAATGTGCAGGATAGTTCTGGCCGAAAATGGATAATAACAGCGGTGCGTGGTTTGAACTGGGCGGACCAGGAATATCTTGAGCTGAGCGCGAGCAGGATGAGCGCGGGCGAGGAAACGCCGAAGGAAATCGATGCCATGGCGGGCCATCCGGAAAGTGGACGGTTTGCGTCAGATCGGTACAGTAATTGACCCTTTTGGGTTGCAGCAATTGATGACGATTACGATGGTTTGCTACCGTGACTGGCTGTAGGGAAAAATAAAATGAGCAAGATGCTGCACTGAAAAGCAACGAAAGAGTTTGCCTTAGTTGACGAAAAAAACTCCCTATGAACCTATGGTGTTGTTTTGCCGAAATTCGAAATCCTTGAAAAGTTTCAAGGATTTCGCTGAAACTTCGCTTCCATTCGAGATTTCTACTAAGTCATCATTACTAGTTTTTTTTTCAAATTATTATTTAGATGGACAGAAAATCTAAAGGGTTACAAATCATGGGCATGTGGTAGTTTAGACTCTCAAAATATCTTTGATTTAGAAATTACTTCATCCAAGCTTTGCTTAAACGACACCTCTTCTTTCTTCGTAAAAGACATTTTTTGAAGTGACAGTTGAAAGGTTGTTTCATTTCACATAAGTTTTAGTTTAAGTTTCGGAAAAGAAAGGAACGGATGTTTTCCCTCCAATGAAAAAGATACTTTCACTTTTGTAGGTTTTTTATTTTATTCTAATTTCTTATTTTATTCTAATTTCTATTTTATTCTAATTGTTCAGAGGCAAATCAATTTAATTTATTTAATTTATTATTATTTTTTAATTTAATTAAAAAAAGAACTTTGAACTGGTGCTTCTCGTAATGCCTCGGGTTAACATTTTGGAACAGGTACGAAACAAATAAAAACTACAACTGAAGCCGATAAAATAACTGTTAACAGCTCATGCTTGTTATAGAATAGACTTTCTGAATTCATTTTCATAATTACTTTTTTTTATTAAATTGCTAACTTATTCGCTTCATTAAGAAACGAAACTCCTTCCAGCCAAACGTAAATACTGATAGGGAAGATCGTTGGAGCTATCACTTGGCAATACAACAAGTGCTTTATAAAGTGCATCTGCTTCGGGGTGGCTAACGGTAATGCGTGTTAGCATCCAACGAATCGTAAACCGCCTAGAGCCAACACACATTTAAAACGGTACCTCTAAGAAGCGCCAGGGACAGAAATAAAGCTTGCCAAATAGCTTCCGAGCCGTTGGAAAGAAAATTAACCCGACCAACAAGCGATCGATCCTCTGTAACAAAGAACGGCATTTGAATTTTCCGATTCGTCAGGGCCGGGAAAAAGAGACTTTCCCCGTTCGTAGGGCCGATTCAGGCTGCGGATGGTGCCAGTTGGTCGCGGGTAAATTATATTTGCCCGTTGATGCTTGATTTACGACGCGATGGGTTACTGCGAGTGTGCGAAAGCAACTTTCTGGTTGAGGTTGCAAAAAGCTTCCCTTGAGTGGAGTCTGCAAGAACCCGGGGCACCCGGCGGGGCAGTATGGAAATGGGAAAATGTGCCAACAACATTGTCGCGAGTGTAATGGATCGTTCGTACGAGGTATATGCGTATGCACTCCCGCGGTGGGGTGTGTATTTTTGTTTAGCATTAATATTCATAAAACAAAACACTCCTCTACCCCCACCAACGCCCTAGCCCTTTCGGGTGCACTCGAGGGAAGAACACTGTTGGGTGTTGAGATTGTTTGTTTGTTGCGTGGAAAAGCAAAACTGTGAGCAACACAACGTCATCAGCGTCGAAAGGAAACATCGCACGCACATGGTTTGGCTCTTGTAGCCATCGCACCGATGACCCAATCTAGCCATCGCAAAACACCGGAACATCCGCCGAGGTTTGAGCCGCTCAGACAATCACCCGAAGGGGGGGTCGGTGTGGCAACATCAACGAAACCACGTCGAGGCAAATGAAAATGGAGATCAATAGAAGAGCCCTTTCTAAACGTGATGATCGCGTCTCGATCGCGTCCCGATCGTCGTGGTCGTCCTTTCTCTTTCGCGATGGTACACCGCACGGTTGTCAAAGGCACACCACTCGATCTGCTTGAACTATGAACCATAATTGACCGACTTTTAAAAAACAGCACAGCACGCTTCGGGCGCAACCCAACCCGGTTGTGGGCTTAGTTCGGCCTGATTGCTGCCGTTGCTTGCCGTCGGAAGGAGATTGATTGGAGAAGCGGGCGCTGGCACCGTTAGCCTGGTCGTGAATGTGCACGATCATGACGGAAAGCTCGTTACAGACGCCTTCCTGTCGCCAAGGGGCGCTGCGCGCGTACGTTCATCAATTCCTCCTGCCGGGTTTTTCCATTAGCGTGGGGCAATGAGGCTCATATCGGGGGAGTAGCGGGCTTGCTTGGGTGTCAAATATCAATTTAAGGGACGAGTTAAAAATTTAATTCTCTGAATTTTTCCAAGAAGTTTTTCAAAGAAAATTTGGATTTTGATAAATTTTTCATCGACCAAAAACTAAGATGTCTTAAACAAAAATAAGCGAAATAATCGTGTGCCGGGTGAATTTCGTGCTCACACATTGTTTGCAAGGTTTGTTTCACTCTAGCCTTTTTGTATGCGTATTCGATTACATTGAAGTCTCAAAATCAACACTCAAAAAAACATTTGATTTTTTAATGAATTTTGGGATTTTTTAGAATCAATATAAAAACCAACAATTCATCATAAAAAATATAAAGTTGAGAACCTCTGATCTATCTTTGCGATTGTTTTCTGAAATTGTATACCTCAAATTTCATAACTTTCAAATCGATTAAAAAATTTATAAATCGAAGATCGCCCCAAAAGTTTTATTCCTTTACAACTTTATCATATTCCTTTTGATTGCATCGATATGCAATTCGATAGTTTGGGAGTTAGTCAATGAACTGTAGATCAGAGTTTAGCTACCAGATCAAAAGTTATCAGTTTAGGCAATTCCTATCACCGTTTCCTTCGATCTTTTTGTGTTGTTAGCGAAATGAGGCCAAGCGAGGGGTGAACTGCTTCGAGGCCTCAATATCGGGTGACGACGCTTGGATCACTCCCCCGTGTCGCGCGAATTCCGGATGCACTTTGGCGAAAGCGCGGCACATCCGCTATTTTCTCGTCGAATGGTGTTTGTTATGACCCAGAAGGGGGTTGGGTGTTTAACCGTTCAGCTTTGAATTTATCTCGACGGCCAATGGCTCGGTGGGTTGGTGGGAAAAGCGTGACTTCGGGAAAACAAAGAAAGTACAGGAAGCTGCGGCAATAGAATCCAATTGCGGGCAATTGCAGAAATTGTTGGCGTTAGCTAGGATGGAAGCTTTTCTCTAGCGAGTGAGAGAGAGTGAGAGAGAAAGAGAGTGGGAGATCGCGATGGGCCGATAGTGGAAACCGAAACCATCACGACGCAGGCCGCCTTGAGGCCGACCTGAATCCTACGGTGGTCCCCAAACCGTGAACGGAACGGGTTCATCTTCCCGAGGACCGAAAGAGGTTTGGGCAAGGAGGGAGACGCAGCAGCCAGAGGTCACCGTTAGGCGGGCGCACCGATCTACACCGAGAGGATTGCGGGTGGCAGCGCATGGCGTACAAAGAAAAAAAAAACACGGCGACAGAAAAATGAGTGCCCGATTTCGAAAACATTATTATTACCGAGGCACGATTTTCGCCCGTCGCCAGGCACTGACTCCGGCACGGTACGTGTTGCTCGATGCTGTTATGTCCCGACTTTCCCGGACCATCGAGACAAGCGATACCCATCGCTACGGGTTCTTGAACGGCAATGCCCGGCCATCAGCATCCTCCCAAAATAATAATAATAATAATTCCTAGCCGTGCTTAGAGGGACGGCATACGGCGGCGCTGTTGGAAAAGGTTGCTGAGCATGTCGTTTCTCCCCGTGCCCACCCTGTTGCTCCACAGTATTCGCTATTTCTATGACCGGCGCGTCCACAACCAATCGGTGATGATGGATGCGGTCGGCATTTCGTCGCGATACGGTCGAGGCAAGAGCAGGCTGTCCGCGAGTATCGGAGACTGCGACTGGGTCTGCGGAATGGCGACGGGCGCGCATGAAATGGTGAAGAACATTCTATACCCTGCGCCCGGTCAAAGCTTTTGGCGAACGGGAACGAGCCCCAAGTCTCCTCGCCAAGCCGCCGCCAACAAACCAAACGGTCGTGCGACCTAACGATAAAGATCTCACGATTCCGTTCTGTTGCGCCGTGGCCCGAACGGAAAGTTTCGCATGGACTCGAAGACCCGTAACGGGCAGGCGGGGGATGTTATTTGATTTTTGTCGATCTTATCGACCGTCGACCGCGACGTCGGACGAGGCGACCGATGAATGGCTGTGCTTGGCGTTTTTCTCTCGCACGCTTAAATTATGATCCATCGCATAGATTGGAGTCGCAATCGGGTTGAATTGTTCAGTGCAGAGCGATCGCCGGAGCGAAGGAAGGAGGGGGCGGGAAAGGATTCATACGGGAAAAACTTTCTTCGCCGCAGCGATGGTTTGACGTTGCTTTATACCAAAACGCATTACAGAAAAACTTCGATTGATGTTATGGGAGGCTCTTTGATTCAGTATCCGAACGAGTTGGTTTCTTTGGCTCGATTGGACATTTGTCAAGTTGATTTTGAAAGGTGTATATCATGAAAATTCATAGATCAATGTACGCATGCATACATACAGTACGCTAAGGGGCCATGTATACGCTTAATGTTAGAAAAAAGTTAAAGAGATTTTAAATTCGATCAATTTTAGATTATTTTAATGTTTATTCGAGCGGTTGTCAAACACACTCTCCTCGAATCGGTCCAGCATATAATTGTTTCTTTCATTGGTGTTTTTTAATTACTTCCTATTTTTTAAATAATTTTTCTATTGCAAACATAAGAGAGAAATGGCCCAAGCTACTGCCCCAAAGTGCCGGTTATTAGTATCAAAACTATTAGTTTCTAGGACATCACTGATGCAATGGCTTTTCCAAATTGATATTACAGCGTTTTACATCTCACCTAGCAACCGCGGCAGTGTATGTAGAACATCAAAAATGATAGCCTACTGCAGAGTATTTGATGTTGAATCGCAAAACCCACAAGTGGCAACACAAACGGGTAAGTAGAAAAATCATCACTTTCTAGGATCTACCAGAATGAAAGTTGTCGCGTGGATGTTCGAAGTAGGCACGACCAGTCGAGGGGTGCAGGTAAAAGTAGGGGAAAATCGCTTTCCGATCGAAAACATACTTTTGCGAGGATTGTTGTGATTCGCGCTCGTTTTCTGATGCGAAAAAGCGATCATAGCCTACCTTATCCTGTACCTTTCGACTGGTCGTCTCTACTTCAAACATCCATGAGACAACTTTCATTCTGGTAGATCCTAGAAAGTGATGATTTTTCTACTAACCCGTTTCTGTTGCCACTTATGGGTTTTGCGATTCAACATCAAATACTCTACAGTAGGCTATCATTCTTGATGTTCTGCATACACTGCCGCGGTTGCTAGGTGAGATGTAAAACGCTGTAAATAAAAGTTGACAATTATTAGGTAAGTTCGCAAACAAAATATGTTTTGAAAGCAAAACAAATACAAGTGTTGATGAAACTTTCAATACACGTCATTAAAAGAACGCTGCGAAAAGTAGCAAGGTTCAAGACTAAAACTATTTTCCCTCGATTTCATTGCTAAGTTTAAATGAAATGGATTAGTTTTAGTTTCAGTAGCGTTCTTTATTATTGTAAATAGTAAAACAGATGTGAATAATGCATACAGCATAAATCACCAGCTCAATCACAATCAAAGCATTAGAATTGCTAATGCAAAAGGATCTGGAAAGCGATCGCAACCGCCTCAAGGAGCGAAAAGTGAGAGTGGAGCTTCTATTGGGTGCAATAATCGAACCAGTAACTTTCCGTCTTTGGTGCAGTGGTGATGCAAGCAGACTGCGCCATGTAGTCCCTGCGCCTCGTGCATAAGCACGGCACCTCTCCAGGGCTTGTGCGACACAATTAATTACCGTTGGAGTCGGCGCAATTCGCGGCATGTGTTCACGTGCGGCTCTCGGAAACCAGCTCGGTGGTGATCCATCATTGTGCAGGGTGTGGCCCACGGGCAGATCTCGTCTAGCGAGCTCCGGCAGTGACAGTGTTTTCCGACATCCAACCTTACTCCGCTCACTCGCGACTGGAAGCGCTCGTAACGAGTTTAAGGAAACTGCGAGTGAAGGAGAACAAAAAGGGCTAAGTACCCGGATACCTCCCGACTCGACGAAAAGCCTACCCGGACAACTTTCGTTTCTCGCCCTTGTTTTCCGCAAGCTCGTTTTTCTCCCGCGCCACCACCGGACAGCGTCCCTGTCCTATAGGGATGTAGGCTAATCAAGTCGTTAATGGTTTGATAATGATAAATTATCGCAATGAAATGGATTTCCTTTTGCTGCAGCTATCCGCTGCTGGTTCGGGGCGTTCGTGGACGATCTCCCGGTCCAGGACTTTCCTCGGGCTTAACGGAGGAAGGGTGGCAAAGCAAAACAACATGTAATAAAAAGTACCGAAGAAACCGGACCTAGCCGGCCGCCATCAGATTGCGGACAGCGGGGTCTGCGCGGTCGTGTGCATCGGATGATGGCGAAAGTGTGACCGCAGATCGCGCCGTGCAAGGTGAAACAACGTAGCAGTTTCTGATTGATTCGATGGCTTGGTTGGCGATTGCTTTGGCCATACTTGATCGATCGCTGGGAAGGTCAGAAGGCCAAAGACGCCAGCCAAATGAAAATAGAAAAGAAAACAGAAACCTTCTCCAGCAGCGAAAGCTGTGACCCACATTTTGACCGTAGCAGGGTCGTCCCATGGTCTGTGAATGGGGTAGGATCCGACGCCTCCTGAAGGCTACATAGGCTCTCCTACCCAACTCCTATTCTGGTATGTCCAAGCCATACAGACCGTGTACATGTAGCCCCGCTTATCCGAGCTTGGGTAAACGGGTCCAATCCCACCCCCTTGGGAGGATGGGGTTGCATGGCTAAGGCAGAAGGGGGGTGAGCAGTCCGGGTTGCCGGGCTGCTTGAACGCCTGGGGGGCAACCAGGCGCAACCAAAGCTGCCACTGGGTCGCAGGGCCAGTCACCCGGCCCCAGTACTTCCGACTACAGAAAGACGAACGAATATACGGAACGGATTCAACGGTAACGGACATATGCAACGCCCCCGGACAACGATTAAAATGGGCTCATGGAACGTACGCACAATGTATAGAACCGGAGCCTTGAAACAATTGGACGAAGAACTAGCCAAGCTAAACATGGACCTCGTCGCACTACAAGAGATACGCTGGCTAGGTAGTGGTGTGCAGAATAGACGTGGCAGTAGCTACGACATCTACTATAGCTGCCACGACCGCCACCACATGCTCGGCACGGGCTTCGCCGTAGGTCAACGCGCGAAGTCCGCAGTCATTGATTTCAAGGCTATAAACGATAGGCTATGCTACCTGCGCATGCGAGGCAAATTTTATAATATAAGCCTCATTAACGTTCATGCCCCTACCGAAGACAAAGATGAAGAGGAGAAGGACCTGTTTTACGGCCGCCTCGCGAAACTCTATGAAAGTTGCCCCAGGTATGACCTCAAAATCATCCTGGGGGACTTCAATGCAAAAGTCGGTAGGGAGTCGATGTACCGCCAGTACATCGGAACCCACAGTCTACACGAGCACAGTAATGAAAACGGTAGTAGATTGGTCCAGTTCGCAGCAGCGAGCAATCTGGTCATCGGAAGTACCAAGTTTGCGCGACGGGACATCCACAAAATCACGTGGGTATCCCCGGATGGAGCCACTTCCAACCAGATCGACCACGTGTTGATAAATCGCCGCCACCAATCGAGTCTGTTAAACGTCAGAACTTATAGAGGGGCCAACATCGATTCTGATCATTACCTGGTTGGCTTAATGATAAGATGCAGGATCGCCTGCCCACGAGCCAATGTGGGTAGAAACAACACGCAGACACGATACAACACGGACTCTCTTAAGGACAGTCGAGTCCAACTCTCCTACCAGGGAGCCATAAATGAGTCTCTACTACTGCAACAAGGAGAAACAGATACGAGCGGGAGATGGGATGCTCTAAAAACAACGATCACGAACTGTGCCAAAAACATTTTAGGAGAACGTCGTGGCAACACCAGATCTGGCTGGTACGACGAGGAGTGTAGACTTGTGAATGAACGCAAAAACTGCGCATACCGAGCAATGCAGCAGAAACAAAGAACACGGGCATGCGCAGAAGAATATCACCGGTTCAGACGAGAAGAGAAACGAGTTTTCAAGCGAAAGAAGCAATTGTGGGAGGACGCCAAAATGCGAAAACTCGAGGAAACCAGAGTGCGTTACGGACCCACAAGACAGTTTTACCAAGCGATAGCAGGCCACCGAAGCACCTTTACTCCGAAGGTGACCTGCTGTCGCAGCAAGGATGGAGATCTGGTCAGCAACCAGCCAGAGGTCCTCTCGCGGTGGGCTCAGTACTTCGATGAATTACTAAATGATCAGTTTAACGAGCAGCTGGAGGCTCCACCAGCAGATGAAATCATGCTTCAGCCACCTAGCATTGAAGAAACACGAAAGGCTATCCGTCGCCTCAAGAACAACAAGTCGCCTGGCACGGACGGAATAACAGCCGAACTGATCAAAAACGGAGGCGCAAATCTAGAGAACGAAATTCATCGACTGATATCTGAGATATGGGATAGCGAATCGATGCCTTGTGATTGGAATCTTGGTATCATCTACCCCATATACAAAAAGGGAGATAAGTTAGACTGCAGTAACTACAGGGGTATTACGGTGTTGAATACCGCCTACAAAATATTCTCCCTCGTTCTTCAAGAACGACTTGACCCATACGCTGAAGAGATAGTAGGAAACTATCAGAGGGGATTCCGAAGAGGGAGATCAACCACTGATCAGATCTTCACCATGCGGCAAGTCTTGGAGAAGATGGCAGAGTACCAACAAAACACTTTCCATCTCTTCATTGACTTTAAAGCCGCATATGACAGCATAGCCAGGGTAAAACTGTATCAAGCCATGAGCTCATTTGGAATCCCGGCTAAATTAATCAGACTTGTAAGAATGACCATGACCAACGTCACTTGTCAGGTGAAGGTGGATGGAAAACTCTCAAGTTCCTTTGCTACCACCAAGGGACTGCGCCAAGGGGATGGGCTTGCCTGCATACTCTTCAACCTAGCGCTAGAGAGGGCCATCCGAGACTCGGAGGTGGAAACTTCGGGGACCATCTTCTATAAGTCAATCCAGATCCTGGCATACGCTGATGATATTGATATTATTGGTAGAAGACTCTCCTATGTAGCGGAAGCATACCAAAGGATCGAGCAAGCGGCGAATAACCTCGGACTGCAGATAAACGAGGGAAAAACCAAGATGATGGTGGCACCATCAGCGGCCCTGCCAACAATTGCCGAAAGCCTACGCGGGGGTGACGTACAAGTAGGTGAACGCACTTTTGAAGTCGTCCAAAATTTCACCTATCTTGGGTCAAAGGTCAGCACCGACAACAACATTGAAGATGAAATTCGCGCTAGGGTGCTGGCAGCCAACCGGTCATATTACAGTCTGAGAAATCTCTTCCACTCACGATACCTGTCAAGACAGTCGAAGCTGGGACTATACCGAACATACATAGTACCAGTGCTCACATACGCCTCCGAGACATGGACTCTGTCCAAATCTGACGAAACCCTCTTAGCCGTGTTCGAGAGGAAGATGCTCAGGAGGATTTTTGGCCCCGTATGTGAGGAGGGACAATGGAGGAGCCGTTATAACGACGAGCTCTACGAGCTGTACGGCGACCTTACTGTCGTACAGCGAATTAGACTAGCCAGGCTCCGGTGGGCTGGTCATGTCATGAGAATGGCACCGGACGACCCAGCCCGTAAAGTCCTTTTAGGCTGTCCCCAAGGACAGAGGAGGCGTGGTAGGCCTAAATTGAGGTGGAAGGATGGCGTAGACGAAGCCGCCAATAAAGCCGGGATACGGAATTGGACCAGCGTGGCGAGCGACCGTGAGCGGTTTCGGATGGAGCTTCGTCAGGCCAAGACCGCTCAGCGGTTGTAGCGCCACATAAGTAAGTAAGGGTCGTCCCATGAATTGATTTTGGCTCATCATGATGTTTAAGCAACGGTCACCACCATCCTACCCAAAAAAATGGAGTAAATGGTATCGAGATGAACTTTCTGGCGAAGTCATCTTGCCCAAGTTAAGATTTTAAACTGAAGCAATAAGTATACTGGCTTAAGTTCATCGATTCACGATAAGATGTTCAGCGATCTCGCCTGCAATCACCGAACGTATCAACATCGTAGATTGTAGGAGAAAGCAACAGTGATTTGTACCTATAGGCCATTACAAACCGGGAGTTTGGCCCAAAACGCATGTTGTGGCCGCCGACCCGCTCTCTACTGATGGGTCTTTGCTCCTACAAGCCATTCCCGACGCTCTCGGGCGGCCATCTTTTTTCCGAAGTGAGTTTCAGGAAATCTGGAGCGTGAAATCGCTTTCTGCGTATCGCCCCGATCGATTATGAACTCCCTTCACTCCACACTCGATTAGCTTCCTTCTTTTTTGCATACTGGCGAAAGTCTTTCGATCCAGCATCTCATCCGAACCACCATGGAAATCGATCGAACCTTGTATGATTGCATTCTCTGACCATTGCCCAAGAACTAAACCCTCCACCAGATTTCGGCACGCTCGTTACTGCCAAAGAAACCGCTCGAAAACCGCCCGTTTTGGTTATGGTACGTACCGTTGCGCGGTCCCGTAAGGAGTAATTTCAGGCTGATGTTTTAGTGGAAGCCAAAGAAATCTAACTTCACTTCATCCAAAACGAGCTAGCATACCATTCCGCCACTTCCCGCGAGCGATTGGCTACGGTCGTGCGAGATCATAAATCAAACGGGCAAATCGTTTTTTGCTGCTCCCGGTTAGTTTTTGCCAGGTTCCTCTTGCCAGCTCTTTGCTAAATAGAGCAACCTGAAGGCCAATCATACATCGCACTTCTTTTGGCGATGATGATGGTGACGTGAATAAATGTGAAACTGTACCAAATTTCACTTCCTTCGCAAGTTTATTTCAAAATCGCCTCAGAAAAGACTTTGCCGGTCGTCGGGTGTCTAATTGGAAAATCTTTCAATTCCTTCTACCGGCTTAAGATCCGCCCGTCATTTCGCTAATGATGGGAAGTTAGCACAAACCGTTTGAATTCCGTTGTCCGTTAGCCTCCAGAAATAGGTTATGATTCGCGGGACCGATCTCGGCTGCACAACTCTTTGCTTCATCTGAGCCAATTGTAAGTTGGGTTTTACATCAAAATCAGTTGGTTTTGTCAGTCTTTCAAGAACCATGAGGATAAATTAATCATAATTGCCAACATAAAGCAAAGTTTAAAATGAAGCTGCTACAAAAGTTAATATAAAATTAAATCAATATAAGATAAATATGATGTAAATTAAATCAATTAGTAATAAAAAGAGAAATTGCATTTTGCTTTTTGTAACAAGTCTAATAAACCAGATGTAACAATTCTAAATTTTTGAAACAAGTCTAAATAACAAGTGTTCTACATTGTGTTTTAATAATTGTGTTCTAGATTGTATTTTAATCTTATTTGAAGTTTACTAGTATTCCCATTTCATTTCTTAATAACTTTCATAAAAATTTTCTAAAAATGGCAGATGGGTGGAATGCTATGCTATTCGTTGATATTGCTTTTGCAAATTAAAAAGTACAAAAAGATTTAACATCTCAATCCAAACTTCGCAACTCCGTGCGATCGATTAGTACTCCCACACTTTGACGCGGGTGCGAATCCAGCGCACAACCCGGATCTAAGCAGTGGCCTTTTTAAAAAAAAACCTTTGCAAGTCTGTGGAGCAGATAATGTGACGCAAAAATAGCTACGGTTAAAACATTTTGCCAGAAAATTGTCGCCGAATCGAACCCTCGCAGTCATCGTAAACTTGGCCCAACAACCGTGAACTTGCCGTTTTACCCCGCATTGGTTTGGTTAAGCAATCTGCTTGTGTGTACAAGCGTTGATTTGGTATGTTACTGGTTTGTTTCGCTGTAGGAAAGCAGACCGGGAAATCGGTAACCCGGTGCGCGAAATCTGCGATGCGGGCTAACTGCATGTTGCAGTAAGAATAAAAATAAAAACGACAACCACGACGAAAAAATGGCAGACCGAAAGCGGGATCGAGCCCAAAAACCCAGCACAAAAAAACTCTCAAAAACATCGAAGAAACAAAATAAAAAATAAACTGTACGCGATGCGAAACGGTGCAAAATTATACCGGACCAGCCCGGAACGGCTTGGTCAAACAGGTTTTCCCCGGCCGTCGCTGGGTATTTTCGCGCTGCGTTTTCGGTGCGCGACCTCCGGTTATCAAAACGACCGTGCAGCAGCCCCCTGTTCGATTCCGATGCTCGGCGGAGTTTGCCCTGGCCGAGGGCAGCAACCTGTAAGTTCGTTTGTCCCCGGGAGGGCCAGCACCAGTTCGTCGCGATTTTCCCTTGAGGGAGGAGTAGGAGGGGCAGAGGTAGCGGGCTCGCAAAGGGCGTAGGGCCGGCCAGACAGGTTTGGTTTATTTGTTTACTTGCTTGCTGCCCGTGCGACAACGTTCGCTTGCCTCGGCCCGGTCGTTCCGGCGAAGGAAGGCTGTGTTTCAGGACGATTCTTCTCGATCGCACAAGACGTGGCGAATTTCGGTGCACTCTTTTCGCTGCCGTCTCAACGAGCTCCCCCTTACCTCCGAACGAACCGAATCCGCTCGAACGCCACGACTCGTTTGGGTTAACTTCCTTCACGGGGATCATTGAACATAGCCCCCAACCAGCAAAGTGCCATGCATTGGCCGGCGTGAGATGGAAGGGAACGCGTGGAAAATGCGCGCTCGGACGGGATGACGGCGGCAGCCGTGATCGTTTGCGATTGATAAGGGCGCGTTGTCAGTGCGACCTCCGACTGCCCACCACCGAAGGGCGATCAATCGGAAAATAATTCATGGAGAAGAATGTTAATTTGGCACGACCGTCGCGGGCCGTGGGATGTGACGACCAGTGTGCGGGAGCGGGGGTGCAAGTTCAATGTCGGCGTAGACCGACGAAAGCTGGCGTGGCCACCGCACGCGGGCACGGTTTAGTAACCGTTTAACGGCCTCTGCCACTAACAACCTTCGCCTCTATCGCGCGACGTCATCAGTGGTCGTCGCTTCGTGCAGGCAGGCAGTGGCGAACGACTGGCGTGGAAATGCTTTTCCCTACCTGCTGCCATGGGACGTCTATTGGGGAGCGATTCTTTGGCGGCTGGAGCAGCCGGACTTGTTATTGCCGTTTACCGATCGCACCGAACGATAGAATACTGCGCGCAATGGCGTGTACCACCACAACCACCAGGCGGTGGCCTCCGAAACGGTCACTAATCTCACGAAACGGATCCGAAAACGGTTTCCGAAGACAATGAGGAAATATTTTTCTCCCTCCAACCACCCGCGGCCTGACGTGCCTCGCCCACAGCCCGCACCAAAAACAGGCACGCGAAAAGCACTCCGCGGAACCACCACGTATTAGACGTGGCGCACTCTTAGGCGGAGTTAGAGGAAGGGAGGGCGGAGGGTGTACTGGGAAGGTACACAAGTAAAACCCACACCAAGCGGTCTTGTCGTCTGCCCTCGCAGTCGGATCCCAAGACGCGGATCACCTGAAAGGGAAGTGAAGAGACAAAAAGCCTACACTAACGTGAGGTAGGCATTGAAAAAGGAGGCGTGCGCCAGCATGTGGCGGGGTATGTGAAACGATCGTTATGTAAGTTTTAATTAGAACATTTATTGCGCGATACTCCTACCGGTGTGCTTTGTTTCAATGGTTCGAGCGAACGCAACAGGCATTAGTGCTGCAGGGACCACGACGTGGTGAAATCTCTAAGAAGCAGCACCCACCTTTCTTCTGCAAACTTCTGTAATATACAAATTTGGGACTTGTGTTGTAAACATTTGTTATCTGTAAAATAAGGACATGTCACGCGTGGAATAGATGGTCCGTAATCTTTTAAAACTTCTCATTTCCCGGCAAACTTATGCATCTTGATCCAACATCCACAAATGAATAAACTCTCATAGTAGAAGAGTGAACGATAATCTCTTTTATTCATTTGCGCTATTTTTTTTGTAACGATATTTTTTTTTGGCTTATTAACACATATTTTTCGGGGATTCAGTATTTAACTTTAATTAAATTTATTTCGTATATTAAAAAGATCTTTCTGAAGAAAATATGCTTTACAAACAGGTTACGTATCTTCTTTAATCATTTAATATGATATTTAAACATGCTCAAAAAGCTAATCGAATGTAAGTAAGTAAAGTCAGCCACTGAATTATGTATGTAAATAAGAACAGTCAATTACTGAAGAATGTGCTATAGAAATAGAAAAAAAATAGAAATAGGATCATAAAGGCTGTGGCTAATAACAGTTCCAATCACTCAAATAAAATATAGAAATAATATCAATACATCGAGGTTGTACTCATTAAGTAAACCTTTGGTGAACTACCTCCTTTGTGAAATGGGGAAAGAACTCTTGCGAGGTAGACAAAATAGTACTTTAGTAACTGTTGAATCATTAAAAGCTTGCTGTAAGCTTTTTTCTTGGGCCAAATAAATAATGGCCTTAACAGTAGACTGTTTTATATTTCTAACGTTCCAGCCATAGGGATGCAGTACGATGGTTTGTAGCTTATTCGCAACTCACCGCTTCGTGACCGAGCGATCACTCTCTAGTCGATTCGGGATCCATCCGGCGTAAAAGGTTAGTGGCTCATTTTTTATCATCCAGTTCACGTTAGAAAACACCCACCCGTTGTGCGTCATTCTCGGGCGGTCCAATTATGGTGGGATTGATGTGAAATTTAAGCGAATAAATGATTCCAAACCTTGGGCTATCCAAAAATACACGCGTAGGGTGACCCGGAGAGCGCAATGGACGCGAAGGGAAATGAAAGTGAAACGAGCGTCTTGGAACGCGATCCTGGAAAGCGTGGCTTGGTTGTTGCTTGGTTATTAATCAATTATAATGCAATAAAAGAGGCTATGTACGCCGTCGACTCGTAGGCGCCCAAAAAATGAAGAATGAATAAAAAATACAAATACGCAACACAAAACGCAGAAAGGGGACACCCTTGCCTGTATTGCTTGTTCGTAAAGCGCAAAAGAAACTTCGGGCCCCGCTAGTGCGGGATTTGGAATGATGGGCCAAAGTGAATTATGAAGCTTCTCTTCACCTTCTCCAGGCGCTTGCGACGCAACGGATCCCGGTTCCCTTGGCAGTTCCATTTTAGGAACGGGCGCTTCGCGACGCGTAGTGTCACCGGGAAGGAGCCGGCTACGGCGAATAATCGGTAATGACCGTAAAAGGGTACTTTCTGGTGGCAAGGATGCGGGTCGAGCGATTGCAGCATCGCTCCGAAGAATGGCCTTCGCGGGAGCAGCGCTAAGGCATGCATGCAATTTGTTGCCAATCGTGTCACACGTCGCCGGCGTGATATGCATTCAAAAGTGAGCAACATGCTTGACATTTCTGCCACTCTGTAATGATGCCGGTTGGTGGCATCCGGCCGCATTGAAGTCGTGCGCGGGAGCGTAGTGAATGGGGCTCATCTGCGGCCGTCCATCATTCCGCGTGCAGATTACGCTACGGACGGATGCGAGTGTTGTTTGCAGAAGGCCACCCCAAAAGGGTACAAAGGAAAGGCTTGGAAAGACATCCTCACAAAAGCAATGGGTTAGAAAATCATTTGAATGGGTGCTGAAGATGCGGGCAAACAATTTGGTGTTTAATTCTGTTGTTAACGAGTGTAACAATAATACAATTTCCATTCTAAGTTCCGCATAAACCAAATCTAATGACCAAAATGTAATATATGTAAATAATGTCATTTTTCTTAAAATAAATCGCTCAAAGTTTTGTTAACACCTTCAAAATAATTGTAAAATCAAGGACTTGCTGCACAAAAAGCTTAATCCTGATTTAGTGAGTAGTTTGGGTTTGATTATCGTTTTATCGTAAATTTTGATCGTAATTTATTGAGAGTTTAAAAAAACTGAACCATAAATTATTGAGAATATACTTTAAATACACACTGTGTCGTTTACAAAATAATATATGTAATTCTACTGCCAAATTATTTTAGAAAAAAATTGCTTGAACATTATTTCCACAACTTTTCTTATTTTTTTTTTTTCAAAAGAACCATATATGGTGCAATTTAATTAAACAATTTTTAATTGTTCACAAATGAGCCTTTGCTTCCAATGTAGGACGACTATCAGTTTATACCCTAAAGGGGCACATTGTTTTCACAACATATTCAGTTTGTCCAAAATCCCATGCATATTTACAATTTCTTTTATAAAATAGTTGATGCCTTGGAAAATGCGATTTGCGGATAGCATTGTTTCTGAACGCACTGTAATTTGTTTTGAATTGAAAATAGTTTTTTCGGCGGAAAACCTTGTACTCATGCGAATGTAATTGTCCATTGTTAATTTAAACGCTCGCCTTACGCATAATAATCTTGGATGAGAACAAAAATGTGTTAACCCATCTCTTGGAACAAGCCCATTATTTAAGTTGGACAAAACAGAAATTACCTTTTGATATTCGATCGTCTTTCAATCCAAGTGTTACATTAACCACCCCATTTGCTGGGCTGGATGGAAGGTCCTGTTAGGCTTGCGTAAAAAGAGGCGACGGACCTACCCTGCCTTGGAACACGATAAAGGTGTGATAGCAGCCTTGCACTGTCAGACCACCAAATGCCCGAAAAATCTTCCCCACACAAGGTGTGTGTGTGTTCTCGTCTTTTAAGTGGCAGCTTTTACGAGGCCGGAGGTCGATGGATGGCGACGATGCGGCTAAGACCCTCAGACCCTCTCCCTGAAAAACAAAACCCCCATCGGTTCCCGAGCTGCGTGTGGAGGGCAATCAAAAGATTCCAACGGGAAGTCGCGTATGCCCTCCGCTGGGATACGATAATTTATTTGTTAAACGTTTAAAGTGACGTTTATATTTTCAATCTGCCCTGTGCTATCGGGACCCTGTCGCCTGTCGTCGAATGTCGCCTTTGTCGCCCCCAATCTTCACCGCGCACGGGGGCGGATGAGAGCGAAGGGAGCGGTGACGGCCGAGGGGGAGGTGGTGAATAGGTTTCGAGAAGATGTAACGGTCTCGTGTCCATACCATCCTCGTCGTGCGATGCCACTTTTTGCCGATTGTCGTCTCCGGCTTGGGCGGCTTAAGTGACCAAAGGGGGGACTCTTCGGATGTCACCACGCACGGGAAAAGAGAAGACGTTCTCTCCACTTTCACACACACACACACACACACACACACACATGCACACACATGCACATACACAGACAGTCGCGTCCGCTCGAAGCCTCCATGTGGGATGGCGACCCGCGGGAAAGGTCGTAAAAAGAAAGCGCTCGAGCGAAACTGAAGGAGATCCACAAAAGAAATAAACCTCGTTCTGTGAAATTTGGGTTATGGGCCGTTGGAAACTTTCCTAAAACCACCACCCAGAGTTTCCTGTTGTGTGTTAGATTTTTTGTTTTGGCACTTTTGGCCCAATGCTTTAGGATGTGGCCTCTGGGCAATACGGAGAATGCGATGGTCAGATGGTTCCCCTAAGGGTCAGAGGGCTATAAACCAGCGAGTGTGAAGAACGCATCAACCAGTCTGGGAGGTCAACATCGCGTCTTGTACGCAAACTCTCGCTGACCAGACCCAAGTGTCAATCATCATCCCTGGGAGCCCCCTGAGCCGTTCATAGCCAATGGCGAGGATGGCGTTGTGAAATCGACACCTAGCCTAGCGCTCTCCCTCTCTCTATTGTTCGTACCCTACGACACCTGATGACCCGGGAGGCTTCTACGGAGTTGGCTCTAATCTCGCATCGGGCCGTGAGAAGACTAGCAACTCCGTACCGCGACCACCTGACCCGGTCCACCAGTTCCGCCGGATCTTGCCGAATGGGGCTTGTTCTGGCTGAAGGCATAAGATTCCTCCTTCTTCTGCCGGCTCGAAGCGGAATCCCGGTGTCAAGATCTGCCGCACAGAGAAGTGGAAGCAAAAACAAAAAAACAATCTTTTCAAATCAGGCTTAACCGAAGAAGCTTTTCTTCGTAAGTCTCCACCTCCCGGAGCTGTCGATATTGATGAAGCCGATTTGCTTGGGATTTGTGATGAGATCATTGCCGTCATTTGCGTCCACCAGGCCGCCGACTCCAGCCAGCCAACCATTAACTCGATCCCATTACCACGGCGTCACGGAACGCGCGTTCAGAGATGTTTACAGACGGCAGAAGAAGCGCCCGGCAGCGTACAGAAACTTGCGTATACGTTGACGCGCGCTGCTTAGAACCGCAACCGTTGTTAGGTATCTGTCCTTTCTCGCGGGATTCGCCGTTGTTTCGCAGGCAGTCCCGAGGTGCAGGCCGGCAGGTGGTTTGGTTCTTTCTTCTTTCTTCCGGAGCGTTTGAACAATCGACACTTTCCGGCAGGTGAAAAATTTTCACATAGCGAAAGACGCAAGAAAATGAAAGACAGTTCTAGCCGGCCACGGGGAGGGAAAAGTGGACGTAGACGAGCGCAGTACGTGGAGAAATAAACCCAGCAAAGCGTGTAACGAACATTCGGGCACGAGAACGGAGGTCGGTGCAAAAACAAAAACCAAAAAAACTCTCCACGCGGAAAGCAGCTGAACGGATGGGAAGCTGTTTTTATTTTAATTTACCACGTAATTACCCAGCCGCCTGGCGAAGATCAGCACTTCACTCCGCGGCGGATCGTGGATTTGGAATTTCTTCGCGATCAATTAGCTAAAGTTTAACCGCACGCAATAACATAAACACTTTCGTAGCCCTCCTCCCTCGATCCCCCTCGGTCACGCTCGGAAGTTGGCAACGTTGGACATGCGGAGAACACTTGCGGGATATCTTAAGCCGGCTGAAAGTTGACTGACCGTCGCGGCTCGTCGCTGCACGAACGGAAAGGGACGGACTTCTCGGGCCGCGGATTCACCGCTGGATCGAGGCTTTCAGTGTCAGCGCGCGCCACGATTAGATAGAGAGCTGTAGCGGACGGTTCCGGCAAAAGTACAAAGTTGCGATCGTGTGTCACCTGCTTCCGGGCGCCAGGATGAGGGGGATGGAGCGTCAAGTGTCACGATAAGCGTGACACGAAGAGATTCTAAATATGTGTGTATGTGTGTGTATGTGAAAATATCAGGTTTGTTTTGGATTTTTCACACGCACAATTGTTGCACCTTTTTCAATAATTCAAAAGTACAGCGCATTACGTTTCTTTTAAGGAATGAGTATTAACGAATGGATGATAATAGTAAGTGAGTGCATGAATAAAAATACTAATAGTATAGTTTGCAACGGAGTTGTCGAATTTTAACAAAATTTTAACAACAACAACGAAGTTGTCGAAATAATAAATAATAATAAAACACTGAAACTCGAACGTTACACATCAACCGTTCAAGCTAGAAAAATTAACTCAATAACTTACACTTCTTAATCATCTGTTTCGTGCACGTGGTAAACTGTGCCTTCTAGCACAAGGTAGTATAGTTGCTGGAGCTTCCTTGGAAAAGAAGGAGCGCCATGAAGGAAACTGGTTAATCTGGCCGCGTTGGAAGAGTGAAAGTTTTCGCTGCTGCATCTAGCCTGGTGCAAATGAGAAAGTACTAATTTTGCATAAGAAAAGCTCGTTAAATTGCGTTGCTTTTCCTTTTGGTTGGTACCCTATACTAATTGGATTAATGCAAGATGAAGATATTGGCCTTCAAGTTCCCCGGGGTTTTGGTGGTCGACTACCGACTCTCTGATAAAGTAAAGACTCATTGCAATGGAGAGAAACACGAAGTTATTTATTTTAAAATGTCTTCTCCACATATGCACAACTTTTTTATCATTTTGGGGTGGAAGTGAAAATTTGTTGAAGATTGAGCGGGAAAATATGGAAACAAAATCCAGCTTCATTTTACCGTGGACAGACATCGAGTTTCTTATTTGCTTATCGAGCCCATGCACCTCAGCACAACAAAATGGGGTCATGTGTGCGATCGACTGACCTCTTTCCGGGCTGCACAGGCTGCAAAAGCAAACTTAAACCAACGAAAAAGCTCCTCAGGGATTCGTCGCCTGGTGACGACCGTCGATCAACTTGACGACTGCGGCCGGAACTCGAACTAGAATGACCACTGCCCAACTTCCTCTTCGAGCCGCTTTTTCCGGCCTCACCGCGAGCTGAAGGTTCACGATAGCGGCGACGGCTTTCGGTATCGGAAAACCTGTCGCCGGCAACGTTTCCTTTGAAATTGTAATTGAATTCACCAACGGCACTCTGTCTGCCGGCAGGTTTCCGCAGCGTTCCCAGATCGATCGGTCGACTGTACCTTTGCCAACGCCCCTCTTTATTCATCTTTTCTCACTAAGGCTAGAGCGGCCATTCCTCCCTTCACATGTGTGCGCATTTCCCGGTGTTCCCGGCGTGTATGACAAGATTTGTGTCCGGTTTTCGGCTTCCTTTCATCAGTGCGCGCCCGGTTTTCTTTTAGGGCAAACCTGGGACGACGACGCCAATCTGGACGCGAACGAGCATCCATTGAGCAATCACACCGAAGATGTTGAATGTGACTATCTGTGTTTGTGTGAGAGTGTGTATAGATGATTCGCAGTTGTACGAGCAGGTGCGATGCACGGGGACACTTCGCCGTGCCCATAAGCTCCAGGAGATTCTAGATCAGGGGTTGGCAAAAAGAAAAAAGGCTCGCTAGGTTAAACGAACTGCTTAAAAACTTCAGCAGAGGAAGTTTTCGAGCTCTAGAAGAGCTTCTAGGAATTTTTGGAGCTACTTTAATGACGGAATATAACATTGAAAATATGTTGTTCAAGGAACATGTTGTTATTAGTTTGCCTTAACACTACCGCGGATTTTACGCTTGAAACTTTAACCCAAATTATTTTCAATATTACAAAGAAAATTTTATTTTTGAATCCATTGGATGTGTGAAAGTTATGCATTAACATTTGGTAGAATTGTTCAGCCTTAAGAGATAAATGTGATTGAAAAAGTACCTGACCAGTCAAAATGACTGGTCCGGTAGTTCTAGTGTTAAATACAATCATCTCACAGGTAGGTAACATTGAAATAATATACTGTATTTTCGGGTATATAGCACCGCCCTTTTCACCAATATACGGGAATAAGTTTTGCAGAACATTAAATCCATCTTTTGTCGTACATTAAGAGGCACGTAGAGAATAACTACGAGAACTCGTAGAAACAACAAAACTAGAAATAAGGCAAATTAGAAATCATTAAATCAAAAACTCAGGTAAATATTAAATAAACTTTAAATTTGGATTTTTATTAATCTAGATCGATTAACTCCTTAATAAAGTAAGATAAAGGTAATGATCGTGACAATTTTAAGTGCATCAATTGGGTAACAAGACGAGTAATAAAATATACGTTGGCAAATCCAGCAAATAAGGTGGCATACGCTGGTATTACGAAAAAAAATCTGTTTAAAAGAATAGTAATATGAATTATAATTACTGTTTGTTCAACGATTACACCGGTTACACGGGCAGGATCTCTATTTTGAACAAAAACGATCTTCGCTAGGACGGCGATTAGTTTTTTAGTCCAAAAATCCACCAATATTCTCCTAACGCTAGATAAAACTTGTTGAAATTGTTTTCCTTTTGGACGGTACTAAGGAAGGAAGAAAATTCAAAAGTTTGGCAACCCCTGCCCAATCGTGCCGGCAAGCAAAACTTGTCCGGCCAAAGTGGCGCGTCGCGAGGGGTCGCGCGGCCTGTCAAACGACTCCGGCATGATTCCCGCATCGTCACGATTCACGGTGCTTAAGCACTCGTGCACAGGTCCCCATTTTGGGGAGGAGTGTGTGCGGTGTGCCACCCTACTATTCCTGTGGGCCCAGTTTCCTCCCCCTGGGCTGAAAGTCGGTTGGCAAGAGTTCCGGAGCCGACCAGAAGACGCTTTGGTTCCATTCTCGTTGCATGCTGTGTGTGTCTGTGTGTCTGGGTGTGTGTGCTTTGTTTTCTTTTTCTCTTCCTTAACGTTAGCTATCACCAACCAACTGCTGGAACCACGATCGCGACCATGGCTCGGGAGTGAACATTTGAATTTAATGCACAACACGCCTTGCATCCCACCCTAAGACTCAGCGCGCATAAGACGGCAAGAGGGGGAGGGGGAGTGGAGTTGGTAAGGAAACTGGAGACCGGTCCCCATCCCGAGGAGATGGAGCACATAAATTGAGTGGCTCGAACGGCTGATGCCGATGATGGCGGTGTAGGAATCCGTCGAAATCGAACAAACGACCCGCGCGAACCATTCCCGCGGGAAATAACGACTGATTGTGCCCCACACGCTCCCCTTCCCCCTTCTCTCGATCACACCATACACACAAACACATATACACACACTTGCCCGTGCAGACAATGATGAGGACGAGGACGACGAACACGATCTCGCCGGTGCAGGTGACGTTCGGGCTGACGTTCGAGAGTTGTTGACCTACATTTTATTTTCCCCCAAACGATCGCAACCCGAGGCTCTCTTCCTGGGACGCGAATGCTTTCCCCAGTCCCAAAGCCATCACCACCAGCTCCAGCACCAACAACAGCAACAGCAGCATCAGCAACGGCAGCAGCTTAAGCTTGGGCTAAGCGGTAACGTGTATTTCGTCGTGTATGGTCACATACCTTTTATCTTGTCGAACTTTGCCGTCGCCGCCGCGGTTATCCGCGAGGCGGCCGCGAACAAGGAAGGAAGGAAAGCACATACAAAGCAAATATGTATGAAGCAAAACCTTAAAAAACACCAACAACTACAACCACTCGCGTACCTTTCCTGGTGCGCTCGGCTATAAACATACATTTCAGGCGAGTCAATGCACTGTCGGACACGGTCGCGGAACTTGCCAGCTCTACCTGGCCCCATAATACCGCCGTTTCGGCCAGCACCAGGCGTGAGGATCGTCCAGTTTCCGCACTGGTCGGGCGGAAAGTCGGTGAAAAACTGTTTGCTGAAATTTCGCCCTCGGTTAAATCGTGAGCCGACGCCGAGTGGTTACGGACGGTCGATACCGTCCCGTCCTCCCTTTTCCCTTCAAAACTCGCCCTTAATCAGTCGAATCGGCATCGGAACTGCCGGGAACTGCCGCCGATCACCAGGATTCAGGCCACGTTTCGACAGGTCATCGCTCGGGAGGAACTGTACACCCGACGGAGTTAAAAACAAGTTCAACAAAAATCCTTAAATGGAAAGCGAATTAATTGCTTTCACACAGTGGCTGCCGATGTTCGCCGCTCTTCGGGCAACATTGTATGTTGGAGTGACAATGCGTTCTCAGGCTAGGACTATATTCGCTTTCGTAATGCGGTGAAATCGTATCTAAAGCAAGAAAACGATTTACTTTCGAATCGTCCAACGTAAGGCCTAATGCAAAAGCAAATATAGTGATTTGGTGCACGAGAACGTACAACTCAACGTGTTAACATACTGAGATCATACTATCATTACGATTTTTGTGGCTTGAAATCTAAAATTTACTAAAATAATAACAAGCAAAAATCAATGATTCAACAAGTAGATGTGGATTTAGTCTTTTAATGCAACACATGCCATAGAAACTTCCAATTGTCCTGCTCAATTTGAGCAGTGAATAAAGTTATAACGAAAACGGGTTAGAATATGTAATTATTACAACCAAACAAAAGAATTTGAATGTCAATATGCCTTTAAATTTTCACTATTTTTTATCTTATTACAAAAACTGTGTTTAAGTAAATAAAAAACGCAATTCATAAAAATTCAAACGTGCCAGCAAAGCAACCTTACAAGCAAGTGACGGCGTTTATTCACGTGCGAAATGTTAACAATTTATTTTATACCTTTTGTTTAAAAACAGTATGCCAATATTTTCATCAGTCTAAACTGAACCACTTAAAGTGGCAATAAACGGGTAAAAGTGTTGTTAGATGTTAAATTCACGTTAACAAATGCATATTTCATTCCACAACATAAGAATATATCAAAATGCAGAGTTAAAATTGGGTTTATAAAAAGAATTCATTGAAATGATAGCTAATTGTATTTTGATAGTAGACACTTAGATATGATTGAGTTGTACTTTATAATTGTAGTTTCCAAAATCATAGCAAATGAATGTTAACACCAATGAACGCAATATTCCATTTTTAAAGTATGTTTTTATCTTGAAAGCATTTTGTGTTTTGACCTGGCTACAGATGTTTTTTTGTTTTGTTCTCAAAAGACAGCGCTTAACATGCAAGGTTGGGTGGGATTCCATTTGTGATTGAAAGTACCGTACAATTAAAACGTCGTAAATAGTACAAGGTTTCAAAAACAAAACAAAACCCGCGGGGAAAAGGTCTCGGAAATCATTCCCGCATCCTCAACCCCCCGCTTCCGAAGATCCTTATCGCACCTCACGCCGACCCGTTGTGCAACAAATTATTCATGGTTTATGGTGATTTTATGGTGCAGTTTTTAACCTTTCCACCGCCCCCAGGCGCACTGCAAAACTACGAGCACGTGGTGTGGTACCTGGATGGATGGATGGCTGGACGAACGGATGGATGGATGGATGGATGGATGGATGGATGGAGTATTTACGCCCCAATAAGGCTACGGGGAGTGCCGCACCGAGGCGCTGGCCGTGAAGTAAATGAGCTGTTTCGGGCCTATCCTGCGCCCGCGGGGAACACCACACAGAACCGGCGCGACCACGACTCCGGTCGGGCTACGACTTTTAAACTATCTATCTTTATTGGTTTATTAATTTCACCCAACCGATTTCTCGGCCGAGCTCCGGTCCGCATGGGACAAAACGACATCCGTTGTGTGCGTCGTACCACCGGGTGCGAGAGACCACCTAGCCCTGACCCAGCTTCGGTGCGGGTCCTGCGCGCGGTACACGGATCATAAATCCACACCTTCTCCAGCTGCGCGAGCGCGCACTGTTGCATTGCGGTCGCGGCCGGTCAATCTCCCCCCCCGAAGCTCCATCGTCGACGATTGGCCGACGATCGGTGTCCCAATGTCAACGGCATTGCGAACGACTGCCCGGTGTGCGCTAGTGGCCCGGTTAAGCCGTCCTAAATAAATATTTCCACTGCACTCGTGTGGACCCCGTGAGCCCGGTGCAGAACCGTGGGAAATAATGTCCAGAACTTACGGGGTCCACGGGAGTTAAGAAAACTCTCCTGGGAACGTTCGCCGGGGCATGACGAATCGGTTCGATTTGAACCAGTTGAACGAACGCTAAGGAACATACACCGTACGGTCGATTCTTCATCTTCTGTCGGGAAGGGAGGAAGGAAACGAGTTGACCAGAGGATTCCGCTTTTTTTCTGTTTACCCTTTTTTGCATCTCGGACAACATATGATCTGCTGCTGACTCAGCCCCGTTTTGTGATGCTTAGGCCAGTTCCAGGAGAAGAGGAAAAAACGCGGTGTAAATAAATACAAACTTCACACACCGCACCTCCGGAAAGCTATTGGCCGGTTTATTTGTTTCCGGTGCTGTTGTTGTTATGTCCGCCACCGGCCATCCGCTCGCATTGGCCCAAACCATTCAACAGCTCCTCGCACAAACTCGGTCAATATGGTACCGCACACGTCAACGCAATCCGGTTGACGGTTTGTTTGCTTTTCCCGGGCCCTTCTTGCTCGCTCCAGGAAGGTTCCGGCGAGTAAGCTGATAAGCCTAATGTGGACCGTTCTTTAACCGCCACATTTGCCTGGTCGCTGATAAATCGAACAATCTACCGGAGAGCGACCTATCAAAATTCAAATAAACGAAAAATCGCAGCTGGTGATCGAGCCAAGACGTGTTTCTTACGATGTCGGCAAGACAAGAACATTCATTCGCCCGAATTGGTATGCGTACCAGCGTAACCAACATCATCATCATCATCATCATCATCATCATGATCATCTCCGCCGTTACGGGAAGACCACCCACCGACGTAGCAGAAATCTTTACGGTTCTTGACTTTTCTGACCACCCCAGCGGGGAGAATATTTGAGCGATTTTTTTTCACCACTCTTCACTCTCGAAGAATCGGTCGATGACGTGCGCCGTTCTACGATGAAGCGAGCTTCGACACGCACAGTTTGTTCCGGTTGCTTACGAGACAAAATCGAAAGACTTCAACGGTGCGTTAAGAAAGGAACCTGCCGGATGCTTTCGCCGCGATCACGCCCAGCATGAGCGCCTTGTGTTCTCGGGCCAACGGAAACGGCCAACGGCTTACGAGAGGACGATATAGTAAAACGGGGAAAAAGAGGTGCATATGGCAAGTGAAAGTGTTTACCATGTCCGCGATCCCTGCGGGGACCGCAGCAGCTTGTTGTTGTGGTTTTGAAAGTGGCCGAACACACGGCAACACGCGAAAGCTTTTTAACAACACTGTATGCTGCAGCGCCCTGGCCGAACACCACACCACGAAGGTCAACGCCGTGGCACGAGAGCAAGAAAAGAACTTTCACGCGCGCTACTTCGCGAGGCGGAGCAAAGGCGTTAAATTTTGACAAGTTCATCCGGTTCGAGTGTTCGAATGACATATTATACTAAGCAGGAAGTAATTCATTCTGTAAGGTTTTCAATCTACATAGTTTCATGTATATTTAATAATTTATTTTAATATTTTAGTAACACAAGATCATGAAAAAGATTCCAATATAGTTTACCTCATCCATGGTCCAGTTTGACATATGTTGGGACGCTGCTCAGACAAACAAACACATGTGGAGAACAAGCACGGCATAACAACAAGAAACTAAAACTCCCCTGCCCGGTTCGGTGAAAGATGACCTCAATTTTTATGAAAGCTCCCACAGCGTGTAGCCTTTCAATCACCACAAACCGAACGATTGTTATCGGAAACTCGAATTTTGTAGGCACATCGTTCCCCTCTCCCCGGTCGTACACACATGTACCTTCTTTCGGGACCCATCCACCCATCCATTTCCTGCCCTTTGCACAACACCGCAACCTGTAAAGTGAGACGACCGGAACCACCTTTGTTGCTGGGTCGCCAGTGCCATTCGACGCTTCTCCGATTGCGATCGTCGCTTAATCCGTCAAACCGTCTCCCGGAGGGAAAGAAAACACATCTTCGTTGGCGACGAGCCACAAACACACAAACTCAGTGTAATGTCTCTTCCATGGGAAACTCGTCGAAAGGCCGTGCTCGGGTCACGGGAAGCATCGACACCTTCCGCCGCGGAACGAACCTCCGCGCTCGAACAACAAAGTTGTAACCATTATGAACGATCCCGCCCATGTGACACCTTGAAAAGGGCTCCAGTACCGACAGCATCATCATCGTCATCAACATCCAGTCTAGGGGCACACAAGCATGCCTCAATCAGCTGTAGCGTTTTCCACCGAGTCATCATTCAGCAGGGTGTGATCAGCGCGGCGTCAAAGCGAAGCACGATGGATTCGGAAAAGCTTTTAACAGCTTCACCGAACGACTTCGCGTGTTGCTCCACGGGAGGAACCGCACACCCTGGGATAGTCAGGCTGCTGATGGTGTCAATTTGGACGCCACACGGTACGGCGTACGTGTTAAATGGCCACTAACGGGCGACGCGACCGTGGGACACGCTGCCGGGTCTCTCCAACGCACCCTGCTCAGTCGTGTGGGACTTCTTGAAACCGTAGGAGATCAGATTATGCTTCGACGCTCATCAATCACAACCACCGGGAACAAAAAACCAAACATAAATAAAAACAAACGCGCACGCCACCGACTTGGGCGACAGCCCAAACCCGATGGGCCATCGGGGAAACCGATGTGACCTCGTGTTGATGCCGGTTGATAAAACACGGTAATACGGAGGATCATTTTCTTTTCATTACAAACGTTCTACGTTGCATCCTGTTACATAAGGCGTTCCATGGGACACTCAAGCAGCAATTCCCAGCCTTTTTTGTTCTGCTTAATGGGACATAAGCAGTAGGGAAACGTAAGATGTTAGCCTTTGGAAAACTGTTGCAAGGAATATGAATTTTTCTTCTGCTGTGAATCGTATTACTTTGAGATTCGTTTTTAAATAATAGCTACGATCATATACTTCGTACTAGCACAACTAGCTCGTACGTTATAAAAAGCATTTCATGAGTCCTTTATCTTTTTAGATACAACAGAGTTGTAAGATAAACTCAAAAAATAAAATAAATTAACATAATATTATGATTGTTTAGGAAATTTCCAAAAGCAATTTAGCGAGTTTATACACGCATATTAGTAGAAATTATAAAATGCTGTATAGATTGTTATTGTTAAACATTTTTTGTCTCTTCAAGCTATTGGCCTCAGTGTTTTTCAAACAACACGTTTTAAAAACCACTCGCAAAACATAGCCTAAATTAGTCTCATAGTTACAATATGATAAGATTTAGTAGATGGAGTTTACTTGCACATTCGTTTTTTAAATAACCTATCAACAATTATGGGCTCTACAGTATATTCAAACATTTTAAAGGAAATATCAAATACTGAAGTGTGCAAAAACAAAAATAAACGTCTTAATCCTTTGAGGGTAAACTTTCAACTCGGATTAAATTCAAACATTGACATTGAGGAAACCCAAAACTCCATTGATGTACTTCATCAGCTTACGATGCATCAAAGTCTACGACGTATTTTCTACTATCGATAACCACTTGAGATGGTGGCTTAAATTAAGTATATGTACCCATAATCTTTATATGGAAAACAGTACTTACCATTACATGCTCATCATGCATAAATATGTCAGGATCCTTCCGAGATGTGCTGGGTTTCGTAGAATTTGAAGTTTGATTAGTTTACTTTTTGGTGAGCAACGCCTAACGACGACACTCCTCTAGATCACGTCTTAAGTTCACTGTAGGTCGGCCTAGTATTTTGCAACTAAACGGTGTTTATAATCACTATTCGTACTAGTAGGCACTTTTGGAAGCAAATTTTCAATCACTGTAGAAAAATTAAACATGCGTTAGAATAACTATCACTGGGTAGAGTAAAATCAGAGGCTAGGTGCGACACCGGGTGGCAGTTTCATTTGTCGGTTGGCTAACAACCGTTGACTTTTCCAAACTATCTAGAACTGGTGCTATTGTGTCGGCCATACGCAATTCTCAGTGTGTCAGAGCATTTCTGTTTCGCGAACCTTTGTCCCCCACACACCCAGATGGGTCCGATCTATGAGTTTCCAGTTTTTCCTCCCCAATCCGTTTGAACCAAAAGCATCGACATTCACGTTCGACGTTCAATGCATTTATATTGCGACACGAAACTGTTGATTTATGCAGTACGCCATCGATCGGGCAACTATTTAGTCACACTGAAGGGGCTCAAAAATGAAATTTACAATTGCCCCAGTCATGGGCTTGATGTTTGATCGGGGTGTGGTGGCAAAGTTGTGGTGGTTGTGGGGGCGGTGGAATAATGTAATCAATTATTTTTGCCACAAACCAAACCACTAAATCACCGTTCGACCGTCCAGACGTATCCCTTGGGCCACTTGGCATCACTTCACAGTTGGCAGCGCCATTTGTTGCGAGGTGAAAGATGGTGGATTTTGCAAACAATAAACAAACAAGCTGCGGACCCAAAGCCACCACGAAGCCCCGGATGATGCGGGTGCAATACGGGAAGTGGGGCGAGGAGGAGGGGGGGGAGGAATGAAACGAAAGGTAAAGGAGCTCGAATTCAGTAATTATTCACACAGGCACATTATCCAGCTGCACAACTATGCGCTCGTGGACATTCGGTGGTCAAAAATTGACCACGTCTTAAGACTTTTGAAAATAATCGGATCCCACGATTGCTCAAAGCCTATTTTAGAAGCTGAGAGATTTAGCGAAATCAAAAAGAAAGCAAATGCAGATGAATATATTTTGTCTTTTCAACGATAATTTCCTCCGGTTGTCCACCAGGTTTAGCCCAACATTAACCAAAACGTCGCCAGCACGCTACGAGCAAACTACTAGAAAGGCCAGCCTCAGCAGACAGCATATAATGGCCAATAATAGTAGTACCACCGAGCGTCTTCTGGACAACCGTAACCAATAAGGTTAAATGTAAATTATTGCACTGTTTTATGTTCCACGCGGACTCGATTCACCAGCCACTGCCTGAGGAATGACGTGTAGTTGTTATTAGTATTGTTATTATATGGAGCCAGTCTTAAATTACTATTATTACACTGTGGTATGGATTCTATAGTCATGTTGCGGTTCAAATTGTTCCAAAGTCATCCAAAGCTCAAGCTATTGTATATCTGTTTCAGGATTTGCGCGTAAAAAATTTCTATTTTATTGCGCTTTGGTACAAGAGGGGGACAGACATATTTTCTTAACTAAATTATAAAAAGTCTCTTCAGTAGTTAAAGTTAAGTTGAATTGAGACAAAATCACACTCCAAAGGTATCGGTACAATGTTTTCCCGTTCTTAGCAAATGAATCATACGCTTCGAGACACTGACACCGGTCATATGTATCGAACCGCGACCAAACTCGTCTCGTCACAAACGGGTGCGCATCTTTTTCCCGCAGGCAGCAGAGCAGATCGAAGCTATGAGACTGAAGAAAAGTAACAACACTGCAGCCAAGAAGCGCACCGAACCCGGGTAACCATCAAGTTATTCCTCGCCGTTCTGCCATTGGGGCCGATCAGTAGTTCAAAGCGGAGGGTAGAACCCAAAGCTAAGAACAACAAACACCAAAAAACATGCAACGAAAGAAAAACGTCCCATTCAAATTTAACCTGAGCCGCCACGGCTCTCCGCCCCAAGAATTGCTCGCGTGTCCTGGTGCTGGTCCGATGCTGAAATTGGCAAACGCGTCCACCACACCACACGGTCCCCCTCTCTAACGACGTTTGCTTGTTTCTTCACACGAGCATCAATTCGGTGGATGAATGTGGCAAAACAGCATAAATAAAAAAAAAAAACAAACAAACCGGCCAGTGGAACCTGTGTTCAATCTTATTTTAAATCGAACCGATCCGTTGATCGTTGACGCCGGTAGGGACGCGGTGCAGGTCGTACGCAAGAATGTGGCTACATGGAAAAATTCGTGCCGATTCTACGGTAGGCAAAGATAAATCAAATATACTTTGCATCAACCATTTGCAGAACACATTGAATAACGTTCCGGATAAATTAGCATGTTTTGAAAAATATAAACAAACCAAAACCGTTACGATTTTAAACACTAACAGCACATTAGGTCCTCGGCTTTTTAGGTGCCAAAGGCGGTTGTTTTCCACTTTTGCTAAGCTTCGTCTAAATTTAATTTTGTTGACCGGATGCATGTCACCCGAATCGAACGAATATAAGTCACCAAACCCTGGAGGGCACTTCTGCGGTTTCCAACGGAAAAGCTACGCTGCCGAGACCTCCGTGTTTTCTCGTTAGCGCGGAATTCACAGTCCGTGTCCAGTGTCTTACAAACGAGCACTTAAAAAAACACTCAAAAGGCACAAAAAACTTCTACTCGCCACCGGTCACTTGGCCACTTGCGCAATCGAGTGTGTTCGTAGCAGCAGCGCGCGCGGGTGAAGCAATTATTTCCGCACGATGTTGGCCGGTCTCCCGGGAGTCGCCAGGGGAAGAAACCTGACGGCGAGATGGTACACCATGCAGAAACCGACTGAAAAAAAAGGGAGCAGCCCCCTTACGCACACACATACACCGGGTACCTCATGCACCAGTGCACCGGACTCTTAAGGTTCCTTCAACACGTTGCAATCGAAATATTTGATAAAAAGAGAAAAAACCCGAAAACATAAGCTCTACGGACCGGCGCAGGAAGAACTAAAGAGCAGAACAGGCACAACCGCTCCGATCGACGCTGCGTCTGCGACTACTTTAGTCTGTTTACGTTGTGAAGTAGTGTTGGCAGAATCGGGATTCGGAAGATTCGAAGATTCGATCTCTACACGGATTCTAAAGATTCGAATCCCATTTGACGGATTTTAAAGATTCGAATCCCATCGACAGATTCGAAAGATTTGGATCCCATTTGACGGATTCTAAAGATTTGATTCGATTTGAATCGACTCACAATGATTTGAGTCGAATTAGTCACATAACTAGTCGATCTAGAGACAATGTAATTGATTTAAGTTTACTCAAATCGAACGCTGGGTAGAATGTCCAATGGACATCAATGGATCCATCACTCAATGGATTGAGTTTTTTGCGCAATTTGCAAGTTAGGCTCTAGAAAAATTCCTGGAACCGATTTTTTACAAATAAAAAATTGTTCTACCCAACCAAACCCATTTCATCAGGACCAGACCATTTTTACCGGATTCTGAATCGGATACTGGGGATTCAGATTAGGATACACAATTTCCAGACCGACATTGATTTGTTTACATGATGATGATGATGATGATGATGATGATGATGATGATGATGATGAGTCTCACCGCTTACCCCTACATATGTTTGAGAGGGACGAAAGTATCTTGAGATATTAAATATAAATCATCAAACGAGAGGGAGCATTGGGGCAATACTCTCCAGAACAATCGCATCCAACTCTGCTCCATTCATACAACGGTCGCCATCGGTTGCACAAGGGGGTACATCTTAGATTTCCCAACTAGCAAAATCGACCACTTTCCGGAGTAGGGCAGGTATTTTCGCACAATTTTGGTTAACACCGCCAGCTATCAATGATTGATAGTGTAGTGAAACCCACCAGTACTACTTAAGGGACCTGATCTTGTTCCTTCCATACAACGGTCCCGAGCAATCACCTCGAAAGGTAAGTCCCCCAAAGTTAACGAGGCACCACTTTCCGGAGTGTAAGAGGGTATTTCTGCTCTGTTTGTAGTTCCCACCACCAATTACTGTTACGTCTGTGCTTTCGGATATGTTAGGATATAAATCTCTGTAGTTTAAAACTTAGTATATGCTAATTACAAGTACACAATATAAAATGACCCGGCCCGCTACGCCGCTTATGTCCGGCCACTTGTGATGATGGAATAGAAGTGATCGATCGTCCTCGATCGATCAACAGCCGACTTGATGACCAGATGCCCGACCGAGGTCAACCGAACCGTTGACCTCCGTTCGTACTCCGACCGTTATGCCGATACCCGGCTCGCACACATCTGCGTGTGTCGCTCAGTGCGAGCACCTTAGAGTGGCATTCCACGGGATGCAGCATCCGTCCGCAACAATTACCATTGGTTGATAATGTGGTCCTACTATCAAGAACAGAAAGGGACCCGACTACAGCAAGAAGTGTAGATACTATTAGCTCTTTTCGTACAGCCATGTCCACCAATTGTCCTCATTTACGCGCGCGTGTCTCAAAACTATGTAGACTAATTCATTCTATTAAGTTAAATTGGATAATTAAAATAAAAAGGCCCTGTTCATGTTTTTACTCATCATCATCATAATCAAAGACCATGTTGACAAATGCAATACTACGAGCTCAAAAACTACAACATTTACTAAATACATTGCAAGCACAGCGTCGGACTACCCGCTTCACGTATACGGCGCATAGGCGTTTGAACTCCCTAAGATTTCACGCTTGTTTAATCTCTCTTGGCATCCTGTTGTACCATTGTCCTCCTAAAAACAACGAATTTCGGGCGTTTCCAGACAGATAGCCGGGAAGTCTTGGCTCACCGGCATTACGAGTGTGAGTCCTAACTACTATCATTTCCCCCAAATACGTTGGTACCAGGCCTTTCAAAATTTTGTACTCAAAGACCACAGTTCCAAAGGAACACTATCCACTGCTTGGACTGTTCCGACTGTTTCTTGGATTGGGATTCGGATTTGGGGATTTGGTTTACCCACCACTAGAATAAAGCTGCAGCGCGCTAACAAGCTTCAACCACTTGGTCACAGCTTGAAATAATGACTAAAACAGCCAAATTGCTAATAACTTTTTTGTGGCTAGGTCAATTTCAGCAACAGACACCTCAAATGAAATGTATTTTGAAGGCAAACAACTTGATACAACAAATATCCTACCTCGATTCTTATTTTATGAAATAAACATTTTAATGGGATTTAGATACAGATACCTTCAAGGTATTTTCTGCTGAAATAATAAATTTGTAAATAATTTTTGATTCTTTCAACCGATTTGTACATGTAACTCCATAAATGAAAAGTATGAACAATCGGAACATTAGGCTGATGTGCATTTTTTCCGGTAAAAGAGTAAATGAGGCCCCGGCCAACATGTTTTTGATCGTGGCTACACCTCTTGTGGACGTTTAAACTGAATGTATGCAATTGGTGATACATTAATTCGTTAAATTCAACCTACGAGTATTTGAACCGTAGTGTGTACCGTTAATTTCGGCTACGCAATCAATCTAGGGGTGCGGTATGAGGGGGGCCCACGGGCACCCCTTATTTCTCAAAACTATAACAAACTCTCTTTTTCGGTAGACCTAGCGCAGTCCGCTCGCTGCGCTCGCTGCGGGCGCGCCGCCGTTTCCAACTCATTTCTTCGACTAAACTCATTGTTTCATGCTGTCCATCATGTGTAGTATAGTTTACTTACTAGTACTTTAAGTATTATTTTTGGCAAAAAGCTGTGCTCGTTTGACAGATCAAAAACGCAACCGCATGCGGTTGCGGAAAGCTGTGACCACAGGTTTAGCGATCAAATATTCGAAAAGAATGCATGCGTCGCGCTTTGCATAGCTTCAGGCGCTTAATGTAAACTGGAAGGGGAGAAAAAAAAGCCCCCTTTCCTTTAAAGCAGGAAGGGGAGAATCTAGCCCGGGGTCTCATTTACTCTTTTACCATTTTTATTTTATACGGTTATCGAACCTACTCAAGACTTAGTCCAGTGACTTTGCCACACTACCGCCAGCGTAAAAAGTTTATAAATGTTCACCTCCAATGGAGTATGAATCATATGAGTAAATAACGCACGTTACTGTAAACTAGATTCAAACGATTTGCCAAACGGCCGGGCCTGTCTGTATATGTCAATAAATTGCTGAGCCAAATTAAATTAAATTAAATCAAATATTTGCAACATAAATAGATAAGAAAAATTCGCAAAATTGACACTGCAGTATAGGTAGTGTTAATTGTCCTATACAGTTCATTCTCTCTACCACTGTGCACTGCTACGATCGTCGTATGCATGTTGCACCTGCCATGGCTAAGTAGGCCAATTTGAAACTGGTTTGAGTGAAATAAAATTGGAACAATGATAATAATTGATAAAATCGTTTGTCGAACAAAATTTCGTTCGGCAGAACTAATGTTTTCACAAAAGATATTCCAAAGGCACATCCACACACATTTTTGCTATCCTTAATATGGCAATCACTTATGATGCACTGCGATCTAAGAATGAACTGGCGTGATGCTTCAGTTTCACAGCACGTTTATGCATAATCTACCCCAATGGTCCAGCTTGTAAAAACTGATTCCAAATAATTATTTTCGTTACAAGAAGATTTCACAGAGCATGTTTTTATCCAATGATCACGCATAAAACTAGAAGAAAAGGTATTCTCCTTATTTTTTCTCCGTTTTCGTAAAAGTCATCAGAGTTTTTTTTTGTCTTTGTTGTTCGTTCGCCGTTCGAGTTATTATTCTATGTTGTATTTTCTACCATCATTCTCTGCTTATTAGTCTTCTGTGCCGATATTCTACTGCACATGCAAGCTAACCTTCTACAAAGTAGCTGCAGTGTCTTGACGAGAAGAAGGAAAATCTACAACCATGGCGAATGCGTTCAAGAAAACCGAGCGGTGGAGGATGAAACAGGAAATGAGGCCCGCAATCTCTGTGGGGCTTCTCAATGGCGTTGGCATGTCCTTTAAGTTAAAGTAAAAACCAGTAGCACGTAGCACTTTTATAGACCAGTGGAAGCAAGCACCTTTTAGAAAGTTCAAAGTTGCAAAATGCAGTCATAGTTATGCACTGCATGGAATTTATTATTTGCATCTTACACATTCGTGAATTTAGATACTTTCAAAAGTTGCGAAAAAACATATGATTCCAGAATGCCAACTGAGTCATACGTAAAATAGAAACTTTCTGTCATCGTTGCGAAATACTCATTCAGAAGACGAGTGTACCCTCATAATCATGAATGTATGCCAGTCTGTTGCTATCCTATACGAATTTACGTTTATCATCACAATGGATCAACACATTTTTGCGGAACAAGATAACAGTACGTTATCAGTATTCGGTTTGTGTATCGATGACAAACACAAAAATGAAATATAGCACTTTCCGTTTAAATTCACTGGTTTCTAGCCACAATATCTAAAATTCACTTCGACTAAAACTCTGCAGCCCTAGAAAGGTATTTTTTCATTCGATCACTAAACTCATGAGCTTGATGCTTGTTCCCTTAATGCCATCGAATGTATAGCTAGGGTCTACTTTCACGAATTCGTCGTATCTGGAATGAAAGAAAATGCAAACAGTTTTTAAAATTATATACCTTATAGTTTGAGTTTAAAATCGCATTACTGACCGCATTTCTAGGTCCGTTTTGAAGCCAACCTTTGCGGCTGGTACTTGCGAGCCGATTGCTGTAAAGTTGGTGCTGGTAAGCCGTAGTCCAAATGCTTTGCAAATAGGAACACGGGCTTTGAGAATCTCTGTGGCAATCCCCCGACCACGGTATCGACTGTTGACACTCAAACCATACGCCGTTAGGTAGTTGTCCACGTTGTAGCGCTCGAAGAGGTTCGTTGTATCGGTCATGTAGTCATTTACTGCGACAAGCTTTATAATTCTTTCGGAACGTATCTAAAACAAACATATAACCGTATCAATAATTTAGTAAGGAGTTCCAATTGGTTATGTTAAAATCACTTTCTTACGAATTTACTAAAATCCACTTTTCTGTTGACTTGGTTTACAGAGAGGAGATTGGCACCGACAAGCTCCTTCGAACCCTCCTTGTAGCATGCGACCGTAATCCGTTCGTTCAAGCAGTAGTTCCAAAAACCGACAATCTCTTCATATGCTACCGGGCAATGTCGAATCTTACCGTATTGGCAAAGCGGTTCATCGTCGAGGAAATTTTCCGTATACAGTTTAATGGCGTCTTCGAAGCGATCCTCCGTGAGGTCCTCCACCCTGTACGTCGCTAATCCACCGTCATCTCGATCCGGATCCGGTGCTTCGAATGTCCACCAAACATTTGGGTACGGGACTGATGTTGGTCGTTCCCAAGACATCTTACGGTAGATCGGAGTGAGCGCCGAGCTCAAAAGATTGTTACTGGTACACGCCGAACGGTTCCTCGAATACAACCATTCACGCTAGGGCGACGACGAGTTCTTTTCAATGAATGTTTCGAGCACTAGAAGGCTGGTTGTTGATAACAACAGCTCGCAACGAGTCTGGTCAACTGATAACAACAATATAATCCATACTGCTGAGATATGGCACCATGCGTTTTGTGACGTTACGCATTGTCATGATTTAAGCGCAAGCGCGGTTTCACGCATGCGCTTCTCACTAACTACCCTCACATTTTAAACACGATCGTTGTGACGTCACTATTGTCATGCATGTGAAATGAGCATCCCCAATGTAACTTGTGATTATTTTTCTATTGCCTTATGCATCTAATGCAGTATGCACTACTAATTAAGCACACGCTTATTTTCGAACGGCTTCAGCAAAGTGTTTTTAATGATAGTGTATTTTGATTTCACTTTCATAAAATTTAATTGAAATTCGAATAACTGTTAATTGGAAAATATTGACGGTGCCAACGGCGTTTAGCCGTTTGTTGCATACTTTTGGGCTAAATTTAGATTGGTTTCATTCGAATTTGAGCATGAACATATCGCAACAATACCAGAGTACCAGAAGTTATTTTAAAGGACAAAACGCACAGCGTACAATGTAAACAACCATAATTCCACGTGTCTGCATATGAATCGAATCATCTTGATGTGGAATCCAGACATTCTCATTCTTACAATGCTGTCTAGACGGAAAGCTTGGGACAGAGCTCGGTATGTGGTAGCTGAATTCATTGAATGGTGTTTGATGGAAATGAGCCATCTTTGTTATGGTAAATATATGCCTTTTTATTACTATTCGCAAGAATTTCACTTATTATTTTATCATCGTCCGGAATGTTTATCCACGAAAAACAAACAAAATGAATTTTATTACTTCATTTCAAACAATATTTGGTTATACCAGCACAACAGCTTAACTACAATTAGCACGCATACAAACCAAGAATGGTATTTTCTCATTCGATCACTAAACTCATGAGCTTGATGCTGGTGCCCTTAATACCTTCAAATGTGAGGCTAGGGTCCATTGTCACGAATTCGTCGTATCTGGAATTGGAGAAAACTTGTTTAGATATAATTGTCTACCCTACACTTCGTGTCCCATGACCCAATACTGACCGCATTTCTAGGTCCGTTTTGAAGCCAGCTTTTACGGCCGCCGTTTGCGAGGCGATAGCCGTAAAGTTGGTGCTAGTAAGTCGCAGTCCAAATGCTTTGCAAATAGGGACACGGGCTTTGAGAATCTCTGTGGCAATCCCCCGTCCTCGGTATCGACTGTTGACACTCAAACCATACGCCGTTAGGTAGTTGTCCACGTTGTAGCGCACGAAGAGGTTCACTGTATCAGTCATATGAACGTTGACAGCGATAATCTTACGACTTGCTTCGGCAAGTACCTAAATGAAATGCACAACTATATGAGTCATTAGGCTTCATTTGAGCGTTACATGCCGATAACCATCATACATTTTGCTTTCTTACCAAGTCACTACCATCACTTTTGCTGTTGATTTGTTGTACTTCGAGAAGATTGGCACCGACCAGCTCTTCCGAACTTTCCTTGTAGCACACGACCGACAGCCGCTTGTTGAAACAGGACTTAAACATAGTGATAACCTGGTCATATGCTACCGGGTTGTGTCGAGTCCTGGCGTGTTGGGCAAGAGGTTCATCGTCGAGGAAGTGCTCCGTGAACAGTTCTATGGCGTCTTCGAAGCGATCCTCCGTGAGGTCCTCCACCGTGTACGTCGCTAATCCACCGTCATCTCGATCCGGGTCCGGTGCTTTGAATGTCCACCAAACATTTGGGTATGGAACATCAGATGGTCGTTCCCAAGACATCTTATGGTGATCCGAGATTGTTACTGATGCGTACCGATCGGTTTCCGAGAGACAACTATCCAAAACAAATTGTTTGCGAGTTGTTATCTTTAAAAATCTAGGTCACCGGGTAACAATAAATGCGCGTTAGTAAAAAAAGAACGTGGCAGTTTTTTTTGGCTTGGGCTGTTTATTTGTATTCGTTTTTGTTTGTTTTCATCCACTGTTTGAAGCATGAATTGTAATATTTGCCAACAAGACTGTACCGTGGAGTTTTTATGCTGCATGCGTTGACGTCCCCGTTCAGCAAAATTTCTGCGTGAGAGAGGTATAAAAAACTGACGTTTTATCGTACGGTTACTCTAAGCTTCTGTAATGGACAAAGGCAGGAGAAGCGATCCTGGTATGTAGACTTCCGGTTACAACGTCGGCATGTAGCCATCTGGTTCGACAAGGCACAACAAATAATTCAAAAAAAAAACATAAAGAACAACACTACTTACGACTGCAACCGCAACACATCAAACCTTTTTCCAGCTCGTGAACTTATGGCTGATGTAAAATATAGGTTCTCTCCACGGCGATATATAATCATCGAACATGACAACAACGGCGAGTACCCTACAGATGTGTTGTGCAGGTTCAAAGGGCTGAAACATCATTAACGATAAGGATAAAGTGTTAATCAGGAGTTTGTGACACTTCTGGAGGATAGTGGAGGAATTATTCTTTACTGCCTGAAGTGCAAGCTTGAATGAAGGCTACTTTGAATGCTCGATGGTTGAGAAACAGAGTTTAATTTAAAAAAATCCATTATTATATGGATTATGTTCAATTCGGACGGCTCAATATAATAATGGGAACTAACAACGAACATTACGAATTTATAGATCTCATAACGTAAAACGTTTTACTTACTAAACGGAGAAATAAAGTAGCTTTAAGTGTAAGCTTTAAAAATGCGCATGGTGGTCTATTGCAACATGAAACATTTGCATATTAGTCATTTGGTAAACGTAAAATATCATGTCACATAATTTTTGCGTATAAAAAAATCGGAAATACTGTTTTTAAGTTATTTTATTAATCATTGTCTCAGACGATCAAGATCTATCTACTATTAACACCATTAAATCGGAATGAGAATTCCGCTTATACACATATTTTATATTGATACATATTAGGAATGAGCAAAATAATCTCAAATATGGATATGGGAGATTTTTTCAAAATCGCACATTCGATTAAGTTTCGATTGATGAAGAACATTGAATGTGATCATCCTCTGGTTTGTGTATCCACAAAAAACAAACAAAATGAATTACAGTTCTTCCTTTTTAACATTTTTGAGTCACATAGACACAATCCACAACTTTTATCTCATTAGCACTCATACATCCTGGGAGGGTATTTTCTCATTCGATCACTAAACTCATGAGCTTGATGCTGGTGCTCTTAATGCCTTCGAATGTGTAGCTTGGGTTAACCTTCACGAATTCGTCGTATCTGGAATTGGAGAAAACTAGTTTAGATATAATTGTCTACCCTATACTTCGTGTCCCATGACCCAGTACTGACCGCATTTCTAGATCCGTTTTAAAGCCAACCTTCATTGCCGCTTTTTGCGAGCCGATGGCCGTAAAGTTGGTGCTAGTAAGTCGCAGTCCGAATGCTTTACAAATAGGAATACGGGCTTTGAGAATCTCTGTCGCAATCCCCCGACCGCGGTATCGACTGTTGACACTCAAACCATACGCAGCGAGGTACTTGTCCACGGCGTGGCGCTGGAAGAGGTTCCCTGTATCGGTCATATAATCATATACTGCTACAATCTTTCGTCCAGTTTCGGAAAGTGCCTTAAAAGAAAGAATTTCCATTTCCACTTAAAATGTGAACTGTTGAGCATGAAACGCAAGTTATGAATATTAATTTCCTTTTCTAACCTGGACATCAATATCTTTTTTACAGTTGGCCTGCTTCACAGACAGCAGATTGGCAGCGACCAATTCCATTGATCCGTCCTTATAGCATGCAACTGACATCCGTTCGTTAAGACAATTCCTCCAGAAAGTGACAGTTCTGGTATTTGCCTTTCCTTCTTGCTTTTGCACACTTCTGCCGTACTGGCTAAGAGGTTCATCGTCGAGGAAGTGCTCCGTGTATAGTTTAATAGCGTCTTCAAAGCGATCCTTCGTGAGGTCCTCCACCCTGTACGTCGCTAATCCACCGTCATCTCGATCCGGGTCCGGTGCTTCGAACGTGCACCAAATATTTGGGTACGGGACTGATGTTGGTCGTTTCCAAGACATCTTGTAATGACCCGGATTGAGCGTCAAGATTGTCACTTATGCGCACCAAGTGGATTCCAAGAGGCAACTATTCCAAAAAAGAAATCTTCGGGATCTTTATTACGAAAATCTGGGTCACCGAGAGCCAACAGCCAACGATAAGTTTGGTCAACTGATAACAACAATATAATTTATCCCACGCGACTATGGTACCATAATAACAAAAAATAAAAATCCCATGTAGTTTATGACCTACGGAAAGCGCAAGGCAACATTTATTGTTCTTTTATGTTAGTTTATTTTTATTGAAATTCAATAAAATTACTGATAAAAGGCGAGTAGCGTTCAGGAGTATAATGTTACAGTTTAGAACTTATATTTTTACGAACTGTTGAAAATTGCTTGCAACAACGCTGAATTTAGTCTGTTTTTACTCGAATTTGAGCATATGTTATCAAAGACTGTTACTGGACGTTATCAAAAGTTGAGGCACTTTGTCATATTTTTGCTCTAAAAGCTTGTTGAGTAAAAAACAAAAACTAGGTTTATACATCATGTTACCAGTAATGTTGGAAACCACACAATTGAAAATGTTGGAAACCACACAATGAATACTGCTACCCCAAGAAGTAATATGATCTTCGAAAAATCCATAGAAAAGCCTAAGATCGATAGATTATCCTTTAAGGTCCTCTGATTCTTTAGGATATTTAAATCAGGACTATATAACTTTGACACTAGATTGATCCCGTGGTGGGGACTTATAAGCTGCAATTTATTCAATATGTCTTGGTAAATTACCATAGAGAGTTATAGCGTCATACAAAATGTCCCAATATTGTTTAATTTTGTTCTTCAAAAAAAAAAACGCTGAGAGAAACTATCAACGTCATCGGAGAATATTGCCGGTCGATGGTCACTGACTATTTCTGACCTTAAATGGACTTTATGGATGCGAACGATACATTACAGAGCATGAAATAATTCTACATGAGCCATTTCGCGCAGAGGTAATGTCAACTTGCCAACAAGATCGCGTGATTAATACCGCCTAATTTTTTGTTGAGTGCGGGTTATGCCTACAGATCACAAACCAGTCCCTTAAGGCTTACATTGTTTAGGCTTTCAATGTGGTTAACCCCGATTTATGTTACCAGGTACATGTCGGCTATACCAATCGAGAAAAGCCGATTGATTTGAACGATGTCATCTTTTATTTTGTAACTACTACCGAGGTACTGTAGAATATATTTGGAAGAAAATAGCGCAACTTGAACCAACAAAACAAATGTTTGAGCTTCGCCAGCGTTTTAAGCTGGTATATAAATATAAATAAGACCAAGGACAGGCTTTGCAAATAAACAATAAATCATGACGCTACAAGTTGTGTCATTCAACTTTAAAGAGGTTTAGCGGTAGAGGTTCCTTTCCTCAAATACCCTTACCCAAAGCATGTAGTACATGTCAACCACCTAGCAAAAACAGAAAATCCAAATTTGGAGCAGTTCGGATTTAACCTGTAGCGTTGCAAAAGAAAAAAGTCTATTGCTGTCCAGTCTCGCTACAGATTTTACAGGTTATCAATTTTCAGATTTAGCGAAGTTGGTTCGTAACACCGTGTGCATTCATTTTACCATTTTAAACATTTTACCTGAAGAAAAGTGCAAACCACCGGAATTGTGCATATGTGCATTTCTATTCCCATTGTTGGAACCGCTGTAATGTCTCGGTCCAACGAAGCTGGACGAACGGAAACGTCGCCGCGACGGCGATGTTTTTTAGTAGATATAAAAGGGATCGAAGGATGCGCCTTCGTGCTCTTCGTCATACGCCTAGAGGTGAAAGAAGCCACCCGGCTCAAAACCTCTATAAACCATGCATACTACTACTTCGTCATACGTTTATAGAGGTGAAAGAAGCCACCCGGCTCAAAACCTCTATAAAACATACTACTCTTCGTCATACGTTTAGAGATGAATGACCTAATCGGTCAAAATCTCTGTAATCACAACAAAACAAAAAACTTCGTAATACGTAATTTAGAAAAGCCAGACGATTTTTTGGCTGTTGCAGTTAAAATAAAATGTTTTCGCATAGGCAAGAAAAGCTGGGTGCTTTCTTTTTTATTATCGTTCCACTAAGAGCCCCGTTAAAGACAATCTGTCTTTAACACCCATCATATATGGAGTCTAGTTCAATTTTTCAATTATCATCCTAATGTATCTCAACGTTTCGGAAAAGGAAAAACACAGTACGTTATCATCCTCCGGTTTATGTATTCGAGAAAACAAACAGGTAAACAAAATTAATTGTAATTCTTCGTTTTTAACATCTTTGGCTTAAAGCACCACACTCTACTGTTTGCTCGAACTAGCACTTTTCAACTCTGGTTTTCTTCATTCGATCACTAAACTCATTTGCTTCACGCTGGTACTTTTAATGCCTTCGAAAGTTAAGCTAGGGTTTACCTTCACGAATTCGTCGTATCTGGAATTAAAGAAAATTGAAATAGTCATAATTTTTAAAAATATGCCCCATGACCCACTACTGACCGCATTTCTAGATCCGTTTTAAAGCCAACCTTTGCGGCCGGTACTTGCGAGCCGATGGCCGTAAAACTGGTGCTAGTAAGTCGCAGCCCAAATGCTTTGCAAATAGGAACCCGGGCTTTGAGAATCTCGGTCGCAATCCCTCGACCGCGGTACCGAGTGTTGACACTCAAACCGTACGCCGTGAGGTACTTGTCCACACCGTAGCGCTCGAAGAGGTTCGCTGTTTCGGTCATATAAATGAATACTGCTACTATCTTTCGGCTGGTTTCGGAACGTGGCTTGAAACAATGAATGGAAATAAGGAAATGTTTAGCTCGTTTATGAGCATGAAACCGCTGGTTTCTATCATCAATCTCACTTTCTTACCAGGTCATTAACATCCTTTTTACTGTTTGCCTGTTGTACTGCGAGAATATTAGCACCGACAAGCTCCTTGGAACCCTCTTTGTAACAAGCAACTGACATTCGTCCGTTGAATGATTTCTTCCAGAATGCGACAATATCTTCATACGATACCGGGTTGTGTCGAGTCCTGGCGTGTTGGGCAAGAGGTTCATCATCAAGGAAGTGCTCCGTGTAAAGTTTTATGGCGTCTTCGAAACGGTCCTCCGTGAGGTCCTCCACCCTGTACGTCGCTAATCCACCGTCATCTCGGTCCGGATCGGGTGCTTCGAATGTCCACCATACATTGGGGTATGGAACGGCTGCTGGTCGTTCCCAAGACATCTTGCGATGGATTGGAGAGTCCTCTGCGTTTAAACAATTGCTGATGATACGCGCGCAACGGTTCCGGTAAGACGACTAACCAACACAAGGCGGTGGCAAGTTGTTTTCTTTAAAATTCTAGGTCAACGACGGGCAATAAATAGCGATGTGTGTTACCAACTGATAACATGATAATCCGTGTCGCTCAAATCTGGAGCCAAGCCTTTTGTTACGTTACGGTTTTGCATATGCGTTCAACATTGTAATTAAAATTATATTAGAAACACAATTTTTTCGGTGATGCTTATGACCCACGGTGACCATTATGTCATGACCATTATGAAATTTTATTTTGGTTCAAAATTACCGAGCTATCATTGGAACCCACACTTGATAAGAACAACCTAGCAGAGTCAATGGGGCTTAGGAGTGGAAGCATGCTTAATGTTTACAATGCGCTGTTTTTTGCATTACTTGAGGCGTAGTTTAGATCAGTTTCATCAGGTTTGGTACCGGAACGGTGCCAAACGTGACCACTAAAAGTTTAAGGCAAGTAGGCACCAAATCGTACTTGTTTGGTTATCAAATAAGGTTATACGAATCTTTATCAAACGATGGATGTACATGTTATGTTATACGTATCAAAAATATCAGACGCATAAAAAATCTACTTACAAATTAAAAGGGGTAAATCAATTATTAGAAAATGCATAATATGAATTGTAAAATTGAATAGAAAAATGGCAGAAAAATACAAGCTTTGGCAATTTTTTAAACCTTCATCTAATTTCTAAAGAGATCCAGCATTTATCCATTAATTTCTCTATTTTGACAGTGACAATTTTTGAAATTTTTCATTAAAATATTTAAAACAATACTATCTACATCATGAAACTACTACACGAAACATAAATTTATTCCTGCCAAAGTATTTGTCGCATTCCGAACAGATCTGGGAAATGGTTATAAATCAAACAATTCCTCTAACTTTAAGGTCGAAATGCATCATATTCAATGGAGGTTAAATTGTTCAAAATAGATTACCAATTATTTTTAGGAATTTATATGGCTTAACGTTTGATGCAGCTTACACATTTGGTGCTGTATGTATGGAACTGAAGAAACAACCTTTTTTTTAAGCATCTTAGCGTTTTGTGATGAGCGCCATCGAGCAATAATATTCAAAACTTAGTTCTTCATTTTATAGTGAAAGCGAACTGGCTAAGAAAAAACACCAACCGCTACCACCATCTGTTTGCCTTCAAATAAACGCTTATTGCCAATCCCAACCTCGGTCGCTTGACTACTTGATAGCATGTTGCTGCTTTGCACGCATGCCGCGCACATATTGCAAACACTTGACTTCCTGTACCGAACATCTCCGTGCGACCATTATCTAGCGAATCGATTCACTGGCAACACGTGCAACATCTGGAGATGGGAACACTTCAGCATCAACATTTCATATCTTTTCCAAACCTAATGTAATCTCAACTTTAAAGCAACTAAAACAAACACTAACTCGCTTTCTTTCCATTAGTCATCGTAGGCAACTAACGAGCGTTGAACGACACGACACAATGACTACACCATTTCCGTTCAAAACAACCTGAAATCGTTTTCTTCCACGTAGCGGTCAATCATAGAACTGGCTGAATGCACCATATCAGTCCGTTCCTGCTGACTTATATTGATAACAAGTACCCCCTATGCCGTTCAGGCAAACACCCCAAGACGATCGTTATCAGGTTGATTTAGAATTCAAAACATTGCTTCTTTTTCCCTTTCTGGCATCGTTCACTTCCATTTCGCTGCGATACCCAAATGTGATCTGCCATTTAGGGCCTCTTATGTTCTAATTTGATTAAGCGCTCAGTCATGATTCGATGGTCAGACAATTCAGCGGAGATGCTTCGCAGTGGTTTCGTTGTCATGGAACGAGTGAGTTGAAAACCTCAAGCCAACATAGAACGTGTGAGTTAAAAATCTCGAATCGTTTGGATCCACCCATTCACAGCACACGAAGGTCACCCTATGTCCGACGCCGGAAAACTTGCCTCCACTCGGGGTGCAACGACGCGCCCTCTGTAAACTGAGTAGCGCGAAATGGTAGTCATTTGCACAAACACACGAGCGGCAATGCCTAGGGCTATGTAGGGAGAGGGGTGGTTTTGAGGGTGCGGGGCAGGCAGATAGCGGCAGTGTACAAACCACGCGTCGCGTGTAGAATTAGCACTCGACTGCCAGTGTCGTAACAGCATCGTGAGACGGTGGCTGGATTCTTTATTGCCCCTACGTGCGAAGCCCGAAGTGATACGATTATGGTTTGGAAGCGCCCGGAAAACATCCCATACCCGACGGTTTGGCATACGTTCCAGGCCAAGGATACCGACAGCGATCGGCTGGTGTCGTACCGAGTGCAGGATCTTCCGGAAGAGCGTTTCGATGAGGCGATCGCGCACATGCTCGAGGTCTTTGTGTTCGATGAACCGACATGTCGGGCGAAAAGTGAGTGTCCAGTCCGTTCGGTTCGACCATTTGGGTGTTGTGCCCTAAAAAGCCAGGATATGATAATTTTATTACATCGTTCATCATCTCCCGTAGATATCGTTGGGGAGCCACAGAGCGTCCAGGAAATTGGCGACCTGTGGCGTATCATGGTGAAACATCGGCTTGTCCTAGTCTGCTTTAAGGAGGGTAGCGATGAGATCGCGGGGATGAACATGTTGTACATAGCGGAAAAGGATGACAAATCAGAGTACGAAGTGAGTTTACAGGGAACCGCCACTTTGCGGCGACTTCTCAAGCTACAATCTTCTTACTATTTACTACACAGTGCAAAGGATCGATCTGGCGTACCATTTATGATCTCGTTGACTACACCATAAAAAAGGCAAATGTTTTCGAGCACTACGGAGTGGATACGTATTTGGGTGCGATGGGTCTTTCAGTGCCACCGAAGTATCGAGGACGTGGCATCGCTACCGAGATCCTGCGTGCCCGGATTCCATTGTGCAAGGCTCTCGGCATACCGTTGACGTCCACTTGCTTCACAGCTATCGGGTCACAGGTGGCTGCTGCGAAGGCAGGATTCGAGGAAACGTACGCCGTGACGTACGAACATATGGCCACGGTTGATGACCGATTCGTTTTCCCAAACATCACGACAAAGTATGTCAAGGTTATGTCAAAACGAGCTGAATAAAAAATTGAATTAAAAATACCTTAAAAGACCTGAAAGTCTGCATCTGAAACAACAAAAACATAACACGATAAATCATGTGGAATTACATGAATGTATTATTAGTTTTTTTTATAAATATATGGTGCATTAGTTTTTTATTAAATAAACGGCTATGTCGTTTTATCTTTCAAATTATCTTATCAGTCCGTACTGGACCTAGCATCGTAAATCATGTAGAGTATAAAAATCTGATAGCTTAAAAATAACGATCGTGCTTGCAGTGTGCGATAAGCAGCACATATAGGTGTACGTGCTCGGTTTCGTAATTCATAACCAAGAGTTGCACTAGACACGGTAGTAATGCTCAACGCACTAGCATGGAATGAGTAAAGTTAATCGTTCCTTCTGTGCCTTTATGTGACTTCTAGCTGACCTTAGCTGAAATTTCGAGTACTGTGAATGGATCCATATAGTACACAAAGCCAAAATTCTTAAGGAAAAATTAACTGATTTGACAGACTAAAAACAAATAGCATCAAAAAAATAATGAAATAATGTATAGCCTGATAACATTTTAGCACAGAAGTTGTTAACACCAATAGAAAAATAATGAAAATGGGCTATATAGTAATTGTAAAAAAGAAGATTTAATATGATTTATTAGACTTTTCTGTTGTTTTTTAAACATTGGTGTAAAAGCGCACATTTAATAACTCACGTAATTTTAAACTATTCCATTCCAATCAATAAACGAGCCACTTCGAGATCCTTCATATCGTCAATTTCCAGAGCATCTAGTTCATCCACTTCCACCACCGTACATGTATAACTTTGGAAACTTTCCTCTTCCATTACTAGCTGCCGGTCAGTAAAATAGAACATACCCGTTTCCACCAGCTCACCCGGCCAATCCTGACGACGGGGCCGTGCACGCAGATCGAAATTAATCGGTTCCAGTCGTCCATCGGTCTCACTCTTTCGCCAACGCAATTTGTGGCTTCGAACGACACTAAAAGCACAGGAAGATCCCCAGCGGACGATATCATCTGTTGTGGCCCATGTCTGTGCAGCTGCCTGCTCCAGGTAGTGTACCCGCAGGAACGGTGAAGTGCACTGAACCAGCGCAAACCGATCGATCTCCGGGTGCGCTTCCAAAAACTCACGCGTCGCATCCAACGAACTGGAATGATCCTGAGCGTGTGTGGCCGAGCGGGCAAACACCGACGCACCATGCAGTTCGGCCTCGAGCGCTATCCGTTCGTGGTCGGTCGACACCCACACCTCTTTGAACACTTCCGAGCGGCGCAAGGTGTCCAGCGTTCGCCCGAGCAGGGTTTGGTTCGGTTGAATTTCAACAATATTTTTCAACGGTATGCCTTTCGATCCTCCTCGTGCCAGGATGAGGGCAACTATTGACTGTCTATAAAGGAAAATAGATGGCTAAAAACGGAAATAAGTTAATTTAAAGCAGAGTTACACTTACGTACTGTGACCGAGCGTACAGCCAGCGTGGAGGCCCACTAGAACAGATATTGTAATAAAAATGCGGCACACCATCTTTCGTCCGTGGCTGGTTGAACTGGTTGAAAATGGAACAAAATTAAGACTGATTGGTGCCCCGACAATGCGGACAAACGACACACGATCCACGACGATGATCTCTAATACCGTAACAAATACAACGATAACACAACCAGACAATGGGTCCCATGGGTTTTTTTTTGTATATACTGATTTTATTAGCATTATGCTGCAGCATGTTAATTTCATCTGTTCATTTGCTTGCTCTCATTCAACTTTCTATCCATAAGGTTCTTCATAATAAATTATTAATTGGTTTTTGTTTGCTTTCTTTCGTTAAACCTCTCTCAATATAGAATATATATATATATTTATCTCAGTATTCTTTCTGTTTTGTTTGTATCTTCGTCTGTTTGCTTGATCGTTTGCTAGCTTTCACCTGCATAAAATAGTTCCCGGGTTGGACATACTTCTTCACAATATGAGAATACAACACTGGATCCTAGGGTAGTGAGGGAGGAATTTGCCATGTTTGCGTCGTTATCCACCTAAGGCCGAAGAGATTACCAAAGGCCGATGTACGACGAGAAGTGTAGAACGATGAATGCAGTTGATCCAAAACAACTGCCTCTTTCAGAAACAACGTTCCGGTTTGTTTTGTGCTCGACCGCTATCGACCTCATGATTGACTGAACTGTTCAAACACTCTGTTTGTTACTTAGAGTACATGCTTAAACTTAAATAATATAAATCGATGGTTTCGAACAAAAAACACAATATTCTACAGAACGATATATAAGCACAAACGAAACCCTATCCTACGGAACACAAAATCAAACTGCCCTATTAAGCGAATATAGACATTATTTTGGTATAAAACAATCTCCCGATCATGAAGTCTTTTATTATTGGATCAGGCCTAAGGTAAAGAACTGGTCTCTGCAGCACAAAAAACTACCGTGTGTCCCAAGAGTGTTCAAAGAGTGAACATTCTGTTTGACAAGAGGAAAAACAAATAACCCCCCCCGAATCGAAGCTCTACCTGTAGTGAAATCTACACAAGTGTGATAGAATGGAAAGCGAATAGTTTGGAAATCTGTTTGAATATAGTCTTAACTCATGCGTCCTTTTTTTACTAACAAAACATCGCGCGTTGATCGATGATCAAGTATCAACCATTTGTCCTAATCGTTACTCGGTACTTTTGAAATCGAGTTATCGAAGGTGGCGTGATTGGTTGCTTGGTTTCCAATATCATTCCCTACGATTTTATCTTTACTTCGTGTAGTTTTTTAAACAAGCCACCCTTATATGCCAAACCGGTCCGGGAAATCATCACTGTTTGCTTTGTTGTTGCAAATAAGCTTTCTGTTTCGGTTTGCCGTGTACCGAATATGTTATATTCTGTGCAGCAGGCACGTGCCAGCCCCATGCTTATCAAGGTTGATTTAGAAGTGTTACGGTGAACGACTGACTGACTTGTGGAAGTTCGTGTGTTAGTGTGTTATGAGTTACAATATCGTTTTTAGTTTGTTTCGAAGGATGAAATGGTAGTGCTATATTCATACAACAGGATTACCATATCTGTAAATAATTTATTTGTGTGATAAGCAATCATTAGAAGCGATCATTACTAACTGTTTCTTCCTGACAGTGAGAGTTATTGTTATTTTGTTATCTTTTCTTCTTACATATGGTAATTTACTGTGGACCGCCGTTTCGTTTTCCACAGTGCCGGAACGCTAAATGCCAAAAGGATTACTTGACTGGAACTCATCTCGCACTTTCGCACTTTGCTCAGCCTAACCGGAAACGTGTTCAAAGTTACACGCCACGTTCTCGTGTGCCTACGAAATTCGGAACTAGTGTCCGACCTAATCCTTCAATTTTATAGTCTCCCCGATTGATATTGGTACCGTGTAATGTGACTGATACCGAACGAATTTTGAAAAATAGAAAAGAAGCTACTACGACACTGCTTTGGCTTTCTGGCTTTCGAAACGATGCACGATTTAGATTTTTTTTGTTATAGATGTCTTCTGTAAAAAGGATACACAAGCTTTTGATATCGCTCCCACGGTCAACAAAGTTACCATCGGTGATGCTGCTAGTTGATAAGGTACCTGTGTCCTGTCCGAATAAGAATCATACGCTCGATTGGAAGTAAGTGGAACACGACGCTGTGTACGCAACTTTTTACTTCTTCAAGCTCCCCTTCGGTTATGTTTCCTTCAAGTCATGTAAGCCACACTAGACGTGTCCATGTGCTGTATCAGCGTTCGCATGAACGTCATTTCTTTGCGGGCATTTTCCAGTATCACCTTCGGGTCCTGTGACTGGCAGCGTAGCAAATTTGGGGCAAAGACCATCGCCAGGTTGGATGAGTCCATTTTTGTGTTCGCCACCACGTCCGGTAGGGAAAACTGTTGCAGGAAGTGTATCAAATAGGTTAGAACCTGGAAATGGTCATAGAAAAAGATAAAGAAAAATAGTTAATCGAACACTATCATCATGCCGCGAGCTTTGCGCCGAGTCATACCAGTTTATTAATTTTTGGTAACTTTTCTACTATCGCGGCCGCTTCGACGGGGTCTTCCGTTTGCACACACTCGTCGTAGAGCTCGTCCGGAATCAAGGGATCGTACAGTTCCCGGTACCACAGCTTCAGTAAGCTTGCTGGAGTATGTGCATCTGCAAAGTCGGATAAAGTTAATTATGAATCCTAGATAAACATCACCTTGACTGGCCTCAATCCAACCAATACACGATTCCTTACCCATCGTTCCCTTGTCTTCGGGAAATTGCCAACAATCAAGCTGCTTCTTCAATACGTTCACCTCGTCTACGTCCGCGGGCACACGGAAAATGCCTTCAGTTTGTTTTCCATTCAAAAGCAACACCTGTAGTTTGAAAGATAGATAGTTCAGTTAAGTTAGTTGAAAGAAGAAAGGAATGTGTTCTCAATCAAACATTGGTCTGATTTAACGTTAATGTATCGTAAATTTCATCAATGAATGTTCTAGGAGGTAGTTTTTTAATAACCCTCACATAAAAAATACTGGAATCTGCATTCAAAAATGAAAAAAATGATACACAACTAGCAGTCAGGTGACAAATAAAATAGAACATTAACAAAATGATGTAATTAATATGCCCATCAGTACTAACCTGTTCCGAGAGCGTTGTCTGAATCCATGGTAGCTGTCGATCCGGGAACCGATCTTTCTGCAGTGCCATCACCTCATCGAGCTTGTTCCCGAACATACTATCCCGGAAGATTTGTTCGCGGGCTCTGTTGATGTCGTCCTCGGTTGGTCTCTTAGCCTGCCTTCTGCCAGAGCTACCTATGCGGTCCAACCGCCGGCACGCTATTGTAGCATAGTGCGAGATCTGTACGTGTATCGGCCATTTGCTGACGTCCGGAAAGCTGGTGGCAAACGACGGATCCCGGTGCCGATTGATATAACCGAGAAGGGCCGGCTGGAACGTCGGTGAGGGTGGTACGAACGATAGACAGATGGCCATCAGTTCCCAGCCTCGAATCAACGAATCACGGCTTGGATTTTCTGTCGTTTGGCGGCATATCTGAATGTACAGCTCGTCGCGCAGTTGCGGTTGCTCTGCGGCCATCGATATGATATCGATCACCACCGACATCAGGCTCATCCAAACGCGCGCCTTCCGATCGCCCATATAGATTTGCACCAGCTTGAACAGATCGGTGGCCATCTTCTTGCCCGCCTTGTCTCGCGCAAGCGACAGCATCGGACGGCTGATGGCGTTCGGTGTCCAGCTAAGCATGTCCCGTACGGACGATTTCTTCCGGAAGATACCCTTCGAGTGCAGGTTCAGGTTGTCCTGGGCGAACTTTTCGATGTCGCACTCCTTCAGCAGCGCCATTTCAGCTATCTTCCCGTTACTGCCCGCCGCCGGGCTCGATACACCGAGGGTGAGATTTTCTTGGAACCGCTGCAACAGCGTGGCTTTATTGAGCTTCTGGGGTTGCTGCTGCTGTTGGGGTAGCTGTTGCTGCTGCTGTTGCAACTGTTGCTGGTGTTGTAGCTGTAGCTGATGTTGCCCAGCTGCTGCCATCTGCTGTAGATAGGATGTTTTGCCACCAAACATTCCATTTCCGCCTGCCAGTGCATCGTTCGCCGGGCCGCGATCAACGGAGTCGCCCATGAAGCCACCATCCATGCCCGGCTTGACGCCGTGGAATGCTGACGATGAGTATTTGTGCAGTGGAGGATGATTCTTGACGGGGCTGTATATTTGATCTGGAATGCTCTCTAATTTTGCCGTCACTTCCTCGGAACTGATGGTTAAAAAAATGGAAACCACAAAAATCATATGTTTAAATTGCAAATACCACCAATCCAAACGTGACAAACCGATTCTTACATGTCTTCTTTTTCATCACGATCGCCGAAATTAAACTCAAAGTTGTAGTACGACACACCGCCATCCTGGGCATGCCGTGCACCGTACTCTTCATACGGGAAGTGTGCCAAATAGTCGCCCGGACCGTCGGAATGATCCGAGTCTTCGTTGTCCGGCTCATGACCTGAAAACGAATGCTCTGACTGGCTGTCCGAGTGGAACGAGTCCGAATCCATATCACCCAGTCCGTACGAGCCGGAAAGTTTGGCTTGCTCCAGAATGTAGTGTTGCAGTGGGAGTAAATGTTCCTGCATCTCCTAGGGTTGGATGGAAAAAAATTGTTAAAAGTCGTTTACTTATACAAACATCAGCTGGGTGAGATCGGTACGAACTACTCTACCTTATCCCAATTACAATACAACGGCGATGTGTTGCCGTTATCATAGTCAAAATCGAATCCAGTTCCACTGGTTGTGCCGTGATTGTTGTAATTTCGAGACTTTTTGCTATGTTTGGCGTTGTGCGTTGATGAGTTATTAGACGCGACCGTCTGCGTCGAACCAGACGACTTCTTCTCCAGCGTCTGTGGGGCCATCTCTTTGTTGTGCCGGTCCAGATTGGGTTGGTTGAGATTGAGCGAAAATTGATCCTTTCCACCGCTGCCCCGGCCCCCGCTGTTGGCGGCCTGCTCCATCATTGGATGACTAGAGGAAGAAGTTGGCACGGTGGGCGGCGGATAGGGAGACTGCTTGCCGCCACTTCCACCGCCCATGGAAATTGCACCCGGCGACACCTTGCCACCACGGTCGAGCTTCATCTTATCCAGATATTTGTCCGGCTTAGCACCACCACCGAGGCCACCGCCCCCCTCTAGGTTGAACTGTTCGGGCCCATGATCCCCACCGGTGGCACTGTTGCTGTTGGTATTGCTGTTTTTGTGACTAGAAGATTTGCTGCTGCTGTTCTGGTAACTGCTGCCCGGGGACAGCTCCACCGACAAGGCCGATGGTCGCTGCACTTTACCCACCACTTGCTGTTGCTGCTGCTGCTGCTGCTGAGGGCTGATTGGGCTCTGGGGACTAGAATCACTCGACTGCTTCTGCTGCTGTAGGGGCGACTTGGAGGTGGTTGTGTGACGTCGCCGAGTGACGGGCGTGTTTTCGACCGACTTGAAGTACTTCTCGTGCATCGAATCATCGCTCCCTGCCCCTCCACCTGCCGTTCCTCCACCACCGACACTTGCACCAGCAGCACCACTTCCACCACCATTCCCATCGAAGCTTCCCTTCCGATGCGAACCGACGGACGAATGGTGACTTCCTCCGCTTCCCGATGGCCCATAGGGTCGGGCGGACGTTGGCGTTCCTACGCCTCCACCGACCCCACTGGTAATACCGGCCGAGGAGAGAAAGCTCCCCGAACGTGTCAGTGAGATGGACGAGGCATTTGGATCTTGAAGGTACAAAAAAAAACACAAAATTAAATAAACCGACTTAAACTACTGCTACGTTAAGTGTCAATTATCCGTCGGAAAAACAAATCAAAAGAAGCCTAGCTTACGGAATGTTTAACTATCATTGATTTATGTAATTAAGTCGTTTGCCAGTCGCTATTTGAATTCCAAGAAAGGATTCGAATAGCAAGAGTAAATGAAAGAGTTACTAGTCGCCACAGAGATTCGAAAACCCGAGCGAGAAATCGCTTCAGATATGCGTAAGTTTTTCCAATATGTTCGCTGTCTTTGTGTAGTTGAGCAAATCTTTGCTTATCATGTCTCAACTGTTTTCAGTAATGGATCTGTAGCCTAAACATGGCAAACGGAATTACACCAATTTGACGTGGGACTACGTCTGGCCAATACCACTATCGTGTACTGATCAATCTTGAGATGTACTTCTTGAAGTTTTTCCATACGTCATAGCAATATACGCTAGCGGTCTTTTTGATTTGTACGACAGGACAGCTGTTCAACGGCATCACTTACTGCCACCGTAATCGAAGCTTTCGTGCTTGGACACAAGCCCTCCACCGAGGGCGCCATCTTTAGAGGACGACTTCGACGAACCGCCACCGCCTCCAACCACGTCGTGCATGAACTTCTTCTTGAACTGGGGCGTGCTGAGCGAGTGGGACGGGGACGACAGGCTGCCGGCGGCCGCCAGGTCCGACGAGTTCGACACCGAATAGGAGAGCATCTGGTGCGACGGGGGCAGGGCCGGCGAGTGGTGCAACGCGGAGAGAGCCAGCTTTTCGCTGCTGCTCATCGCGGACACTGCCGCCGTCGACGACGACGAGGGTGAAGGAACTACCACCGAGTGTGGAATGTTGTGCGAGCTGGAACTTTCCTGCAGCATCCGGTAGCTGGAAGACGGGAGAGAAAAGCAAACAGGAGTGTGTCAATTGTGAGGTTCTAGTAAGTACCGATTCACGCGACCTGGTACGCATTAGTTCCCGTTCCCGGACTTCCACCGCTATCTGTTATGGTTGGGATGAGAGAATGGTGATAAATTTCGGGATGTTCCTTCTTGCCGGGCAAGAGAGGCATGGCTGTTTGATTATTGCAAGCGTATGAGATTCTGTGCCAATAGGAGGAACGCGAAAGAAAGAAACAAAACAAAACATAAAACAGACAACACATTTGCACTACAAAACTACAACGGATGACAATGAGAGTGAAAAAGGACATTTATACTAGTGTATGAAGTTTCTACAGTGGCTACTCACACAACACATGCACTACACACCGTGCACATCACCACCACCTCCACCACCTCCACCTCGGACCGTGTCTTCCACCTTCGTCCGGCCTTTCTCCACAACCCTTTTTTGTTTGTTCAATTACGTTTGCTTGGCGCTCCGGTGCATGCACTTACCCACTACTACTGTCGGCATTGTGTTTTCTACTACCCGTACCGCCGCCATTCGTCCCGTAGCCACTCGAGCCGCTGCCGTACCGGAGCAGACTGCCGCCCGTGTCCGGGACGCTTCCGGGTACGCCGCCCCCACCTCCTCCGGCACCGTGCAACCGCCGGTAGCTGCTCGAAAGGCTTCCCTCGGTCGACTTGTGCGATCCGTCCGGCTGGTGATGATGGTATCGCTGCTGCTGCTGCTGCTGGTGATGGTAGCTGTAGCTGGCCGGATAGCGCTGGCTGCCACGGACCGAGCCGGCCAACGGTACCGCTATACCCACTCCGCCGCCGCTGCCGCCGCCACCGCCCGTTGGGTGATGTCCGTGTCTGCAAAATTTGTGCGAATCCAGCCGACCGATCGACGCGTGGCTCACATCAGTCAGTGGAGAGGTAATGGTTTTCGGCGGCAACCTGCCGCGAGGTAATGCCGGGGCCCGAAACGAATCCCGCAAAAGGGTAGACCGGTTCGCGTTCGCGACGTCCGCGGGCAACCGGGTGACACCGGATGCAGCGACGGGGGTGCGGTGGGGTGGCATCATATGTTCGTGTTTTTGCATACGTGAAGGATTTGCGGAATAGCATAAAAGGTGGAGCAGCGATAGGCGCGCGCGCGCGGTCAGACAACGGGAATACAACGGGAGTGCCAGAAGCCAGGAAAATAAAATACCATACCAACAGCGGGTACACACACACACACACATACACAAGCGCGCACGGGGAAAAAAAATACAAGCATACGAGAGGCAAGGGCATCGATAGTAGAATTAAAAAAAAGGACGTAAAACATTAATACGCGAAACGATCTCGTCCCGTAGTAGACCAAGAAGTAGGAGAGTAAACATTCGTTGGATTTGTTTTTGGTAATACAGTTTCAAAATCATTCGCACACAACCAATACGTTACAGGAGCAAAATAGATACGAGCGCACACAATACAGTATAAAATAACATAACATAACACATTTTACGATACCGCAAACAAAATACGATTGAGTTGTTGAGGAAGGGAATCGAAAAGGGAGGGTGTGGCAAAAATACAAAATGTGAACGAATTCGTTGGATCACACAAGTCGGTTCGCAGATGTCGAAGCCGCGAAACGGGGAGTGGGAGTACGGTGACGAAGAACATTCGACGTGGAGGACGAAGAAGGGTGTCACGTGTGCGAGAGAAAACCGAAGTTATAGGGAGAAAGAAAAAAAAAGAAGAAAAAAGGAGCATTTATGAAAAAATAGAACAACGTAAGATGAACAGAGTGAAAGAAAATGGAAACATAAGAAAATCGAGTTACGCTAAGGTTCGATTCTTCGGCTCAAGTCAATACATATAGCTATTAAAAGGCTATAAAAGGCACAAGGTACACATATTACTCAACGTTCCGGTGTAGTCAAGCTAAGGAGTCTTACGGGAGAGCAGCAAAAAGACAAAAATAAAGAGAATGCGACAAAGGACGGCGATATGCTGCTGATATAGCGTAACAACATCGGCACGTGGTGCTTAGCTTACGTTTCCACGATCGGCACCCGATCGGTTGGTTCGCATTTACGCTGCGCTGAGGGAGAAAGATAGGATCGCAGAAGACCTCCACCGACACTCACCTGTGCTGAAGGCTGTGTCTTCCCTGCGGGCTGGCCAGCAGCTCGCTGTTGCTGCGCTGATCCAGTGCGCCAGCCCCGGCACGCCGGTGCCCCGAGCTGGAACTCCGATGGTGCGGATCCCGATCGCGATAGTCCGTGACGCCGGTCGTCGTCCGATGGCCGCACGATTTGCCCACCGTGCCACTGCCGCTCAGCTTCGAGGAACCGCCGAGCGTACCGAGGCCACTGCCGCCGGTCCCGCTTCCACCGCTTCCGCCGCTGCCGGTGCCATGATGGTGGTGGTGGTGGTGATGGTGGTGCGGCAGGGTCGCCTCCTTCCGGTCGCTGGGATCCGTGTTCTGCTTGAGCGTCTGCAGCTTCGCCAGCGGGATGATATCACAGTTCTGCGGCCGATGCCAGACGGTCTTCTGTGAGGCGACATTGTAGTAGTAAAAGCGGTGCGTATTCGTGTCGAACAGCTCCCACCATTGCGATGCATCGGTTCGTTTGATGTTAACGCCCTGGAAAATGGAGTGAGAGACATTAGAATTCAGTGTGGATTGACAAGAATTTATCATGCAAGCAGAAGAACTGGTTAACGATGACGATCAAACCTAGCGATTATATGGCAATGTGCAACATTTTGTGAATTGGCAAGACTCAACACCAGATCATCGAAGAAGTAATGCATCGTTGACGCCCTCGATCAATCATCGACCTGTTTGCCGTTAAAATGTGAAACCAAGTACAATAATAACACTTTCTTCGAATCCAGAATTAAGATTTAGTTGGCTACTGAAAACTACATGAATATAGTTTTAACAGTACAAACCACTTAAAATGGAAATAAAAGTACAATGCCCCTAAAGCTGCAGATAAATGACAGCAACTTTCATGCAAGAGAAACTTTCAGTCGTCGTCATTTCAGTGGACTGAAAGTTTCCGAACGCATCACGCGTTTACACGACTCACAACAAATTAACGCTAACTGTCAACCGGCAATTATGAGTCGGTAAACAAACTATGTAGAATTGTAAATGGGCTGTATTATTTCATCTCTAAAATTAATATTAATACTCATTTAGCGTTGTGAATCATGCAAGTGAACTTAAATCGCATAAAACGACTTTGATTATTTCGTTTAACGATCATTTTAAATGGTTTTATACTGCTGACGCCTTCGAAATCTGTCAGTTGCACGAGCTGTCAAGAAACTTTCATTGCTGTGAAAGAAATTTACAGCCCGGCTACGTTAAGTGAAATTTTAGTTGCGCAACTCAAAATGTTTGTTTATTTCGCGTTTAGACGTGCTAAGTTGGGTTTCACATGAGTGAAATGAGTGTTTGACAGTTGCTGTTAAGTGAAAGTTGCAATCGTTTAAAACGCCTTTAAGACGGGTCACGTAAGTTATGCAATTTTGATTTTAAATAAATTCACCCTCTCGCTAGTGTTCATATACTATCGATCTATTTTTGTAATATTGCGCTACGTTTGCACAGGTCACTAAAAGTTCTGTTTGATTCAACACGCATCCTATCAATGGTCAGGTCAATAAAGAAAAGGATCGCGAGTCCGTGATACCATCCATTTTTCGATTTTGTAACCAACGTATAAACAATTATTCTTTTTCTTTTTATTTTATATTCTTGATCCCCCCCCCCCCCATTTTATTTTATTGATCCCCAGAACAGAATTTAATGTATTTATAACACATTTATCTCTTAGTTTACGTTGCCATAAGCTAAACTTCTCATTTTACCAATTATTTGCGAGTTGAGTAAATTATGATTTTCTTCGCCTTCGTCAAAATGATTCGCCTTTCGAGTATTGCATCAACGTATGTGTTTCAACAGACAGCTGTAGGAACCACCGAGCGAACGCATGTTAGTTGAGCATTAATTAATACATCAGTAACAAACGAACAATTTTAATAAGACTTGATCTCTTTTGCATCGATTGCATTCGACATGCGATCGTGAGGCAATACAATCAACTTAATTGGATGGGTCATAAATCCAGCATCAACCATATATTACCACGTGCCGTAACATGGACCGCCGATGATCGTAAAGTTCTCATGGCGTTATTTTTTGGCTACCGTTACAACACCCGTGCTTAGGTTTATGAGTTGCCACCCTCTAACATCTTCGCGTGTTCGCGTGTTGGCTGCTTACGTCAAAAAATTGATCAAATGGCGATCGGCAGTTCGCGATCGTGCAAGCATTGAGATTTCAAAAGATGCGGGAGACACCGAAGAGCTAAAGCCATCCAATCAACGTACAATCGATGGTTCGATTGCCAGCCACCCGAGTAAGTGCCTGCAGGTGCTGCAGCAGAAAGCATCACGTTTTATGGTCGCGAAAACCCCCCGATGGGCGAATCGGACTGAAAATATTGCTCGATGCGCATAAATGTGACGAAATCGCCGCATCGGTGGTAGGGTTGCTCGCACATCCACAATACACCCCGACCTCCGGTGGCTATCCTTAGCGCCACTAGACCAAACAACAACACAAGGGGGGGTTGGACAAAAGCCATGAAAATGGCATGCATGAATAGCTGCATGCAGAAAAGGAAAAAGTATCGCTCTATCTGAAGGTCTTAGACGTAAAGAAATCAAAGAGAACAAGTGGATCTTGCATAAGGTAGCACCATTTCACTTCCAACACACCGGACCGGGAGACCGGACAGTTGTCAACGACGTGGTGTTGCAGCATTGCACATGCCGACGAATGCATTCGCACACTCATCACAGCACGTCATCGGACAGCGAACTAACGATGGTCACCCTTGGAGAAATTTACCTTCAACTCAAGTTGAAAAAGAAGAATCGCAATCACCCAACACTTTTCTTGGCGCTGTCTCGCCGCGGAACTATGCAAAACAAATCGAAAGCCACCGAAAGAAGATACTTTCTAGCGAGAGTGCATTGTAAATTACTAACCCCCTGCCGTACTTAACGGCGGTGAGGCGCACGGTGGAATGTTTTTAGGTTAGGTTTCCTCGCCGACTTCAATTTCTCTTAAGCCAAAGCCCTACAGGGATGGTTCGAAGACTCTCGCAGTCAGTCGAGTGTACTGACCTGAACGAGCTACTAATGTGGAAAAGTAATGCGATTAAGAAGGGTTGAACATCTAGCGCAAAGAAAGGTGGAAATTTACGAACTTTATTACAGTAAAAAAAATATGTCTAAGGTCTGTAGGTTTATTACAAAGGTTTGTTACACTTTTCTGAAAAAGACATTCTTGTGAAACATAAGGAGTGAGCTACATTCTAATAAATTAAAAGATTCATTTTTCATCATAACACATATTGGAATTTTTTGTTGGTTTCTTCATCCATCGGTTTCTTTCCTCAAATGTCTTTTTTTATAAGCATCCATATTTCTTTGTTGATATGGGCGTGAAAACGAATTAATTGCGACTTGGTGCGGTTACTTATCTCTTGGGAAGCACTTAAAAAAATCATGCTCTACAACCGGCTCCAAACTGATCACCGGAAGTTAGATTTCTTTAAAGCTTAGCAGCTCATATTTCGTGTGGCACCTAGAACCATTACTTTTTAAATTTCCGCGTGCATTTCTCCAAGAACTGAAGAACACCGTTAGACATCTCGACGTAGGCTCAGACCAGTTTGAATGAATGGTTTTGGTTACCAATGGGTGAATATATCATAATCAAATTTCATTACGATGGATATTCATGGCGCTGAACGAGGGATCGCCACAAACCAGAGTGTTAAAATGAAAATCACCAGGCAGATACGCTTATTGATCGTTTGTCTCAGATTTCTGGTGGAACGTAAGTTACCAGGAAGAATACATCACAGCCCGCCAGACAAGATGTGGTGCATTACTGTTTGGCGACTGTAACTAAGCCGGGGCTGCGCGCGCGCGCATAACATCACCTCCGCCGGAAGTGTTACAACCATCTGCTTTTTCCGTTCCTCGACGTGACGCCGCTTTAACGCCACTTTCCACCATACTGTGGACGAGAGTTTGAAGGGTGACTGCGGTGGATGAGGTTCGCTTTTGCTTTCATGCCCGACCCCGCCGGGCGATACGAAAAAAAAAAAAAATCTGGCAGATGATCGGATTTCCAACGACCAAAACAACACCGTGGCAAGGTGAAGTTTTCGAACGCCCAACGGAGTGTCACGATGGCCCGAGCCGGATGAGGTTGACAAACGAGAGCATGAGCATAATATGCCACAGACAGACCACATTTCATACACAAGTACGAAAATCCGACGGTGCGGGCGCGTGTCTTCTTCCGGACCGTTCCCCTTCCGGACACTAGTGGCAACCACTACTGCGTCCTCATCCAGTGTTCGTGTGTGTGCGTGTGCGTTTGGAACGTGCTGGTGCGCCTGCGGGTTTGATGTTGTTGTTGTTGTTGTCGGCACATGGTTCCATCATCATCGGCTTTTTCTTTGCACGCCCCACGCGTCCCTTTTTGTCCCTTTTTGGTATGGAAAGTTTGATTCGGGCGCACATCATATCACTCCCCTCGTCGTCTGCCAACATTATGCTACCATGCCCGAGCACATGCCGGTTAAGATAGTTGTGAATCGTGCCCACGAAAAAGACCGGTCGGTGCGTGGTGCTGATGCCGATGACTAATGCCGGCAAGAATTCATACAGCACGTTTTACTGCGTCAGGGCAAGCGGATTCAGCGGGAGAGATAGAACCGGAACACTTCTCGCCAAACAGGCGAAGAATAAATCAGTAAGCTCCAAACCATTTTGGGAAAATTTGGTAGATAAAACAGGTTTTGTTTAACTTTTAGATTTTATGATACTTCCATAAATCATCAGTTTTCATTATCAATGAAGAAAAATAGTTAACAAATATTCCACGAGTCTGTTCCAAACAATATTTTTACGAATCCATATTTTTAATATCTACACATCATTCACATTATTACACAAAAACAACTGGTTTTTATTTTTTATTTTCAAAAGTTGGTTCATAAGAATGAAGGTCAAAAACCAAATGTTTTAAATAAGCTCAATCAAGCAAATAAAAACGGAAAAATTATATCACTGATACTGTCCAATGGAAATATAATGAGAAACTCTTTATATTTTTACATTTTATTATTGAAAAACTTGTTCTTTCTCCTAGAAGAACATTTACTAACACATATCCATTGAATTATTAAGCTACTTTGGCAAGGTTGAAAACACGATTCCCAACATGATTCTTCAGAACTTTTTCAAATGATAATATATTTGACATAATCGATGGCGAAAACATATCATAAACATATCTTGTAGATAAGAAAGTGTACATCCGTCTAATAAACAAATGTGCGTAACCGTGTAGATATGACTAAATCAGTTATATAGGCATGTAGAATTTTCTGATAAAAAATGTTTCATTCTTCAAAAAATTTCCAACAACTATGTTGGTCATGCTTGCCCTTAATTAACTTTTTCCCATTGCGTTCATGGATAGTTAGTCCTCTCTTGCAGAACCCATACGCCTTCGAGGCAGTTGGCGCTCATGGGCCGATTTTCTAACCAGCGATACCCCCTTAAAAAAAAACTATAGTCCTTGATAAATAAGCAGTCGAACATCAGCGTTGTTTATTGTGCACGAAGTCAATCGAGCATGAAGTAAATAATCACGAAATGACAGTGAATCACCACCAGCATTTTACCATCAATTTACTCAAAATATAATTTAAACAATGATAATGATCAAACTAAACAAATGACTAAGTCTCCGAGAAACTGTAATGCATGTAAAAACCCTCTTATTTCCTATTTCTAAAGTTGTAAGTTTAACTTGAATTAAGTTTTTTATTCAGCTTGATCAATATCTTTTGTCGTAGTCCATACAGTGCCCTTATTCTTAATAATTAATCATACTTTTGTAAGGTATCCTCCTACCCTCACCGAAGACGGGTGGTTTTATAGGAAAATAACCTGTACACCCGTTTATTTTAGGAAATGATCTTTGCATAACAAACACCGATTAAATGTTGAAGCCCCGAGATTGTTCCGCCATTCCGGTCGGAACACCGTGGAAAATCAGTTGCGCCCACGGCAGAGGTCAATGTCGTTTCCTCTCAAACGCATCAACACACAATGATGTACCGCAATGAAGCGCAGCGAAGAAACACAAACACAAAGCAGTGTCACGCTAGCCGATCTGGACTCATCTTCGCGATGTGAAAAGGCTTGAAAAAGACCGCCGGCTATGGTTTAAATGTTTGCACCAAACAGTGAATGAAGGACGTTCGTGGCGCATCCGCGAGGAGGTGGCGATGATGTTGGTGCGTGGTGCTGCACGCCACGGATGCACCACGACCAAAGGAAGCTAGCGTATCGTCCACCGAACAGCGAACAACAACAACGTTCAGCGAACCATTTCGGAGCGCAATACTCCGACTGGCTGTCGGCTGGACGCGCGCTGGCTATAAATATTTATAAAGGACGTTTCCATGAAAGTTTCCCTTCCCCTCGAGGGGCCAGCAGTTTGGCGGGACACGCCGGTCGGTGGGTGGCCTCCTTAAGGCATCCGGTGGAAACGGAAAAGAATTCACCACTTCCTTTCGATTGGCGTCAGGTTTGGACGTATGCGGACCGCGGAGAGAAACGCGAAATGTAAAGGAAGCCAAACCAAAAGTGGGCTGGTCTTTCGAAGAATTTTATCGTGCGTCATTCGTTTCACGATATGCGCGCACATGGTCGCAATGTCCACTTAGGTTTGAATTATTGCTTGTCTCCCTGAAGTGATGGACCCATTCCATATTGTAGTAATAAAATAAAAAGTATCCTGTTGTTAACTTTTTAAGGCGTAAAATTAACGCTTGCGAACTGCAGAAGAACTCGTAACACAAAGAAACTCAAGTGACAAAGTAACTTGTAATAACTAATAATTACAATTATGGCATATTTTAAATGATTGATATTTCATCGATTCCCCCGTGCTGTATAACTTTTGATAGTTCGGTTCACAATTGGTGAAGTTTTTAACGTACACAAAGCTCCATACAAAAAAAAGTTAAAATATGTAATAGATAAAATATATTTTTATAGTACATCATTAGACATCTGAATTACTAACGCGGAATAAAGAATTGATGGAGTAACCCCATTTTGTAAAGTGATAGAATAAAAAATATGGTGTTAGTATGGTAGACGATACACCACAAAAGGAACTCTTTTTGTCTAGCAGAATTTTTGTTAACTTTATAATATAAAGAAACTGACGTGGCAAACGAAACATGGAAAAAGGAATATAAAATACATGATGGTAATATTTAACCATTACCGAATTTAAAGTTGCCATTAAACTTTACCTCGAGAACGTCTGATTCAATAATTGCACAAGTAACAGTTTAGGGACAGTGAGATAAGAATATTTTACTTTATTTCTCAGCACCAAGTGGAAGTTAAACAAATTTAACATAACGTGTTTGTTACGTTTTCGTCGTTGATACGGAACACGCTCGAGAAGATAATGAGATTTATTATTAACAATACAACGAAACGAACGAATCAAAATAATCGTCTTAGTAAAACCATTCACGTTATTCCTTATCAGTTTGATTACCCCTCAGCCTCTGACGCACCCCACACACCATACTGAGAGGTTTGCAAAGCAAACAAAAACGCTACATTCGTGACCCACGTGAGGTAATTTGGAACGGAATAATGTGATGGCGATCGATTGCAAGAATGCACAAGCAAAGATGGTTTATTGCATTTTTTTATGGCATTGCAGTTTCCCATACAGCTGGGAACCGGAATTGACCACGCAAATGGCGACATGTACTAAATAGCCGCTGACAATACCACCACCACCACCGCACGAGGGCACCCTAGTGTGCATCGCGCCATAAAATCAATTCCTTTTCGCCGGGAAGACCTCATGCCGCAATGGTGATGATAATGCTGATGATGATGATGACTTAATACGTGAAACTTATGCTGTTTTTCGCTCCAGAAACGCTCGCCACAGTTTCGTGCGCCTCGTAGCGCCGCGGAAAAAGTGAAAAAGCGGTCAAACGGCGGCTCACATTCGAGAGTAAGCCAATAAATCTCCTCTCTAGTTCGCTGCGCGCCGCTCGGTGCTGCTTCTATTCGTTCCACCAGTTAGTTTGCTTGGAGCGAACGGGATTGCCCTCCGCTGCGCCAAGGTTCATAAGTATGGACCGTGCATCGTAGCTGACCAACTTTTCCCCCGGGTGGGGAGAAAAACAAAGAGAAGCGCGCGACCGGATGGACGGGGAGGAAAATACTCCACACTCGTTCGCACTTCAAACACGGACCATCTCCATAACACTACATGCCCTTTGGGGTCCAGCCTTTGCCTCGGCCTGGCCCTGGCTAACGGGTTTGCTCTGCTTTTGTGGTCCGGTCCACAAAGCTTCGTGAACCGCTAGTTTTCCCGACTGTTCAATGATGCCCGTTTGGTACATGAAGATCGTCGAGGATCTCAATTTCTGCTCATTCCTGACCGATACGAACCGTGCCGTCCGAGGGATACGCAACTGGAGTTGCGTGAACGGGGTTTTTGAGACTGCCAGGTGGCAACCAGGGGCATAAAGAGGTCACCGGAACAAGGAGATAATCGTTGCCACCTCCCGGACGCGAGATTGCCATCACAATGTCTCGCATTGTGCGCTCAAACTTCCCCTTCTTTGGCAGATTTACAGTTTATTTAAAGCTCGCCAGTTCTGAGTGTTGTTCCACCGGACAAGCTAGCTCCTTGTAATGGCTTCAGTTCGGGGAGTGTAACGGATCAGCCGATAGTGCGGTCACTCAAAAAAAAACACACATCTTTAACACGATGTTTGCACCATGTACACACTTTAATTCGTTGGCCCAAACAGCAGACCGTCATAGACAAAACACGCTTCTCCTAGGTCTCCGTCGTCCTCAACGCGATGCACCCTGTTCGAAGCAAGCCGGTGGCAAAGCCATTAAATCTCCCCAAAACGATTTAACGCCTCGAACAATCGTACGCAACATGATTATGCTCGGGCGTATGCGTATGTCTTTCGTCATGCACGCGGTGGTTAGCGTGTCCGATGCCTTCTGGTCGCTGGGAGCGATGTAAAACAGTTGTAAAACGTGCGGGCAGAACGTCTCTCCTCTTCAGACCAGCATCGTCTACGGCGGGGGTACTAAAACGCCAACCTTTGTCCTCCGCGAACATTTTGTTTACTCAACAAAGGCTTCAGATTGCCGGCCTTTTACAGCTGGGGTTTTGAATGGTTGTTTTATTGAACCATCGCTAGGCTATTGCGGAGATTTCACTGAACCTTTTCCCAGGTCCAACAGATCGACTCCATTTCTGGAGTAGTGTCTATGCTAAGTGTGTAGTGTACAAGGGAAAATTATACATTATTCCTATTTTTCGAAATTAATATAGTCGGTCCAATATGTACAGTCCTCAAACTTATAAACCCAAATTACCTTATCGCACACACAAAACCAGTCAATATCGCAAAACGCAAACACCTGATTTTATACAAATAGAGTAACAAGATTAACTAGGGTAACGGTACCAATAGTGGTGCACTTAGTAATGTAATTGACAATATGATGTAATTTATAAGTATTAAGAACACAATATTTTACATATCGGTACCAATTATGATCGAAACTCGACTTTTCTTCTGGAAAACGTCTATTTGCACCGTAAAACATTAAAAATAGACGAAAAACAGCGTATATTTCTTCCGAGTTGGTTGCTCCTATAATGATGGTATGGTTCCTATAATTGTGGTATCGCGTTCCTATAGTGGGGGTAGTACTTGGAGTGAATATATTTTGACTGTGACTTATTTTTGAAGCAAATTTAAAACAGAATGGCCAAAATATTCATAGGCCAATGCATTGTCTTGGTCATAGACCTCTCACAAACCAATGCATTTTAAAGCGATTATAGCCTTAAGGAAATCATGGCATACCTGATAAATTCTTAAGCAATCCAGCATATTAGTACAACCTGTTCGGAAAATATTAATGTTGGTGCCTTAATTTATTACGGAATGAGAAGGTTTATCCTTTAAACACTTCGCAGAAGATCAAAGAAGAACAAATATCCCCATTGTATTTACTTCGTCGTAGAGCTAGAATTTTATTCCACTACATCCACTATTGGTACTAGCCCAACTATAGGAGCACTTACCCTATCAAATTTGAAACATAGCGAGATTGAACCTTCTACATTTTTCTGAGGTTGTCGGATCTCGCAAGCAGCACAATAAAGAAAATTGCTGTAGTTTTCTTACGGTAAAATGATTTTGTAAAGGTATCAATAACTTGCGATTGCATTCAATATAGGTAGATCATATCGAATAACTCCACTGTAGATTAATTCAATAAATTAGCAGGTTCCTTACCAGAAAGGTTTAAAGAAATCTTGTAAGTCACGGAGAGCATACTATGGAAATCTTTAAACACATATTGCGAAAATACAAAACAGAGATGGTATTTTGCAATAGCTTAATTTTCTTATTAAGATACAGAGTCCACCGTAGATCTCCTCCGCCAAGTCCAGATATTACTCCTTTCACTTCTCGTAATACCTGTTGATCGTAATTGCTCCCGTAAAGGCACGCAAACGAGGATCAAATCATCGAGCAAAGAAAACGATCCAGTTCGTCGATTGGACATTATAACTGGTGACATTAGTCAAGGCAAACCTAACGTTTTACTATCGCTTTCACTTTCTTATCATCGAATCCTACCGCTTGGCGGCACTGTGTACTAGTAAAACCGGTTCTATTAAACGATTCCACCAGGCAACGGGCAGCACCGGTGGCAATTGGATTGCTTCCTATGGCCGAGCCCGTTAGTTTCAATTTGCGCGCGACGAGTGAGAGCACGACCAACATTAATCGTTGCATCAGATCCTTGAATTCCACTCAAGCGCTTATCTCATCATGCAAACGGCAACTCGCCACCGGCAGACTTGCAGTATGTTTTTGTGTTTTATTAATTTCCGGCCGCGGCGGAACTACACTTCCCGCCCATTTATATGCGCCCGCCATGAAACGGTAAGATATGCGCGTCGGGCTGCTGTCATCTCATCGTTACCTCGTGTCCTCGAGCGCCAAAGACACCCCGATGTAAACGTCACGAACGACGATGAATATAACGATGATGCGACGGTCAAGATGTATGGTCATTGCCTTGGCCTACGCTAGACCGAACCCGTCAATATGCATCGCGAAGGTCGTGCGAGCGGACGAAGCGTGGTAGGACGATGTCAGATTAAACGCCGATTCCCGATAGTACATGGGATCATCTCTTATCGACCAGTTCACGCTTCGCGACTAACGACCGACAAGGAGAGATAGTGAACTTCTTCCCTTGAATGGGTTGAACAAACCGGATAGCGTTCCGGGCTCAAAATGGCGTGTCGCGGCATATCCATCTATGGGCACCGCGGGGCCGACCTCGTTGGTCTGACTCGGGAAGGCCTACACCCAGAGCTCGCGCTGCAAGTAGATGAATGCTATTTCGAAGAGAGATGCTGCAAACCATCGGCAAAATGCTCCCACCAAAGCCGAGGCAGAAGAAAAGGCAGATGGAGGCCACGGGGAGGAACCGTAGCTGATGAATTTGCTCCAATTAAAAGCGGCAATGATTGAGCGGTCATTTTGCGGTTCATTTGCACGCTGCTGCGCAGTTCATCAGACGCCCGAGAGGAGTCCATTAGCATTTGGCGCTCGGCGCAATACGCCACCGCGATAACTGCGCTCGTTCGCGTTCTCGATCTGCTGGATCGGGAGTGAGAGCGGCTGATCAATTTGCGCATGCCGGTGGTAACGGCTTTTGCGTGCGTGATCTCGTATGGAAACCGATCGACCACCACAGCACCGACACACACGACGCAACCACCGACGAAAACGGGGAATGGGACGGAATTGCATTTGAATATGCCCGGGCAAGCGAATACCGTTTTGGCAAACACATTAAGGACCGTTGGCCTTAATATCACTCGGGAGCACCTGAAGGTTGAAAGAAGATTGATTGAACTGAACTACGATTGCTGTACACGCACGTAGGAGCATGTACACCAACACGGTACAAAAGAAAATGGATGCACTTCAGAGTACATACAGAATATATAAAAACAAACCGTTTCATTTCACTTCCTATCTATAAACATTTGCAATATTAAATTTGCTTTATCAAAAAGGAATTGGAAAAAGTCTGAAAGTTGATACGTTACATAGTAAATTCCTTTTGAGAAATTAAAAAAAAGAAGGAACACATAAGGTGCAAAATTTGTCATACTTGGTTGATCGAGATACCAACATGTAAAGATATTTGAATATTGATTGGTGTAGATGATTCACCAGAGCCTTACAAAAACCCCTTTTTATTTATCAACAATGTCTCCAATAACCGGTTTGGCTTCACAGTCCCTGCAATCCAATACCTCGCGATCTTGTGCATAATTATGCCATGAATAATTTGCACGGCATATTACGGATTGTTTGACAAACATGGTTGTAACGAAGGCATAACTTATGTTGTAATCAGCTTAACTTTTATGAATTTAAAAACTTGGCAGAACAATGAACGAAATAAACATCATGTAAATTTCGTATACAGTCGAAGGATTACCCAAAAGTTGAAAAACCAAAACTGCAATGGTAAAAATATACGATTACAATAATCTTTCTTATGCCTTTGAGTAATGATGTTGTACTGTACAAACAATATAACCAATATTATCCTGTACAAACAGGATAACCAAATATGTAAACGCAGCTGTAAAACTGATATCCGTAAACATGAATAACGCAATCATGCGTGTGTTTTTTTATTATTCCCAATCTTTTAGTCATACCTTTTGGCCTTTTGGCATGAGCTCTGCTGTTCACCAACAAATTAGATTCTCAAGACAATCATATTCTGAGGTAAACAGTTTGAACCACGTAGGAAAAACGAACGTAAATGAATATCAACTCAAAAATAATATCATATGAATAATGTTTGCTTTGTACTTGACTCATTAGATTCTAGCATAACCTAGACAAAACAAATGACCGTCCTACTGAAGGCTGCTCCGCAATTGTGACATAGCTTACACGATGATATATGTTGTGCGTGGGTTTTTATGTATTCTGCCATCGTTTAGCTCCCCCATCAAGTGCAGTGGGAATTTAATTTGCAATTCCGTATGGCGTAATTCGAGTGGACGCAAGCATAAAGTGGCACATTTAAGCTAATCATCCGACCATCGTTAAGATAAATGAAATGGTCGGCGCTTATGCTGAAGCAGCCATTTGGCCTAGCACAAAATGAGTCTACCGTCTGCAAAGACCAACGTATGGCGTTGGTTTTGTGCTCGATAATGCTCCGTTCTCGAAGACAATAAAACACAGAGTTTGGCTGTACATTGTAGTGGTTATTGGTGGATTGGAATCATAAAATCCAAATCGGCACAGTGGAGTGTTTCGTCCCGCGGAAACATAATTTTAGGAACATGAGTCAATGATGCAACGCCACCTATTAGCGACTTCATTCATACTGCGTTTGCACACGAAAGGAGAAACCGGGCACACCACACCATTAGACTCGTTTCGGGTGATGATTTCGACGGCGAAAGTTATTTACACTGCCGTCGTCACACACAAACATACCGCCAACGTTCTACCATATGGTGCATAGGAACGAAATGTGCTCCCCGGGCGATACACACAGTCAGCATCATCATGCCAACATCTGGCCGCACGCACCACCCCATGGGATCCAAACTCCACTTCGGGTTAAACTACGAAAAACCGTTTCCTCTGGTTGGGTAGTTTTTTTTTGCTTATAGAAATAGAAACCAGCTCATTTACCGATCGTTACCCATCGGGGATAGGAATATGGCTGGCCAAAAGGGGAACACTCTAGGAGGATGCCACAAAAAGCAATGTAAATTAAGACGAATTGCGGAATGGCGCTGCAAAGTTTCTGAATCGTCGTTGGATTTCGCGGAACCAGGCCATCAGTTTGGCATGAATCATGCTCGCTACCACAAATATGCCCTTCACCAAACTCGAAGGGACCCACTTGCAAATAATTCACAAGGAAGCTAGGGAAGAAATTCAGTTCACTACAAACCCGATGAGGCTCACGAATCGATGATAGTCGCTAGTTATCGTCCCTTGTCATGACGATGATGATAATGAAGATCTTGAAACAACCACAACACCACGATGACCGAACGCTTGTCGCAACCTAAAGAATACGTTGCAGGCCCGCTGAAAAAGGCATGGTTCGACTTCAACTTGGTGGCTACGGACCGCAACATTGTAGCACAACCCGGCCCACCACAATGCAGCAAAACATGTTCCGGCTCTAGCTTTGGCGCATCGAAAAGGAACAAGAATTATTCCACTTCTCTTTCACTGCCAAAGTCTCCCGTTGCCTGCTCGTCATTGCTGGCACGTCTAGAAGGATGAAGATGCTTGTGCGGGAAGGAGGTAGACCAGAGCGTTCCTGAAACTCGTCTGGCTCGCACCATGGACCTTTCATGCCACGAACATCCTACAATAAAATAACAACAAAAAAAACAAATCCAGCCAGCCAGATAATTGAAATCGATAGAATTATACTCTATCATAATCCAGGATTTTCCAGCCCCATGCGTTTTCCAGCTTCGTTCGGGAGCCGTTTGGGCACTGATCAAGTTCGTGATTTCCATGGCAACCAGCGTAGCACGAACCGCACACTTTATTCACGGGTTTATTTGCGCGAAAAGTACACTGGCATGCTGCTCCTAGTGGCTGTGTTTCACATGCGTACCGCGTTTCCATGGGCAGATTAAAACGGCCCAGTCGCTCTTCCGTGCAGCATATTAAAGTACAAATCGATGGCGCATGGAAAACATATAACAAAAAAAAGCCCAAATAAAATCATCCGGTCGGTCGGGTTATTCGTCGGAAGCTGCGAATTCTCTTTCGCCATATTCGAGGCTTGAATGAGCGAAAAATCCGACCAAAGAAAAAGAGTCCCGTTCGGGAGCAGATGAGTGCGCTTTGAGGAGCGCACATAGTTAGGTTTCCATGCCACCCGGCGGCAAGGAGCATTGATGATTGGGCAGCAATTTTCCACCGATTTTGAGGTCAAAGTAATCGTGTACCACAATCGCCTCACTGTCAGTACAAACTTGCGCTAATAACAGCAATCAATTAAGGTTGCTTCAGAGTCGGTGCGAGGTTTGGCTGGAGAGGACGCACTTCGGGATCTGCGGTATCTGACAAACAGTATTTGGATTCGATGCTTTGTTGCGGTTATCCCGTTTTCTCTCATATTCTGTATTGTTCAACCCTGATAGCCAGGCAATTGACAAACAGGAGTCTAGTAGCGTCCTTCCCTTTCGGTCAGACAGAAAGGCCTCGACCGAGTGGCACAGTTCCTTTCCCTCGAAGCATCATCACCATCACCCTCTGACGGATCGCTCTTAAGGTTTATTTTGGTTGGTTGTTTACATAAACAACTGGAGAGAGCAACACAGACACCAAAAAAAAAAACGTTCCATCCATCGTTCGTCGTTGGCCTCGAAGTTAGATCTTTCACTAGGGATGGATAAGGAGATTGTGGATTGTGTACCAATTCATTTCGATAGCAACTACGAGAAGGAGGAGCAGATCACCTATGAAAGACTTCTTGAGTGTCCTACTACTCTGTCTTGGGCACACAATCGAACAAACTCGAACCCTCCCAACGCAAAAGCATATGCCGGATGAAGCGCTAGATCGTTGGACCATTTGTCCGGTAGGCAGGGAACATCAATTCATACACCCCAAGCAAGTGGCCATCCCAATCGATATCAACTAGCGATTTGCGCCACGCCCGTGTCTGCTCCTAATAGTTCAATGTTAGGCCATTGGTAACTAACGGGGTTATGGGTCGCATCATCTCTTAGGAAAATGATGATGAATATGAATTCTAATATGGTCTTGTTTTGGGGGAACAACGCAATAACAATGTCCGCCAGCACGAAAATAATCCATACAAAGAAAAGAAAATGTAACACTGTCCGGTAGAGCCCGGCGAAATCGTCGGCGAATGGAGGAAGCAGTCTTGTCCGCGCAACCGTAACGGTGATAAATAATATAACAAACCAATCGCCCACCAAAAACGCCACGGTCACGGACAGCCACCATCAACGGCGTCGTGTCATAGACACGATTTGATTTGAAAGCTTAAACTTTCCGCTGGCCACTGCGTCACAGTCGAGCAGTTGAGTTGAAAGTGGAACCTCCGCTTTTCCGCCCAGCCCAAAGGGGAAGGGGAGGGGAGGGATTGTGGATCCAGGGACGCCGCCACAGGGCACCACCGATGTGCATTCAATCGCGCTCCCTGGCCAGGCCGCCTTGCCGTACACAGTGCAATGTACACGACGTATGCACGGCGCTGCTCGTTTTAAGCCTCCGACATCGGCGTTTTCAACCATTTAACGAGCCACTTCCTTTGTGGAAACGTCGTCGACGGGTGGCTTTTTTTCAACCGCCCAGTTTTTACGGTATCCCTCCGTTGCATTTCACTTTGCCCACATAACGCAGCATAACGGACAGTCGCGGGTGCAACGGCCCTGCATGAAAAAGCCAACGCTGGAAGGTTAGGAAAGATAATAATGCGTCCAACAGCTACCGAAAGGAATTTAATACTTTGGCTTGTCAAACTATATTTGTTTAAAACATATAAAGTTGTGGTTTAAAGTTCAACTATAGAAAAGATTGCAATATTATGCAATTTTATGAACTGCAATTATGCAATTTTATAATAACATAATTGTTATTGTTTGGATCTCTTATGGCTGGTTTTATTGTCACATGCGTTCGGTGAATGTTTAGTACGCTACTGCTGCTTATAAAAACACAAAAAAATTGATTGTCATTGCCCAATAAGTCAATTGTGAAATATCAACGGACAAACGGATAATAAATTTAACAAGCGGCAGCGATTTAGAAAGCATTCACAAAGGCTACCGTTAGCTAATAAAGTAAACTACATACAATACTCCCTTTTTCACAGGTCCTACAAACATGAACAACGCTGTCATAAACGATAACATGAAAAGGTTTCAACTAGTGTATCTTCTTCACGCCTCGGACAATGCGGAAGAAAAATAATCCATTAACTCTAGCGAGGACACCCGTCGTTACGCCAGCCCGGAAGCCTAACCTCCTAACTGAGAGGGCTAGTCGGACCGACGATTGAATATTAACAAATAGTTGACGGTAAAAAAAGAAAAATCGCGGAAAGCAATCCTTTCGTCGCGGCCACTTTCGCGATCGTGATGATGGTGGCGGTCCAGAGGTTTGCGCGTGTAAAAGCGGTGGAAACTGGCGAAAACTGAACGAGAAAAAAGGCAAATACAGAGGCTTTTCCACCCTCTCGCCACGGTCGTTCGTTTTGTCGGTGTTCCGCAGGCCAAGACATTAACATTAGGCGCAGGCAAGAGGTAGTTTTTCATATCTCATTTGCAGTTTCACTCCCAGTATCGTCGTTGTCATGAAACGGTTGTTCCGGCTCGGTCATAACCAATTTGCTGACATGTTTTGTTAGACTGCGTTGAAGTGAAAATGTTAGAAATGAAACTATTACAGATGCAAAGTAAAGCACGGGCAGTGTTAGAATGCTCGTTTTAAACGAACACTAATTAAACGTCCTACCTGTGTGTCTTCATCATGTTATCGAACATTCCATTTCCGTACTGCAACGGGTAAGTATATTGAAATAACAGATTGTTAATTTTGAAAAACAAATTTTTTGGAGCAATTTTACACCGTTCAATCTTATACATTTTCTCGGCAGTCTCCCAGTTCCTTCTTCCAACACTTTAGCGCTCGCGATGAGTTGTCTAATAATACCTAAACAATAATAAAGCGTTTCAATAATGGATATTTTCCTGCACCCAAATTATCATTATTCCATGCACACTTTCGAGCGCACAACATACACACTCGTCGACACTGTTACTGTTAACCACTTTTACGGCCTTGTTGCTACAACTGGCCCAAGGGTTTTGGGGAACGGTTTCACCAAACCAAAAAACCATATATTCCATACGCCACTTTCCAACGCATCCGGGCGATACCAAAGAATACGTTGGTCTGGGTTTCGAAACAAACCAGAAGAAATCGTGTCCAGTGGCGAAAGTGAAGAAAATCGAAAACATAAACGCCCGCGTACCCAATGTAACGGGTTAAGTGCAGCGTTATTTTTTTGTTAAACGTTTCACAGCCCCCAGCCGCATCTTGTTTGTTTCGCTAGTTTCGACGAGTGCAGCCGAGATGCGTGAACGAGAAACAAAACACAGAAGTGGCTATCACACCAAAGTTGCAATAAAAGTGAAACGAAACAATAACACTCACCTCGAAAAACACTCGCCTACTTTGTGCTGATTAACCGAAACGCAATCGTTGCAGGCGGTTGGTCAAATTGTTTCGTTCACTGAGTAGTTTTCATGGCCGATAAGTGGTTCCCCGATTAGTGTGAGTCAATTTAATTTGAAATCTAGTAAAATTTACTCTTATTATTGATTAAACAACACTCGAACGAGTCGTTGCAGACCCTGTTCTCAATGAATAAATTCAACCAAACATTATATTTCGTCCCGACACAATTCAAGAAAGTAATCGTTTTTCGTACAATTCCCTTTCGATTTCAATGCAAAATAGTGAGCCCTTGAATTTGTTTGCGTGTTTCACGTTCCTCCTTGGCGCCTCCGCCATACGAAGACTCCCCTTTTAAACGACCAACTCGATGTTATGGCGCCGCCGATGTGCTTTCATGAGTCCTCTTGCCTAAAAACTGCACTTACTAGAGTAGAAGCTGCACACACACATATGCGCAAACATTTCCCATCTGATGCTGGGGGCCGAATCTTTGACGCTCTTCACTTTGCTTTGACTATCTTCACAGTCTTCTTCCAGGTGAGGTCGAGAAGAGTTCTGGTTGTTTGCAGTTTAAAAAGAAAAGATACCCCCGCGCCATTCGGAGGGAGTGGTGATATTTCTCTCGTACAGCCGAGCCAACACTATTTTAGCGTCACGCACAGCGAAATCATTAGCGAAACATGAGCGTGCAGAGAAGCTGGGCGCAAAAATATCTGCACTAAACACGAGTCGAGCCGACAATAGTTTTGGCACGCGCCCAGGAACAAGCATAATTTTCGTAATCTACCGCCACGGAACAGTGATGCAACACGACTTGCAAACGGAACCATAGACGTTTCGTCGGTTTTACTGGAAAATGTTCGCTTTCCAATCGTCCTTTTTTACTATTTGGCAGGTGTTTTTAAGTGACATTTCTCTACATCAAGCTCGCTTTAAGCGTATTTCACGACACTCATGTCGTGCAAATGTTCAACTAAAAAAACATGTTCTTACTTGAAAAAGTAGAAATTACTACAAAACATTACTAGTACATTAATATCTTTATTACCAAACTTAAAACCTGGGATAAATTTGTGTATTATTATGTTAATAACGCGATTTTTTACACATTGCTAGGTGGTGGCATTAACTACATTAAAATATGCAGGTTTTTTTTACCCAGTCACCATCGTTATTTTTTGCCCCATTCTGGTTCCAGCTAATCAATCTTGATGATTATTTTTTGTTGGCAATCTTATGCGCCGCGATGAATCACAACGTGCACATTTGCCTTTACTGTTTTATGTCGAGAGAGTCGTCGTCTGCGCAGAATCATTAGCAGTTGTAATGACTTATTCGTAATTTATTTAGATTTGATGTTTAGTTTACCGCTAAAATTATGTTGTATAAATCAAAATTGACTTGAATTTATCTATAATTCAAATTTAAAGACTTTAAACATCCTGTGAATGTTCTAAGCAACTTGACTCACCTCTGGAGGATCCCATACGCATTCGCCAGTGGTTAAATTGGCGTACATGTGTTCCTTCGTACGGGGCTCGATGATCTCTACCCATTCCACCCTGCAAGGAAGAAAGTAGAAAAACATGAATAACAAAATGTTAGATCAACCCTCACCACCAACCAACCGCAGCGTTTGAGCTGCAATCGATAGGTGAAGGGATTCAGTTGAACGTGCTAACCGCTTCCGGCAGGGTAAAACACCATCGAATACTTAATTTTGGAATAGCTCCCGCGAAAGACGCTATGGGCGAATGAAAAAAACGTTCCACAGTCACGCCCTTGACGACGAAAGAAACACAACTAACAAAGCGCATGCAAGGATGAGCAAATCCCAAATGAAAACATATGATACGGATACGGAAAAGAAAGGACAAAGCAAAGAGCACACACAGCGTCCGCCGACATCTGCGACGTTCCTTAGCTTTTCCGGTGGATTTTGCTGCTTTCGGTGCTTCGATGGTCGGGCGGGTTTGCGCTAGTCGCAAAGTCAGAAAGAAAAGCCTGCAACGCCCGATTTTCCGACAAAAACACGGCGTGTAGTATCGATTTTGACGCGCTCGAGG